>NC_059128.1:19286046-19911046 GCF_020740605.2 Lemur catta
GAACAGAACTTTGAAATGTGAAAAGAAAAAAAAAGCAAGCAACAATAACAACAATAAAAACATGTCAATCCAGAATTCTACAATCAGAGAAAATAATCTTCAAATATAGAGGGAAAAAAAATGGTGTACAAAAGCTGAGAGAATTTTTCATCAGCTGACCTGCACTACCAAAAACACTAAAGGGTGCTTTTCTGTTTATAAAGAAATGATACCAGTTACAAGCTTGTATCTATAGGAGGAAAAAAGGGGTACAAGAAACAGTAAATATAAAAGACAATTTTTTCCTTGTAATTCCCTTTAAAGTAATTTTTTCCTGTACTTCTTTTTAACTAAACATAATAATGTTTTATAGGGTTTATAAAATATACAGAAATAAAAGATATTACAATTACACATAGGCCAGTGGCTGGTAGATGAAATTATACCATTCTAATGTTATTATACTTTTAAAATGGAAAATATTAAGTGTAAAGTGAGCAGTTGGAAATGTAGAAAGACAGGTATGAAGTGTGAGGTATAAAGTAGTACACTATTGACACTCAACAGATTCTGATAATTTTAGGACACATTTTGTTAGAAGAGATTCTCAATCTTGGAAGAATCGACATTTTAGACAAGATAATTCTTGGTTGTAGGGGCTCTCCAATAAATTGT
The DNA here is from genome assembly GCF_020740605.2 of Lemur catta. Lineage (NCBI taxonomy): Eukaryota > Metazoa > Chordata > Mammalia > Primates > Lemuridae > Lemur > Lemur catta. The sequence continues at coordinate 19,286,701 of NC_059128.1, forward strand.
AGAATTCTAAGCATCATCCCTGGCCTCGTTTCATTAGATGCCAGTAGCAACTCCACACACTCATTAATAACAAGCAAAAATGTCTCCCTCCAGACACTGCCAGGGGGTGGGAGGCAAAATTCCCCCTGATTGAGCACCATGCCCCAATCATTAATAATCATTAAGAACATCACCCTAACCTGTAATCATTAGTAAAATAAGAAGAGGTATAGTTAAGAAGCCCATAGACAAATAATATGGAGTATTAAAAAGTATCTGTTAACCCCAACAAAAGCAGAAAAGAAGCAACAGGTGGTCAAAAAATAAAAATTGATAACAAATAACAAGAAGCTGTATTTAAATTAAAAAATTAGTTACATTAAATATAAGTGAAATAACACCCCAACTAAAAGACATTGTGAGAATTGCATTGATAAAAACCGAGACGCAAATGTATGCTCTCTATGTGAGATGTACCTTAAATATATAAAAACTCAAATAACTAAGGCTTTAGAAGAATGAGTTTTCTTGTCCTCTTACACCATCAGCCCATGAGTAAGCAGTTGCTGGTATTATTTCAGCAGCTCTGTGATGCCATATGGGACTCAAATTATTTCTCCATACTCTATCATATTCTCCACAGGCTGCCTATCAGCCTCATGCTTGTGAGGGAAGACTGCAAAATAGCTGCAACAGCTCCAAAAGTCACATCATTGTTCAAGACAGGAGAAAAAGGGAAAAGGAGTGATGGCAGTGCCAGTCATCCCTAATCGTTCTATAAGGACAGCAAAGTCTTCCTCTTGCCACCCAACCAGGTCCATTTGCCTGCTGCCCAAGAAGAAGTGAATACTCTGAGCCAGCAAGTTTTATGGCAGAGAGTTTATCATGCGTAACGCTAAGTGAGGAGATGAGAGAAATTTTTCAAATCTGCCTTCCCAAGAATTTGGGACACAGGGTTCTTAAGGACAGTTTGTCAGGCAAGGAATTAGGCAATTAGGTTTGCTAATCAGGGCAAAATTATAGGGGTGTAGAAAACATCTTCTTGTATTGCTTCAGTCCCTGGGGTCACAATTCCAGTTGAATCAATTTCTTGGTATGGGCCACTGGTCTGGGTGGGTCAACCAATCCACTGGAATGTGGGGCTTGAAAAGATATCTTAAAACTACCTTTAGGTTTTAAAAAGGTGATGTTATCTATGGAGAAAGTTAAGAATCTTTATAGACACCAGCTATGGGGAGAAGTTAAGAACCTTTATGACCACCAGCTGTGTGGCTCCAGAGTGGCAATTATAGAGAAGCAAACAGGGGGACAGTTACTAATTATTATCATTATTTTTAGCTAGGCCTGTGCATTATTTGTGGCTAGGCCCTTACCATAGTTCTTGCCCTGCACCCCATTACTGACTTGTGTGAAGGGCGGTTTCATTCCCAGTGACTTCTCTAGGAGATACTGGATTAGGTCTCTCTCCCTGATCACGACAGAGGCACATGTCCATCTGTAGATGCAACTGCTGAGAAGTGAGGATGTTCACTGATCCTCTCATGCCTGCACCGGGACACATTTATAGCTCATTCAAAATTGAATTTCTGTTAGCAAAGGTTAAGAGGAAGTGGACACTGGGGAGGCAACAGTGTCTGCCACAGGGCCTCCACAGTGAGGAAATACCTCTCTTTTAGGCCTTTACCCATTACAGAATCAAGTAATTTTTCAGTACCAAAATGTGGTATATTAACTGTCTATTGATACTGAGGAGATAAACAGTAGCAAAGAAATCTTCCTGTCTTGAGGGTCACACAAATTCTCTTTTTTATGCAGTTCAGGGAAAGGAGGGACAACTTTTGACTACCTCACTCCACCTCACTCTTCCTCTGAAGCTATCTTCAGGGGCTGCTTCTGGAAATTGAAACCAACTGTTACTAGTATATTTCTGGCACATCCTCATCTTCTCCAGGGACAGCGTCAAAAGCAAAGAATCTGTTCATATGCACTTAAAGATGTAAATATTTTAACAATTCTCTCTTTTGCAAACATCACCTTAGTTAAAAAGTGGAAGCTCTTAAAACATTTCATTTCTCTCAGTGGTTTTTAGTGAAAAGCAGCATTATTTTTTAATTATTTCCATCTCCAGATTGCCTCTTACCTTCACAGTCTCCCACTTCAGAGTACCCTCAGCCTATAAATGTCTCAAAGATGCATCTCATTCATTCCCCTCTGCACTACGCTTCTGCATCTGGGCTGCCACTGCAAAAGAATGGGGCAAGCTGGGAGGGGGTATGAGAGTGGAAAATTCTAGACTTGGCCATTAAAAGACAAAACATGTCCATGGTGGCTCAGCTGGGCAACCTCTGATACAGGCTCTTTGCTGTATATCCTGTCTTGGATTTTTACATCAAATGAGCTTTTCCACCTTTCATGAGCGATACAAGTTACCTTTGAATCACGTCTGAAATAAGTTTTACTTACTCTTGCTTTTTTTTTTTTTTAAGGGATTCTATCATATTTGTCATGCTTGAAAATGTTATTGTTTAGCACTTTGAGACTATGGGCAAGAAGGATTTGCAAAATGAAGTTGTAGCTGTTTTGGGGGTATTCAATCTTCCAGATTCCATGGTGGCTTTTAGAAATCTGGTTATTGATTAGACTTCTTAGGTGCAATAGTCACCTTAACTCACAAGACATAATTCTCACAACATAAGGATGGTTACTGAAGCTTAAGAATATTTCCTAAGGTTTTATAAAATCCCTAGTAATATCAAAATACTCTTCAAGGTTCTTACTGTCTTTAGTTTTGCAATATGAATACCATAGATAATAAATCTGGATAAGTGTTAATAGTTACAAATATGACCATTACAATTTTCCCATTTTTCTTACTTAAAAGACATTTTCATCTTTTTCTATGCAGTTAACTTTAAGAAAGTATTAAAATAAGAAGCATAGAATCTGGAACAATACATCTTACCTATATTTTCCCTTTTGTGATTACACAGTGGTAAGGAAATATCATTTGGATTCAGGAAGGCATGAGTAGGAATTCTTGGCTTCATAATTTTTATTGATAAAATTCTTTGAATTTTAACTAAATTTACTATAAGGTTTTCCTTTTTGAGATCTGTTTTCTTCAGCATAAAATGGGAAAATTGTGCAGTTTTCCATGTACTTCAGGTTGTGAGAGGTCTAAATGATAGCGTAATTAGCTCAATACCTAGTTGGAACAAGTACTCAATAAGACAATGTGACCAGTCTGAACCATATTAAGTTATGGAAGTAGCATGGTGGCAGGGTGTAGAGATGGCCATAAAGCCTCTTGTAGTACACTGTAAAGCTTTCCACATTCCTAAATGTAACAAAATTTACCTTGGTATTATTCTGAGGAAGAAAATTTCAGAAATGTTACAGGATGGCAATACTATTTATGGTTGTCATAATTTTCACATTATGAATTTTATTCTATATCTTACTTATATATTGCATTAGAACCTCTCCCATAAAAAGATCCAGGGAGTGCATTCATGCCATAAAGTAGTAAATCCATTTGGTACTTGAAGACTAGTTGATTGAAAATTTGAAGAGCCTAAATAATATCCAGGTTTTGCAAGTGGTCATGATAGAGAGGGGTAAGCTGAAAAAGCAGTCTGAGCGGAAGCTCAGAATTTATCCTTGTTATTTTTTTAAGGTTTTTTGGTACTAAAAAATTACTTGATTCTGTAAAGTCAAACTAAATACCAAATGTATATTGCTTCTTAAAATAAGCTTAAGATGATCTGACTGTTCACCAATTTATGTAACTGATATATTTATTAGCAGCTGTTTTAAATAGAATTCTAATACACATTTATTTTCTAGCAATATATCAAGTGTGTGAATTATATTTATATGTGTAATCTATCTTACTTTTATATTCATATTGTGGGAGAAAAGAGAAAACTTCCCCTTCACCCCCAGAAGTTTTGCTGAAAGATCAACTCACAATAAGGCAGATTAATAAGAGAAAGAGATTGCAAATTTATTTACCATGCACATGGGGAGAATCACAGAGTGATTACTCAACATCAGGTTTATATACCCTCACTTTAGAGAGGAGAGGGCATGAGGAATAGAGGTAATTCTGCGAAGGGGCAATAAATGGTTATGAGGGACAATGAATAGATACTTGGGAGAACGAATGGATGGGGGAAACAGAGTGACCTATAAATGATTTTTTTTGGAAATTTAGTTAACGTGAGAGACAGGTATTCTTTTTTAAATGGTTTGGGCCAGGTCTGGTTGCATTCTTGATCTTCCTTCCTGGAAGGGATATTGAGGTAACAGGGAGGGGAAGGAAAGACAATTGTTTTCCTAGGTGAATCTGGATATCAGACAGATAAAGAAACTTCAAAGATTTTTGAGAGCTAATGGGGTTGGGGGGAAGGTCATAAAGACCCTGAGGCTTTTTCAGTCAAAGTGCCATATTTTGGGTTAAAAATATTTCTAATTTCCTTCAACATTCTTAAAAGAAAGATCTTAAATTCCCTTCTTAATAGAGAAGTTAGAAGGCCAGAATTTTGTCTCACTTCTCTAGAAAATTGATTCTGTGTCCAATGTAACCCTGTCTGTGTAGTGACAGGCTCAGAAAAACAAATTTGGTCCATGTCGTTTTCTCAGACAGAGCAGACCTCATGATGACCCTTTTGTACATTAAAAGAGTCTTTTGGTTGAAGCTGCGTGTAGACAAATACACAGGTTTTGTTGGGGCTCATAAAACAATACCCAAAAATGAAGCCCTCAGAAGTAGTCACAGAAGCAAAAGTTTTTCTCTGGCCTCCTCATGCCCTCTTGTCTCTCAGTCCCATTGTCCCCCAAGGCCAGCCATGAAAACAAGATTCCATTGTCCCCAAGGGAGGTCATAGAAACCAGAACCCCTTTTCCCCAATGCCAGCCATAAAACCTAAAAATATTGCTCTAACTTTTCCTCTGCCCTATCTGTATAAAACTGGCCATGAAGAAATCTGATCTACCTTGTGTGATTATAAACCATAATGTTATTTGGCACTTGTCCATGAGGCCAAATCAGAAGAACTAGGACAAATGGTTGAAGAGAAGGAAAGAGATTTATTTCTTTGCTGGCAAAGAAAGAAAAAAGGCAGACTATCATCCCAAAATCCAATTTTTCCTCCCCAATAAGTGAAAATATAGAGCTTTTAAAGGGGAGGGTTCTCAGGTTCAGGGTGGTGTTTGAAAGGGGCAGCCTTGCAAAAACAATTGGAAATACCTAATCCCACATAGGAAAAATACCTAATCCTACAATTTCCCCAGTAACGGTTAAAGATCAGGTACCCTGAAGGAGTTCTGTTTTGCACAACTTCTGAAAAAGCTGAATGAACAGAAAAGAGATGTATATTTCTCTCTTTCAAAAAAAAAAATTTTTTTTTTGAGAATATGCTTTTACAGAGTTCCTGAGTAAACATCAGGAGAACGAGCTAAAGCTGTGACCATAAATCTCGAGCACAGAATCACATCTCCTGTGGTAATCCCTTTTCCAAGAAAGGGCAAGAAACCAAATTTTGGACTTTAACATCCTTGCAGTTTTTGTTATCTACCTGCTCCCACTTTTGTTATCAGCTGACAGCCATCACTATTTTTTTTCCTTTTCCTCATCCACCTTAAAATCAGTGAGCCACTTAGCCTCACTGCCGGGACCCCCTTCTCTTTCCTTGGGATGCCACGCCATCTCCCTGCTCTCTTTCCCCCTTTGCACTCTCTTTCTTCCTCTCTCTCTCTCTCTCTTTCTCTCTCTCTCTCTCTCTCTCTCTCTCGCTCTCGCTGTCTCTTCTCTAGAGCCTTCTAAGAAGATAAAATAAACTGTTTTACTTTATATATTAGTCTCTGAGTGACAAATCTTTCTCCACCCTTCCATGAGCACCCACTAAACCTTCCCACCCTAACAGTGTTGTCAGCTACTGTTGGTGGTTCTGATCCTTTCATCTCCAGAATCTGTTGGGATCCCCCACCAGTCTGGAGCCTTCCTCCTGGTCCTCTGTCCTCCATACCTCCTGCAATGCAAAGAACAAAGAAAACACTCCCCTGGCCTGCTCAGCCGCTGGCCTTGGGCAAGGAAGGCAGCTTTAGTGAGAGACAGAAAATTTGCCATTTTTTGTTTGTTTGTTTGTTTTGTTTTCCAGGCCATTCCCTGTTACATATTCCCCACTCTCAATTTTATGTTTCCATATCTATGGGAGGAGGGATGGCTACACTGTTCCAGTAAGACCCCCCTTCCAGAGGAACCTGCCCCACACCCAGAAGGAAGAAATGTATGCTCACAGAGGCCAAGAAGAATCTAGACAGACAGCCTTTGCTGGGTTTCCCCACTTAGTCTATTAGCATTAGATCGTACCCTCTTTATCAAATCGTATTTCTACACATCTGTCCATACTTTGCTGAACCTAAGCATAAAAATGGACAATTTCCCCTGTATCTTTGGGTCTTCTTTCTGAAGGTTCCCATGTATACACAGTAAATAAATTTGTATACCTTTTCTCCAAATAATCTGCCTTTTACAAGTTAATTTTTCAGCAAAACTTCAAGGAGCCAAGAGCCTTAGTTCTTGCAATTTCAAGCTTTGCCACTCTTATGCCTCATGTGGTATATTTAGAAAAAGATAGCACAAGAATCATTGTTTTGTATTTACTAACGTCATGTTGTAGATACCACTAGGTTGTCACCAATTAATGTCATATTTCATAGACATCTGCAAAGCAATGTAAGAGCACCCCAAGGGCCATTCAGACTATAATGCTAGGCTAGCTAAAGGGAAGCCACTTTGCTTCCGGTATGCTTTCAGTTTGTTCTGTCTTAAAGGTTTAGAATTAACCTGCTACCTGCTTACACAAGCTGTTGGGCACAAGATTAGAAAATGACCTTGAGGTAAAACAGAGCAAGAGTTCAGAATAGGCCAACCACAAACTGCTGATAACAAAATCCACCAGATGACCTATTGTTTTCCAATAACCATCAAACAGGTCATGACAACTTGCAGGAAGCTTGTTTTTGCCATCAACCTCCTTTACTCCTTCCCTTTATAAGTTGCTCAGTAAGCAGAGGAGATGAAATGGTCTTTGAGACGATAGTCCGCCACCTTCTCAGGCTGCCGACACTTAAACCATCTTTCCTTCACTAACACTCACCTCTGGTGTCTGGCTCTCAAGTAGCGGGCAGCCAGCCCTGTGTTTGGCAACAGTAAGACCCTTCACTCTACCTCATAAAATACCATTCTGTCTCTTCCTTGCCAGACATTTTCTAGTCACCTTTATCTCTGATGATCTTCCAACAAGTAACTGTGCATCAAAAAAGCTTAAAGATGAACTTTCTATTTCCTTTGATCTTGAATTAATATTCTAAAAAAGCCATGGATGCAATATCATCTAGGATTTGACTTTTCTAACATTGACATGCAAGTTGCATTATGACATTTTGTTTCTTTTGCAGTTTTTATGCTTATTTTAAATTTTCTACAGTGAGAAGTCCCTTATTTTCCAGCAATCTCTTTGTATCTGCTTTTTATTTTTTCCTCCTGTGGAAGTACTCTCTACAAATCTCTAAATCCTTAAATCTTTCCTTTCTTATGATTATTTCCAGATTCAAATGATATCACAACTGATAAATCTTGCCATGCATTTAAAAAAGTGTGTTTATAGTATCAGATCCTCATAGGAGCATGAATCCCACTGCAAACTGCGCATATGAGGGATCCAGCTAATGGCTCTCCCCGTGAGAATCCAGTGCCTGATAATCTGAGGTGGAGCCCAGGCGGCAACGCCCCCCACCCCGCTCACGTGGTGGAAAAACTATCTTCCACAAAACCAGTCCCTGGTGTCAAAAAGGTTGGGGACTGCTGATTTAGAACATTCTTTTCTTGGTTATCTGATGGTGGTTTTTCACAGCCTTTGAGCTGTTTCACAACTCTGCAAATTGTAGATAAGTGATAACAATGCAAAATAATCCTTGACTACAGAAATGTATTAATAAATACATTCTATCTGGTGGAAGTTCAATTGACTTCCCTTTTTCCTTGTTGTGGAAAAAGCCAGTTTTCTTTTTTTTCCAAGTTAATTTCAACATTGCTTTACTTTGTTTTAATGTGTGCATCTTTAACTGTTTTGAACTGATTATAACAACGTTTTGGTTCCCTCATTAATAATGAGTTAAATAAAATCTTTAACATGTGTCCATTTTATATCTGTATGAGAATTGAGATTTTACCTTTTTATTTTTTAAGTATTCTTTTAACACCAGGGTTCACAGTCCACCCAACGTTGTGCAACTTGACCTCATAGACTACGAAGAGATGAGGCGTATGCTTATTTAAAATTTAATGCATCTGGTCTATGTATATGAAAATGACAGAAAACCTTTTTAAAATTTTATATGTAATTTACAAAGTCCTCAAAGTGTCAATAAAGGAAGATGCGATCAATTAAAGAAGTTAAAATGGACAAGGTTGAAATATTAAGAGAATGAAAATGAACTATTTAATTCTGACTCCCATTTTCTTTTCTTCTTTTTATATTCTGGACCAGTAATATTTTATATTTTGGACCTGTAAGAATTAGGGGGGGGAAAGGATAAGGAGAATGTCAAAAGAACAATCTCTTCTGACAATATACAGAAAGAAATGCTGGATATGAGGACTTTACTGAATCTATAGCTTTTTGAGGTGGAGTGTTACATTTGCTTCTTCTAACTGTTTGCTGAGCTTAAGCTGACCGTGAAGAGCAGCAGTTCCATCTTGGGATCCCCGGCACCACAGCACTTGAAAGGCAGGTTGATAGAAGGGAGGGTCTTCAGCCTCAGGAGGTGTTGAGTTCTGGCTCCATGATTTACTAAATGCATGATTCTGGTCAAGTCATATAACCCCTATGAACTTCAGGTAGCTCACGTGTGAATCTATGATAGTAATAATAATAACTATAGATTACTTTATAGATTTATCTGAGGTTTAAATGAGAAAATACCTATAAAGCACCAAGAACCAGAGCTGTCATGTGGTAGTGACTCAATAAACACTATTATTATTTTTCCATTTTTGATGTGCTACCAGAGAGTTGTTTTAATTTGCACTATAGGAGTCAAGAGAAAACTTCCCCTTTTCCCTCTGAAGTTTTGTTGAATATCACTGACAAAAGGCAGATTGACAGGAGAAAAGGCATACAAACTTATTAGCATGCATGAGGGGAAAACATGTAGTGAGTGTCGTACTACCCAGTGGGTAGAGATACTCTGTCCTATTCTTAGGGAACAGAGAGATGGAGAAGTGTGGATAATTTTATGGCAGCATTAAATTACTTTTAGGGAAATTCAATGGGCTTGAAGAACATACAGTGGCCTGGGACAAAGTCTATTGGTCCCACAGAGCAGACAAAAGTTTTATTTGGGACAAAAATCTGTCCAGGTGTGTTAACAGACTTCAGTCTTTCTTCCAGTGATATGGGTAATTGTTTTCTTCTTTGATAGGTCCAAACTTTAGGCAGATAAGGAAACTTCAGAGAACATCTTCATCCTGTACTTTGGGAGAGACAGAAGATTGAGAGACATGAGGGGAGGAGAGGTCACAGAATCCTTGAAGCTGCTTGTTCAGTTCCGCATGTCAAAATGCCATGTTTAGGGGTATCAATTTCTGAGCCCCAATTGTACCTAAATATCAAATTATCAATTAGATTCAAGAATTACCTAATGTAAAGAATGTCCCATGATGTGCCTGCAAGGGTAGAAGGAAGATCTGTTTTGCAAACATAAAATCAAGAAATAAGGCATCTAAGACAAAGATATATATAAAATTAATTAAAACACTCTATTTCACAAGCCAAATGTCATGTGATCATGTAAATTGACTATTTTGATGTACTTTTATAGCAATTACTCTTATGATTAAAGAGATCTCACCGAAATAGTAGAATTTACTTGTGGCAATTTATGAAATTAGGCTAAATATAACTTTCACTTCTGAAACCTTTTACTAAACCATAATTTATAACTCTACTGGGCTTAATCTCCATTGTACTGAGATAGAATATGTGTATATATACAGTATAAATATGGTATGTGTGTATCCATACATATATCCATATATATATATATATATATATATTATATATGCCCAATACACATGCATACTACTACTGTGGGAAGCAGAACATCTACCACTTTGGATTATAAAATTCAAGTAGTAGTTTAGCATCGTGGGCAGTACACAAAGTCTAAATAACTGCATGATTTGAGGTCAGTAATGAATCTACTCTATTTTAGTTGACCCATTGGTAATAAGATTTCTAGATGGTCAATTCATTTATGCAATTATGTAGTAAAGACAAATGAGACAAAGTATGAAAACAATCTATGATTAATTTGGAAAACAGTGTGCTCTACAAATTCAAGCTGGTACTACTCTGAAGAACACAGATTTAAGCCCTTCAGATGCAGTAACTAGATTGTTGATGCAAAGACGACTCTACTTTCCCACCTGCTCTTTCTTCCTACACACTTTCCAGGTGCTGCTGTATAATCTTTCTCACAACCAGGCAATTACACCCCATGAATTGTGTGGTTAGTCAGCTAACCATCTGCTTTTCAGGAGCAATCATGTGCTGTGCTCACAATTTTCTTGAATCAAACTACAAGGAGGATGCAGAAATCTCAGGTGTAATATTTGAGATGTTCTCTTTTTTTTGAAAAATGAATCATAAGGATGAGAAAGATTTTAAACTGCCTTCCTAGATTTGCTTGTGAAGTTCTTGTGGGCAGTAAAGAACAAATTTGGGGAGGCAAAGAGAATAGAGATAATGGTCACTTAATATGTTAATATACATATAAATATATACATATGGCTATTTTAACTTTTTTTCCTTGATTATGCTTTCCCCCAACACCCCATACTATGAACAGGCTATAAATGTATGCCTCCAGACACCCAGACAAAAGCAGCAATCTTAATTAGCCAAATTAAAATGGTAAGACACATCCGATTATCCCTTTTTAGTTTAAACCACCTCCTAAAATGACAACTGATGTGAAAATAATTAAACCAAGACAGACTGGAAAAAGAGGAGAAATAATGTATTTAGATTTTGAAGAGAAGTAATTAGTTTTGGCAGGTTATTTATTTATGCAAATTGAAAAATTAACTCTACTAGGCAGAGGCAATACATTCAAGTGTCTGCATTTCTAGCACAACATGAAACAAAAAAGTTCTAATGAAAAGCAACAAGATGAATTTCAAGCAAGAAAAAGACTCCCTAAATTGTTACTTTTTTAAAGGATGACAGATTTCCAAAGAACACAGAATTCATAAAATCTGTTTTAATAGTTCAGTACTACTGTGGATGAAAAAAACACAATCTTACTAATTTCCTAAAATTGCTTTTCCTCAATACAGATATAGATTTTCTTGATTTAAACAGCTGTCTTGGCTTTTCTCATTCTATGTTACATTCATAATTATTCTTCCTTCAAATTGTCATTTTATACAGCTCTACTGCTTCATTTCAACTGCTTCATTTCTAGTAGAAATCTAGACCAGTCCTCCTCACTTTATCCTGAACTTGTTATATGCCATGCATGCACACTCTTTGCCTAGTCTCACCCACACAATGGTTTCAACTATCTCAGATAAATGGATGACTTCTAAATCTGAATCTAGCACTGTCATCTATTCTGAAATATACGGCCACCTACACTGTACTTAAATATACAGCTCTTCCTGCATGCCTTAATTTACCCATCATTCCTGCAGAAACTATTTGTTAATTGCTTTCTACATAGCAGGGGCCATTAGAATACTACATACAGGAGAATATTTCTAGAGTTTAAGTCTTTAATGGGTGTATCCTCTAGAAGTAATAAACATAAAAATAAATGCAATAAAATATTATAAGTGTTCTGATAGAAGAATGTACAAGGTATAATGGAGATTTAAAGAAGGGAATGATAAATTCTACCTGGTCTGAAGTTTGGGTTGGGAGGAATGATGGTTACTACAAAAAAATTTCTTCATAAACAGTTTGTCTTTTATCCCCACCACCACCACCTTGAAAAACTACACTTGTCTTAATAAAAGAGCAAACTGTTTTGGATAAATGAAAGTACTGTAAAATACATTTGCCAGCTTTAATTAACCATGCTAGTGAGATGAGGCTACTACTACTACTACTGCTACACACACACACACACACACTACACACACACACACACACACACACACACACGGCATACAGTACAAATTAAGTGCTAGGCTGTATTACAGTGTAGTGGTGAGTTAAGTAGAAACTAGTAATTAATATTTTTCCATCTTTATATATAAAATATACACAAAAGTTTTAATGTATATGATGTTTTTGAGAATCCTTGACATTCTATTTTCATGTAGTATGTAAATTGGTATATCCATTTATGGTCCCAGCAAAATTCAACAAATCTGTTGATTTCCAAATCTCATTAAATATTAGCTTCAGAAATCTCACATTCTTCTACAGTTTTCTTTTGTGCGAAAAGCAGGCTTGAAGAAAAAGAATTAAAGTAGTTAAGAAATAGCTGTGATTTGAAGCTTAAGGAGAAACATGCTAGGTATTTACCACACTGCTACTGTTTCTGGTCACACAGAAGACTACATTTCTCAGCCTCCCCAAAGTTTAATTGACAGCATATGACTGAAATTTCATCAATAGGAATATAAGCAGAAAAGGCAGTTAAGAATTGGTAAATGTTCCTCCTCGTATCCCTTTCACATCTGTGCAACTGGAAGCAAGGATTTTCTGCATGGTGGAGTCATAGGACAGAAGCAGCTCAGACCCTGAACCATAATTTGAGGAGAACAGCCAAGGAAGACTACCAGACCTACAATATACATGAGATGTAAACCATTTTTCTGTTAAGCCACTGAGATTTGGAGATTTATTTGTTAACATAGCATAGCTTAGTTTACCCTGACAAACACAATGTTATTAGAAACTGATCAACCAATACTTTATCTCCTAAGCAAAATGGAAAACTAACCTTAAAAATTATTGATGCCTTACCAGTAGCATATGGTTTATATGAATAAAAATACTTTATAGTGTTAATATTTAAGAACAAGGGCTCTGAGGACAAACGGTCTGGATTCAAAACCTAACTCTATTTCTTCCTATGTGGATAAGCTTGGGCAAATTTCTTAACTTCCCTGTGCCTCAATTTTCTTATATGTAAAATGGGAATATTAATACTACTTCATGTATTGCCATGACAAAAATGAAGTAATTCCTGTAAAGACCCTATGACAGGTCCCAGATATAGTAAGCCCTATTGAGAAATAATTACTATTGTTATTATTATATTTAAATAGAATACTTATGTAGTTCTGCATGGGCACACTTTCCAAATTTAAGTTACTATTCATATGATTGGCCAAAATCTTTTGGAGTTCTTTGCAATAGTTTCAACAGAGGATGACTGAAATGTATAGGCATGTGACAAGAGAGAGATGTTTTTTTCCTGAGCCCGGAATCTCTCTGACAGTGCCTGACCACACAGCTGCCAAGACCTTACCTGGGCAGCCACATGATGCATGGAGAGATCCTTCTAATGCCAATGAAGGTTTATGGACATTGGCAATGCCTGTTTATAGCCTCAGTAAACCAGTGTACAATTCTACTGATGCCTCTTAATTTGTGTATTTATGTCAATGCAATGGCTCACAATGACAGGGAATAACATAAGAAACAGTTCGGCTTGCCACAAGGCTCATCTAATAAGGAACTTATGAATTTAACATTTTCTTAAATTCTATACCATATTGCATACAATTATGCTCATATGCAAAATAAATGTATCCTCATTTACAACTCAAAGAATTTCAGAGCCTATATATACATATGATCATACTTATATACTTTAAAAAATGGACAGATATTGAAATGCATGGATTTATGAACAACTGCTGACAAGTATTTCATGATACCTTTAAGATACTCTTGGGCAAAAAAATCTAGGCATCTTAGAATCTACCTTAGGAGAAAGGAAACCATCTGTTCAAGTATTCTTAGGCATCTTGTTCCCATGCTCTTTTCTTATATACCTGAATACTACTACTTTTCCTAATTTGGGATTAAAATTATAACTCTTTATGAGATAGTCCAGTCCTATTTATAAAACAGGGTCACTCTTTAACTCTGATATTGGCAAAGCCTGATCTCCTAATATATTCCCATGTTAATGACAAGGATGATGATGGTTGTAATAAGATTAACAATAAGTAAAATTTATTGAGTTTATTATTTGCCAGATGAGGTACTAAGCTTTTGCATTTAATCTTCATTTAATCTTGATAATAACACCAAAAGAAAATACTACTGTCATCATTGTAAAGATAAGAAAAATGTGGTTTTAAGAGGTTAAGAAACATGCTGAGGTCACACAGCTAGAGGTCACATATGGTAGAGGTGGGGTTTGAACCCATGAGTCTAGCTCCATTGCCTGCTTATTTAACCACTGCAAAATACTGCTTCCCATTCCCTCTACTTTCCATTCATTCTTTGTCATATAGTATTTCTTGATGCACAATAGGTATGACTTATCTAAATTACACAAAGGAACTATGAATTTTGGCTTCATGATTATGCTACTGTTTAATTCAAGTAATATATCTTTCACTATGCTTTGTGAAGGAAATGAAAGTCACTCACATCTCATCTCAGTGTTCTCAACTGTCAAATGGATAAATATATAATTTCCTTTTCACTTCAGATTGTTCTTCTTTTTCAAGGCAATATTAATCAAGAGGAAAGTGTAGGGCTTCCAGTGTCTGCTTTGTCAAAGATCAGTTGGCTGTATGTGGATGGTTTCATATCTGTGTTCTATGTTCTGTTGCATTGGTCTGTGTCTCTGTTTTTGTTCCAATACCATGCTGTTTTGGCTACTACATAGCCTCATAGTATAGTTTGAAGTCCAGTAACGGATGCCTCCAGATTTACTTTGTTTCTTTGTTTTTTGGTTTTTGTTTTTGATTTTTGGTTTTTTGGTTTTTTGCTTAAGATTGCTTTGGCTATTCAGGCACTTTTCTGGTTCCAAATGGTGCTGGGAAAATTGGATAGCCACATGCAGAAGAATGAGAGAGGATTTATATCTCTCACCACTCACAAAAATTAATTCAAGATGGATAAAAGACTTAAATGTAATGCATGAAACCGTAAGAATTCTAGAAGAAAATGTTAGAAAAACTCTTCTAGGTTTCAGCCTAGGCAAAGAATTTATGAAGAAGACCCCAATGGCAATCACAGCAACAACAAAAATAAATAAATGGGACTTAATTAAATTAAAACACTTCTACAATGCTAAGAAAATAATCAATGGAGCAAGTAGACAACCTACATAATGGGAGAAAACGGTCTCAAGCTATACATCCGATAGAGGGCTAAAAACCAGAATCTACAAAGAACTCAAACAAATCAAGCAAGGAAAAAACAAACAACCCCTTTAAAAAGTGGGCAAAAGACATGAACATAAGCTTTTCAAAAGAAGATAGACTAATGGCTGATAAACATTAAAAAATGTTCAACATCACCAATTATCAGAGAAACACTAATTAAAACCACAATGAGATATCACTTTACCCCAGTTCGAAGGGCTTTTATTTATTTATTTTTATTTATTTATTTTTTTTTAGAAGGGATTTTATTAAAGAGACCAAACACAATAGATGCTGGCACGGATGCAGAGAGAAAGAATGCTTATACACTGTTGGTGGGACTGTGAATTAGTACAACCTCTATGGAAAATAGTATGGAGATTTCTCAAAGAACTAAAAGTAGACCTACCATTTAATCCAGGAATCCCAATAGTGGGCTTTTACCCAAAGGAAAAAAAGTCATTTTGTCAAAAAGACACTTGCACTCGAATATTTATTGCAGCACAATTCACAATTGCAAAGATGTGGAGTCAACACAAGTGCCCATCAATTCATGAGTGGATTAACAAAATGTGGTATATGTATACTATGGAATACTACTCAGCCATGAATAAGGATGAATTAAGGTCTTTTACAACAATTTGAATGGAACTGGAGACCATTCTACTAAATGAAACATTTAAAGAATGTAAAAACAAACACCACATGTACTTACTATTAAATTGGAACTAACCAATGAGTGCACATGTGCACAGAAAGGAGTAAAAGTCAGTGGAAATCAAGCAGTGGGGGAAGAGGAAGGAGGGGATGGGCAAAAAACTACCTAACAGGTACAGTGAACACTATCTGGGTAATGGGCATACTTATAACTCTGATTTAAGCACAACAAAATTGATCCATGTAACCAAAAACATGTGTGCCCCCATAATATTTTGAAATTTAAAAAAAGAAAAGAAATAAATAAAATTAAAATTTTATTTAAAAAAAGAGGAAAGCATAGACTGCTTAGAAGTGAAATAATTCTCAGAATTCAAAATAATCTCAAAGCAAAACATAAACATTCATTAACTTAACAAATATTCATTTAATACCTCCTACTCCAAGCACATTTCTAGATACTGAAGTAACAAGACTTGAGATTAGGGTGGCAATAATAGAAATGGAAAGGAAAAAATAATGACCAGAGATTTTATAACTGAAGGTTTTCTTCATCTATGAAATCATGTTAGAACCAGGTTGCATCATTATTTCCAGAGCTAAGAAAAATCAAGTACTTAAGCAGTGAGGCCCCAGGCTTCTGCATTTTTCTTTATTCTGGTGATTCTCCATTGATTCCAGTGGGCATACACTAATGCTTGAGTTTTACTGGGCTGTAGGATTCTTTGGGGACCCTTCTAGCCCTAATGGTCATATGTGTCTTTGATTCATGATTGATATTGATTCTATTGCAAGGAAAGGGAAGGAAAATCTCAAAGGTAAGTATGAGCTGCTCAGTAGCATGTCTATTAAATGCCTCAAGCCTACAGACATCCTCTCTTGAATTTAATCTGTGGAGATAGAATTTTGGTGTTTTTTAAATCTTATTTTACATTTCTTTGAGAACATTGTTCCTAAATCGAGCACCCCTATTTTTAATTTCTGAGTTACACTTACATTCTCACCCTGTTGTGATGCAGTTGTAATGATGCCAATTAAGGAATGTGTTAAAAAGTCAATAATACATGCATGTGAATGATTTGTAATATTTGTTTTATAACGACCTGGTAAGGAACACACACACACACACACACATACACACACACACACACACACACACACACACACACACACACACACACGGTTTATTAAAACTCTCATAACCTCCATTTCTAACTGTACCACCTTAGTATGTGTGATTGTCACAATAATTGTAGACCCCCTTCCTACAAATGTGGCTCATTACCTGCAAACCTGGAATGAATTTATCTTTATTATCATTAACTGCATGCATGATTGAGCACAATAATGTATAGGACAGTATTATGTAAAGTTGAAGGCATCACATGATATACATTACTATTATCTTTAATTAACGTGCATTAAAACTATTGCTTGAGCAAAGTTTTACAATTTTGAAGTTTTAAAACATTGGAAAAATAATGTGAAAATTCTTATATAGGTAAGAACTATCTTTTAATGGATATTTGGATAGCAAAAAACCTTAGAAGATAGTGAGAATATCTCACTCCAGGGTAGAGGACAGATTTGCTTGCTGTTGAGGGTAATAAATAGAATGTCTCCCTGTAAGGCAAAAATTGGGCAGTTTGCTAGCAGTCCCTTATAAAGTTGAAGGTACACTAAGATAAGGGTTTTTCAGCTGAGATATGAGCCCTCTGTGTGTGCAGCATTGACCTGGGCCCACTTCCACATTTCCTCTGTGGGACTTAGAGGAGGAGGGAAGTAACATTATGTTCTATGAGTAATAAAGTCCTCTGTCTCTGACCCAGGAATCTCATGTCTCCTGCCTGCATCCATGAAACTATGATACACTAAATTGTTGGCTTGTAAGCAGGATGAGATCTCAGACTCCTGGCTAGATTCTTCACAGTTCTTGATAGGATGTGGATGTATAAGCCTTTGTTTGTTTGTTTTTTAAGAAAGAAGAGTTGATATTTGCCAAAAGTTTTAAAGAAATGCAATTTGCTGTAAGGCTTCACAATCTAAAACTATTCTTAAAAAAAAGTCAGATGAAAACGTGCTTACTTGCTCCCATTCTCTCAATCTCTCTCTCTCTTTCTCTCTCTGTCCTCTCTCCTCTCACTCTCCTCCCTACTTTTTCTCTCCCTTCCTCTCTCCTTCCTTTCCCTCTATTGAACTAAATTTTCTATTTTGGTTAAAGTTTGTTCTACAGTTCTGATATCTGTCTACATTAGCATGTTCACTGTTCCAGGGAAAGCATGTCCCTGAAAATCTCTGCTGGATATAAAACTTTTTGAGGCATAACTAATATGACAGAAAAATGAATTTCATTTAAGTGAACAATACATTCCTTGGCCTTCATGGGTCAAGGTTACAATGGAGGAAACTGCCTTGGTTTACAATCATTTGTCACCCATCCACAAAATCCTAGTTGGCCTAGGAAGCCTGTATGTACATAGGAATGCCTTTCTTTTTGATAGCATATTGTCTTTGGAAACCAAACAGAAATAACAAAGAGATGACAAGTTATAGTTTAGATCAGCTGGCTTAGTTTGTTATAAATAGAAGACATATTAAAGTGATTACTAAATTAACAGGTTTTTAAAAAAAATATTAACTAAATCAGAAATATCATCAAGATGAGTGGTAGTCTCCTGGTCAAAGGGGATTGAGGATTTCACCACGAATTGACCCTAAGTTCTGGGGTTATTGACTAAACCATTGTTGACTGCCTGACTAGGAACATTTCAACCCTGTCACATAAATTTACCACACGATGCTGACTCCCTGATAAATGCCATTGCTTTCTCCATCTCTTGCCCCTGCAAAGAAGGGGTCTGTTTTCTTATAAATCTTTGTTTCCTACATTTTCTGTCAGGGAAAATTGAAGCTATGGGTGTCACATACCAAGCATATTAGTCCATAAAACTGGCATAGGAACAGCAAAATATTACCATCAGCCCCCGCTTTTCACTATTTTTCACTCATTCATCCATTCATTATTCAACTTCATCCTGAGTCCCTTCAATGCACCAGGCATTGTGCTAGGATCAGAAAAACAGATGATTAAAAAATGAAAGCCAACAAATTATACTCCAGGAAACTTTAAAGTGATGTTATTTTTTCTGAAAATGTGTGGAAGAATAGACAAGAGATAAAGCAACCCTTCCAAAGTAGTCTAGGAAGTTTTCAACAAATTTCAATCCATTTGGCAATTTATCTGTCTACTGAAAAACAATTGGGTATTTTCTTAGATTTAAAACAAATTTATAAGGACATTGTAGCTAGAGAGAATAATATGACAAGGTCCTTAAATTCTTGTGTAAGCAGTTGAGATGTAGTTATTTTGAAGGCAACTAGGAGTTAACAATGACTTTTGAGGCTGGAAAGTTCTATGATCATCTTTATTTAATCAGAAGATAAGTCTGGTGACAGTATGGTGGGTATTGGGAGGAACCAAGTAGAAGCCTGGGCATATTGCAAAAGTTGGACAATAACAACGAGCATGCCACATTTGAAAGGTGTTGTGCAATAGTTACTATGATTGTAATTTCTTGTGGAGCATGAGAGCAAGGATTCAAAAGTATCTGCATATGTGTGGTTAGGATGCTATTAGCTTAGAATAAACAAAAAGAGCATGTTGGAGGAGAACGAAAATATAAAGAGTTCAGTTTTTTTGTTTTTGTTTTTTAATGCCAACTATTTGTTGTGTGTGCTACACTCCAGTAAGAAATACTCAATATGCAAAAATACTTGGATGTGTGAGTACGGCAGCCAGGAGGAAATTTGGGTTTGGAGATGTCATGTGGAATTGTGAGTCATACGTAAAGGAGTTGTAACCACTGATTTATATGATGTAACTTAGGAAAATAGCAGATATTTGAAACAATAAAGGACCCAAGAGGGACTTCTAGGGAACGCAGACTTACAATGAGAGGGCAGAGGAAGAAGTAGGACAAATTAAACAGAAAGACCAGTGGTTCTGAATATAGAAGGGCACACAGGACAGCAAAGAAAAAACAACAGTCAGAAGCAGTACATATCCTTGGTTTGCCAGTTAATGGGTCACTTATGACATTAATGAAAAGTGTTTCAGTAGAGTGATGGGGAAAGAGGCCAATGATGGGCTGAGAAGTAAATGGGAGTTAAGAAAACACAGACATCAAACACTTACCATATTACAGGCTACCAATGTGGGACACGAAATCACACGGGCTGACTTGGGCTGTGGGTAAAAAACAGGCTCACCTGTGTCTGTGGCTGCTTCTGCTCCCATCATCTATCATAGCCCCACATATGGGGCCATGCCTGGCATGGGGGAAACAGAGGAGAGAGAACAGGAGGGGATCAGTTAATGTGTGTTTCACTTTTCATAACAAGCTCCTAAGTTAGGGTTTTTGATGTTATTTCCAAAGTTGAACTACAATCAGAGAGAGACACTGACGGGACTGAAGGAAAGGATATTTTAAAACTGCATCCCAATACTCACCCCATTATCATTGTGCACCATGAATTATTACTTTTTATAAATCTCATAATTAACTCATAGATCCCAGAATTATCTTGCATTATTATTAATATGCTCAAAGTATCATTTGTTAATATGCTATTTCTTTTTTAATTTAAGAATATTATGGGGTAAAATAACATACACACCATCTAGTAATATGGAAATTAATATCAAAACAAACAGCTAAAACACTTTGAAAAAGCAAATCGTTGCTTCTGAGGACTAGAACTAGTGGGTGTGACGGTGCATAGGAATACTATTTAATAATTTTCACCCTGAGCCTTTTAGCATTTTTTAAAACCCAAGTGATAAAAAATACAATTTACATGATTGTAATTGAAGGCTGGAAATAATACATAAAAATTATAATTGCTTAACTATTAAGGTGTAAATCTCTGGATAATTACAATGTTTTCCTCAACTTTTTTCCAGTATTACATAACTCATATAATTTACCAATAAATCTTTATAGACAACAACAAAAAAGTATCATTTGTATTACACACTTTTGAAACTATGTTTTGGCAATAAAAAAAAAAATAAGTAGGGATCCAGGCATGGCAGTGCACCATGCCTGTAGTGCCAGCTACTCAGGAGACTGAGGCAGGAGGCTCACAAGCCCAGGAGTTTAAGGCCAACCTGGGTGACTTAGCAAGACCTCATCTCTTCAAAAAAAAAAAAAAAAAGTAAAATAGTAGAGATGGAGGTGTGGAGGACTAGGAACCACCAAAAGATAAATAAAATGTGTTTCTCACAGAGGCTCTGACCTCAATCTTCTGATAATTTTATCCCCCCAAATATTTCTGTGTACCCCTAGAGACTGTTCTGCATTTATGGGCCAGTCCACTACAGCTGCCATATGATTACTGCGTTTTATTCCCTCATCTCCTGATTTCTCTTCTCTTATTCTGAACACCTTTTGGGCCTCAGGGCATGGTCATTGCTTCTTCCAAGCAGTGCTGACTAATCCTTCCACTAGAATTTTCACCAGACACAGGTGTCTCTGCAATTTGCTATATCCCATCTTCTTTTTTGGAGCCCCAGTGTAGCTCTAAAGCATTCAAACTGGAAAGTGTGGGAGTTGGAAAGGGCATCTCTTCCTCGAGTTTCCCTCTATTAAGGGAGGTAGCAAGGGTTCTGCTACCCTCTTCTCCCTATCCAATACACACCACAGGATCCAGACATAGGACCTTAAAATTTGGGCTGACAGGCAAATCCCAGAGGCACACATCATGACATATTCAATATTGCCTTTCTACTCCAAGAACTGAGGTTTTCTTACTGGGCCAAGCAGATTATTTTTTACCCTTCTCTTGGTATAAATCCTCTTCCAAATGGTTTGTTGAACCCTTGAAATTGTCCAACTCTGAGGCCAGTGCTCCTGGCATCCTCAATGGCTTTCATGCTCATCCCTCTCCTATGCAGGTCACTATAGTAATAATCATAGCAGTTAATATGTACTGACCTCCTGCTCTGTACCCAGCACTGTCATAAGTGATCTATTTGGCTTATTTCATTCAGTTCTCATAAAATCTTATAAAATATTAAATCTCCACTTTTACAAATGAGAAAACTTCTTTTTAGAAAGTTATGTAAGTTTGCCAGCATTGCATAAAACTGGGCCTAGAACCAGAGCCCTACGTGTGCTGGGCTCCAAAGCCCAAACCCTTGTCACCATATCACTCTCTAAGTGCCTTCAAGGCAAGTACTCCGTCTGCATCACTTTCCACTGCACCTGCAATTCCTGGTGCTAGAAATGGCACAGGGTGGGTGGGAGTGTCGATTAAGATTTGTTGAATGAATGAATAATGTTGGGAAATAAATTTCCCCCTGCAGCACCATCCATAATTGACTTTGGAATTTGCTTTGGGATGCAGGCTCAGACATATTTATGAACCTCCAGCTAATCAATAATTTAGTACTTAGTCATCATAATATATATATAGTCTTATTCTGCTGGGTTTGTGAACGAGACAAAGAAAAAGAAACACAATCCCTAACCTCTTGGGGTTTATTTGTTTATAGAAAAATAAAAACGTATATGCTTAGCCAGAGCTTCTTGTTACCAATCCCCAGGTAGAACCTACAGGTCCAGGGAGTAGTGAGATGCAGTCAGTAGTGGTCAGCCTCCCCGGCCACAGAGCAGGGCAGAGCTGTGCTGAGATGAATCTGGAACAAGGGGAGCATTTCAAAATAGCCAGCACAGTATCATAAAACATTCACTGGGCAATGACTAACGATCTCTAGTTCAAACTCCTTCTTTTTGACTCCAGGGAATAGTTTACCCAAACCAAACTATCAACTTTTGAAGTTCCAGTGGAGGCATAATGAGCTTCTGATCAAAGATCTCCTCAGTCCAGTAATCAAGACACTCCGCCAGTGCTCCCAGCCTTATTGGCAGTGGCCGCAGAGACCAAAATACACTCACCCAATGTGTCGAATGTCTTCAATTCGCTCCTTCAGTTCTACTGCTTGTGCTTCTCCATCCTGCTCTGCCCTGGGAAGCTGATCTATGTGGGCCGTGCCAAGAGTATCAACAGGCTCCCTTGCCTTTGGCTTCAGGTTGGTTCTTCTGATGCAAAGCAACTGCAGGAGTTTTGAGAGAAAAAAAGAGAGTAAATTCAGGGCATATATTACCCTGTGCTCGCTCGCTCTCTCTCTTCTGCAGCCACACTAGTTGAACCTTGCCCTGGTGTCATGTAGAGTAATCTCTGTCTCCTCCCACCCTGTCCAGAGACAGCCCTTTTAGGGGGTAGTCATGTTGCCCCTGTCACTTTCCCCTGAGCACTGCCCCGTCCAGTGTTGCTTCTCTATGCTCTGCCCAGACCTTTGGGAATGTTCTCATTAGTAAACCTTCCTCAAAAGACCCAATATGAGGTATATGAGTCTGTTTCCTGTTAGGACCCTGCCTGACTGACAAATGAATACTACAGAGATATGCTTTATTGAGAGAAGGGAAAAGAAATACTCTGTTCACAGGAAATGAAAACAGACTTTTAACTGTTTGAGAATCCACTCTTTATGAAGCCATAAATTAAGGACTAAAGCCACTGGCACTGTTAAATCCTAGACACGTCTTCACACAGAGGGTCATACCACGTGAAAACCAGAAACAAAATTCTGAAGCATTCTTTTTCCCTGGCCCTGGAATCTCGTGCTTTATCCTGCCTTACTTTCGAAACAGGGGCAAAAAAGTCTTCACTTTTTCTCGAGTGCCACTACAATCACGCACTGAAAAGACTAATGAAAGATTATGCACACGCTGATCCACAACCTTCTAAGACTAATAGAAATCACATGCCATTCATTACACACAAGCACTGTCTCAAGAGTATTCTGAGGAGTTATCTACAGGAATGTTGTGACCAGAGGGTGAAGGCTTACAACAGCCTGTGGAGATGCAAGTTGGAATGAGTGAGGCGTGCAGGGACCAAAAAATATGGGAACTAGGAAATTGCGCTAGTAAATCACCAAGAAGTAGAAGAAATGCTATAAAAATGATGGCCAAGTCCAGGGATATTCACTGTTCTCTGGGGTGCTGATTTTAAATTTTGCCCTGCAAATTCAGCAATTCTTAGCATTCTTCTATATGTTTATAATTATTTCTTTATTACACATTCCATATAGTGTACATTTAACCAGATGTTTTCTCCATCCAAAGAGACAACTATCTTCTACCATCTCCCTACAGTGACTCAGTGGAATTCAGCCAGGTGACCAAGAAAAAAGTTAATATGCTCATCCTGATTTGACTGTGCTCCTCACATGCTAGGCAAGCGCTGCATGCTCACTGATTTGCAGTTTCTACGTCTTAATGGAAATGACTATTGTCTGAAGAAATTTTTTAAAAAGTGCATTTAGGTAACCCATGTAAACATTGAGACTGCTTTGGATGGGCAATGATTTCATGGTGGGGAAGGGAACTCAGGAGTTGTTTCAT
The DNA here is from genome assembly GCF_020740605.2 of Lemur catta. NCBI lineage: Eukaryota > Metazoa > Chordata > Mammalia > Primates > Lemuridae > Lemur > Lemur catta. Next base: position 19,311,220 of record NC_059128.1, read on the forward strand.
TCTGGTTATAACAAAGACAGCTTAAGGAAAACAGTCTGTACTGGTAACTAGTCAGGGACTAAATCACTCTCAAGGAACACTGAAAAGCATTTTCACAGTTCAGAGCTCTGTTAAAATATCAGTAACAAGTCACTATCTAGGAAAAGTGACCCAGATTGGTTGAAGTTAGAAAACTAGAGTTTACTGAGTTGGATTCATTAGAGATCAAATGTGTTTCTTAATGAAGTTATAACCGTAGCCACAACAAATCTCATGCTGACTAAGGTCATTTAACTATGTCGTATGGTAAATCCCAAGTTATGAAATTTTCTCTTCAATTTTAACATATATTTTTAAATATTTTCTTTAAGCCCTGCATAGCCATTGTCCTTCTTTTATTCCTATTTTTTAATGTCACTTAGGCTAAGTGACTTGGGCAGGAACACAAAGCCAGTGAGTGGCAGAGACAAGATTCAAAGCCAAGTCTTTCAAATCTAAATTATGTCCCAATTTCATCACATCGGCTCTTTCTCCTTTATGTTGCAGTGCTTACCTTCCTGATCCACATTTCGGAGAAGTCAAGCCCTTAATCCAGATACATAAGTTCAACACAATCATAGGCAAAGAAAAACCTCATGACTCTTCCAGGATGTCACTAGAACCTGCTGATTAAGAGAGGAATCTAACACATAAAGAGCTACCATTTCACTCTTTTTCCCCTCCGCTTGTTTTCTCACTCAACTCAAATTTTTGTGGCCTAAGTCTAAATCTGCTCTTGGAAATAAAATATTATTCCTGCACTTTAAACATGTAGGGAGATGATAAAATGAGAACTTGGAATATAAGGCCCAGATGCATGCTATTCGCTGTTTCAAAAGTTCAATTGGCCTCTTAGCTACTGGCTTCACCGTGTTCAGACGTCTTCTACAGAGATAGATGGTCCACCAAGTAGTCATCTCTTGCTGGCTATGGCTTGTCATTATGATTCCCCTGGGCAAAATGCATTCTCAAAGTGCCTCTTCCCTTCTAATTCTTCCTAGCAAATGTGTAAGTAGGTAGTTTTATCTGCCCACTTGTCACTAGAGTATCATCATATTCTATAATCTCTGAGTCCCAAGAGAACTCAGAAATCTCAACATAGTAGTAGGCATTGAGCCAAGGCAAAAAAGGAGCCAGCAGAGGTACAAGGAGAAAAAGACAAGACAGGAAGGGCCATTTAATGATGTGCAGCTCATCTCTAAGACCTTTAACACTCCAATCAGAGTTTAAGTCCATCAATGTTCTTTCTGCTTACTTCTAGGAATGGGACAAGAACAAGGAAGTGTTCTCATAACCTCTCATAGCTAAAGGAAACTGGTATCAAAATTAAAAAGGATAGAAGCATCAAGAGGGAACACAACAGTGCAATCCAGTCAAATGTTCGGTCCTCCTTCAAGTTTTTAGTCACTCAAATTTACAAGAATAGATAGTCTCATCACTTGGAAAAACAGAACTGCATGAATATGCTGAAATATAAGGACTTCATTTTTGATAATGATACAGTTCCTTCTTTTTTCTAGCTTTTGACACTTAGAGAATGGATTATTTATGAAAGACTAAGGACAAAGGATAAACAAAAAACTTAAGGTGAATTTCTAATCAAAAGCTAAGACTCTGAGATGAGGAGATAGGTTCACAAATAAGTAGTAGAAGAGAAAAGTCAATGGTGTCTTTGAAATGAGAACATAGTAAGGTCAGCTGTTGATTTTTTTTTTTTCTGATTAAAAGTGTCTTCAGACAGATGTAAGTGCTTTTAGCCTCCAGTGGGTTTTTATTAATTCTCAGGACTTTGGAAAATAAAAGTTCATCTCAAATACAAAGAACAATGGGCAAATACCAAGAAATTTAAAGTGCTTGGGGCATCTGTTGACAAATTACACTTAAGACATTAATAAATAACTGCTACTCTAAAGAATATCAGACGATATCTTTATCCTCAGAGGCATCCGGTCCTGTGTGTATATATAAATACTGCATGAATGTGAAAGATTGCTGGATATGGATACTATCCAGGAAAACTTATGTATGCAGATTCTTTGTTGGCAGTATCTCCCACCCCAAAAGCATTTCTGAAACTCTCAGAAAATGGTGACACAAGAAACTCCAAAAACTTGTACTAGTTTCATGCCATGCATTCATTAGGTGTCATGGGCCATGAAAATAAGCAAAATCCTTTCTCCACTGCAGTGTCCCTCTTTTCCAACAACTAGCTTCTTAAATACAGTAAGCCTTAAGTACTTTCCTACTATGCTATTAGCTTTCTAGTTAAATATAGTTTGAGAAGTGTATGTGTCAAAAGCTAGAAAAAAGAAGGAACTTTATCATTATCCAAAATGATATCCTTATATTTCAGCATGTTTGTAGAGTTCTGTTTTTCCAATTGGTAAAACTGTTATCAAAGTGAAGCTCAAAGAAAAATGTTTTATAGACACTTCTTTTTATCTTACAATTATTTAAAAAAAACATTTATTGAAGTTGCCCCTGCCCTAAAAGTAATTCATGTTTATTTTTTTAATTTGAAAAATATTATACAACTTAATGAAACAAACCATATGATCTACAGTTGCATCAATTATTGATTATAAGTGGTAATATTTGTTATACTTCCTTCCAGTGTGTTTTTTCTTGTATATTTACTCAGTAGATTTTGCTTCCCCAGCTTGAGATATCAAATGAGGTTCACAATCTTTTTACATGATCATATTACCCAGCCACTCAAGCAGAGACTTCAGACTCATTCTAAATTTCACACTTTTCCTCAAATACCACTGACTTTCAATATGTCATCAAATACCATAGATTCTATTGCCTTTCCACCTATTGCATCTTATTTTCCCCTCTCCAGCCATAATGCTACTGCCCTGATTCAATCTATATCATCTCTCAGCTTGGCTCTGGAACTCAACCTAATTTATGTCTCTTATCTGATGTATGAAGTGATCCATCCTCTCCCCACTTTATCAGTATTTACTCTGGCTGTGTCCACTCCCCTCTCCTTCCCTTTATGCCCCAGTCAATCTAAGATGCTTTCATTTCTCCAAACCACCAAGCTAATTCATATCCTGCCTAATGCCTTTGCTTACTCTAATCCTCTGCCAAGGATACCCTCGTCATCATTTCCTCTCTGAAATTCTTTCTTGCTCTTCCTATCACTTTCCAGGTAGAAAAACTATATCCTCCTTTGTGCCTCACATTACTTGATACTTCTATCTGTCAAGGTCTGCCTTTACCTTTTACAGGTTTGTCTATATGTCCTCAAACTGCACTTCTTGATGTCAGGACCATATCTTACCTATCTGTGTGTTCCCAGGATCTAGAGTTCAAATCCTAATACAAAAGAAATGTTCAAAAAATTCTTAACATAAATTTAGAAACCGTAGGGAAGAGTAGTGATCTGATTTGTTGGTAAATGCCAACCAAAAACTTAAGCTGACTGTCACTTGGACAAACATGTTCTTACTGTTCCTCTGCCACCTTCACTCTACGTGTATCCATTTATGACTTTTTTGAACAACTACAAATGAAGGGCAAATTCAGCCCATTTAAAAATCCCCTTAAAATGACAATTTATAAAATGCTGTAAAGAGATGAAACTCAGCAAACACTACAAAGCCATTATGAGAAAATTGTCATGCACTAAATCTGCTCAGGATAGCAGGGAGCTTAACTGATAGTCACATTTGTTTTGGGATGTTTGCCTAGAAATGTTCTTATAATAAATGTACTAAATAAGATGCATAATTTAGCTCCTTCTCTGTTGCCTGCTGGCTAGCTGCCAGCTTCATGCTCCTGCTCCACCTCTCCCCTTCATGCTTCCTCTGATCTCTCACCATCTCTCTCTGGGGTTTGACTCCACACCAAGGTTACCGGCAGGCCTGCTACAGACTCACTGAAAGCCATCACGGTTGTGCCTGATGACTTCATTTCTCCCCCAATGGCTCAATTTATGTCCTCCTTTGGAATGAGTGGAGGGAAAGTTCTCTTCAGGATGACTTTGTCATGCTATATTACAACCACGCTGGCAGAGAGTAAAATGAAAGAAAGAGAACTCTTGCCTCTATTGGATAGATGGAAAATAGGAGATTCTCTAAGTCTTCCCCTGCTTATCACCATAGGATTTGTTAAGGTTCCACTTTCCCTTGAAAGCTGTCATAGTCAGTGTTTAAGCTTTCTATTCTTGCTCTGACATGGCCCCAAGTAAAACTCAAAAAGCCAAGACTTAGAGGACATTGCTTCAAGGTAGACTATTGAAAAAGTCTTTTCTATTTGGTGGGTAGTTTAACCCTCTTGACCTTACCTTTTTATCTTAAAAAAAATAAAAACTATAAAATAATCATTGCCAACCCATTTGGAAATGTATAACCCTCTGCCTCCACCACCACACAGTTACTTGACTTCCTTACAAGATCAACGTCCCAGAATAGTTCCAAACATTGTTCTCATTTTTCTTTCTAGTTGAGGGAGTGTGCATTCCTTGAGTTAGGCAACTATGAGAGTCTCTTATCCTTTCTTCCTGTATCACTCATTACAATCTCTATTTCATGAAAGTAATGGGCTTAGAATGTTAGTCATAGCCTAAATCTAGGATAACTTCTGGGGAATAATTTTTTACAGTTCTGCCAAATGAATTTCTTATCTGGTTAAGATAATTGGGCTCAAGAGTCTGAATTCTATGAAGGCTGGCTAGAATACTGATATATTCTCATTTAATGAAAACTAACATTAAGAATTGTCATTTATGATAAAAAGTGTTTTACATGCTTTAGATAACTCAATCCTTACAGGAACTTTATGAAGAAAACCCTATTGTTATTGGCATTTTGCAGTTGAGGAAATGGAATCATAGTACCTATGGGACCCTCGCCATATAACTTTGCCTCTTCGAGTTCCAGAGCTAGGACTCAAGCCTAGGTTTGTCTCTCTCAGAGCCCCTTCTCTTAATCACAACAGCTTCCCTTCACACCTAAGTCATGTCTAGCTTTAACAACCAGGAGTGTAAAGACAGAGCCTTCCCCCAGAAACTGAATTGTAATGAGCAGGATTAACTCAGTGCCTGTTAGAGTACAGTACTTGTTTCTCCAGGACTGTGAATCTTCATATCCATCTCTCCTCACTGGATTGCAACACAGCCTTGGCTTGCCGTGATTCCTTTTCCAGCTGCTAACCTTGTGCACTGTGGCACTGCACGCTGTCTGGCTGACCCATTGAGAGGAGGCTGTGCAGAGCGTGGCATCTGACAAAACACAGGTCATTTCTCTGAATGAGCATTATTCATTTCTGTCGGTTAAATTCAGAGGCAGCAGCCTGCATTTCTCTCACTGAGCTGCTAACAGGAACTGCAGAGCATGAGGAGACATTTTAAAAATCAAAATACTATGCTTAATTCCATGTTGAGAAGGGCATGTCAATTCATCTCGGGGAGACCTCATGGGGAGGAATTTTGTAAACACACTCCAGTGGTCCTTGGGCCCTAATTTAAAACATCTCTGTTCCATTTTATACCAGGTGCTTTCTTTTTTTGTTCCTGAACCAAACTCATAGTTTTTATTCAGTAGAGAGAAGAGGAAAGGCATAACCATTTCTTATTTATTCTTCCCTGAATTATAATCAGTCTCAATCCTAAAGCCTCCCAAAGTTGGAGACAGGTCAGGGTAGAGGACAAGTCTCCAAAATACAATTGTTTCCTTTTCATAAAATATTGCTTTGTCACTTACTAAACCTATTTTTATCCCTTGCGTTTTCCATATGAATTTTAGGATCGGCTTCTCAATTTCTACAAAAAGGGAAATGTATTGAATGTGCATAAATGTGTTCCTAAAACTGAAAAACCTCAGTTGACCTATCTCACATTCTTTAATTCTTTCTTCTACAGCACCAATCTGCTGTTGAGTCTCTCTAGCATTTTTAAAATTTAAGTTACTGTTCTTTTCAACTCTGGGATTAGTATTTGGCATTTTAAAAATAATTTCTATCCTTTATTGGTATTCTTTTCCTGATGAGACATTGTTCCACACTTTCCATTAGTTCTTTATGTATGGCTTTCTTTAATTCTTTGAATATATTTAAAGTAACTGATTTAAAGTCTATCTAGTAAGTCCAAAAAATAGGCTTGCTCGGGGACTGTTTCCATTGAATGCTTTGTTTGCTTATTTGTTTTTTTCTGGATGTATCACAAATTTTTGTTGAAAACTGGACATTTTAAATAATGTAATGTGAAAATTCTGGACATAATATTCCACCCCCTTCCAGCATTTATTGTTGTTGTTGTTCTTGCTTTTTATTTGTTTAGTGACTTTCCTGGATTAATTCTCAAAAGTCTTTACACACTATAGTGTGAAACCAATGATGTCTCTATTTGGTTATCTTGGTGGTTAGCCAATGATTGAACAGAATTTTTTTGTTTTTTAAATACAGTGAACCAATAAGTCTTGCACACTTTGCTTTATTGTATGTCAAGGCATACCATCAATTCTCTAGCAGTACATAATTCTGCTTTAGGCTTCATCAATTGCTTTGAAGACCCTCGAGGTCAGCCAGAGTTAGCTATTAGGGCCTTTTAACATCACACATAGGCGTGCACACACTCTTGCAGGTGTGGTGGCTTTCTAGTTCCCTAAGGATATATTTGAGTTTTTCAAAGCCTCCTATGAACGTTTAATTCCCCAGATTTTCCTTTTAAAATTTTGGGCCAGCTGTTTGTTTGCATCAATTGTTATAGCTACTTTAGGCAACTGCAACATTAAACAATTGCCACTGATTGATTTTGCCAAATGTCCTGGAAATAGGACTTTCCTCATTGAGTGAGCTCTGATTTGGCTCAAATAAACACAAACTCTACAAATAAAGACAAGCCCAGCAATCTGTCAAATATGTCAAATAGTAACGATTCTCTGGAGATGGAACTTTTTGCAAAGCTCTAAACTTGTTCTGCTCTTTCCAGTGTCTGCTACGCTGCTAATTTTCACATTTGTCATAATTCTGAGGCTGCTATTTTTCAAGGCTACCGTGGGGTAATCTTTTACTGCTAGTGTCCTTCTTTTCTGAAGAAGGTTTGGCCAATACTTGTCCACGTAGCTATTCAAAGGCATTTGCCCATACAAACTTTCAATTTCTAAATAAGAAATATTCAGCTTAAAAAAACTGTTTATGCATTATATTCACTCAAGCCTCCATAAAAGTCTCAGCCATCTCCAGCCAAGTTAGACTTACTATGTTCGATTTATTTTTGTAAGCTGTATGAACTGTTTTAAAATTCTTGTTCATCAACTTCCATAGCATGTATTCTAATTATGATATAAATAATGTACTTTCAAACTTTAAACTAGTTTTCTTGAATGTCCAGTGCTTAAATTTGAGGGAATAACATGATATCTTAGAAAATAGTATGTGTTATGCTCTCTTTTTGAAAATAAATATAATTTAGTCGACATATAAATACAGTTTTTAGTACACCTATGCTTTCTTCCAATTCATTGTTAAGTGACCCTTTACCACCTGAAATTAAAAATTGGATGAAATGGTATTTTAACAGTTTTTTAAAACACCACTATGATGTTAAATGATAATTAAGCTTTCCTCAAAATAAACTTAAATTTAAAACATAAAGAAAATATGTCAGTCCTTACTCCCAGTTGAAGCATAATTGAAAGATACATAACTTTTATAATGTTCAGTAATAGAATCTTTGACCCTTAATAATACACATGGTCATCTGAAATAGCATTACATTTTTTTAGCCTTCTTTGCTGGAAAATGACACATAAGCAAAAGAGATATCTGCAACTTCTGGGAAATAGCCTTACTGGGATGTGAGGGTAGGGTTAGCATAATCATCCTCACTCCTTCCCAGTAGATGGACTATAGATATAAACCCTGGAGTTCTAACAGACAATTAGATCATGAGATAACCTTGGGAATACAAGCTACATGTGCTTCAAAGCCACAAAAGCCCAGGTCCCTGACACCATGGAACTGCCATCATCACTCCCATCCAACTACCAACCTCAAAACCTTTACATGACAGAGAAATAAATGCCTGTCTCATTAAGGCCAATGTTATGGGGTTTGCAATCACTCATAGATAAATCTACTTTTACCTGGTATAGCAATTTGCAAGGCTTAAAACCTACCTTTCTGAGCTAGTGACGCTATTAAATACATCATAGAAATTCAGTTAAGTTACTCATTGATCAGTCCTGCTCAGTCAGAACATGCTTGGAGAGACTCTCTCTGTAATTTAATAAAATGGATATTCTGAGATAGAACTCTTTCTCCAAACACTAAGGTACCCTCACACCAGTTAATTTATTATAAAATTGAAGCTGGCCTTCTTTGTGCCTTCAATCAGTTTTTCAAGATTGTGAATATTCATGCACTAAGGATTTGTGTCTCTTTTGCCCAGTAATGTTGTTTGTCCCTGTTATATATTATTTTTTCATTACAGAATTCAACACTCACAGTGTCTGAAAGGTCTCTCCTGATTTCCCTAGGCGGAATTCACTACCACAGATCTGCATTCCATAGCGTATTATAAACAACTCCTATCATTGCATTTAATACATTATAATTATATCTGATGTTTAAGCATGTTATTTACTATGCTGTAAACATCTCAAAAGAAGTGACAGCGGTCCATTCATTTTTATGTGCTTCAACACTTCACACAGAGTGTGAAGGCTCTGTTGTAGGCTCTATTGGTTTTCTATTACTGTATAACAAAAGACCACAAATTTAGTGGCTTAAACAACACCCAGGTTCTACCTTACACTTTCCATGGGTCAGAAATCCAGGTGAGTGCTTAGGGTCTCACAGGCCAAAATGAAGGTGTCAGCAAGTCTAGGGATGAATCCACTTTCAATTCCATTCACATAGTTGTCAGAATTCAGTTCTTTGTATTTGCAGGGCTCACAGGTCATCATTTCCTTGCTGGCTGTCAGCAGGGGCCACTCTAAGCTTCCAGAGGCTGCCTACATTTATCATCACGTGGCCCTTCTGTCCACAAGCCAGCTGTGGTGCCTCAAATCTTTCTCATGCTTTGACTCTGTCTGGCTTCCCTTTCTACCACCAACTAGAAAAAAATCTCTCCCTTCCTAAAGGGCTCACACAACTAGATTAGACCCACCCAGCTATCTCCCTTTTGCCTTATAATACAACATAATTACAGGAGTGTCATCTCATCATTTTCACAGGTTCCACATACCCTCAAAAAAGAGGAGACTGTGGAGGTGGAAGGATGTTGGGGGCATTCTTAGAATTTTGCCTACCATATAGACATAAAAAATGTATTTAATAAGATGATGACCTTCCATATATTGAATTTTCTTAGCATGTAGATATTTAAAATGCTACTGTTTTAAATTTTGTGTTAATTTTTCAGTCCCAAACAGCCACAAGCACATGGGCAATTTCACTAGTATGTTCAATGTTCAATTATCAAGGCCTTAGAAGTTTAGGGGACATGTCATTATTAATTGAATCAATAAGAAAGAAAAAAATTTAAACAAAGCTAAGAATAAACCACATAAGGTCCTAACAACCCATTTCCTAGGGCCATTGATGATTATTCACCCTATATGCAAATAACTAAGATGGTTACGTGACCTTTCTAGGACAAAGAAAACCTCCTCCAAGGAGAAATTTTGTCCATGCCTCTACAGAGAGCAGCTGGCCCCTTTTCATCCTATAATATAATTCTCATCATATTACGAGGCTTGTCCAGAAAGTATCCAGCCATTGTTGATGTAATGAGAACATATTACATGGCTGGATACTTTCCAGACAGCCCTTGAAAACTAACAACAACAACACTGTAAATGGACAAAAAATGAAAAACAGTAAACAGCAGTGATAATTATGTAGATGAGGTATGATTAGAGAAAGATAATTTGGATATATTTAGATGATATTTGCATCTGAGATCAATGGCATTTTAAATATAAGAAACTAAGTGTTTTGATCTCTCATATATAAATATAGAGAGAGAGTATAAGAGAAGTAATCTGCCTACCACAGAGAATGAACCTAGACCTCTTTCCATCAAGGTCCACCTAATTTTCCTGCCAATTCATTTTTACTTCTGTCTGCCATTCCTTGCAGCTGGACCTTTTGGCTTTGCTCCAGTTTCCTGGCATACTCAGATGAGAAGAAGGTGTTAACAACTTGGCATAAAGCACTCTCTAACACAAGACACTGGTACCTCTAGATTTTCATTTTGCCTCTAAATCAAAGTTTCAGTCACCATGCATCTGTTTCTACAGATGACATACTTGCTAGTACCCCAATCCAGAGCCTGGGGACCAGTCACACATGGAAAGAACTCACCCATGTAATCATCTCCACTCCTGACTCTGTAGCACCTGCTTCCCATTGGCTGCCCACCTTTCAGGGCTCTACTGAGACAACTCAGAATTCTGATGCCCATTTAAAATTACCATTATGCCTGCCTTGTGCTCTGGACATTGTGTCTGACTGCAGCTAGGCTAGCCTTAGGCATGATCCCCTGTCAATGCCAAACTCCTTTCTTCTTTTCTTTCCAGGCTATTTTTTTTTAAATGGCACTCAAATCTCAGAATGTTACACTTGCCTGTCAGGTACAAAATATGTGTTTAGGTAGGGTCATAATCCATACAATCTTTCAATAATTCCTCCAGGTAAATTCATTTATTGATGACTTGTATGTATCATGTTCCCTTTTCTAGAAACATAGAATTTTTAAAATATGATAAAAAACGATCTCTTGCTGTAATATTAGGAATTTTAGCTGAAATCTAAATCTATATATACACATATATGTAAGACATTAAATGTGTACATTGTATATCTACAAAATCCTTCCCTGCAAGAGAAATCTGAGTGTGTGTGCTGTTTGAAAACATGGAATTCCATGGCATGTGTGAATTACAAATGATGGCCCACATTGATCTAGCTTTATCGGTGTATATGGTTTCCTCCTTTCCCTCATAAAGATGCTACCCAGAATCCTGAAAGCAGATAGAATGCCTCTTTGAAGAACTGCCTTTTCTGTACATTTTCTGCCACCAGCCACGCCCACGACTGCTTGTCCTACAGTCAGGTAGGATTGTCATTTTCCACGACATGATTTCAGTCTTCCCATGATAAATTGCAGCTTACCTGGCTTTTTCAATCCTTGCTCATTCCATGGAAAGAAGATTAATTTGTGGTTTTATAGCTGCCACTATTTTTCCTCTTTTCTTACTCTTTTCCTGGATTGAACAGAAAGCCATTACATCTTCCCACTGGATGCCTAGGTCCCAGACAGTCCTCCAAAAATTTCTCTGTTCGCTCAGTTCTTGAGTTCTTTTTCTCCTCCTAGGGTTGACATATACAACTGTAATGTTAAATATCTAAGGTATGCTTTGATTTTGCTGCATATCTACCAAGAATAACCCCCGCTAAAATAAAGTAAATGGATGGCTTAAAAGAGTTGATATGACCTGCAGGTATTGCTCCTATGTAAGTCACAAGTTTGATTTTGGGCACCTGTTGCTAGTTACTATAGTTTAGGATCACTTAACAGATTTGCCACAGATCACGTAGGTCAGAGGCTACAAACCAGAGATGGATTTAAAGTTAAATACACTGTCCCCTGCATTAATATCCACACTCATCACTATAATATATTCTAATCACTGTAATGCCACACAAAAAAGAAGAAATAAAGATTCTCACCTCTATTAAAGCATTTTTTCTGGCACCTGGATGAGAATATGCTTCTTGTAATCTTTTCCCCCAAGTCTCTCATTATTTCCCACTAGATACTATCATTTGGAGATGTTCCTGCTATTGTACGTTTTCCTTAAGTTAACATCATTTATTACTATTACTTAAACTGTTTTAGGTCACCCTCAAACAATTCTTCAATCATAATATTTCCAATCCCTTCAAGGATTAAAGGATGGTTTTCACTCCCTTCAGCCACATATAATTTCTCCTAGCTCTGTTGGTTACTTCTTTAATACCAGTGTTATATTCTAATGTGTGAAAAAGGCCTCCTCTCAGTTAATAGGAAATTGCCTGCATTTATTTTCATATGCCAACTATGCTTCCTCTGTTTGGTCTTTAGGGGGCAGTTGTTTTTGAAACTTGAAAAAAATTCTTCTTATCTGAGTCACATCCAACTAGCTACTGAGAATCCAAAGGGAGGAAATGAAGATTCTGTTTCTCCACCTATGGAATTCAGCCTAATATGCCAGAGTAGAAACAAACCATCTTGAGAAATATAAAGAGATGAATGGTTGAATGGTGATGTAAAAGTCATCCATCCATGCAGATTAGTTGTTTAGATAAAACTGAAGTCAAAGCACTTACCAAATAATGCATTCTTATGCATTAGAACAAAAAGGGCATGCATTTTTTAGGATCAGATGGCAAAGTTCAAAAGTGCACAGAGTGTTGGTAAATCCATAAGTCTCATATTTAGCTCAGTTGAAAAAAATACAGAATGTTCTGAAATCAAATATGAACAGAAAAATTGAGAAACTGAACCAACTTTTTAATAAGCTATGTCAGCTTGCATTGATTCAACAAATAGACTCTCAGCACTTCTAATATATATTATGTTATGTACTCAAGTATTAGTGAAAATAATTCACGGCCATAAAACCTATTAAGGCTTTTCACTGACAAGGGCATCCTATGGAAAACTTTTAAAAAGAAAATAGCATGTGCTGCATTTTATAAAAAAATATTGTTGTAAGATTAGCAATAAATCTTTACTCAAAAATCTACCCTCAGTTATCAATAGTTGAAAATAATTTTTAGTTTGCATCCTACATACTCAGTCTAACCAATATGCATAAATCATTATGTTCTTTTGATAATTAATAGAAATAAATCAACACGAGTTTTCCTGCACACAATTCTTTTAGGCAGTTGAAAGATGCTGGGTAATTGGGTTCAAATTTTAAAAAGCATGCCTGTAGGTACATGTGAGATTGTGTACATGTATAAGCAAAAATCTTGCTTTTTCAAATTACTCCTTCAGTTTGGATAATGAGGTGGTTTTTCTAAATTATGTTACCCTAAAACTGAAGCTACCAATTTTCTTGTAAAGGAAGTGTTAACCTTTTTAAATATGAACTACCAATCCCATTTTTTTTCAGTTTTATATTAAAATACAATGTGCCAATTGACAAAGTAAGTAATGGACTCCATTGTTTAACTTTTATTTATTGTCATAAATAATGTGATATGTGCAAGTGAACTGAAATTTATAAAAAGTGCTTGTAAACAATTATATGTTATTCAAATAAAAGGTTTATTTGGATTTCCTCCTGTTAGTTTCATGGGCTATTAATGTATAAGGCTGCTAATAATTTTGGATATTTTAATTTTTTTCTAAAAATATTAATTAAGATGCTTAGCTATTTAAAAACTATGTCAATGATAAAGGCAATTTTACCAACCCATACAATGTAGTGTGAGCTCCTGAGAAGGTCACAGAATTGGTGATATCCTAAGATGAGATATTTGTTTATTAGATTGGGATGCTTAGCAGAAAAGGGGTGATATGCTGGATTAAATTTTTATAAGAACACAATCTTTCAAGAAGAAAATAAACATTCAGTGCTCTTTTTGTTAATGTGTGGGTTTCTCCACATTCTGCCCCTTTTTTTAAAATCCATGATATAGATTTTGTAATTTTTCAAGAGTTAAGACTTTGCAGCTTAATTTATGTGATTACCAAGAGAAACTAATCAGCAATCGGACAACTTTGTGGAAGTGATTTTATCAAGCTTAAGAGACCAAAATTTAAGAGGAAACAGAATTCCATCACAAATATCTTTCAGTCAGCAGAAGCTCTTATTTAAAGTGGTCAGGCTTCCTGAAACACTTGAACAGTTATAAAAATCACGAATTAATTTTACTTACAATGGGACGAGCTCAGGGCCATTTCAACTGTCATCCAGAATATCAACTCCTTTTCAGCCTCACCTAGTTGTTAGCTACAGAGTGTAGAACTGGAAGATTTTGATTGTAGAGAATAAGTGTTTGAAACACCTGATTCTCTGTTCTACGCAAAGCAGCTTCTCATTCCTGAGCTCAGGCATAGCCACTTACACATTTTTGGGTGATGCCAATGCAGGTCTCTTCTCTGTGGGTTTTCTACCACCAATATCCATTGCCTAAAAAAAATTCAAAATGATGAATATGAAATATGCATATATTCTAAGTTACTAAAAAAAAAAAATTCCACCGTAAGTTTGTCATAAATATCAGAACTTGTCAAAAATAGCAGTGTGCCCCGCTTCTCCTCCCTCTAGTCTTTTCCTTCTTCTAAGGGCCTGGTTTCTGATGATTTTAAGGGCGAGAATGAAGAACTTACTTGAAATCATTACACAGCAGTTATAATAGTAGCCAGAGAAAGGCTGTCCTTTTAGCTTAACATAAAACTGACAGGTTAGTCAGCAAGACATTCAGACCCATCCTGTAAGTCATTGTGAGTAAAGTGGGACTCAAAGGACCAGAAGTGGAATCTTTACAGAAACAATTACAAGCTAAATAATACATAAATATAAAGCATAATCACCTTTTTTCCGGCTTTATTGAGGCATGCTTGACAAATAAAATTGCATATATTTAAGGTACACATTGTGATGCTTTTATATATGCATAAGAGGAGGTCTGTACAGAATGTACCCAGCCATGTAATATATTCTCATTATATTAACAATGACTGGATACTTTCTGGACTGACCTCGTATATTATGAAATGATGACCACATCAAGATAGTTAATATATCCCTCACCTCATATAGTTATCTTGTGTTTTGTGGTGAGAACATTTAAGTTCTACTCTCTTAAATCTCAAGTATAAATTACAGGATTATTAACTATAATCATCATGCTATACATTAGATCCCCAAACTTATTCGTCTTATCATAAACATATTGAAATCCATATCCAGGTGTGTGTGTGTGTGTGTGTGTGTGTGTGTATATATATATACATATATACACATACATATTTGAACATGTTTCTATGCATGTAGAAAGAACATGGAAGGATTACACTTCTATATCATTTGAATTGCTAAAACAATCATTATAATAAGAGAAAAACAATTAAGTGCTAAAAATAATGTGTAAAAAACTATCTTTTTAAAATCAATCCTGAAGTCCTATCAAATCATTTCAGTGTCTACTTTTTTAAAATGTTCCCTAAAGGTAGCATGGCAGAGGAGAGCAGAAAAGTGGATAAGTGGACCATAAATATGCATTTGGATGTTGATAACCACCAGCTGGATGAACTTGAGTGAGTAACTCCCTCTGAGCTTTGCTCATTTATGAAATGATTGAATTGAACCAAGTAACCACTGTGGTCTCTTCCTGCTATCAAAACACTTTTGGGTTTTACATAAGCAAAGCTTAAATTTTATGGACACGTTTAGAGTTATTTCAGATGTCTAAGCCATTATAAAGACGCTGTGTGAGCTAATTTTATAAAGACATCTGTATTCTTATAAAATAGTAAACGTCAGATTGGTGCTGATGAAGTCTGAGGTGATAGAAGTGCCCTTTCTATAACAACACTGCTGGACTTTGAACCCCAAATCACATGCTTTTGGGGAATAAGGCCCTTGTTGGATCATGGCTATGTCACTTGAAGCACATTAGGTGCCCATTAAGTATTTGTCAAATGACTGAACAAATCTAAATCTTTTAAGCTCAGGGATCTATTTCATGAAGTGGAGAATTATTTGGCATCAGTTAGGGGGAAAAAAACTAAAATAAAATAAGTAACAAAGAACTCTATTTTACTGAATTTTTGTTTTGTGTTTAACAGTCACTGAAGAACTCTGTAGTTTCTTGCTGCTGGTTAGAAAAAAGCCTTTTACAATCCTTTATAAAGTACCTACCCATTTTGTAATTGCAATAGAGCACACCAATGCATGTGGCAGCACTGATAGATGTATTTCTTATATGAACTTGAAGCATAAGATGTATGTATCTGAACTACAGATTAATCAGCATGCAAGCATGGGCTGTTGTGTCTTACTGATTAATTATGCCGAATGATGGATGCAGGTTTAATCACTTTACCTGATAGATGTAAGGAGCTTGCAAATGACAGTCACCATATAATTTCTCAGTAAACTGCTTTCTAACCAGCCTACTGAAGAAACTTCATGAAGTTGATATTCCAAGAAAAAAAAAAGTACACAATTTTCTGTGCTTAACTTTACATTTCTCCTAACTTACCTTAAAGTGTGTTCTCTGACCAAAAAAAGTCATTCTGTGTTAATGCAGTAGTTTCCCAGGAATTCCATTGTCTGGAAGTCTGTCTGTCTCATCCTGAAATTGGAAAACATAATTTAAAAGGTTAATAGGATTCATAATCGGGTTTATAATAGTAAGGAAATGACTCTTTTCTTAGGCTAGAAAACCATCAACTCATAGTTTAAATTACCTGTCTAAAATTAAGAGGGAGAAACATAACTACAAATCAGCTCTTCTGTTCTTAGGAGGGGAATGCTAGATTGATTCATACAAGAAAAATGGAAGAGCTAATTGATCATTTTTCTAACTGAAAAAAACCAAGATGTGTTATATAATTAATATTTTCCTTCTAGGAAATTCAATAGATTGTCCCTAAGGAGAAAATAAATAATGTCTACACCTATAAGGTTTAACAAATTGATAGCAACCCCTCCCACCAGAGTTAAAGTTGATCCTTTCCTCCCTTTCATTCATTGCAGTTTGTACTCTATCGTAGCATTTTTCACACTATGATAATTTATGAGTTGCCTGTGTATGTTGCTCTTTTTTTCATTAGAGCTAATGGTGACCTGGAAAACAGTGACTATTACATCTTACTGAACACTGTCCTTCACAGTGCTTAAATATACACAATGCTTAAGAAATTCCTTATAGGTAGTGGATGTGCAATAAAATCTTACTGAATTCAATTGAATGATTTTATAGATTATACAGAGGAAAAGGTTAATTTGTCTGTTTCTGATTTCCCCAGCTCTTTTCAGTTGTAGGTAAACTGCCTTAAACCCCAACCCCACTCAGACCCCCAACCCCACTCAGGCCCCAACTGAGACAGGACACCTATAAAGGGCTTCCCCCTAATGTGTGGGCAGAGCAGTACCTGTGAGTGCCAGGGTGCCTTCTAAGATGCAGTGTGTCTTGCTCTCTGCCTCTTTGTCCAGCCCATTTATGAGTCTTCCACCATCCTGTCCTTCATGAACGAGCACTGCAGTCTCCCTGCAGGCATTAGGCTGAGCCTGGTGACTTAACTGGGTAAACCGAGGGGTCCTTGCTGTTGGGCCTAGCCTCCTGCTGACGCTCTCTGCTGAAATCCAAGCCTACGGTGAACTTGAGTAATGACCTTGTCTAGAAACGTCGATTGCTGACCCTGCTCCTATTTTCATACCAAAGTTTAAACTCTTTCTACCATCTATACCGTGTCTATACCACCCATGATGAAGTTCCCACAGTCATCATCATTGGGCATCAGCCACCATCCTGGGAATTAAACCAAGGTATAGGAATTAGAGTCAGTGCATGGCTGGTTTGAGACTTCAACCAAGTTGAAGTTGTGAGCAAGATTTATGGTGCTGTCTTTGAAAGGTAGAAGAATCAGTGGCATAGTGTCAGGTTGAAACGGCTGTTTTGTGGTAATTGCAAGGTTAGTGGAATAACAATGTTGAGGCTCAAAGAGTCTTGGGTTCTCTAGCCAATTTCTTTTCAACTTTTCTAAGCTTCAGTTTCTTCCTCCATTCTATAGAGATAATGGGGGCAGGGGGACTAAGTATAGGAAGTGCCTAGTTTGTTAGTCCTTAATAAATATTAACTATATTCTATTTCCTCTTCCCATATAAGATGAGCAAACTACAGTTTACAATAATGGTCAGAGTAGTGGATATAGCCCTGGAAGTCACTACTGACTAGGAAGTGGCTGGAAGTATTGAATTGAAACTTAAATGGCTCTAATTCAAGTCATAGAGTGGAAAGAGAACTGTGTGCCTTTCTCCTGGGGGAATTAGCCCTAATAGACTTTGACAAATGTAGTGATAGGCCTAAACCCGTGCTTTTGGCAACTCTAGTGCTACAAGGCAAAAACTAGGCACACAATGAAAACAGCACTTAAAGACATCTCTGAGCTTAACATTTTTGATACCCCGGTAAAGAATACAACTGGAGGCTCATGTACCTTATGTCTAAATATTTAAAAGTTATAAATCAAGCTATAAAACTGCCAATTAAACTATGTTCTATCCTCTGACATGTGAATATACCTTCATATAACTGGGCAAGTCAAGTTTGAATTACTATTCTTGGACACTTTGGGATTTTCTACCAGAACTTGGTGGTACAGGGAGAGCCATCTCCAGGCCCCTGTCTTCCCAGCCAGGTCTTCGTGGTGAGGGCTCTGCTCCATTCCACTGTCTTGAAAAGGAGGCCCTTAATGGCCCCTTGGGCGTGAGGGTGAGCAAGTTGGTGGCTTAGTCTGCCTTCAGGTGGAAAGACTCAAGAGTTATCTTGCACAGGCCCTGGAGACTGACTCAGGGTCATGTGGACAAGAATGGAGTACCAGGTACTCAGAGTATGGTCTAGAAGGGAAAGGTACTGTCATCAGGTAGGACACTCCCTTGGTCTTATGCTCTTCTGGTTTCTGCTAGAAGGGATCTAGGACAGGGTCCTCTAAAGCCCAGAGCCTGGGAAAGGAGCCCTTCTTGCCCAAGTCTAAGGCCAAGATACTTAAGGTGTTGGCTTTGGGAACAAAAGGGAAGATCACACCCTGAATACAGAATCAGGAGCCCTAGGTTACAAAGCAGAATGAGTTATGCCCAGATATAATATCTTCCAAGTAGTTGCTAATGTGCTGTGACAGGGGCTCAGTGGAATTTTGCATTTTTTTAAATCTCTTTTTTCCCTTTTACTTTTCCTATTTTCTTCTCTTTCTTTATTTCTGGTATCTATGCATGTACACTATTGTCTTACATATGGAACTAGATTTTGGGGGGTCCATTAGCAAGGTAGGTATGTGGTCCTTGAGTCTTTTTAGTAGAAAAATTTAGACACAGCTTTTATTTAAGTAATCAGTCAATATCTGTATATGAAAAGGCCTTGAATTGTTCTTGCATATGATACAGCCCACCTAAGACTCTCTGACCAAAACTCTATTTACAAAAGACAATAAAAGATTTTATAGTTTTAAAATAAAGATTTACAACTTCTAAAAATCATATGCTGTTCTTTCTACTTCTCACCTAGGACAGTGTTCCAAACCAAGGATGGGAAATTAGCTGTCTATTCAGATTACTACATTTGGGAAAGAATTCCAAATAATAGGCAGTTACTTAAAAACTAAGATTTTCACTACTTAGATTATTACGCTGATAAGATTAAGATAATAGTTCTTTACAATGAGAATAATCACAGCAATTTAAAGTTGGTTGGGACTTTAAAAATCATCAAAATCATTGAGGTGGGAGGTATATTTGAAAAAAAATATTTAAGTGGTTGAGTGAGTTGTTGAAATTCATAGAGGTGGAGATTAGGCTGGAACCCAGAACTCACTTCCAGCTAAGGGGGCTTTTCTCTGTAATGAGGTATCAACTGCAGAACTGTGAATAAAAAGTATGTTCCCAGATTTTTTTCTAAGATTTAAGATAAAGGTAAGAAATGGTGGAAATAAAAGAAGGTGAAAGTAAAGGAATGGGAACCTTCACATGTTTTAGGGCTGTGGTCCCCAACCCCTAGGTGCAGAACGGTAACGGCCTGTGACCTGTTAAGGACCAGGCCACAGAGCTCCCCTTCCAGTCTGAGGGGAAAAAATTGTCTTCCATGAAATTTAGGAAGTGTGTGGGCGAACAGCAGGAGGTCAGCAATGGGCAAGTGAGGGAAGCTCCATCTGTATCTACAGCCACTCCCCATCACCCCACCTGAGCTCCACCTCCCTCTGCCCCCAACCCAAGGAAAAATTGTCTTCCATGAAACCAGTCCCTGGTGCCAAAAAGGTTGGGGACCGCTGCTTAGGGTATATAGCAAGAAGGATTTCCTGGGTCAGACACATACAGAAAAGCTGCCCTATCTTCCAGAACCTGGCCCCTTATCTGGAAGTGTTTGTGTATCATTTCCCTAAAGAAACTGGTTCATTTAAAGACAGAAAGAAAAGAGGCAGAAAGCATAGCAAAAAGAACACCACCCAAGAATTTAAAATGTTCAAAAAAACCCAGTCTGAATTTGGTTTTAATCACCATCACACCCACTTGTAAATTTCCATGAAGTACTGACCTCACACGGCACAGGAAGAGGAGTCAAAGTGTTTTCCTCCACAGAAATCAGTTTCTGAGTTGCTCTTTGGGGAAAAGATCTGGGCTAAATGAGACCAAATGCTTTGCATGTTTGATGTGGAGTGGATCTGACAATGACGCACACGGAGGCATCTGCATTGGTAGCAAGAGCTGGGGCAGCTAAGCAGAAGGCTAACGGCATAGAAATCTGTAACAACAGAGAATCAGCCCCAATAGGATTAATTCAGGATTGCTTGTCACTGGGAACTCTTGGACCAGTTGTATAAGGAGGACTGCCTGGGATTACAAAATGGCCTTGAACTTGTTTTTGGTTGTAACTAGCTGTCTGAAATTGCCTTCTAAATTTATCACCCAGGAGGATGAAGGATTGAAGGAAAACTGATAGAAGGTTAGCACATTCTCCACTGAGATAGATTTCCTCTTACATAAGGAAGTCCCAAGGGCATGTGTTCCAAGGAATATGCTTGCAATATTAATGCAGGTGAGACGGGAGCTTCTGTTTTCAGGGAAAGCCTATTTGTCACAAATTGGACACTGACCTGGGAGCCCATCAACAGCAACTCAGGTGTAGAACCTTGATAAATGGGAAAAGCAGCATCATTCCAGAAGAAATGTTGGAAGCAGATTTCTGGCTGCCCTACATGAAAAAATCAAATATGTTTTACATAAAATGTATAAACAATAAACAAAGGTTTCTCCCAGAATCACAAAATAGTAGAGGTGGAAAAAGTCCTTGAGATCATCTATTTCAACCTCCTGATTTTAGAGAAGAGGAGCAAAGTTCCAGAAAAATTAGGGGACAGAACCAAGATTAAACAGTTAATAAAGACAGTGTATAGAGTAGTGGTTTAAGAGAGTGTGCTGGTGTCAGACTGCCTTGGTGTGAACGTCGGCCCCACTAATCACTGGCTGTGTAACTTCAAGTAACTTAAACTTTCTGCATGCCAGTTTTCCTATATACAAATGTGGCTCATCGTTTCTACAAGGTAATTAACACAAAAGTGGTTTTCACAGTTGTAAGATACGTGGTAAATAATCAGTAAATGCAAATTATTAAAAAAGAATAATAATGTGTTGATGATAATTACCTCTGTATGTGGCAAGATAAAAATCAGTTTCAAGGATTTACGAATCTGCCCTCTAATATTCACCAGCAATTTCAAAGTCAAATTTAACTGTAGTCAAATGAAGTTAAATGAGATACTTTCCTACTGAAAGCTAACTATCGACAGGATAAGGATAGAGTACTGTTGAAAGAGTTGAAGAGACTGAGATGGATAAAACGATAATTAAAGGGCTTAGTAATATGTGGAACAATTAAAGCTGAACGGACATGGAGTTGTGGACAGATGTCAGCCTAAGAGAGGGATCTAATGAATGGTCAGAAAACTCTGTCTTCAGTCTTATCCAGATAATATATTCATAAATACCCTCAATGTAGATATAGAAGATATGCTTATCAATTAGGAGAATGACATTATGTCAATAAGGCCAGATGTTAGCAGGCTAAAGCCACAAGATAAATCTAAGAATTAAGTAGACATATTCAGACTTAAAAAATCAACTGCATAAACAACAAAAAAGACATGTTTTAGCAGTAGCATATGTCAAAAACATTCAGCAGATTTCACTTCCATTAGACCTAACATGATGCAGAACTCAAAGAGCAACAAATTTATTGACCAAAAATCCATGCATCTAATGAAAATTTGAAAAGTGGAAACTGTTGCCTCTTTGGAATAATATCACAAGGTAGAAATCAAAATTCTCAGGAAATAAATGATGAGAAAAGTGAAAGAGATGAAATAAAAGCTGATATCAGGAAAGAGGTAGACAAAAAGTAAAATCAACACAGTAGTAAAGATGAAACTGGAAGGCACACAAAAGTGAAAAAACAAAACTCTGAAGAAAACATAATCAAGGCAGAGAGAATAGAAAAAAAGAAAAGTTTTAAAAAGAAATGGAAGAAAGAATAAAAATGAATGAGACAGCAGAATGATAGAGAAGACAGGCAGAGGGAAATCCAGCATATACCTAAGTAAGGACTTCAAAGAAGGAAACAATCTTAACTGGAAAAAAAATAGATTTATAACTCAATAAATTTTTCCTAAAATAAAAGTAGACCTGAATCTGCATGCTGAAAAGTCTGTGCCAAATGTCTACACTGGAAACCAAGATGTATGGACTTCAAAGTACAGGATCCCTTTAATAGCCAGAAAAATACATTAAAATATGAATGATGGGAAATTCCACAGGAACATCCAAATCTATAAGATTGTTGACCAAAATCTAAGATTAAAGAAAGTATAAGCTGAGAAAATTATATCAAGTCAAATGATTCTTCAGCTATAAAGACAACAGGCAAATAGTGTTGAATATATAAGAACTGAATGAAAATTATTATTCCCCTGAGTATTTCTGGGGATATTACCAGAAGAAAAGTTCAGCCTCCAGTAATGGCTATAGGAAAACCATAGCAACAAAACAGGAATGGAACACTGAATGCTTAATATCTGGGAGTCAAAGGGTATCATTTAAAGCTGACATATCAAATAATAGAACTATAAAAGTATTTAACTCTCCAATGATAATAATCAAAAAAGACTTTTAAATTGACCAAAATTGAAGGGTAGAGAAGAAGAGAAGGGAAAAGAAGTGTGAATATGTTAATTGTAGTATCTCTTATAGAACAGTAATTCATTTTTTAAAAAGGATTACATTTATTACACAATTTTATTATTTTAAATAAATGCAACTTTCTAAATATCAGCACTACACACATAAACACAGAAAAATGAAGAAAAGAAAACACATGCTACAACACACCCATGCAAAGCTATGAATAAAAACATCATAAAATATTTTGACATAACAGGGCAAAATTATGTCATTTTATTAAAATTAAAAAAGGCTATTACAGAATAAAGTCTAATGCTTTGCAGCATACCCACATTAAGATTCTATATTAATAGAAATATTTTACTTAAAATAATAATCTATTAATGCTCTGGCCTTATCTTTTATTACTCTTCTTTCATTTACTCCATTCTACCACTGGCCTTCTTGATGTTTTGGAACATGGCAGACTTACTATTGTCTCGAGGCCTCTATCTTGCTGTTTCCTTTGCTTTCCCTGAGACTTTCCCAAAACTAGCCACCTCATATTCTTTAGGACTTTACTCAAAGACCTCCTTCCCAGACAGAGACTTTCTCAGCCAATATTTAGAAAGAAATGGCTGAGAAAGAAGAAAACAACATATATATATATCTTCATATCTTTCTATATATACATATATACACATGTACATATGCATGGATTGGTTTGTACATGTACATAAACATTTTTTTGAAGATTAAAAAAGAACATAAAAACTGTTGTCAGGGGGAAGAACAATGAGAAGTGGAGAGGCAATGATGGGAAGAGAATTTTTCACTTTATACCTTGTTAATATTTTGGATATTTGAATCATGTATCTGTATCATGTATTTTAAAAATGTTTTAACATCATGATGCATTGTGATGAAAACCAAACAAATTTCACAGGAGGCAAAAAGAAAAGTTGAGACATGTTTGGTTAGCATGAGTTTAAGACTAGGAGAAGAGATTAGCCAAGAGTGGCGGAATCGATGATCTCTAGGTAGACGATAATGATGAGGACAATATTAAAATCAAGAATCAGCATTGCACATGTACTGAGGTCTGAGCCATTTAGCATAACTGAAACACAAAGGGCAGGACAAAGTGTGGGAGAGATGAGGCTGGGAAAACAGGCCGTGTATATACCATGTTAGGAATCTTACCTCTCATTCTGGAAGCAGTAAGAAGCCATGATAGAGTTCTAAATGAAACCTTCAAAAATATCACCACATATCAGAAGTTAGCTGAATGTTTCACATAATACCACCTATAATAACTTATAATGTAAAACCCTTAAGGTCAGCTCAGTTAAGAAGTCTGTAACAACTAGTTTTGGCAAGAATGTGAAGAAATACTAACTTGCATGCTGCTAGTTGGTTCAACCACTTTTTTTGTTGTTGTCTTTTTTTTGGTTTTTTTTTTTTTTTTTTTTTGAGACAGAGTCTCGCTCCATTACCCGGGCTAGAGTGAGTGCTGTGGCATCAGCCTAGCTCACAGCAACCTCAAACTCCTGGGCTTAAGCAATCCTGTCTCAGCTTCCCGAGTAGCTGGGACTACAGGCATGTGCCACCATGCCCGGCTAATTTTACATATATATGGTTTTGGTTGGCCAGATAATTTCATTCTATTTTTAGTAGAGACAGGGTCTCACTCTTGCTCAGGCTGGTCTCGAACTCCTGAGCTCAAATGATCCGCCCGCCTGGGCCTCTCAGAGTGCTAGGATTACAGGCCACCGCGTCCGACTCTTAACCACTTTGGATAACATTCTTTCAGTACCTATTTGAGTTGAAAGTGGGCATTTTATACATCTCAGTAATCCTGCAATCCAAGTTTATACTCAGGGGAAACACTCATGTAAAAGCACAGGAAGCATGTACAGGAGGTTATTGCAGCATGTTTTGTAATAGCAGACCTTGGAAAATACCTGAGTCTCTACAAACAAAAGGAGAGATGAATACATATGGCATATTTAAAAATACAGTTCGTAGTTAAAATTGATAAATGAAAAGTCATGAGATAGTGTATAGCAAAAAAAAAAAATCTATAATTAAGTCAATCCAAGTAAATGGAATCCATATACCCTGTATTCACATCCTATTGTTGCTGTAATGAATTACCACAAATTTAGTGGCTTAAAACAGCAAAAATTTATTATAGTTATGGAAGTCAGAAATATGAAAAGGGTCTCACTGGGCTAAAATCTAGGTTTTAGGAAGACTGCATTCCTTCCAAAAACTCTAGGGGAAAATTTGTTTTCTTGTCTTTTCTAGCTTCTAGGCTGTCCACATTCCTTGGCACATGGTCCGTTCTTTGTTTTTAAAACCAGCACTGACTGGTCAATCTTTCTCACATCACATCACTCTTACACTAACTCTTTTGCCCCCTCCTTTTTCTTAAAATCCTTTGTGGTAACATTGGGACCACCTGGATAATCCAAAATAATCTCCTTTTAAGGTTAGCTGATTAACAACCTTAATCTCATCTGCAACCTTAATTTCTTCTTGCCATGTAACATAGTATATGTACAGGTTCTGGGGAATAAGATGTTGACATCTTTTGATTGGGGAGGCCATAATTCTGCCTACAACATACCCCTGGTAAGTGGTGCTCTGTTGCGCTCTGATACATCATCATGAGATAAGATCTGTTCAGTTATAATGGTGGGTAATAGTAAAATGCTCATTTATTTAGATATTACTACACAAGGTAACTCCGGAAATCAGAGAGCACAGAATCAATAGCAATCTTCACCATCTGTAAGCTGTGTAGAATTCAAGGTTCATAGAACTTAACTAGGCTCAGTGAAAATATGAAATAACCCTTTTTTGGAAACCACAACCTGATTGTAGACGTAGCCAGACAAAGTCAAAATAATATCCATAGACCAATGTGCAATTCACATTGATCAGTGCAGATGAGACAGACTAAAATAGCATGAAAGGCCTTTCTTTGCTGAGTTTTCATGCAATTGAAGTCCAATTGCTAAAATCAAGTGGGTGAAGAAATCAATGGTTGCTGTTGATTTCCCAGGCTCCTGCTACCCTGAGATGATTTGGAGAGTTTCTGTTCTATCAAACTGATCATGAATAAATGACTGGATGCTCAATTCCATTTAGAATGTCTGTTTAAATACTGATTTGACCTCTGAGATTGTACTGGGGGTTGAGTAATATATGTAAAACTGTCATTAAAATTGCATATGAAGCACAAGTTAAAACCAAGCTACTGTATCTTGGCTAATTTTCTTCCCTGCAATCCTGAGAGAAAGGGAAGAAATAGCAGTCAGTCATCAATAAGATGAGGCAGAACAAGGAGATTTTAGGGTTCATTAAAAAAAAATGTGAGTCTCTGAATTCTACTAAGAGAATTAGCACCCCCTGCTAAAGCACTTTATGATATTTTCAAAAATATGATAGAAAATCACCCTCTTAAAACATGAGACTACTGAATGCCATTCTGGTTTTGCACAGGAAATTAAGGATGTAGAGAATATAATATAAATGTCTTCAGAATTTCACAAGAAACACTCAGTGGAAATCCTTTTAAATTTACTTGGTGCTTTACCTCCACCCCAAGGGGTTGAAAATCTCAAGCACAGGAAGCAGTTACGGATTTGCTGCTTGATCCACAGCCTTTGTTTCAGTGACAGCTCATTTGACCCATTTCATTTCTCCAAATTGCTTTCTAATTTCCTGAGGACAGCAGTGTTGTTGTGTTGTGTTTAGAGAATTATGTGTTTCGAAATGCTGAACCCTCTCATTTTATATTTCATCTCCGTTGAAAAGTCTGTTTTTCTTTAGAGGGACAGATTGTGGGTTCACAGAGTCACAGGACCTAAGTTTAGTCTCTGCTCTGCTGCTCACCAGTTGTGAGAATTCACTTACCCTTTCTGGGCCTGAGCTTTCAGTGTCTATTTAAATAAAAGATTGAACTATATTTTGAAAAGATATTTTCTGTTCTAAAGTGCTATATTCTTTCAAGTTATTATTATGGGTGCTTAGCACCAATAAAAATGCCTATTGTTATTATTTATAAAATGAAAAGGTGGTTTTGCTAATTATGGAAACATTGGTCCACCCACACATAATTATTTTGAAAAAAAATAACATATTTGGTTATTGAACAGCCAATAGAAGTGATGTCAGCAAAATGGCAAAATAGGAGGCCCCTAGCTCATGTCACCCCACAGAAACAAAAATTTGACAGCCATCTACAGACAAAAGTCCCTTCGTGGGAGTTTGGGAGCCCAGTAGGAAGTTATAAAACTTTGGTGGAGCCTAAGGCTGAAGAGGGCTCCTTTGTAAAGGCATACACATGCCTCAATGGTAGCTCTGCCAACTGTGGTCTGGTTTGCAGACTGGAAGTGGCCCCATGCCCCGGTGGAGTTGGCTCCAACCTCACTTGGCCATGGTCCTGCTACCAGTTTATCTGCCAAGGGACCCAGGAGGAACTGTATCCATCTATGCCCATGGTAAAAGGCCTGTTAACCTTGGACCCACCTGGATTTCTAAAATAGCTCTATGACCTATTTTAGCCTTGTGCTACCATGATCAGGGAGCAGTACTGTCTGAATAAATACTGTATGAGATACATTCATCCATGACCCTGGTGGCAGGCCTGCCAATCACAGTTCCAACTGTGGGCACTGAAGCAGCCCTGTGACCCATCTCCAGCCCCATGCTACCACAGTTTGAGGGAGTCCTTCTCACTTAGGGACCTGGGGGAGAGATGTCCATTTTGTGCCCCCAGTAAAAGGACTATCAACCTCTATCTTGGCTTTGGACACCAAAGTAACCCTGGGAATCAGTTTTAACCCCCTCTTTCACGGTCAAGGGTCACTTTGGCCTGCCCAGGGACTCAGCAGGAGACACGCCCATTGTGCCCTCTGTAACAGGACCACTGACTTCAGACCCAACTGTAAATCCTGAAGTAGCCCAGTGACCTAGCTCTTGTCCTATTCTACTGCAGTCCAAAGGCAGTCAAGTGATTTTCCCAGAGACAAAGTGGGAGCCACGCTCATCTATTCCCTTGGTAACAGGCTCAAAATCTACAAACTTGACTAGGGACTTGGAAGTGACCCCATGACTCAGCTCCAGCTTTGCCTAACTGTAGTCCCAGAAGCAGCCCCATCCACCTGGGGACCTAGCAATAACCATATTCATCCATGCACCCAGGTAACAGGTTTGCCAAACACAGAGCCAGCTGAAGACCTGACAGCAGCCACATGACTCAGCTCTAGCCCTGCTCAATTGCAATCCCAAAAGAAGTCCCATCTGTCCAGGGAAACAGCATAGAAAGGTCTTTACCTGAAAATATCAGTCTGTAAAAATAGAAGAGCTGTTGCTCCTTCAAATGCAAAGGCACCAATGCAAGGCTACATGAATCATGGGAAAGTAGAGAAACAAAGGAAATTAATAAAGCTTTAGTAACCTACCCTAAAGAAACAGTGATTCAAAACTGCTTGATAAAGAATTCTAAATAATAATCTTAAAGAAGGTCAGTGAGCTTCAAAAGAATACATATAGACAAATAAAATCAGGAAAACAATACATGAACAAAATTAGATGCTTAATAAAGAAATAAAAACCATAAAATGAACCAAACAAAAAAAATTTGCAGCTGAAGAATACGATAAGAATGCAAAAACTGAAAAATTCAATAGAGAACTGCAACAGCAGTTCAATCATGCAGACTCAATCATGCAGAAGAAATAATCAGTAAACATGAAGATAAAGAAACAAAAAGAAACAAAAATAAAAATTGAAGAAAGCAAATGGGACTCACAAGACACCATCAAGTGAACCAGTATATGCATTATAGAGGTACCAGAAGGAGAAGAGAAAGAAATGGGGGTAGAGACCTTATTTATAGAAACAATGAAAACTTCCCAAATTCTATTCAACATATTAATAGTACTGTAAGTCCTAGCCAGAGCAATTAGACCAGGAAAAGAAATAAAAGGCATTCAAATTGGAAAGGAAGAAATAAAATTATCTCTATTTGCAGATGACATGATTTTACATGTACAAAACCCTAAACACTCAATGAAAAACTATTAATATTACACTAGAAATGATATGGGGATTGGGGGAAGATGTCAGATAAATATGAAGAAGGAAAGATGAATTATAGGAAAACAAAGAAATTATATTTTGGAATGGTATGAGTAAAATGGAACGCTGCTATACACATCAGTTTGAAAATAATCATGAATTCACATATACAAATAATGAGAATGGAATATATGTATGTGTATACATGTGTGTATACATGCATGTGTATATGTATCTATATATAATGAGAATAAATAATGAGAATTAAACTTGGCCTGGAAGATGGGGCGACTTGTAGAAACTTCCACATGTAAGTTTTATATTTTTAAATAATATCCCTTCTCTGTGCCCCATTGGTCCCTCAATCCTCTCACTCCTCCCTATCACCAACTGCCACTTGAGATAATCAAGAACAGTAATTTTTCTGCTACTCCTATTATCTTTCTCCCAAGAATCCACCAGCCATTCTTGTTTTTTTCCCTCCTCAGATTGGTTTACCATCAAATAGAACTTATTTTAAAAAAGGCAAGTGAGGGGGCAAAAATGCAAAGAGCTGTGAGGGGTCTGAGCTAACAGGTTAGCCTGCCACAGCCTCATGGGTGCTGGCAGAAGACATGAGACCTCTGGGACAGAGAATAAGGACTTTTTTACTCACAACAATAACAGTAAGTAGAGGAGCAGCAATTTTTATGGATTTTCTGGCCCAAATTCCAACCGGGAAATGCAAAGAGGGCCAGGTGACACCTACTCTCATAATGGATTGCATCACAGGAGAAGAACCTCAAGCTTTCGCAAACCGAATCTTTCATACTGCATGGTAAAAATTCCTGCTTTTGACCCAAAGGAAGTCATTATCTTTGTGATATTATATAGTAAACAAGCCTGCCATTGACTCTGAAAGAAAACACTATATCTTCCAAGGCTATTCACCATGCCAACATTCTTGGGAAGGTAGTCTGGAACAAAGAAAGTCTGCTCAAGAGAGGAGCAGAAAAATGAGAACCATGGAGAATTGTCTCCCAACACGAGGCTTTGACCCAGCCCCCATAATTGCTTGTCCCATACAATTGAGTTAATCATTTACCTATCAGCAATGGGGAGTTATTAAAAATATTTCAGAAGGAAAGTTACTTTTAAAAAGTGTAAGGGTAGTATCACTGAAGTTTGAAGATGGTTGAAAAATAGACTAGATAAAAGGGACATTTCATTAATCCAGATGAGAGATAATATTAAAATATTATTTGTTATGCAATTTATATTTATCTTAACTTGCTAACTAGATTTCTTATCTTGTAATCCAGAACATATATTACATTAGCTAGTACATAAAATTTCCCATGTCCCTATCACAGAGTTGAGTGCCTAGTAAGCACACAATAAATACCCATACCCTTACTGATGCAATGATTTATTAATTTAAGTCCGAGGGACACAAAGAATAGTGGTGGATGGTGCTTTCTGTGACCGGTTGCAAGAGCATAGCCTAGGAAGGTCTGAATTTACTCATACTTCTTCATTACATATTTTATTCTCCAGAAAAGTAATCTTCTCTTTAATGCTACTTCTGTTTTTGGGAATTCACCTCATACACAAGTTACATTATGTTTATAAAAAGCAATATCTAAGCTGTTTTGCCACACAATTCCAAAAAGCCAGCCTATAAGAGGGTCAAGCTTCAAGTATGTGACAATGTTCTCATATTTTTCAAGGACTTGGAAGATGCACCACCTTTTTATAACGTGTGTTTTATTTCAAGCGTGGCTAAACGATGTAGCTGCTTTATAATTGCACAGGACCTTTGCTAGAAATTGAATTTCTAATATTGATGCTTCCTATTCTTAATGTTGCAGTCATGTTTTCTTTTAATTAATTAGAGAAATAGTGTTTGCTATAGGAAAACGCCTAAAGCAAAACCTGATTCCAGGTACCAATCAAAAGGAGAAACAAAGCACTCTATGTTCATTGTGTGAACAATCTCTTTGAAGGTCAAGGCTGTAAGATGAAACTGAAATGTTGTTTCTTGTTTTCTTTACTAGGGTCAGTACTTTTATTTAGAGGCAAATGACAGCATCTCTTATTTGATTTTAAAGGTTAACCTTTGCCCAATGACTATACAAATAATTAACAATATTGTCTAAGTCAATTTAGCTAATTAAGCTCATGCTGCATCTCTGTGATCTCCTTTGATTCCTTCAAGGATTTTGGAACCTCAGAAAAAGAAAAAAAGGAATTTTCATGGAAGGAAGTTGCATAGCAGAATTAAGGTGAAAGGTTGAATAATTCTAGCAGAGTAAGTCTTGTAAACGTTACTGTGATATATTATTATACCTTATATGTTATGATACTTCAGTACTTTCAGAATGCAATAAACTACTATATTGAACTGATGCTGGAACAAGTGTGTTCTTGTTGTTGTCATTGTTTTCCCTGACTCTCCCCATTTTAAATTTAGCTATTCATGGTGTATTTCTCATCCATATTTTTCTCATTAAATTATAAAATATTTCATTATTTTTAAGGTCCCACTTCCTCCTAACATAACAAGTTATTTATTATTTCTCTGAGTCTCATTTTCACTGCACACTGTGATTTCCCCTGGTGAACTTATAATGAGTGAAGACTGAACTATTACAATCCATATCCTTATCTAAAATTCCTTCACAATGTGTTTTTCTTTACCAAGAAAGATAATGGAAAATAAATACTGAAAGATTTTTAAATCCAACTCTTAGAAAATTCAAAACTAACCCTTTCACATTCTTCTGGAAGTGGGTAAGAGTTTCCCATGGCACTAGGATACTGTGCAAATATATAAATATACATGTGTGTGTACATGTGCAATTTCTGCAACTTCTCAAATGAGAAACAATAAAATCAACATATGTGTGTATATATACATGTAATTTTTATAATTTTGCCAATAAGAAATGATAAAAACCTCATGCAAATTAATTTATTCATGATGAGATCTTAAATAGTGTGATTTTGTAGCACTGATCTCTCTTCACATAAATGTCATTATTGTTAATTCTTTTTTTTTTTTTTTTTTTTTTTTTTTTGTGACAGAGTCTCACTTTGTTGCCCGGGCTAGAGTGAGTGCCGTGGCATCAGCCTAGCTCACAGCAACCTCAGACTCCTGGGCTTAAGCGATCGTACTGCCTCAGCCTCCCGAGTAGCTGGGACTACAGGCATGAGCCACCATGCCCAGCTAATTTTTTTGTATATATATTTTTAGTTGGCCAGATAATTTCTTTCTATTTTTGGTAGAGACGGGGTCTCACTCTTGCTCAGGCTGGTCTCGAACTCCTGACCTCGAGCAATCCACCCGCCTCGGCCTCCCAGAGCTAGGATTACAGGCATGAGCCACCGCGCCCGGCCCATTATTGTTAATTCTTAAGTCTTCCTCTTCATTCTGAAAATATTATTGTTTTTCCCCAGCAACAGAGCCCAAGGAGAATGGGAAGGAGTGTTCTCTTTGGCTCTTGTTGTCAATGCATGAAACGCTTGCCATTGTCAACACAGTCCAGTGCCACAGCCACTGTCGTATTCACAGACAGCACTGTGCACAATTTATGAGGTTTACATAAAGGTTGTGTGGAATAAATCACTGGCCTTTATCTTTGCCTGTTATCCTCTTTGCATTATTTATGAGCAAAGAACAATGCATTATGCTGGACTCCATGTTAGACTGCTATAATTCTCCTAGTAAAACATCATTTTCCTAGAGAGCCTGATGCTAGTGTGAATAGTTAACTCCCTCTTTTTGAGAAGAGCCATGCAGCATGTTTCAGACAGTACATCAGAAAGGTGCTGACTGCACCTATTATTAATGATCAATCTTAAGATGTAACACGACCCATGGAGGAAGAGAGTTTCTTGAAACTGCATTCTGCAAGAGATGCTGCTTATCTTGTCCATCCTCTGGATACCATACTGCTCCAACTCAGTGACTTAATCAGCAGTTTTTTGAAGAGTGCTCACTAAGTTCCAGGTACTGTTCTAAGTGCTTCGAATTCTTCAGTGAAAAAAGAAACAAAAATCATGGTCTTAGCCTAGATTCCTCAAAAAAATAGCCTGAGATAAGAGTTCAGATATATGAATTTTAATTTGGGAAATGAACCCAAGTAACTGGAGAAAGGAACTAGAAGGGCAACATACAGAAGTAGGGAAAGTTAATTCCTGGTTGCATCATTGAGTCAATTTCAGCTCAGTGGACAACTAGAGCACAGTTCCACTAGACAACTTCTGAGGAGCCATGTGTGGGCACCTCAGAATTGTCCACCTGAGACAGAAAAGAGAAATTTTTGGCCTCAAGGGCTAAGGTTGTCCCATAAAAATTAAGTCTCCTCTGCATGTGTCAGGTTCTTATGGCTATCTCTGCTGGAAGTGGAAGAGAAAGAGCCAGGTAAGGTGCTGTCAGATTATACCTATGTGAAACTCTATGTCACAGCAATGGCTGGACTGAAAACAATGGCCATGTGTTTCCTGGAGACAGAAGACACTTGGCTTGAATTTTTTTTTATCCATTCAGCCAGCCTATGTCTCTTGAGTGGCAAACTTAAGCTGTCAAATTTATTGAAACAACTGATAAGTGGTATGCATTTCCATTCAAGGGATGAACTTATTTGAGAATCAATTGCAACTGAGATCCTAAGATCATAGGTAGCAACTACTACCAAATTCCAAAATCAAGACCTTCAAGATAAAAGGCAGTAAAATGCCAGTTTTTAAACCCACAGCTGAAATTTCACATCCATACCTTAAAGAGGCTGGGTAGGCCAGAAGAGATGGACTTACAAAAAACATTTTGGGAGAGCACTGTCAGGGTCTGTGCATTCTTTACCCATGTCATGCAAGGAAGCTGAGAAGGATTTGACTTCTTCTCAAAGCCAGAGAATGAGGCTTCAATGGGATGTGGGAGAGAGCTTTACTTGCTTTCTGTAGAACTTGAAGGACATGGTAGACTGATAACATGCTTGAGAAGCTTAAAGGAAGAGTGACCATGCCTATTGATAGCAGAAAAAAACAAAGTTACAGATTTGGAGACAGCTTCTACTGTCAGAATTTTCAGGGTATATTCAAGAGACTACTGTCAAAGATTTGACTTAAATGCTGCCCAAGGAAGCTGCCTGGAATGGAGCATAGTCCTCAGCCAAAGGAATGCCTTGGTTCTGAAGGAGAAGTAATAAATCATCAGCCAGAAGAGAAGAGATGCATTCATCCACATCAAGCGAAATACATTTGAAAGATCACAGCAATGGAGGCGAGAAGAAGAATCTCCGTAAACCCCACAAAATCACTCTAGATATGAATAATTCAGTTTTAAATATCTGACAAATGAATAGCTTCTCCACTTTGAAGACTCTAAAAGATCCAAAGTATTCCTACATAAGATTCTGTAAGATGCCACCATAGCCATTCTAAAATGGAAACAGGAGTGGTTATTTTCCACACTTGGACCAGCAGGATAAGCCATGGACCCTATAGAAAGGGTGGAGGAGAGAGAAGAAATGAAAAGAGAGAAATATTAAAGAAAAACTAAGCCCTAGAAACACATTCAAGGAGTGCCAGTGCTCGGAATGAAAGCCAAGCAATGAGAAAATTTCTCTTATGTTTGTAATAGTTAGTAGTGACAATATTTTAGTAATGAATGTCTGGTAATGAGCTGTATCTACACATGATAGTAGAGACACACATAACTGAAGGCAAAGAGGGAAAGATGAAGATAAAAAGGTATAATAATGCATAAATCAAGAAAAGGCTTAGAGGTCAGATGACTTTAGCACCCGTAGGTCCATTAGCTAAAAAGGGAGCCTGAGATTATTGGCTCAGAGAGGCATATTCTGGAGTCAATAGTCAACTCAGCTTCTTACTCAAGTATAAACAAGTGAGGGAATGCAAGTTCTTAAACACTCCATTTTCCATCAGTCTTTCTTCTGAATGTACATTCTTAATGAATGAAATTTAGCAAGTTTTTTTCTCTTTCTGAATATGGAAATTGTGTGTCGAAGCAGCGATTGTAACTGATTTCAACCAGCTCAAGTGAAGATCTTATATCACTCCCCACAGTTTGCTGTCTGGCCACAACTCTTCAAAGGAACTCTTCAAGAGAAGCTGGAGATTTGAGTGGATGACACACCATGACTGTCAATAAATGAAATCAAAGGAACCAGCTGAAAAATGAGAATTTAGGCAATCAACAATTTTCTTCTTCTGTGTGATATCGAATGATTAATTGAGTCATTTTCTCTGAAATTACAGGGTGTCATGGATAGGAACTGTGTCATCCAGAGTGCAGTATTGAACACACTCTCAGTTGACAGGAGGAGTTAACAGCAACCTGTCGCACAAATACAATCACATGAGCAGGGAAAGTAAGTCTTAGGAGAAAGAAATATCTCCTGTTTTATCCTAAAAATTTTATCCCAATTTTTTAGATATATCAGATGCCCCAAAGACATACACAGTGCCAGATTTGGCATACCAAAAAATTTCACTACAGCCAACATTGCCTTAAAGGAAACTGTTAGTGAAGTTTAGCAAGGAGAGAATTTTCATTTTTTCTGAGAAGGCTTCGTTCTGATGTTCAGACTCTGTTGGACAATTAACAGGCCCTCAAGTGAGCAGAGACTTACAAACCATGAGATTTGCCTCTTTTTTTTCCTAAAAGAGGTTTAGCAAAGAGAAATTGATGGAAAGTGTGTTTCCACCTGCACATAGAAAAGAAATTGACTGGATTTTTCTTTTGAAAGCTAAAATAAGCTCCAAAAAACAAAAAACGAAAACCTAGAAATCACAAAACTTGACGATTTATTTTATATTCATTTTCTTTAATTTTAATTCAAAATTATAGGTTTGAATTAAACAAATTTTCTTTAAATTTATAGATTTTCATTGCAGTTTAACACTCTACAGAGAGGTGATGTATAACACAGTTAACTGATTAGTGTAATTTCAATTTACTTTAATATACCAAATCTCTAGTGTGAAACATCCACAGTTAATGACCAGCATAGACTAAACTGAGGTCATTGTCAGTATTACCAAGCCCCAAATTTAATTTTACAGATGAGAAAGAGAAAGATATTACTAAAGTGTATGTCTGTCTAATTTTAATAACCTATGATGTAGATTGTTTTAGTCTTTTATCATTATCACTTTGCTTTCTTCTTAGCTTGTGTTTTCCCTTACATGACTATTTCATTTTATAGGCTTTTAGGGTTAAAAGCAGCATAGCCAACATAATGAAACTTTTTTCATGGCATCTAGGCTTCTGGTCCTTGTTTTCTATTATATTTAAGTTACAGTGGGCTCCCATATATTTGGAAATGTAAAGACTTCTTTTTCAAAAATCATATCCTTCAAAAAGCCATCCTGGGAGAAAGGAGAGGAGAAGAAAAGTCATATGCAGTATCTTTTCAAGGTTCTGAAGAGGGCTGGAGGAAGCATCTTCATGTTGATAAGTTATATATGCAAAAGCCACAGACCCCACTGGGTCACCCATCCTTCCTCCTTCTTCAACCAGCATCTCCTAGAAAACCACTGATAATCATTATCACAAAAGGAACCATCTATTCAGCATTTATCATGTTCTCGACACCATGTTAATCACACTCATGTAATTATCTCATTTAATCCTCAGAATGATCCCACAGGTTGCTGTTGTTATTATTGTCTTATGGTTGAGGAAATTCAGGAGATACAGGGAAGACAAGCACAATGAGCTTGTTATATGGTTAATGTTATGGACTGGATATTTGTGGCCCCTCAAAATTCGTGTGTTGAAACCCTAATCTGAATGAATGCTAGTTAGAGGTGGAGCCTTTGGGATATAATTAGATCACAAAGGTAGAGCTCTTATGAACGGGATTAGTACCTTTACAAGAACAGGCCAGAAAGCAAGCTAGCTCTTTCTGCCATGTAAGGATTTAAGGAAAAGTCAGTTGTCTTCAACCTGGAAGAGATTTTACCAGAATCCAACCATGCTGGCATGCTGATCTTTTAATCCCAGACTCCAGAACTATGAGAAATAAATTTCTGATGTTTATAAGGCACCATATTTATGTTATTTTGTTATAGCAGCCCAAATTGTCTAAGACAGCTAATGTAAACCACAACTTGAACCTAGGATCAACTGGCCCCAAATCTCACATAGCAAAAACTTTCTATGTTCCACTTCTGTTCCTCTCAGCCTCACTTGCTCCTGGGGTGTTTGGCCACTTATTCCAGCCACGACTACCACTGCTGCAATCAGCTTTGTGTGCAAACTCACCAGATGTGCATGGGACACCTTCCTGAGACTTCCTCTCATGCCCGCACTGCATACCCCTTACCTCCTGCCCTTGGGGGTTTGGGTTAATTTGAAGGCACAGTGATCTACTTGAATGTATGGAAGTAGTCAATGTTTTGTGGGAAAACGTTTTTGACCAATGGGAAATGGAAACCAGTGTGTAAATTCTTTACCCATCATCCCAGCAAAAGTCTGCCTTTAGAAGCAATTTTACAGCCTTTCAGAGGGTGGCTAAGTGAAATATATGAAATGAAACATAAAGGAACGTAATACAGGGAATAAGAATCTTCTATAGCTGTTTGAAGAGCTAGAATTAAAAGTAAGAAAACAGTCACTAATTATATCATCCCATAGCATCAAAGCAGGTAGCTCCCAAGAGTATGCCCCGAAACTGCTACAAATCTTAAGAAGTTCTGGTAAGTTCTCAACAACTCTCAGTGTTTATCAGTGAGGTGAGGGGTTCCCACAGGCTTGCCTGTAGTTTACCTCATACCTCCTGCCTACACACATTGTTACCTACCCCATCCTCTAGAAAACAGTGGTTTCTCCCTCTTTCCTGCCATCCAAAAGCCTTTTGTGTGCAGAATGAGAACTATAAAAGGAGAGGAATTCTAAGGGAGGAGACCTGAGACTAAGGGGAGGCAAAGATGCTGAGTAGACAGCAGACAATCAAGCACATAAGCACATGAAAATTTGACCTTGATATGGATCCTAATTGATCACCTTACCAACCTGACATCTTTAACAGATGCTGAAGTAATAACAGATTCTACAAACATTATAGGAGTTTCAAAATCCTACTGGGAATATAATGATGTAGATAAAATTTATATGCTAGAAATTATTTTAGGAAACCTATGTGATTAGAAGAAATGCTTTGATAACCCACTAAGAGGGGCAGGGAAGACCACAAAACAACATAGTGAGATAGCAGTGGAGGATCATTAGCTCTTTTCTACGAAGGGTAGACCTGGCTAGCAGCAGAGTTCCTGTTATGTTAAATGAGTGAACAAGCTGAGGCCATGCCACCAAAAGTCCTTCTTTTCTACCATTCTCCCGTATATCACAGTCTTTCCTCTAAATCAACATTGAACACAGATTTAAGAATGTTCACTTGAAGCATCACCAATCGTTGGTCTGCCTGAGGTGCCCACATAACTCAATCCTTGTCTGCATTCATGTGAACACAATCAATTAGTCAATAGTGTTCCAGTGGAAAAAACAAGTGAGACTCTCTGTTCCAGCTCACCTTGTCTATTAAGAAGCCAGGTTAAAATCAAGGTCTTTTCCAATGCCTCTATAAACTTCAGTAACCAAGTATTCAGCCAGCAACATTCCATACACTGATTCTTGACTCTGTATTTGTTACCTTTATTTTAAGACTAATCTTATTCAGAAAAATCGCTTTTCTTTTTATTTATATATTACTACAACAATTAAGAGAACTCTTGATGAGTTTATTGTAAGTAAATTGATTATCCGGTTACAAAACCCTTAAATATAAGCCGTTTATTAAAGACAAAGAGAACTCCCAGTGGCTGCTCCAATATGTACTTCTGTTAGGAAAGCAATAACCATAACCACAGGGTATATTTATCTAAACTCCACCTTATATCAAAAATCATTTAAAGTGTTCAGATGATTCCAATAAAGACTAAGAAATAATCATCGTATTTCACAAGTTTGACCCACTTAAGCTTTAAGATGTTACTAGTTGCAAGTAATTTTAATAATGCCTAATACATTATTAAAATCATAATATGTATTAGTAATGGGTGAACTTTTTTTGTTAGTTAATTTTCTTGTGTACTGATGTCCCCAAGGACACAAAGATCCAAATACTGAAGAATAAAATTGATAACAGAATATTTTGTATATTAAAATTTTATTTGAAACAGAATAAGAAGCTATTGAATGATGGTGGTGGCACCAGAAAAGAGAAAAATTCATCTAGACATGTTTAGCTTTTTTGGTGTGTTGGTATCCTCCAAGGTGATCACCTACCAATTCTGCTGT
This sequence comes from Lemur catta, assembly GCF_020740605.2. Lineage (NCBI taxonomy): Eukaryota > Metazoa > Chordata > Mammalia > Primates > Lemuridae > Lemur > Lemur catta. The sequence goes on from NC_059128.1 coordinate 19,350,523, forward strand.
TGCTGCAACACTACCACCACAGTTCTAAAGAGCTCCATTTTTTGGTAGCTGAGGTGTAGTATGTCCTAAGGATTTTCTAGTGCAACGGCAATATTATTGAGTTACATGAATTTTAGACTTCATGGTATGAAGAGTGATTAAGGTAGGTTGAACATAAGTAGCTCAATCTGGAAAAATAAGTTGAATGTGTGGTCCAGCTCCCCAGTTCTCTTAAGTCTAATCTTTATTTCCCTAGGATAATGAGTAGACACTCATGCCAGCAAATATGTTATTAATAATAGCATAGAGTTAATTACTATATGTACATCTTTACCAACTTCCTAGAAAGTTAACCAAAAATGTGGATCCATTCTATGCATTATAGGAGCGGTATCTTTGTAAATACTTAAACCTCTTGAAAAACTCAAAGTAGAACTCCAAAAAAAGTATATTCAATTATATTATTGACTCCTGGGGAAAAAATTTAACTTTTCTTAGTATATCTTTTCAGGAAGTGCCATAGTCTAAGTAAAATTATTCAATAGAATATGTCCATGATATTGAGTTTTGGCCATCCCTTATTAAAACCAGTTGCTTATTCTATCATGCTCATAAAAGTAAATATAATTTATAACAAATTCTTCAATACATCTTCCCCAATCAGGCCACAAAAGATATTTGCATTTTAATAAACCACATGAAATCATATGTAAAAGTTCAAACCCTTAAAAGAAAAATGTTATATTAGTTACATGTGGTTGAAGAGAGTTTATAGGTACAAAAGAGCCCAGATAATAAAATGGAAGGGTGGGTTGTTATTTACATTATTTTCAAATAATACTCATTATATCACAATTTGACGTAATGTGATTCATAATGTTAGCTATTTGTCATTCTGCAGCCTAAAGCTGATTTACCCTCCTTGTATAATTAATTCAGTTTAGATTTTTTAATTCTTAAGGAATATATATACATAATATACATATATACAACATATGTATATACAAATCCCTGGCTGGATATCCCACAAAGCCTAGGTTTTATGGATGGATCTGGAGGACATTATTTTAAGTGAAATAAACCAGGCACAGAAAGACAAAAGCCTAGGTTTTGAGTGGAGCATTCCTCTGACCTGAAACAACTAAAAAATCTACAATAGGTAGAGCAGAATAACAGAATATTTGAAGTGACACTTAGTGAACAAGAAGATAAATTTACCTATATTACAACACAAAGAGGTAAGTAGATGATAAATGTGAGAGATTAACAAATATCAAGAACATAAAGAAGTCTAAAATATGTCTAATGAGAGTCCTAAAAAAGACAATGGAGGTTGGGCTGTATTTGAATAAATATAGACTGAGAATTGTCTAGAGCTGTCAAAAGGCCGGAATCTGCAAATAAAAACTATACAATGTATACCAAGCAGAAAGATAAAGACTTTGAAATAAAACTTCAAAACATTAAAGAAAAGGATAAATTCTTGTGTAGCTCAAAATAAAAGACACATCATTTAAAAGACAGACAACTTTTCAGCAGCAATGATAATAGTTAGAAAGCAGTGCAGTGATATAATCAAAGTAATGAAGGATAAAACCACTCAGAATTTTATATGTAATAAAACTATTTTTAAGAAAGGGGGTGAAGGAGTCATTTTCAGATTAAAACAAAACATAAAAAACCCACAAAAACCAAAACTGAGTTTTCCATCAACAGATCTTCACTAAAGACATGTTTTTTTTCATGTTTTATTTAAGTAGATTTAGGGGGTACAGTGGCTTTTTTTGTTACATGAATGAATTGCATAGTAGAGAAGTCAATGTTTTTAATATACCCATCACTTCCAGAGGTGGATTTTTCCTCTCTAAGCTTCCTTTAGTATAAAAAAGACATCTGCACTAATGGAATCTTAGAGAAAAAAAAAATGCCCTCTGAAGTAAGGTATGCAATGCAGGAAGGATTGGTAAGCAAAGAAATTGGTAAGGATAAGATAAATCTAAGCAAACTTTATCTGGGAAAGGAAAAGCAGTTCTTAATTTGTTTGCTTTAAAATGACAGAAATAAAATATTATAAAATAATAGTCTGTTAATTAGAAAGAGGAAGTGATCACAATTACCATTCTGAAGTCATGCATTATTCTGGAGAAGAGACTTAAATGTTGATTAACTTTAGACCTTTCAAAGTACATATGGTAAAATTTCAAGGGAAATCACTAAAAGAATACTGCCAACTAAGTAAAGTGGAAAAAAATGATCAAGAAAACAAACTAAATGACTAGATCAATAGCAAAAATAAAATCCAAAAAGAAAAGAAAAGAAAAAGAAAGAAGCATAGATAAAATGAAATAAAAGGAAATAAAATGAGAAATAGAAAATCCAAATTAAAATAGTCTTAAGAAGCCCCCAAATAATACAAATCACATTCAATATTAATGACCTAAACTTGTGAGGAAGGAAACAAAGATATTCAGATTGGATTGTGTGTGTGCGTGTCTGGGGGGGGAAGTGTTCATATATGAGAAAGACGGGGAGGGGAGAGACAGAGAAAAAATCATAAAAACATAAGACAATGGAAGATCTGAAAGCCAAATTATTTTAAAAAGTTATACTAGAAAAATACAAAAATATTGCTGTGGTAGTTATGTTAATTTTGAAACAAAAGGAATTTAAGGCAAGAGGACCATTACATAATAATAAAGGATTCCACTTATCAGAAAGATATATTAATACATTTTAAACTTGTATGTATCTAATTCAGAGGGCCAAAAATATATAAAGCAGAAAAATATTTAGTATCATGGGTAAAAATGGTCAAATCTACCATTAGAGTGAGAAATTTCTAAATTTATCTCTCAAATATTTACAGGTCAAATAGGAAATAAATTTGTAAATCATAATTTGAAAGCTTGATATAAATAAAGACATATAGACTCATTCATCCAATAATTACTGAATACATTTTCTCTTCGAGTATGCATGCAAAATTTGTAAAACATGACCATAAAAACATTTACTATACCATAAACATAAAAACATTTACTATACCATAAAACAAGTCTAAACCAATTTCAAGAAATCTGTATCAGATGAACTGTATCCTATTTCTGTCTTTGTTTTTTCAGACTGCTATAACAGAATATCATAGACTGGGTGGCTTATAAACTACAGAAATTTATTTCTCATACTTTCAGAGGCTGGGAAGTCCAAGATCAAGGTGCTAGCAGATTCAGTGTCTGAAGAGGGCCTGGCTTCCTGGTTTATAGTTGGGAATCTTTTTCTTAAGTCCTCACACAACAGAAAAGGAGAAGCAAGCTCTCAATCGCTAATCTTATTTCAATTAGTATCTTAGAATGATGCTAATCCCATTCATGAAGCCTTTACCCTCATGACCTCATTACCTCCCAAAGACCTCACTTCCTAATTCCATCACAGTGTGGGGACACTGCAGGATAGTTCTCCAGGTGGCCTTGGATTGACCCCGTTCTCCCCACTGTCTTGCCTGAAGTTCTCAAGAATAGCTGTAGAATAAACTGGGAATGCAACATCTTGAGGTACAGAGTTGGCAAGAATAGCCTGGGCCCTCCCCACCCTGAGAACAGATGCCCTTCTACACTTTGTCCCAGTCACTTATGTGACCCTGGGGTATAAACTCAGGACAGGCTGCTGTTAGAGTCCCTCCACTGTAGCACAAGTGGGGCATCCACAGGAAATACACCATCTCCCCTGTGCAGTTTTTCTGAACCTTGGGATACTGGCTTGTTCTGAATCCTAGACTTCAGTTGTCCCTCGCTGACCATCTGTAAGTAATAAACTTGCTTCATGTAAGTTGTGTGTGTGGTATTCTGTCTCACCGGACTCAGACAAGTTGGTAACCAGTGCACAGTGTTCCATATCTATATTCTATATCTATCTCTCTATTCCATATCTCTATCTCCATTCCATATCATCTCTCTATTCCATATCTCTCTATTCCATGTGTATATTCCATACATATATTCCATATATATAGTCCATATATATAAATGATTGACATAGGCCAGACCACAAAGGTTGGTTTTAAAGAATCACCTTGACTCAAATAAAGGTTATTTTTACTTTACTATAAATCATAAAGTAAGCAATGCAAAGGGTATAACTAGATAAAGACATGAAAGAATAGATACATCTCACCATCACCCCTGTTCAAAGTCACAGGCTCTCTGCTTACTATAGGGTCAAGATGAGCAAATGGCAACATCAACTTCTCATTTCATGCTCCACCAACAAGAAATTTTTGCTCTGACATAGTTATGTACTTCTAAGCATGCAGCAAGCCTAGCCATTGTGCACTATACTCGCCCTTTCATAGTGTGTTTTGAATTCAGTTTATAACTGGTCGTTCTCAAAGTGCACAGCATTTTTGTATCTACAGCCTTTGTTTACAGTGCTCTAGTTTCTGATATTTACCTCTCTCTCTCTCTCTCTCTCATATTTATTTATTTATATTTTCTTCAGTATTCAAAGTACATTTCATTCACCCCAACTTCTAAATAGAAACTATTTTTCTTCTGTAACCAGCTCCATGAGCAAATTTCAAGGGCCTTTATGTGTTTTTTTATAATCTTCTCCCTTAACTACTACTAACAACTTTTTGAGTTGTTTCCCAGAAATGATGGATTTCCCACAAGACAATGGAGTTGAGATTCTGAAGGGCTCACAGGCCAGACTTCCTGACTCCAGGACTCATCATCCCCCTTGACCTCCCCCAAGGCACACACGCCCCTTCCTTGAAAAGCCCATGATCTCCATTAGTCAGAGAGATAGATTTGAGTCAGCTTCTCCCCTCGGAAAAGATGTCAATCATATTAAAAATCCCTTTCTTCCTTGGCAATCCTTGTTGTCTTAATAATTGTATCTTAGCACAATAAACAACTTGACCTAGACTGAAACCCCCTTGTGATTTCAACAACACTTCCTCCCTCCTACAATTTCAAAGTTTATACTTCCTTGAAGCCATCTATTTAATTCACCTTTTTTGTAATTTCAGAATATTACAGGGTTACAAACGTTTAGGTTACATATATTGCCTTTGCCCCCACCCCAAGTCAGATCTACAAATGTGTCCATCCCCCAGACAGTGTGTACCGCACCCATTAGGTGTGAATATACCCATCCCCTCCTCCCTGCTCCCACCTACCCAATACCCAATGAATGTTACTATCATATGTACACATAAATGTTGATAAATTAGTGTTTATTATATCCATCCCTCTGCAATAGAAGACCCTGAGAGCACAAACCTCTGTATGCAGCATAGTACCTGCACTTGTTAATGACTCTAATCATCCTATCTGGAAGACAAAGCCTGTGATCTCCACCCACCTGGGCCCCCCTGGGGGACTGGCACTGGCCTGGGAAGGCTGAGCCATCTCCTGTAACACAAAGAACAAAAGACCTTCTCCCTGCCCCAGGGATGCAGGCCAGGCCACAGTTACTAAAAAGAGTGGGTGAAGTTTTAAAGAGACAGTAAATATTTTTGCCATTTTTGTTTTTTCAGGCATTCCTTCTGTTACAATAGCAGCCTTTCTTCATCCTGGCCTCAGCTCCAATCCCTGAAATTGGTCCTTAAACACTATTACACTAAACTCCATGCTTCTCTGCCCATGTACATACTTTTCCTTTCATTGAAACATTGAAAACAAATTTTACACATAGGTTAAAAACTCCATAAGGATGGGTGGTAATGTGTAACAAAGACCTCCAATTGATGTGTGTGTGTTCCTTTTTTCTCCAAATTTTATTTTGATAAATTTCCAACATATAGAAAAGTTCAGAGAATCTTGAAATTAACACTATATTCTCAGAGCCCATTCACCAAATATTAACCTGGTACCAGATTTTTTTCCTCCCTTCCTTCTTTCTTTCCTTCCTTCCTTCCTCCCTTCCTTCCCTCCTTTTTCCTTCATTGCCTCCCTTTTACTTTCAATTTATCTAACTACATTTTTTATGAAAACTATTTACAATAAGCTGCAGATATTATGATACTTCATTCCTAAATGATTCAACATCTCCTAAAAACAGGATTATTATTTTATATAATCAAAATAATTTATCATATTCAAGAAATATAATATGGATACATAATATTTATACTGTACTGACCATGTACACTTTTTCATAATTGTCCCCAAAATATCTTTTGTGGCTTTTAGCTTTTTTTCTAATCTCATGCTATGAATCATGCGTAGCATTAAATCACCATGTTGTTCTAGTTGTCTTTAATCTAGAACACTCCCTGACATTTCTTTTATATTACATTAACATTCTTGAAGTGCTCAGGTTAGTTTCTTACAGAATGTCCCATAATATGAATTTTCCAATTTTTCCACATGAGGAAACTGATGTGAAACAAATTGGGTAAGAATAATTCAAAAGTTTTTACATATCATAAGGTATTTGATGTTAGTGTGAACAGTCATTGATTGATACTAGTTTGATCACTTGACTAAGATGGTGTCTTCTGAACTCTATGTTGTAAAGTTGTCTTTTTCCTTTTGAATTACAGTTGACCATTAAGCAACACAGGCTTGAACTGTGTGAGTCCACTTACATACAGATTTTCTTCTGCCTCTGTCCCTTTTGAGACAGCAAGACTCAACGTGAAGATGATAAGGATGAAGGCCTTTATGATGATCCACTTCCACTTAATAAATAGTAAATATCTTTTCCCATCTTTATGATTTTCTTAATAACATTTCCTTTTCTCTAGCTTATTTTATTGTAAGAATGCAGTATATAATACATATAACATAAAAATATATATTAATTGGCTATCTTATTGGTAAGGCTTCCAGTCAACAGTAGGCTATTAGTAGTTAAGTTTTTAGGGAGTCAGAAGTTATATGTGGAGCTTTGGCTGTACATGGGGCTGGCACATTTAACCCCCTCATTGTTCCAGTGTCAACTATAATTACAAATTCATACTTTGGTACATTAAAACCATATAAATATCCTGTCTCATGACTATCTTTTACCAAATAGTTTTAATGTCAGTTCAGGATCCTTGCATGAAATAGTTATTTTAGTATTGTTTTCAAATGGTGATTTTTTAATTCTATCATTTCTTCTACATTTGTTAGCTGGCATTCTTCTGTGAAAAAGATATTTTCTCTTCCCTTCTTTTATAGTATCACTGTAGACTCATGAATTCCTTTTTTTATTTAATGAGTTATAATTCAATAATAATATATATTGCAATCATTATTCCTTTTGATGCCCAAATTGTACCAAATTTGGCCAGTGTGTACTCTTTCAAGTTGGATGTTGTGTCTTTTCAAAATTTCTTCATTTATCTTTGAGTACTTCTTCAATTTCTAGAAAAAATGATAACAGGCTCACCTTCTACATTCTCTTCAACAAAGCTATAAACTGTCATTTTCCAAGGGGTCCCCGTTCCTTTTAGTCAAGAATGATATTTAGAAATCAAGTTGTAGGTGCCAAGTGTGTTCATTAACACTCGGGTGTCATTGCTTTACAGTAGATAGATTAGAGAGCTAGATATATAGATAGATTTAAATTTATTATATAAAAATTTTTACTAATTCTACCAATTCAAGCCCAATACCACAGGATTCTTTCTCTTTTCCCTCATTCCATATGTGTATCATTTTTTACCCAATGAGAAACCCAACTCCAAAGAACATCAACAAATTTCCTTATTTGTTCTTTCTTGATATACACAAAATAGTTTCATAATTAAACATTAATCCATTACCAAAACCAAGCCTAATAAGGAAGGCTCAAGTGTTCTTTATAATTTCTTATATCCTTATAGTATAGCCCACTAATTGTGAAGAGTAAAAATACTGTGATCAAAAGTTACTTTAATTAATTTTTTTTTGCTGAGTGGTTATCTTACCAATATAATAAAGTTAAGTTTATTTGCTTTTGTTTGTATTCAATTTTAGGGCATGCTTTTTTCATTCTTTTTAATTTTATTTGTAAATGTATAACATTTTTACATGGTTCAAGGGTCAAAACTATTTAAAAACTCACTTTTCACATGTAAAAGGTAGCATAGACTCAGAACAATGTATCTGAGAAGTCAAAATCACCTCATATCAATTTATACACATGTTCTAACATTTTTCAATAGCAAAATTCTCCATTGTATGGATGTATCATAGAGTATTCCAAAAGACTACTCTTGTTGGACATTTAGGTTTTTATCAATATATTGCTATTGCAAATAATGCCAAGATGAATAACCACATGCACATTTGTGGAAAAGAACCTTCAAGGTAAATGCCTAAATGTGAGATTAAGCATCACATGTAAATTCATCTAAAATTTTGTTAGATGTAGCCAAACTCTTTTCTATAGCTGTTGTACCATTTTGCATTCCTATCAGCAATATATGAGTGCCATTTCTCCACAGCCTTACCAACAGAATATGTTATCAAAACTTTGAATTTTTGCAAATTATGTGAGAAATAGTTATCACAGTTTTAATTTGCATTACACTTATTATGAGTGAAATTGAGCATCTTCTCATATTGTTCAAGGGCCATTATTGTTTCCTTTTGTGTATGACCTAAAGTAGTTCTATTTTCCATGATTTCTGAACTTGACAAAAATATACTCCTTTACTGTGTCTTTGTTGGATTTTTTAATATGTCTTAAGGGAAGTTCTCATCCCCCTGGTATGGTAATATATGTTGAAGCATTGCTTCAGAATTCTTCACAATTTTCTAGAGAATATAGAGCAAACTTCTACTCACTATCTGGAACTATCTAGAAAAGGCCACTAATTTTTTTACTCACCTCACACCAATTTTCTTCTCCATTTAGAAACAATTATTTAAGTACACTGGTAAAGGGTTCTGCAGCAGTGCCAGGAGCCCTGGAGAGATCCTGATAGCACGTAGGTGAGCTCTTTGAACCTCCATCAGCTGAGCTCTTTGAAGCCATCCTGACTCTGCTACTGCCAGTTTAATAGTAATGACCTCCCTTAATGCCTATATGATCTGATGGAAATCACATATACATTAACCTTAGTTCATTTTTGTATTCATTTAAAGAGTCATTTAGCCTTTATACAGTGCATGGCACTACCTTTCTTACAATACCATTATTATATACTAAATATTGTGCTTGCCCACCTTTGAGATTTGCCTCTCAAATTTTCCAGCCCTTGCAAAGGATGAACACAGACATCAGCATTATGGGAGACCCCACTGTGTCAGTTTCCCCTCTATCCCATGCCCCATTCCCAGATTAGTTTAAATCATTTAAAGGTCATTGGTTTAAAGCCATTTAGTTCATTTAAGAGTATGCTGTTAGCTAGACTCTAGAGCAGCACAACTCTTCTTCTTTTACCACAACCACCAGAGCACTAGAGGTCTGAGAAGTTGTGTTTTTATGAAAATTTCTGGGCAACAAGAATGAAACCAACTCACAAGTTTACTTAGAATGGCTTAGAGATCGGTAAAGAGTAATGATAATAAGATATAACATTTGAATTATTTATTGAAGCAAACTTTATGTGCATTCTATTCTACAGAAGGATCATTTCATTCAAATTAAGTGTTTTGGCTATGAAACTGCCATTTTTGGGGTGGAAAAGCAAGAAATGCTATTGTACTAAATAACTGTTTTTTGGGCCATCAATTCTATTCTCCACGCTTCACCTGCTCTGCGACCAGGAAGCCCACCAGCATGCTCACTCTCCTCCCCTTGGAGTTTTGGTTGAAATCAGTAAATGCAGGTCACTAGCAGGAGATGTATTCAAGAGTAAGAAGAATGAAGTTGGGATGTTGATTCCCTGGGCTCCCTCCATAAGAGTTTACAATGGGCTGGGTGGGTCCCTAGGACAAAGGTACCAGTCCTATCAGGGGCCCTATCCACCCAATTACTGCTCCCTCCACTTGCCCCTTTTAGGAGTAGGTATGTTAACAGTCCCTGCTGGTATCAGCTCCAGGGTGAATATACCATCCCTGTGGGTTACCTGTACATTAACCATAGCTTTGTGAATATTCCCTATATTAAACTCTTTGCAAATTAAGCACTCGGAGGGTTCCATCTGTTTCCTACAAGTGCCCTGGCTGACACTGTTACTTGTGGCATTCTTGTGTTCTTTTTATGTCCAAATAAATGTTAACCCAAGAATATACTAACCCAACTTTGTGATACTTGGAGCAAAAAGATATGTAATGAATTCCTTCTCTTAAAAAAGAGTTAAGCTTCTAATGAAGAATGTATTAAAGCTTTTGTCTCATTAAGACAGCAGTTTTTCAGTGATATAAGGACCATATGGGTATACAGAAACATAATGCATCATCATTGCAACTCTGCAGTCTGTCTTCTCAGTAAGGATTCTTTCAACATAAGTCTAACACTTTGACTTTCTAAAAATACAGCATCCTTTCTCCATAGGTACTTAAGGAGTCTGCTCAAAAGACTGTTCATGTTTTCTTTTCCACATAAATAAATCATTCCTGTCTTATCAAACTTACCTTTAACACTAAAACATGAGAAAAAGTAGTCTGTCATAAGAAAGGCGGGGCGCAGTGGCTCACACCTGTAATCCTAGCACTCTGGGAGGCCAAGGTGGGAGGATTGCTCGAGGTCAAGAGTTTGAGCCCAGCCTGAGCAAGAGTGAGACCCCGTCTTTACTAAAAAAAATAGAAATTATCTGGCCAACTAAAAATATATATAGAAAAAATTAGCCGGGCATGGTGGCGCATGCCTGTAGTCCCAGCTACTCGGGAGGCTGAGGCAGTAGGATCCCTTAAGCCCAGGAGTTTGAGGTTCCTGTGAGCTAGGCTGATGCCACAGCACTCACTCTAGCCTAGGCAACAGAGCAAGACTCTGTCTCAAAAAAAAAAAAAAGAATATGCAGATTATAACTTCACACTACATTGATGTCTTGTGCCATCATTATAAGTGTAAATTATTTTATGCTGTCCTGTTAAATGAGAAGCTGTTGAAGTGAACAAATCTTCTCTAGGCTAAATGGCCACAACAACCATATCTCACCATTTCTTAGGTCTACTTTTTACACTTGCCTGCTGTCCTTTCATTATTGATGTTACAGTTTTCTCCCCAACATTGTTCTAACACTTCTTTTGTTCTAACACTTCAGCAATGGAGTTTAGGGAAAGGAGGTGGCATTGACCCTTCTCTCAATTCCAGGACATGTCCAATCAGAGCAATTTCATTTCTTTTGCCACAGTCATTGTTTCAGGACTTGACATTATCCTGACAAAAAAAATTGATTGGTTCAGACAAGGCAAAATCAGAAACAAGATCTTAACCCAAGCACACCATTAGCACCATGTTTCTGGACTATGAAAAGCCAGATGAAAGATGAATCCAAACAGTGACATGAAGCTAGGAGAATTATCAAACCAACGTTCTGATCGAACCATGCCAAAGGCCAGCCTACACACACCCACAGGTCTTTTTAGTTACATAATTCAATGAATTGTTTTATCGGGTTTGAGTTGGATTTCTGCGGTTTACTTGCAATCTCACTGATAGACCTTTCTCACAATTAACTGTCATTTCTTTCTCTGTCACACTACACTTGTCATTGTGTTAGTCTGGCATCACTTTCTCCCTGCATTTCATTCCTAACCTGGCTGTTTGGGGCAAATTGTAGGAAAAAAAAAAAGAAAAAGCTAGCCAGACTTGAAAATTAAGATTGATTTTCATCTTTTCGTCTAGAAGAAAGGCTAAGAGTTACTCTATAATATGCCCATGAACAAGTATGTCTAATTTTCTCATGAGTTAAAGTTCATTCCTGCACACTTCATATATATGCTCAAGAAGGTTGAACTGCTAGACATTTAATTCCTAGGTAAATGGGAATTTACCTATTGATCCTTTCCAAAAGTACATGGATGTGTGTGGTCTGTGGAGAGCTTTCTTCTTGTCAGAATAAGACATGTAGAATAAATATGGTAGATTATTCCTTAAATGCTAGGCATCGTTCTTTTCTGGCACTTATTTGTTATTCATTGCACTAATTAAGAAGTCTGACGCTAAAACATTTGGAATAGCAAAAATTGCAAATTCACAGCATGTTGCTAAATTTCTATGCAGTGATATTTCTTTCAGGCATCATGTATTACATCAGATCATTGTTTTAATAAATTAACACCAGAAAAAAAATAAGAACACAAAAGCTTTGACATCTTGGGCATTGCAATTCTTGACTCTCTCAAACCCTGACATCCTAAGTACAACAACAGGAAAAGGTTGAATTTGAGTGTCACCAATTTCAAAGATGGCCCCAGAAAAAAGCTTTCTAAGAGTTGAGATGTCAGGGTCAATCAGTATCAGCTTCGCTCCTCAACAAAAACTGCCAACTACACTGACTTAGTTCAATTTCCCTAAACAATTTTCAACTAGCTTCTTTCTACAGCTTCTCCAGTAATATATTCTGTCAAAAATTTTGTTTTAAAAACCTAAACTTTATTATGTTGGTAGTATACTCATGCTCATGGGTAGATACCTTGAGAGTAGGAACAATACTTCTTTTGGATTCTCCCAGCACTGCTAGGGACTTCTCAAATATACTCATACCTAGTTATTCTCCCTGGGCACACTGGAGGATTGCACTTCCCTTAACCCTTATAGTTGTGGTTGCTCGTGTGGATATTTATAGCCAATACCATGTAAGTGGCATTGTCACTTCTTGGCTAAGACAGTGAAAAATGTATATGCATTTCTCTAGTTTCTCTTTCCTTACTGTGCTGCCCCCAAGAGGTTGTACATCTACCTGATATTGTAGCTACAAGACGGTGAAGCCACCACCCCCTTGGGCCTCTGTGTAAAGCCTCCTTATCCTGTATAGCATGAATGTGAAGTAAATCTCTGTCTTGTTAGGCCACTAAGATTTAGAGTATATTTTTTCAGCATGAGAATAGATTATCCTTATTAATACAAACATGTGCATGAAAAATAGTTATTAAATTTATATTGTTTAATTGGCTTTTAATTAAATCAGCCCTAATCCCTTATTACCTGTCATTTTGAGCTCTTTTCTTAAATGGCAACACAAATCAGGCCAGCATATTTGTTTTTCTGTTTCCCTCCGTATAGGTATAACTATTTATTTGTCCTAGGTGAGGAAGTTCTTTGAAAAGCTTTATCAAAGGTTCTTAAACCAAGATGAAGTAACAATTCAGAGGCCTTGAGACCTAAGTTTGTTGTCCTCTGTGGGTTTCCACATCTGCTCATTCTGTGGGGTAGCAGATCCTTAGGCTTTTATCATATTTTTAAGTTTACAGAACCACAATAGATAGGAAATTCTAAGTTAGGTGAAACCTAGGATTTCTATAGAGCAGGACTATAAAATCTTAATATATATGGAATAACTGACAGAGTTGAAAGAAGACTATATTTTTAGTCAAATGCTCTATCAAAAATGTATTAACACAGTTAATTATTAAATAAATTAACTTCATATATTTCCTCAAATAAATTAACCTCAGATATTTCCTCAAATCCCAAAATTTGGTTTAAAGCAGACATGATATCTGAATGATTGCTTATCAAGTTTTCAACTCCATGTTTTGACTTCATTTAAAGTGATATGGGAAAAAATACAAACTCTTAAGAAAACTCTTTAAATCACTCATTTTGTAACAAGGGATAATGCTACAAATTGTCAGATAGTTATATCATTGGACAAATATGTGAATAGTTCACACCATCTTGATGGAATAAATTATTATGTTAATGCATAACCATCAAGAGATTCATAACCACCCACAGTCTTATGAGTTTTTACACCAATACTAGTCTCCTGGGAATTCATTTTAGCTGTGTAATGAGCATTTGGTTACTGATAGGTTGTTGATTCACATCACCCAATGAATTTAGTACACCCTTCTCACAAGTTCCAGAAGTATTTGTAAATAATAATTCTGCCCCAATACACTCAAGGGCAATGGTGCTGGCACTCTTGATCTGCCATGATGTTGAAGCCACTCCTTTTCACAGCATATTCCAAGGAATAAATATATCAGGCTATCTTAAGCACCTTCTTCTTTATATTCCTATCTTTAATCTCTACCCAGGGCATGGTTTATGACAAACAACAACAGTAACTTCTGTCTCCTTCTGTCTCTTGGTCCACTGATTCAAGTCCACTTACTCTTGTCTGAGTTCATACTGAATTTTCAAAATAACCCTGGCTGTGGCCTCAACTCTGCCTATCTCTGCCATACTCTTCTGGATCCAAGTTTGATTCATTCCATGATGAGTAGCCTAGAATCAGACTCTTCTCAAGAAAGTTCTCAGACTACAGACATCTCCTTCAAGGGCTTCCTCTTCTGTATTCCTCCCGCCCAGGAACTTTTTAGTTTTCCTCTAGCATTCCCTTTCTTTAGACTACATAGACTAGAAAGTCACAAAAGTTGTGCTATGCAAAGTAAGTGCTTAATTTTTCTCTCACATCAATGAAGTTGCTTATTAACCAACATAGTAAATTAACATGTTAACACTTGCAATATAGTTATTTCTACATGTGTCTTAGATCATATATAGTTGCCAATTGTTAAGAACAAAGACCATGTGTCTCTCATAAGCATCTAGTGGCCATAACATGCACATAGCGTGTCCTTGATAAACATGTCCTGAATCAAAGTCACAGATTTAAAGGACAGATGGGTAGAGAGATAAATAAATGGTGTAAAATCAGTGGAAATACTACAAGAAAGTAGTGTATTACAATAGAATGGACTTTTGCATCCAGGAGGCTAATTCTAAGCTTGCTGCTAATCAGCCAAGAAATCTTAGACAAGTTAGTAACTCTCTCTGAACTCCAGATTCATCATCTATGAAAAAGAGGGCTAATATTACATGATTTTTTTTGTCACCTCTTTAGCATTAAATTTGTGTGATGGAAAATTACTCATTACATTTAGTACTATAATTTGCAAGGCTCTCTTTCCCTTTCTTTTCATCAGTTGTCTTAAATACCTTTAAGTAACTGTCCATTTTTCTTTCTCCTGTAATCTTACACAGGCTAAAACAGAAATCTTACAGAGGAAGATCAAGGAACAGACCATAACTTTGATCTTTAGTCTCTAGGTATGAAATAGCCCGAGGATAAAAAGCAAAGAAAGGCAATGTCAGACCAGGCATCCTTGAGAAAATGGATGATCTGCAGGGGAGGAAACCTGGAGTAAACTATTTGCAGAGAGTTTCTGAACAAAAAGTTGGGGCTTTGAAGTGAAGGAAGTTGTAAGGAAGAGGAAGTAGATGATTCACCAAATGACAGGCAGAGAAATGTGATAAAATGGATTAGATGTGTCTGGATAGCTGGAGAGTGTGTAACCAGAATAAGACATTCTGAAAAGCCATGAGGAGAATATATTAAACATTTTTCATATAAAATAGTAGAATTCATTTCCTGAGAGTATGGCAATGTTGCAGGCCAGCAGGAGTGGTGGTGAATGGCATTGTTTTGGGATTCAGACCCACCTAAGTTTGAAATCCTGACTCTGTCACTGACACTTGACTTTCTAGTAAGCATCCCAGGCCTCATCTTCCTCATCTGTAACAAGTGGAGCTACCTTGTAGGGTGCTGATGAGGATTACATGAGGTGAAGTTTCTATAGCCCTTAACTCAGTGTCTGACACAAGTAGGTGTTCAATCATGATTAACTATTCTTAGACAGGAGGAAGAAATTAAGATAGTCTTATTGTTTGAGGGCCATTTGTCCCTGGGTGAGCATGGCCAAATCAGGATGAGGTTGTAGAGAAATGTACCAAAACCAGCCCAGGATGCTATATTTCTGATAAATGTTGCTGGCAAACTACTATAAAGTTGTAAGGATTAGATAGCAAAGTTGCAGAAAAAAATTCCCAGGGGCTGTATTTGTATCCAAACTAGGAATTAAAAGGCTTTTCAAAGTGAGAGTTGACAGCTAGTTCTAAACTGGGGAATTTACAAAAAAGAAATCTCCTTTTTGTGTTTGGTCATTATTTTGCTAGTCAAGCGCTGTTCAATTCAATCCAGTTTTCAATACCACAGACAAAGTCATCAATAGTTCTCATTAGTTTTTATAGGTTAAGCACTGAGAACATTTGATCTTATCTCTCAATTCTGTCTCTTTTTTAGCTTTTACAGGAATAAGAGAGAGAGAGGAGGGAAGATTTTAAAAGGTCTTTTCCAGGAAACAGGAAATGGAAATAAAAATCATACTGATAATTTTAATTATCCGCAAAACATTTTGGAAAGTACATTGAAAAATATTTAATTATATGGTATTCTAATTAAGACAGTGATTTATATGTTCATAACTAGATGGTACCCCAAAGTTTTAAAACCTTTGTGGTGCATTTTAAATCTTTTAAAGCTATATATACTTAAAATTCCAACATTAGCCAGCATAATTTCAATTCTACTTAGAATATGATGAGGGAAGAAACAAAGCAAATATGTAAGTAGTAACACATCTATTTAAAGCATCTTTTCTCCACCAAAGGCAAATTTTTGAAATAGATATGATATCAGATTTAAAGACATTCCTTGATGTGTATACAGAAGGAAAATTATACCTTTTTAAGATTTGTATAGGAATCCCAAGAGTAATTTGGTTTCTAAAGCAGATTTTTATCTCATTTACTTATTTTCCTCATTTTCTTACACCTCAAAATGCACATTTCTTAATTATAACTCATCAAATGCCAGATTCCAGTAGGAACAATGAATCGTTCAATACCAAGGATCAAAAAAGAGGCACATTCAATACCTTTTGAAACATTCAAGAGAAATGTTCTGTTTTATTTTCATGTTTCTAAATTCTGGTTTCACTGGAGAAAATGAACAGAAAAGAAAACCTCCTCTTTTTTTATTTTCTTAAATCTCCCTTTATTACTTAGGCTCTGTCATATACTACTTCTAAGAAAAGTGCATCCATACTCAAAATAGATATTCATGTTTAATATCAGGTTGATGTAGAATTCTGTTTTCTTAAAAGTGCTTTCATGATTTTTTTCAAGTATTAACACCTTAACATATATGCTAGATTACAGAATGCAAATCCATACATTTTGCTTTCAGAATTGTTATTGCTTAGGTGAAACAAACAAAAAGTTCAGCCAAATTGATTTTACTTTGATTAATTACTACATGTAGATTAATTGTCTTTCTCAAATTTCCAGCCTTATTTACACCAATTGAGTCAACATATTCACAGTGTTAGAGAAAAATCACTGGCTTTGGCATTGAGAAAACAAGGAAAGACAAAAACCTAAACCAATAAACCTTGAATTTCATAGAATTATAAAATTATTCATCAGTAACTTTGCCTCCCAGGAAACACTAATTAGAGTTCATCATAGGGACAGAACAGCAAATGCACCAAATTATTGTAGAACACTGTGGAGAAAGTAAGTTTAAAAAAAAAAAAAAAAGAAAGAAATGAATTAATTACAACTATGGAAAGTGATAGGAATTTCTTTAACTACAATTGTTATCAGGTAAATAAGACAAATAGTCATCTTTACATGTTTTTCTTAGTACACTCTCTACTTCATCTTACCTTATTTGTTTGAGTGAATACAAAACTAAAATTTGCAAAGTTGTAAGTCCCACATTTTGTGAATTATAACTTTTTTAAGTAGGCTTTTCTTGAGAATAGTTTTTTTTTATTTTAAATGGAAAAAACTTATGACATTACAACTTTTTATGATCAAAGGCAGGCAACAATTTGACAAGTGTTTAGTCATAAAAAGCCATTGCTGCATTAGTTAAGAAAGGTGAATTTGCTGACTTTCCATACGGAATTTTTCCCACTCGCCCCCGCTCTGGGGGTGAAAGCCACAGCCTCTCTGGCCAGAAGTACTAGTTTAGTTTAAGGTCCACAGCACAGAACTAAAAATTGAAGAGGAGGAGTTTAGACTCATGATAGTCATAGAAAGGCTGAGATAAACTATACAAGTATCCCTAGATAACTTCTAAACTATGTGTGCACGCAGGACTTAGAGAGCCCAGTGAAAATTAAACCATTGGATAAACTTGAAAATTTCCTGCACTTTTTGGTGCCACTCCTCAATTCATAGCTCAAGGGGTATGGAGTAGAAGACTTACTGACTTGTGGTGTCTGAGCATAGCCTATGTCTAAATCATTGGCTAATTTCTAAGATACACAGGCACAAAGTAGAACTCTCAGGACCAAAGTTAAAGGAAAAGAAAAAAAACAATGAGCAATGAGATCTCAAAACAATGAGATATCAGTGGATCCACACATCACAGAGGAGACAGAGTTCACATTTTGAAACCAGGCAAGTTAATTACCTACTAAAACAAACAAACAAACAAAATAGCAATTCTCTGAAGAACAAAACAGAATTAAGAATCACTACAACACATTATCTAGTGTCTAGTTTTCAAATAAGGTATAATTATCTATAGTTATCCATAATAACTGCTCTATTTCCCTTGCATAGGTCCAACTACCCAGACTCCAATCTCAGTGACAGCTTTGTAACCTATGAATATGAAACATTAGTTAAAAGTTCCCCACATTCTACTTGGTTAAGAAAAGCCTATCACTCTAAGTGAGGGCCAAGGGAAAATGCCAATGCAGAGGGCTTGAGCTCTGCTTTGGAGGATGTCTTCTTTCCTCTACAAATAAAAACAGCATGGCAGCTCCAATGAGTTTGTGCACGTAATTAAATCCCAAAACATGAGAAAATAAAATGTCCTTCTTATATAGAATATATTTTAAGTATTAAAATGAATACATGCTCTTGCATTGTCACTATAAGGTCTTTTGAAGCACTTAAATAAAAATATCATAAAGCAAAAACAAAAGTATTCCACAGCACGACAGCATCTGGACAAAGCTGTGAACCCTGTGGAAAGCTTGGATTAAGTTCATTCTTTTTTTTTTTTTTTTAGTTCATTCTTTAGAAATGCTCTTAAAAGCACTTCTAAAAAATATCAATATTGAACTGCATGAGATGCACAAAACTTTTCTTTAATATTTTAAAAAAGTGTTAACACAGAGTTTTCAAATTTAGGTATCCCTACCCTACCTGGCACCACTACATTCTCCAGCATCCATTTCAAGTCTTGTTCTTAATCACATTCCAAGATTCCATGTGGGCCTTCAAACTCTCTTCTGTAAATATCATTATGTAGGTAGTATCTAGAAATATAGAAAAATAGAATTATCAACCCTATCTGTTTACAAGATCAGACCCATCCATATTAAACAATACCATAACACACATACTCATGTATACATATATATGTGTGTGTACACTCATACATATAATATATATTAGATTTTCTTAGGCAATTCCACAATTTCCTTTATTGGCAACATATATTGTTGAATTTTCTGTCCCTGAGTTGTCACACAGGCATTTTAGGAATTTTTTTCCTCCCTAGTAAATAACTAATGGTTATGCCTAGAAAAGAATGCCCATGTATAGGTCTAATAGTGATGAAGATAATCTCACTGGAATGAGATGTTAAAAACTGTGTAAGTATGAATGTCTCAAGTCTGAGAGGTAATGTCTAAAATGTGGTTGGAAATATTGCTGGATGCTTAAGAACTGTCTGGATTGCTTGTTAAAAATATGAGTTCTCTGCCTCCATCCATAGGTGGATTACAAAATAAACGTACATTTTAACAAGTATTTTTGTTTATTTGGATACATAGAATCTAAAATCTTTGGCCTTAGACTTGGGGAAGGGTTCAGCCTTTTATAGAGGTTAGACTTGTTTGGGATGTTCCCACAGGGACTATAATTGCTGGCCATCAGTTAGTTACTTGCAAAGAGATATGGTCCTGTGGATGGTACCTGTAAGGAGATAGAAACTTCTAGGAATAAATTTAGAGAGACAGTATAGCAATACTTGGGCTATGAATTACCACCACAACTGCTAGGAACTCTGCACTCATCTTTAAACGAGGCCTCTCTGGGAAAAATCTGTCCTCACCTGCTTACATATGACTATGATTTGCATGTGTCCCCAAAATTTCCTGTGTTGAAAACTTACTCCCAAATTTACATGCTAATTGAAGTTGGGGCCCTTGGGAGGTAATCAGAATTATATAAGGTCATGGGGGGGCATGATGGGACTTGTGGCCTTATAAGAAGAGGAAGAGAGACCTAAGTTGACACACATTCTCTTGCCCTCTCACCATGTGATGTCCTCCACCATGTGAAGATGTGGGAAGAAGGCCCTCATCAGAGGCTAACACCATGTTCTTGAACTTCTTAGCCTCTAGAACTGTAAGAAATAAATTTCTTTTCAGTCTCAAATATCCAGTTATAGCAACATGAAACAGACTAAGACACACACATTTCCATCAACTGATAATGGTATACTATGCAGGCCCCTTAACCTCAGAAAACCTCTCCAACAAGCCACTACATTCATATATTATAATTATCTAAAAGCCCTTCCCAAGAATTACCTTTTATAATAAGTCTCCTTTAAACATAATATAGTGGTTGATTCCTGCATCAGTTAGAATGTCTTAAAGTTACAGAAATCCAAACTCAGCTAGCTCAAACAATAAAGGTAGAAAAGGTGCCAAGTAAACAAAATCAATAGGTGGGAAATAAAAGGATATTAATCTGATTTCCTTGATTTTGGAGTTTCATTGGCCATACAGAGAAAGAGAGGCAACTACTGAGGGAAAAACTGATTGTGTTTTGTGTTTATAATAAGTTCACAAGGACATGGGATGTAATGTTTACATCAGCCTCTATCATTTCTTCCTCTCATTATCATAATGTCTGTGACACTACTCCCATCTCTCAGCAATGATTCCCTTGTTCATTTTATCTAGTTTATGTTAACATGTGGTTTGAGATAATAAGCAGGCTGTCTGTATACTACATGGCCCCAGATCTGTCATGAATGAGGAGAGAAGGATAGTTCATGGGGTCATATCAGCTTATCTCAAGAGTGCAATGGTTCCCCATTCAGCTAATGGTCATATTGAGTCTAGCAGTTGCCAGCTCCTCAGATGCCATAATACATCAGTTCAGAAAGCTTCCATCTGGTCCAAACCATGCTGTCATATTTCATGTAACCCATTCCTTTCTATTTTGCAAGTATTCCAATAAAGGTGCCAGACCCAGTTAGGGAAATCAAGTATAAGCATATATCATGAATGCAAATATAAAACCAAATCAATGTTAGGTCTTCAATATATTAAACTCCTGTCATATCTGATTACAGCTCCCTCAAACATCCTTTCACTGGAGAACACTTTGTGTTGCTGAAAATGTAGCTGGGATCTTGTTGCAGACATTGCAAATCCCAAGGACGAAGTGCTGAGGTTTTTATCAGTCTTACACGAAACAGTAACATCTACTTCCTAAGCAATTTTGTGATTGTGTGTATGTATATTCTAGGAGCCTTAAACTACTTCTAGTCAGTTTAACTAATTCTAATCTTGGCATGAGTGATGTGTATTTTTTTCAATCTGGTTTAGTATAAGTTCTTATATGAATTATGTACTGATGCTGAAAACTTCTGGCTCAGAAGAGCCAATTATTAAATATTTAGGAATTTTTAAGCCATGTTTAAAACCATAAGTAGCTGACATTGGCCAAGATAAGAGTATTTACACCATGGAAATTGGCAAACAATATAAATAAAATCCCTTTCTTTTTTTCCAGAAAGCTGATTTACATTAATGGCTATACTAGACAACTCTAATGCCAACCACAGCCACATTATCTTCTATATTTTGGGGAGCTGCCCCATTCATAATTTTTACTGAGAAAAGTCTCTGAAGCTTTAAAGGACAAGATTTATTTGATATAATTGTTATCCCTTTTCTCCAAAGCTCTGGACATTTATACTGCCACAGTAGGTACCTCACTCAAGTACAACCAATAGTTAAGCAGTACAACAATCTACTTGGTAATCTAGTATGACAAAATATCCAGAGTGTGTAATTGTGAATAATTCTGTGAACCAAATTCTCTTTTGCTTCACCATACATAGAGCATTTGCTTAGTAGAAGGAAAAAAAAATATGTTCAAACTGAGCCAAACAAACAAATGCAGAATAAATAGTGGCCTAATGGTGGATGATAACATTATAGAAATAACAAAAATTCATTTCTAGAGGGAAACGATAACCTGGCTCTGAGCTGCTTTATATTTAGAACTAATTACTAATACATGAGATCACGTGGTCTCCTATTATTTATATGAGATTCCAGTCTTCCTTAATGCCATATGTATTCTTACTATCAACCCTCAGGACTTCAGTTCACTTTCATAAATCTCTTGCAACTAAAAGGCCTAATTCATATAAAAGCTATTCATAATCTATTACCTTTATTGTGTGATAGATTATAGACCTGTTCTTCTAGAACTCCAGAAGCTGAGCACTCAGCCTCCCAACTCTACTACCAGTGGCCGGGTGTCCTGCCTAATAAACCCAATCCTTAGAATTTGCATGCCCCAGACTGCACATTCAAAAATGAAAAAAATCTCCAACAACTATTTTGAGATATCTTAAACCAATTGGCCTTCCCGTATGATCCTCACTGATGATATGCTCACTGATGATATGCCTGAATTTCAATATCCTTTAGACTGTATATCTTTAATATCTATGCATGTACTTCATAAGGTTCAGGACATTATAGGCAAAATATGGTGTATGCTGAATGTGAGCATTTTTAAGGTGGAGATTTCAAAAATTGCCATAAGACTCTCAGAAGGATTTATGACCCCACACAAATTTTATGAGTGACTGTTATAGAATTTATATTTTGTTTAGACTTTGTATTCATACGATAAAGCTAACTGCTTTAACAAATAGTGTCAACCAATAGAAGATTATTTATGATTCATGTAACAATATGGGACAAGTGAGCAGGTGGTCAGGATAGTCTGCCTCCATGCCATCATCAGATGTGGGCTGATGGAAGCCTTTCCATCTTCAATACACATCTTCCACCATTTCCTGTACAGGTTGTCTCTATTCCAGTCAGCCATAGAAAGGAGTATGCATAGGAGATTAAAAACCAGGTCTGCTAACACGGCATGTCATTTCTTGTCATATGGCATGGTCTAGAACTCAGTCACATGGCCACATGGGTTTTTTCGGTTGTATTTGTGACCCACTTAACTTTCATATTTGCATGGTTCATGTAATTTAAGGTCACCTTTCCAAAATCAATTCACTGTATTCTTTGCAATAAAAGAACTCTGCATGTTTCCTTGTTCAGATTTTGTCAAATAACGTTGACATGCTTCAATTCCCAATCTAGACATTCTTCGATCTCACCTTCTCACAATCACATGAGACTTTTGTAAAAGATAAATTAGCACCTCATTTTGGACAATTAGTGCTACTTAACTCAAAAACTGGTTAATATCACTTTTAGTCCTATGTAATAATATGTACTGCTCCACTAAATTTGAATTTTAAATGGCCCTGAATAACATTTCATGTAGAGAACCAGAGCAAAGGTGGCAGCTCTAGCCCAATTCCCACTCTATTCTACACAACAAAGTGTGCAACAAGCCTTTCATCTCTGTTGTGACCCACTAGATGGTATGTCATTTGGCCCATCAGTTAAGTGTGTGAGTTCAAGAGAAGAGTCGAATAGTTCCACATTACAGAGCATTAGGAAGGGGCATCTGGATGATGCCATATCTAGAAAAGAGCATTGCTATAAATGGATACCTACAGCTATGCTGAGGGCTGGAGAATGTGCAAAATTTGTAATATCACAAATATTTGAGGTTCTCTCTTTTGTATACAAATTATTAAGATATGAATTACATATTAGCTGGATATATTGAAGTGTAAACAGATCAATAGTAATTTATTGGTAAATTAAAAGGTAGGAAAATATTCTGGCCACCTTTTTCAACCTAGTTTATGTTTCTGTGAGAAAGACAGCAGTAGTAACATTCCCTTTCTTTTAAAATACTATATATCTCAGATCTTTTACAAATCCAGATTGGCCTCCTTTCAGCCCAATTTTATATAATAGATTGATCAGAAACATTTCTCTACAATGTGGCCGAAGTCTGACTTGAACAGTACTATGAGACTCGTCATTAAATTTCACCATTAGCCATGTTGATTTGCTAATAATCAAGGTTAGTCTCGTCTTTAGATGGTTGATTTTAACATCAAAATTAATGTTAAAACTGAAAAATTATGTAAACTAACCCCATCTCTCAAAGTCAGGTAAAGAGAATGGTCCAAGGTCAAGAAGTAAATTATCAATGGAATTAGGATTGTAGCCCAGTGTTCTTTCCACCTTGTCACTTAGAGCCCTTTTTTGAAATGTCATATACTTGTATAATTCCAGGCTCTATGCAATTGTCATGAAGTATGGATTGGAGTTTTCTATAAAGTGTACATTACATTTTGCACACTAAAATAACATCAGCTATCAGGAAGGCTTGCCAGAAAAAAAAAAAAAAAAACAGTGTTTGACTAAGAATCCAAAAACCACTACATATAACATAGGGCAATTATTTCAGCTTCCAAACAGTTTTTCTTTATTTTTTAATATTTTTAAATCTCCAAAAAGAGGAAAAGGAATCCTATCTTAACTGTTATTTTATTTTCCTTTTAAGAAAACAGGAGAAAAAGGGTACACAACATGGCTCATTTCTCTGGACTCTAACATCCCCTTTGAATTCAACAGGATCTAAGTTGCATTATTTACTGAAAGTTTCCTTGACACTAAAAGCTGGCATTGCTTCCAAATCTAGTCTTTTACAGCTGCAAGAATTAGCACAAACAACATCCATATTCATTAGCTGCCCAGAGTATGAGCACATATCATAAGACTCTAAGGCAGTCACACCACAGAAGTCAGAAAATGAAAAAAAGAAAAAAGAAAAAAATGAGTTTGAGGTTCAAAAGGTTCTCTTTAATGTGCATCAAGCAGCTTTGCGTAATGCAAGTAACTACAGGGATTTGCTTAAGCAAGGATGGGTCATGCACAAACTGGGTTGCTCTGGATCCCCTGTCGGGAGGGCAGCATGTGCTCAGTACAAGTCATCTGCCAACATGTGAGGGATGGTAACAGATTTTCTTGTAATGAGCTCACTGGGCTGGAGCACTAGATAAAGGAGAAGGTCAAAGATTCATGTTTGTTTAGCTTCCTCCAACATGTCCACATCTTCCTCAGATGTTCAAGAAGATGATTTTCTCTTGCTTGCTATAGTTTCATGCTAAATTAGCCAAACTGTCAAATGGATCAAGGTAAAAAGGTCATAGCAGCCACAGAAATACAAAATAGATAAAATAACCTATAGAAAACTCTATCAGTTACACACATTAGCACAAGTCCCCATTTTTCAGTCTTTAATGAAGTGAGGATGGCCCTTAAGTGAGAATGTTATGCTCTGAGAAAGTGAACATCATATTAAAAAGAAAATATTCCCCAAAGGCATAACTCTAGTGCTCAGCCTACAAGCACATCATGCCCTTAAGCCCATCGTTATTCTTCACCAGTAAATAAATGTGAGATGAGCTCATGGACATTTCTGAAGTGGTAACATTTTGTGGAGCTAAAAGATAGTTCAGCCAAGGTACAAAAAAGAAAAGACACAATGGTAAAAATCTGAATGAATATGTCAGGCTAGATTCTGTTAAGTCTTCATCTAACACTTTCTTTTTCCTGTGTTAAATTATTAACGTCCTATCTCAAATAGCCTTTCTCAACAGCCTCACTCCCCATCACTACATGTACAAAAAAGATCTTGCTAAAAAGGGTCAGTGAAGAATTCCTCTCTTGTGATACTCCTCCTTTTTGTTCTTATATTATGTATGGCTTCTCCTATAACAGTCAAAGTCTGGGCGGACACAGATTAGTACGTAAATGGCTCAAGAGACTTAAAAGATATACTTACAAAGGTGTAGGAAGGGTTAATGAAACCAGAAAGGGATATTAAAGACCAGAGATTAGTGACATTGAGACATTACTAGCACCCAAAGGCATAAAACAGCAAGGAAAGAAAAGGGTGTCACTGTAATCTCAAAAGCTGAAGCAATGGAGAAGGGGCTGCCCCGCAAAAACAGCAGTCATGGGAGAACAACTATCACCAGAAAACATAGTCCAGAGCAGGAGAGAGGGGGAAAGAAAAGCCCTGACCTCTCTCTCTTCTACTTTCCAATCACCTCCTGGTGATTCTTTTTGGCCAAACCCAACTAGAAGTCACAAGCCAAGGTGATGCAGAGCCTAGGGTCAACCTACAGGTGTGGATGCCAGAGTAGACAAAGGCAAGGGGCATAGGGGCTGGGAAAGAGAATCACAAACTAAATAATGAGCTGGCATTCCTTGCTTGTGGGATCCTTGAGGTCAGTGACTGTGTCTTCTTGCCCTTGGATGCTCAGCATGCAGCAGAGTCTAGTGTGCAATATTTGCTCAACACCTATTTATTGAACCAGTTGAGCTCAATAACTAATTGAGCTAAACAGGATAAAGATTTCTGTGTCAATTTTGCTTTTCCGCTGTGCCACTGTGAACTATGTTAACCTGTTCATCCTCTGGGTACAACTTTCATACAAGGGGGAGCCACTTACAAGATCTCAAGCCTTAGGTTCATGTCATCTTACAACTTAGTCCTGAGTTGAATCCTGAGTCGATCCACTTTCTCTTGAAGGCAGCTTTCCTATTTTCAGTGTTGACGTATCCGACAGTTTTTATATGCAAGGTCAGGACCTTTGTGTTTTTCTCAGCATTCTGTAGTGATACCTGGAATAAAGAAAATAAAATAACAGTGACTCATTGCCCACTAAAAACTGTTCTCTAGACAACATCTGATACTGCTTACATAAAAAGGTTTTCATCCTGGGGTCTGCGAGTGTGGGAGCCATGAGAATGTGCCTCTCAGATCTCCAGGTGCAGGAGTGTAATTGACTTATGGGCTCAGCTGACCTCTGTTGTTCATTAAGATGTTCCATGGAGCCCACAAACCCCACAGGCTTCTCCCAGCCAGAGACTGAGCATGGCAGAGGTACTAAAGCACCTGTTCCTAGGGGATGGGGATTTCTATTACAGGTAACTTTGGCTTGAGAACCCGCCTACAGCCTTGAGGAAGCCTTGAGGAACTGTACAGTCTCAGATGGCTCCTTTCTTTCCTTTCTTCCCTTTCTCCTTCACCTGAGGCAGACCTACATCATCTCCTCCCTCCAGTTCCTTCCCAACTGTTGCTCACAGACCTCACCCTGATCAATCTCCTGCATTTTAGCATCTGCTTCTGGAGGGTGCAGATTAATGAATACAATAATCCATAATTTGTGTGTAAAATTTGCTGTGCAGGAACATATATGCCCTTTTAACAGTAAAAGTATGTATAAGTTTTATCAGGTTTTTAAATGGATCTGTGACCAAAAAAATTTAAAAACTCTTCTCCCTTCAAGTTCTATTCTAGTTATGGATAATACCACCCAACAGTCCCGAAGCTAAAAAGGTGCTTAAGAATGACCAGTATAGAGTGTACCATATGCCTAAGTGCTCCTTGACATCATTTTGCTATTCCAGGGTCCTATTCTTATGGGCAACATAAAATTATGTGAAATTGTATTATTTGTATTGCATAAATCTGCTCCTGGTTTATTCTCCTATGACTTCTAAGTCCTTTTATATCCTGCAATGGCCACTGCTTTGCATCACATATAACCTGCTATTTGACATTTACACTCGTAACATCCTGAATCTATCAAAGATAGCATTTAGAAAATCTTTGCTTTCATTAAGAAAAACTAAAAGTTATTTGTGAAAGCTTCTTTATTCTTTGGAGACCCCTGAAAGTGATTCTTCAGTTACATTGGAAAAAAATCATTCAAATTTGAAGACAAATCAAATTCTTTTAAAAAAAAATTAAAGAATGTACAAGATATTCCAAAACTTAAGTTGCTAAGCTTTAAGTGCACATTTTGCATCGTTAATGGTACTGGAGTCCCAAAGGGTTGGAACTCATAGAATAGGGACTTGCATTTAATTATATTAAACCTTTTATTTCCTATCTAATGCTAACAATCACAAATGAGAAGACAGGGCTAGCTTCAGAACTATTCCTCTTTGTCCATTTCTTACTCTTGTAATAATGCTTGATGATTTATATTTTAATGCATCTACCTGAGCATATAGTCTTTTATCTTGCCTTTTGAATCAATAGGTAGCTTATTCACCTCTTCCCATCTACTCTACTTAAACACAGTTTGGGCTTTTGTGATTGCTTGTAAACCAAATCAATATCTGGCTTGTTAAGATTCTGTGATCAAAGTCATGAGACTCCACACTGATCTCTTTTAATCTACAAACAGACCCTAGTTGTCTTGTCTCTCTAAGTACTGAGAGATCTTTACTACAACTTGGCATTACATTTTCCATAAGGCCTGGTTGGAAGCTCTTCATCTTCCAAATTTAATCACACTGCTGCCCACTGGGTTAACCTGACACATTTAGTTCCCTTCTTTTAAATAAGTTCTACTTTATTTGCAAGGGAGAGCACCTTTTAGAGACATAGTTTACAACTATGCTTCTAGCCTGGAGATGAAGGCTTTGACTTCAGGCAAGTGGTAAAAAGCTATTTCAATTCCTTAGGTCAAATGAATATTTATATATAGCTTTCTGGAGATGGTCTTCCTCCTAAATCAGTCTCCACCAACTCCTACTTGTATAATATACAATTTGTAGAGAAGTAATAGAAACAATCTTTCAGTTTAAAACTGTGGCCTAAGCAATAAAAACCAAACTCTCATCTTGGTAGCTATTTAAGACCTATTTACTTCTCCCAGCTGGCCTCCACATTGAAATTTGGAGGGGAAAAATGTTTTGTAGATCCTTGGTTTTTAGTATATCTTTTTAAAATTAAATACAACAGACTAGTGAATTATCACCAGTGAATTCCCAACAGATGAGAAGAATGGCAGGAAAAGAAGTAATGTGCTTATTATAGGCAATGGTAAACTCTTCGTTTGCTGAAGGAAAAGAACTCCCAGAAGTGACAACCACCAAAATGATCATGCTTCAGAAAGGCTGATAACTTATGTTTATTCTCATATTATCAATTAACACAAATGTTAAGGAAAGTTTAATTTACTTCCTTTGTTGTAGAGTATAGCTACAAGATTAAATGGAATAGCAAACATAAGATGGCTACCATCATCTCACATACTATAGTTACTCATATATTAGTTTCTCATTCCTTATTTTTCCCCTTCCTTCCATCTACCTTTCTGAAATAACTTGAAGGTTATAAACCCCACGAGAGCAGGGTTCTTGTCTGATGTAGCTTGACAACATGGCTTCCATGCACAGGTGAATACACACATTAGCTAAGAAAAGTATTTGGACCGACCATCTTTATTGAATGTCTTCTCATTGGCTCTGTGAGAGGCATAGATGATGTAAGAGCCATGATAAATTAGACAGTGTTCCTGTCCATAAAGAATGCAAAATAGAGTTTCATAATAGAGACATACAAGTCTAGCTATTATACATGGCAGCATAGCTATGGTAATAGAGAAGAGAGGAAGCATTCAAAAAAACTGAGTTTTTGCTGTTGAAGGAAGCAGATGCTAAAGCCAGAAATTCCTCTGGAATAGAGAAGGTTTCACTTGCACTTAAAGACCAGAATATGAACCATTAATTGGTTTGTTATTCTTGCTGTGCATCTCTGTATGAGAGACAAACAAGAGAGGTAAAACTGTTCTGATTATGGTGTTTTCTTCTGAGAGTAGAAGTATTTTTTGAGCATCAGCTCAAGGAAATCAAGGCAAAAAACTAAATTGATGGGAGCCACAGAAGAAAGCAAGACATGGGCAAAAAGGATGCAGAGAAACTAGTAGGTGTTTGTGAAATTCTGATCTAAGTGGATAAGAGCAAAGCTCTTCTTGCTTTGGATTAAGTGCTTTTTACCAGATGGGAAGGGGTATTGGTTTTGTTTGGATCAGTAAATTAAATGATCTATAGTTGAATAAATAGATGCTAATGATGACCAGAATTGATATTTCACACCAAATTCCAGCTTTCACAAACAAATTTGAGGATAGAGAATAGTGTGTCTTGTATCAGTCTCTGTCTGGGAACAGGCAAATATCAGTCTCTCAATAAATGGGTGCTGAGTGGATGAACACACATTGATGAAACATGATAAAAGAGACAGTTTATCGGAGATTATAGCTTTCCCAAGCTGAGCTGAAGCATAATAACATGGAGTCTTAGAAAAAGCATCAATTTTAAAACAGCATAGGTCTAAGTTTGAAACTCAAACCTACCTTTTTATTATATCTGTAACTTTGAAAAATTTCTTTCAAGTTTCTAAAACTCAGCATCCCCATGTATAAAATATGGGTAGTAGAATAACTGAATCATAAGATTGTTACAGGATTAAATGAAATAATATATATAAAGTCTTTGTAAATGTCTTACATATATTAATGAACCAAATATTGGATATTTTTGCATGCTATAATTTTTAGCTGCCTCAAAGTCCATGATCAGAAAATAAACAAACATATAATACACAAAACCTTGAAGGAACAAATAAGAAAATGAGATCACCTGAAAAATGATTTCAAAATACTCTAAAATGAGGCAAATATAAATACTTTCTCATGTGGTGATGAAGAGTCAGGGGCAGGGTTTGAGCAGAAAATGCTTCCCTGCAATTTGACACAACTAACATTACATTATGTAGATGTCAACTGAAGTGCCTTAATTAAACCATCCCAAACAGAGAGTCTGTGGGTTGACTTCCCTATCATCCAAACTGGTCTTCAGGGGCCCTTCAAACCAAATCAACTACGTCAAAAGCTACTTCTGCCTTTTTTTCTCCTGACTCGCTACGATACAGAGTCAACACTGTAGTCAGCAATAGATTGATTGTGGCCTCTGGGAAGTCACATAGCTCGGTGTTCAGAATCCCCAGCTGCTTCTCGAGGTCAAGCACGCCTTGCTTGAATGAGATATTTATGCCTAAGAACATGCTGCCAGTTCTGAAATTTTCTTGAGGACCTAGATAGGACATTTTCACTGGGGGAACTTTGTCATTGCCTGTGCAGTCTGTCAAAAAAAAAAAAATAGCAAATGCTTTTAATTTCCCTTATTACTGAAAGAAAAATGTGCTCCAATGCTGCAGTAAAATTACTGTAGAATAAATATGCTTTTAAGCATCTTCCAGCATATAATGTTGAAAAACTGTCATATATATTTCTGAAGGGATTGGTAAGAAGATTTGGAGAAAAAATTTTAATTAGGAATTACATATTTTAAAAAGCAAAGTTTATTCTTCCCCTTTTTAAGAAGTGTGCTTCGATGAATACTATGCTTCAATAGTAGCACTTTCCATTCAGTTCCTATAAATGTTATTACTTATATGTGTTTAATTCTATTATTTTAATAATATTCATGTGTTGATTTTAATTGTAGTTTACTTCACTTTTACTTCTTTATAACAAAAGTTCAAGTCCATTAAGTACAGATGGACTGATTCTTCAGAGTTCAGACAACAAACATTTATTAAGCACCTACTATGTTCAGGAAGTACCTATAATACTCTAGAAGGCGGCATGATATAGTCGTGGAAAGTGTATACTTTAAAGACCTATGACCTTGGATTTAAACTCAGCTTCTGCAGTGACAACCTTATGACCATTGGCTATTTTACTTCAGCTCCCCGGGCCTCAGTTTCCTTACATATTTAACAGTGCCTATTCACAGAGTCTCTCTGAGAGTTCAATGAAATAATATACAGAGCCCAGACATTTCCTAATATACAATATGCATTCAATAAACGTGAGTCCCCCCACCCCACCCCCCACCTGAAGCCCTAGCTGTCAGGTGCTAGAGAGCTACATGATAAATGTGTCATACTCGCAGGGGCAGAAATAACTATTATATTTATAACTCAAATCTGTGCTCCCATATTAATCATTCTAAAGGCATCCCTGCATTGCACAGGCTCCTCAATTATGCCAAGCAACTGAGATTTCCCAAGATGTATTATATCTCATTCGGGATACTACCTAACGAAATATAAGGAATCTTGGCACAAGCAAGTCTACATGCATTCGTAGATTTCTCTTCAGCTTGTCTTATGCATTATCTTAGATACAAAGCACTTTATAGTTTATAAATGAGCACAGTTCATTCACATACCCCTGGGTGGTTTTGGTTTGCTTGCATTTGAAAAGGAACACTATCAAACGCCAGAGTTTATCCTTTAAATAATTAGGAAGAGTTCTATTAAATTCCGCCAAGGCTATTCTTTCAACTTAAAGGTTGCAATCTCTATTCAGAGGAAGGTTTTAATTACCTCCTTAACCCCTCTCAATTCCACTATGATTAATAACTGATTGTAATTTGCCTCCTTCTGGGCCATTCTTGGCCTGGTATTCACAGCACTATGTGCTCTCTCTCCTGTCTTAACTTCCTTCTCAAAATTGGAAATTTGTTAACACCTTACTCTGTTTCTCAGAGTCCTTCTACCTGGGTGAAAGGAGCATCCATTAAACATCTTGAAAATTCAGAGGACTACAGTATTTTTCACTATATTTTGCATATTTCTTTAATTACATACATAGTAATAATCAGTAAATGTTGGTAACTGACAGATTTTGTTCCATACTTTAATGATTAAAATTAAGAGGAAACATGTACCCCTTTATTATACAACTGTGTGAATATGGCTCTGATAATCCTCTAGATCCAGCTTGAATATGAACTAAACAGGGAGAAAACGGGATATAAAGGAAAAACTACCCAGGCTACTGCTACGGTTCCATACTTAGGAAAGACTACAGAACAGTCACAGATGACCAATGACTCTGTCCTCTTTGGGTCCACCTGACTCCATTTGCACTCATGTTTTTACTCTTTCCTGAAGTCAGCAATGCCTTGGTCAACTCCCTCAGTAATTTTCTCAGATATAACTAATCTAACTACTGTCCTTGTCTTCGGCCATTAATTTCTTTGGAAAAATTAACTTAGCCCTTTTAGTCTTTTCCTAATATGGGTGAAACCACAGTATCCTCTTTTTCTAGTTTCAAAGCATTAATGAATTTGTAAATCCCCAGAAGGATGTTATTCTTTAGCAAGGCAGTAATGATGACTAAAATGGTTAATAAAACAGTACAGATATGGACTGCCAATGAGTAGTGGAGCTCAGAGATTTGGGATTCGGATTCTGGAGTCAGACTCCCTGAGAATGAATCCCAGGTACTACTTTCTAGCTGTATAACCCTGAACAAGCTACTTAAAATCTCCAAGATTCTTTATTATATGTATTATATGGATAATAACAGTACTTAACTCATAGGGGTTGTCTGAAGATTAAAATAAATAACCATGTTGTATGGTCAATATTACAATTTGAAGCATAGTCAGGGCCAATAAATATTAGCTAATGATTCCCATTAATTTTGAATGGATTATGCCAGAAACCAGAGCACTCAAGACACAGAACAACCCACAGTGAAAATCCCCTGAGAAATGGGTACATAAAAAACCAAAGGTCATAAGTGTTTTACTAGCACATCTCATTAACAAAAAACATTTCCTTTTTATTTCAAGAAAAGCACTTTGATCCCTCAGGATTAAAGAAAAAGAAAGCAACAAAAGCAAAATAGCACAACTCTACATGACGGATCATATCCTTCAATGCAAACATCAAGCTGCAATCAAAAGGCTAAATGAGCAGTATTGTTAGAAGGAACAAGAATCCACTAAGGTAAACTCCTGCTATGGGGCTCTTGAAAATTCATCTCTCAGAAGATGAAGCAAAAATAAATTGTGCCAAGTCTTTTTAATTGATGAATAATTTATGGATGATCAGCAGGAACATCCATCCAGGCATCTGATTAAATGCAAAGTATTTTGATAACAGAAAGTTACTGGCGGGCCTCACAGGGGAAGGAAAGCGGCCCCAGCAATCAATGCCAGTCCATATATTGATGGATGTTGCCCAGTCTCTTCCTAGCAGGCTATTTTCCTACCCTCCTCCCCTTGATCACTGGCAGGAAAAGTTACCTCCTCTGCGAGTTTCTTTCTCTTGTCAAAATGATAGAGGTTAAATGTGGATAAGAAAAGCAATTAAAATAGATCTGTCACAAGTATGCTATCCCAGTGTGCCATCCTGATTTCCTTCTCTAGTGTGAACTGCTACCGAAGGATGGTAATTGAAATTTGTCAGTGTTGACAGCTGATGACTAATATGCAGATTTTCATTGCATATCCCCCCTGGAATAGAAAAGAGATGAGTGCATATTAAACTCCAGATGGAGGCAACCACAGGACAGGGAAATTCAGACACTAGTGAAGGCAGCCATGCAATGACTGTTTGGGAAAACCCTCAGACCCTTTGAAATTAATTTTTATGGAAACAGAGATAGTGTTAGTTTTCTTCCTCCTCCATCTGTGTAACTTCACAGTTTTCAACATTAGCATTATCCTCGTGGCCCATGTATGTTAATATCAATTGGAAAGTCCATCAACTATCCTCTGGCACAGTGAGTTTGAAAAGAATGAGTTATTCTGCTTCTGCAAGTTTGAGAATGTGATTTCATAATATAGAAACCCAGGAGTCATTTCTATTATTTGCTTGCATTATTTTATACTTTTTATGTGATTTCTCTATGTACCAGAATCATTAAAAGGGATCTGATTAAAATATCCAAGTATAATTCTGACACAAGATACCAAGAAATAACTTTTAGTTAAATTTTTGCTGAGTTTTTGCATTAATCGAAAATAAATTTTTTAATAGTCATTTAAGTGGATTTCTGGTGTATGGGATGGAAACTGAAGGGACTTCAAAGTTGTGGTGCAATATTCTAATTAACTATTACTGCATAACAATCTACCCAGAACTTATGGCTGAAAACAACTAGTTTGTTTTATTACCTGAGTTTCTGGGCCAGGGATTGGGGCAGGGCTCAGCTGGCTGATTCTTCAGTTCTATTGATGGAGTCCCCACAATAGTATTCAGCTGACAGATGGGCTGGTCTTGAGGGCCTTAGATGGCTTTACTCACATTTCTAGTGGTATTAAATATATTTTCTTATTTTCTGTATTCTTTTTTTTAATTTCAAAATATTAAGGGGATACAAGTGTTTTTGTTACATGGATGAATTGTTAATGCTGAAGTCAGGGCTTTTAGTGTGCCCATCACCAGAAGTGTGTACATTGTACCTAATAGGTAAGTTTTTATCCATCTCCTCCCATCCTCCCCCTTCTTAGTTTCCAATGTCCTTTTTACCTCTTTATGACTATGTATGCCCATCATTTAGCTTCCACTTGTTAGTAAGAACATGTGGTGTTTGTTTTTCCATTCCCAATATACTTCACTTATGATAATGTTCTCCAGTTCCATTCAAGTTGCTGAAAAAGACATTACTTCATTCCTTTCTATGGCTGAGTAGCACTGCATGAAATATATATATATATACACATACACACACACACACACACACATATATATATATGTATACACACACACACCATATTTGCTTTATCTACAAATCAATTGATGGGCACTTAGGTTGATTCTACATCTTTGCAAATGTGAATTGTGCTTCAATAAACATTCAGGTACAGGTGTCTTTTTGATAAAAATGACTTCTTTTCCTTTGGGTAGATACCCAGTAGTGGGATTGCTGGATTGAATGGTAGGTCTGCTTTTAATTCTTTTAGGAATCTCCATACTGTTTTCCATAGATGCTAGTATGGATGTGATGAAAAAGGAAGGTTTATTTTCTCTATTCTTGATGCTCTGGCATTCTTGGGCCTTGCTGACCGAGGAGACAGTGCTCCTGTCAGTGAGCTAATCCTAGGAACTATTCCCTGTGAAAGTACCTTTCATATGCAAACCACGCAATCCAAAACCCATGTTCACCTTTATCAAGTCCACTGAGCTCTTGCACTCTGGGCCAATGTTTCTCTGTCCTGATCACCCAAGGGTCAAGTACCAGACAACTTGGGTCAACCCTACACCCCAGAGCCTGCTTAAATTATTGAAATTAGCCAATTCTAAACCTGCTTACCCTGCCCCAGTGCTTCCCCATGGCCCTGCATGGCTTGGGAGCCATGAGTAGCAACTGTCTTTTCAATGGCAATTGTCTCCTGATCTGTTGGTCTCACCATACCTGAATAAGGATAAAACCTACACTGAAATTTTTAAAAAAATAAAAACCCAAAAACTAGTGCCCTGGAAGAAATGGCTGGAAGGCTGGGCTCTCTGCAACTATCATAGAGAGCCCCTACACATCACCTCAGAGTAGGCAGACTTCTTACATGGCAACTCAGGATCTCACAAAAAGTATTCCAAGTGACTTGGGCAGAATCTTCAGGGCTTCCTATGACTTTGCCTGTGAAGTCTCAGAATGTCACTTCCTTGAAACTTGTCAAGTAGGTGGCTAGGAGAGCCCAGATTCAAGAAAAGTGAATTAGACTCCGTCTTTCAATGGGCAGTGAAGTAAAAGCTTTAAAACCATTTTTAATTCACTGCAAGCAAGTTCACTTCAGCCAAGCCTTTACAGATCCCTAACTGATGATCAGTGCCAGTGATAATTCTGAAAGAATTCTAAACATAGTTGTTTTCTAATTTTGTGATCTCCTGGGGATTAGACAATCTTTGCCAGGAGTATCATCTAGGATTTCTGCATGGTTTCAGGCCAAGTTGTATCTGATTAGTACAGTCTCTGGTGCAGAAAACAAGAAGAATAAAAACAAAACAATGGTGGGGGAGTTTTACTTCAGAGGATGCGTTCCGTCACATGCCAGTGGGGAGAGTGACACAAATAAATATATCTCCTGATTTCATGGAGGGAGGCATGAAATTATGATGGTTATAAAGAGCTAGGAAATAGAAACAGTCCCTAGAGGTGTACAAATGCCCCTAAAGAGGCATTAGTGTTGGGTTTGTATCCCATTTGTTTTCTAAACCACATGCTTTCTAAACATGTATTCGCATTTGGATATAATGAGTATAATTTACTCTTAGTGACCAAAATTACTTTAAATGTGAAAATGATGAAGCTTAAAAGTGAATAACTCAGCTGATTAATCACCAGCATGCTAATGGCCCCCAAATTAACCAGGAGTGCTTTTCTTCGGGGCCAGCAGGCTGAGAGCTAAGTCCCACGCTAAGACTGCATTTGGTGTTCTGGGGTTAACTTAATTTCTGATGGAAATATTGTCACCACCAAAGAAGAAAGGAGGAGAATGCAAAACAAGGCATGTTTCACTCTCTATCCTCAACTGTGACAACGGACACTTAGATGTGCAATGAAGCATTTTTAAAAATGCTTTGCCTATTTATTTTCCATCAACATGTGGTAAAATATGAATATACCCTGAATCCAATTACATAAAGAATATTAAGCAAGCAACTTCTTTACATTTCACCAAAAAAGAGCAGTCACTCTGCTGGACTGCATTCAAGAAGTTATTGCTTTCCTATCACCAGACAATTGTGCTATTTTACATAATCAGTATTCAGAGAATGGTATTTTGCTAATAGGCAAAATCCTACAATGACAATTTAAATGGTTTGAAACATGCACAAGATAATTTGGAGTCACAGCTCTGCCAATTGCTAAACAAGTGCAGCAGGAATGTAGGCTCTCTAAGCATCAAGAGTGCTGTTGGGAGAACAGCCTGTCCTGTTCCATCAAGGAAACTTTGCTCATATCAAGTCAGGAGCTCAAGTTAATATCATCATTTCAGACTCTTACTAGGGGAGATTAAGTGTCTTCACTGGATAACTCCATTGCTCACCATGGGCAGAACATAGAACAGACATGCTTATTAGTGGTTAAGGGTGAAAGCTCAGGCTGGAATAATAAAAGACCTCCATTTGAGACCCAATTCTGCTGCTAATTAACTCTGCAAGCTTGGGTAGGTAAATAACTTGGTCCCTCTTAAATTGATTCTTCATCTGTTTAAAAAATAAAAATAGGATTTACCTCCTCGAGCTGTAAGGATTAATTGAAATATTACAGTGCAAAGTCTGACAAATAGTAAGTATCCAATAAAAGTTAACATCTGTTGTTTAAATGTGGAATTAACATATTTTGGAAATGATGAACCCTACATGAATGGGCTTTAGGGGATCAATGAATCTCCAGAAAATGTGAGAAAATTCTGACAAGGTATTTCACAGCTTTTGTCAAAGTTTCCAATGGTCCCATAACAATAACATAAGTAACAGTCACTACCTTATGTGTTTTCCAGTAGAGAAGGCGTATGTTTAAGGACTGTCAACAAATATTCTTGAGGTTTTACTAAGTGCCAGGCATCATGCTAAGTCCTGAGGATACGACAGTGAGTCTAAGTGCCTTCCCTTAGAGAGGTGGGTATGGAAGAAAAGAGGGAGAACAGACATCAGTTACTGACCCATAAATAAATGTGAAATGTGTAAATACTATAAAAATGAAGAGCAGGGTGGTACCAAGGTGCACAGTGGGAGAAACCAATCTAGATCATTTTTTTGACAGTTATGCTCAGGGCTAACAGTTCAGTAGGCTTGGCTCTTTGGGTTGAGGTGGACCTGGGCTTAGTCTCCTCACACTTGTAGGGGGATAGATTAAGAGCAGGCTGGCCGGGCGCGGTGGCTCACACCTGTAATCCTAGCACTCTGGGAGGCCGAGGCGGGTGGATTGCTCGAGGTCAGGAGTTCGAGACCAGCCTCAGCAAGAGTGAGACCCCGTCTCTACTAAAAAAAAAAAAAATAGAAAGAAATTATCTGGCCAACTAAAAAATATATATAGAAAAAAATTAGCCGGGCATGGTGGCGCATGCCTGTAGTCCCAGCTACTCGGGAGGCTGAGGCAGAAGGATCGCTAAAGCCCAGGAGTTTGAGGTTGCTGTGAGCTAGGCTGACGCCATGGCACTCACTCTAGCCTGGGCAACACAGCAAGACTCTGTCTCAAAAAAAAAAAAAGAAAGAGCAGGTGGTTACAGCCTGGGGTCACATGGCTGGGTGTAGTGTGTGTATCTACCACTTATTCTCAGGTGTGCTACCCAGTGCCCACTTCCCATGTACCCCACAAACAACTCAACACTCCTACTGATTTGACTGAGGTCTTGACGGACCACAAGCGGCCCCTTCCTCATCTTCTATAACTGATTCATTTCAAAACTTCAACATACGTGGGAACATACTGAGAGCACAACACAAAATTATTTTGCCTGACAACTGCCCATCATACCATCAAGTCCCCCTTTCCTGCTTGGAAGCCATTCTCTAAACAATACTTTGTATCTGTATAATGTCTTTTGTGTTTATCTTTTTAAAGTGTCTATAAATTTATATAACTATAAATAAATACAAACTTACATAAATGTATTAGTAGTTTATAGCATATCTGCCTTTGTTGCATGGTCTTTCATTTTCTTTTGCTTTTTTTTCACTTCCACCTCTTTCTCCCAACCATATCAATGTCCCATAATATGCCCTTAATAACAATTCAGCTGATATTATGTGTGCATCAATATGAAACTCTATCATTATTGTTTATAGTCATATGTGTACATATGTTTCTATAGTCATATAGAATATTTTGCATATGTGAATATGCAAATGTAATATTTAATATAGAGAAATGTTGATTTTTTAACAGAAATAAATCACATAAACACTTCTTATCTTGCTGTTCTTAGTTAATGTCTCACACACATTCCTCCAAGTCAATTGTTAAAGCTAATTTTAGTTATAAAATTATAGTTAATTTTTAATTATAAAAATAATTTTATAGTTATAATTTATAATTTTAGTTATAAAATTACAGTTATTTTTAATGGGTATGTAATATTCTATGATATAGATATTTTAGGATTGCTT
Organism: Lemur catta; assembly: GCF_020740605.2. Taxonomy (NCBI): domain Eukaryota; kingdom Metazoa; phylum Chordata; class Mammalia; order Primates; family Lemuridae; genus Lemur; species Lemur catta. Next base: position 19,390,309 of record NC_059128.1, read on the forward strand.
CAATCATTTTCCTAATGTTGTATACTCACTTTTTCCAGGATAGTATACCATGAGCAACATTGCAATAAATACCTCTCTCTGTCTAATCTTCTATACCGGTAATTCCCAAAAGAGGAATCTTCTCAATCAAAAGTCACACATTTTCGTACTTTTAATAGGTACAGGAAGTTTTTTTTTCCAAAATGACTAAGCGGTTGCATTTTGTTTCTACCCAACCTCACAGGTACATGTGGAGTACTCAGCAGTAAGTGCTGTGCCCTATTCCCAACCTGCAAGCCTTTCCAGAGGACTTTACCCTACCAGGAGTTACAATAGTCATAATCCAGCTTTCACCACTTTATTGACCCTTGCCTTAAGTGCCGTTTGATCATTTAACAAATATTTACTGATCCCCTATTCTGTGTCAGTTACTTTGCCAGACACTTTGGAACACAGAGGTAAACCAAAATGGATGAAAGCAAATAAGGTGAAGGTTACAAAAGGTAGAGTCTGAGGTGCTGAAAAGTATGTGCTAGGGAAAGGTCAGCTCATCTAGGGAAAGAGACTTCCCTGAGTGAAAAAATATTCAACTTTGCTATTTTCCAAACTCATTTATTAATTTCCTATGGCTTTTATGATAAATTATCAAAAACTTGGTGGTTTAAAACAAGAGAAATCAGTCTCTCATAATTCTGCAGGCCAGAAGTCCAAAGTCAGTTTCATAGGGACAGAATTGAGGTGTTGGCAGTGCCGCACTCCATCTTGAGACTCTAAGGGAGAATCATTCCTTGCTTCTGCCAGATACTGATGGCTGCTGGCATTCCTTGGCTTATGGTTGCATCACTGCAATCTCTGGGTCTGGAGAGACATTGCCTTCTCCTCTTGTGTCTGTGTCAAATCTTCCCCTGCCTCCCTCTCACAAAGATACATGTGACTGCATTTAGGGTCCATGTAGGATAATCCAGAAAAAGCACCTCATCTCAAAATCCTTAATTTAATCATATCTGCAAAGCCATTATTTGCATACAAAGTGACATTCACAGGCTCAGGGATTAGGACATATACCTTATTCATGATTTGGGAAAAAATAATATAGTCAGTGATTAAAAAAGTGTGAGATCTTGAGCTAGATTTGTTGAATGGGATGGGAGTCTGAAACATTGACCTGGTCATTCTAAGCCCTGGTTTTATTACATTGAAGCAATAGCTGCCTCCCAGGGACTATGCTGCTGTTACATTTGAGGTAAAAGAGATATCCTGTAAAGCACTTGACACATGGATATGTAATAAATATTAGGTGCCCTCATTTAACTTTTCCCACAAAACGTCACAGATTAAGAAGCAGTTCTATATCTCTGGTCCATTCTGAGCACTACATGATTGGTTGTTCTAGTTAAGTCAATGTTTTTTGCAAGAGTTGAGCTCCAAGTGTTAGCATGCACTACTTCTCTCCTTGCAGTTTAGAAAATCATCTTCCATTGTCAATTTCCCTTTTTGGTTCCATACTTTTCAGTCCTTTATTGTCTCCAGATGATTCATTATGTTTCCAGCTCTGTCCCAACTGCGTAATCAAGTTTTCAATTTGCTTTGCCCACACAGTGTTGAATGAGGACACTGCCTACTGATCCATTTGTGAATATCTGTTTGATAGATATTTGTTTATTTATTTATCAAATATAAAATTTTTATAAACTAAATCAATTATTTAGAGTCCTAACATGAACAGAATTTGTTTTTCTACCTTTTATAGTAAAGAGAAAGATAAATCCTCCCCAAACTTATTCGTATCAGGGACTTGGCCAAACAGAAAGTTAGAAATAATTTATTTAACATTACATATGTTTAACGTTTATGTGTGTGCGTATGTGTGTGTGTGTATGCCTTTAAGTTGTCACAGATCCATCCAATCTCTTACAATACCCAGTTTCTAGTTGACATTTACATTTGACAAGAAACAATTCCTCATTTGGTCATGGTAGACTTTGCTAGTTGGTCACTGATGCATTCTATATAGCTGAGATTTGGCATCAGAGTCCTTCTGAATGGAACACTCCACAATCACCAGTTTGTCAAAGCTGGGACCTGAGGGAAAACCTCCTTACCATCCTTGGATAGACTTACCCTTCTTGGCTTTCCTCTGTGTCTTTGTCCATTTTCTGTTGCTATAATAGAATACTACACACAGGGTAATTTATAAAGAAAAGAAGTATTTGACTTATGGTTCTGGGAATTCTGGGAAGTCCAAGAGCCCAGTGCTGGTGTCTGGCAAGGACCTTCATACTGCATCATAACATGACAAAGGGCATCACATGGGAAAGGGGCAAGAGTGTGCCAGCTCAGATACCTCTTCTTCTTCCTATAAAGCCACCAATTCTATCATGGAGGTCCCATCCTGATAACTCTATTTTTTTTTTAAGAGATAGGATCTTGCTATGTTGCCCAGGCTATTCTCAGACTCCTGGGCTCAAGTGATTCTCCTGACTCAGCCTCCCGAGTAGCTGGACTACAGGCGCACACCACCACGCCATGATTTATATAATCTTAATTACCTCCCAAAGGCCTCACCTCCAAATACTATCAACATATGAATTTGGAAATTAAGTTTCCAACACATGAAATTTGGGGGACGCATTCAAATCATAGCACTGTGCATGAAATATGGTAACAAATTTTCTCAGGTAAATGATGTTGGCAGTGTAGTCTTATCTCATGGAAAATACACAGGGAACTCATATTTTCTAATCATGCTTTTATTGGAAATGTAACCCTATGTGCTACTATATTCAATGAGTTCCTTTCTTGATTATTAACTTTCACAGATAATAGCCATAAATCAGAAGGAAGAAGCAGCCATGCTCTATTTTCCCTTCAATATACATGTTTTTTTCTCTTTTACTCTCTGGCACTTTTTCTTTTTCTTCCTAAACAAAATAATAATGATAAAAAATATTCATTGCTTAAAAACGATATGTAGCATTTAAAATTCTAGGCACAACACTTTGAGATGTTCTAAATCTAACCAAAAGTAAAAATGTGTTTTTAAGTGTTTTATAGTCATGCATTAATGATATTGTTTATATCATCAACCTAGGCAATCCAATAGATCCTGAGGTGAAAGACAAAGCTCTCCTGTGGGAAGGCAGATGACTGACACCCCAGAGGAGTACAGGAAATTAAAAACTTCACAGATGAAATTGACAACATGTCTTAAAACCTAAATGTTGATTCTCCCGCAAGTGAATCACAAGACAGTTGCAAGACTAAAATACTATATACAAAACAAAAACCAAAATCACTTTTAGAGACCCTCCTTCTGAAATAGCAGTGATATACCTCAGATCAGTTCTCCCTCAGACTGTGACACTTGTGCTTTATACGCAAACAGGTCTGGACTCAAATTCTGTTCCTGTGCCTGATGAGTTGGTAACCTTAAACAAACTCCTTTGACTTTTTGAGCTTACTGTTTTCCTCATTTGTAAAAGGGAAAATGGGATATTGTTTTTGTAAAGCACTCAGCACAAGGTCTGGTGACATAGTACAAGTTCATTAAACGTTAGTACTTCTTCCACAGAGATGACTTGCTTTGAGCTTGGAAACATTAAGTAGACTCTCCTTAGAAATAAAATACTAGAATTATTTTAGTGACCAACAGTTTCCTAACAGAGACGACTGGGAGGTATTGATTTTAAAATGTTAAACTGATTTCTATGCACTCTGATCAGTTTAATCTCCAAAAGCAAAGTGCTAAGATGATTTTTCAGTAGTTCAAGTTATCTTTTTTATAAAGGTGAACTTAGAACTGCCCATTTCTAGCTACTGGATTTTGGGGAGCTGATGCTTATAAAATGAACACTCAATGTTGGATGCATTGCTTCCCCTCTCCGGGTATCAATTGTGGGGGACACCATGGTCTGATATTGCACATAATTTAGTACCATGAAGGTATGTTAATGCAGATGGTAAAAACCATCAAACACATAGAGGGGCCTAGACCCTCAAAATACACCTCAAGCTCACCCTTTAAGCTGAGCAGCTTCAATTTTATATGTTGTATGCTATGAGCTTCTACATAAGATGGTTTGAGAAGGAATTTATAACTTAAAAAAATAATACACCACTGCTATAACAGAGCATGCTCTCTGCCTGGTCTGACCCTACCTACCTCTCTGGTCCCATTCCAGGCCATTCTCTTCCTTGCTCACTTTCCTCTAACCCCTCTGACGTTCTTTCCATGTCTTAAAGGCCAAGCCCTTTCCTACCTTAGAGACTTTGTAAATGCCATTTCTTCTGCTTGCAAATGTCTTTCCACCACTTTTCTGCTAGCCAATAAATACTGATCATTTATCTTTTGGTTCTCTGCTTATTTATCCTTTCAGAGAAGCCTTCCTTGTATCTCCACCCCCATCTAAGTCTTTCTCCTACAATTGCCAGATAAGAGACAGGGAGCATAATTAAATTGGAATTTTAGAATAACAACAAATAATTTTTAGAAATTTATTATTAATTTTTATGAATATTTCATGGTTGTACATATTTGTGGGGTACATGTGATAGTTTGATACAAGTATGTAATGTATAATGATTGAATCTGGGTAATTGAGGTATTCATCATCTCAAACATTTATCATTTCTTTGTGTTGGAAACATTCCAAATATTTTCTTCTATCTATTTTGAGATCCGGAATAAATTATTGTTAACTGTATACCTATAGTGCCCTGTTGTGCTACTGAATACTAGATCTTACCTGATGCAGCAAGAAATCGACAGACCTCAAATTCAATTCCAGGTCTATTTAGCTTTAAAGTCTTGCTTTTTCCACCATATCATGCTATATATAATTTTTATTTTTTAATTTTATTTTTAAAATAAAAATGCTTTTTATTTTTATAATAACAGATGGATAAATTCATTGTAAAATACATTCTAATATGGATGACTGTAATAAAGAGTCCGACTCCATTTTTTTCCCTAATGATTAACAGCTGATAGTTTCTAAGCCTCCCCTTCTGCCCCATGTCTGGTCTAGCTGATACCAGCACCTAGGTGCTCCCTCCTTTGACTCAGGTAGGAAGTTAAAACCACTCTCCAGAGCCCTCACCCCAGTCCTACCCTGTCTAATCACCATAAAAACCCTAAACCAGTCCCTTTTCCTTACTCTTGTAAACCATTTTGCACATCTTGGGAGCCTGCCTTGCTCTCCCCAGAAAACCTCACTATGTGAGTCACAAAACTTTTCATATTCTCTTAGTATGCCTGTGGCATCATCAGTCTTGACATCCAGACCAAAGTTTGAATGAGGGTCCAGCCTTCTTTTTCTGAGTGATCACAATAAGAACTATAGTTGTTATAACAGTGCTACAAACAATTTAAGTAGCAAATGAAAAAACAAAAACAAAAAGCAAAAATATCTGATCTAACTGGAGGTAAATCTGATTCAGAGATTAAACTTTCTTGAGGACAAAACAGCTTTATTTGAAGAACTCTTGCTTAGGACCATATGTGAAATATCTGTGCATTAAAATCTTTTACATGAAATCCAATTGTGATTCATTCTAATAGCTTCGATAGAAATTCAATTATTTTCCACATTCAAACATTTTCAGAAATGGCCATTGTGGTAAAGTGCAGTGTTAATGCACAAGTTATTTGAGGTTGTTAAATATTTTAACTACTGAGTGACTAAGAGTTAATATTTCAGGATTAAAGTTCATCGATTATCAAATTACTGCTATCTAGTCATTATAAATCAATGATTAATGGTATTTCCATGGAATAATCTTTTAGTTAAGAAGTTGATAAATTTAACAGCCTAAGCAGGGGTGTAAATACCACTATAGATACCAGAGCATTTCAAAGAAGCTTTGAAAGAAGACAGCAACTCTCCATTGGAAGGCTTATTTATGTTTCTACAAAATGAAACAAAAATCATAAAATTTTAGACCTGGAAAGACCATTTGAAATTTGATCTTTAAGCCCTTAATTCCAAAAGAAAAAATAATTCACGGTAGTTAAGAATCCAACAGCCTGTGAGTGAAAGTGCTTGTGCCGTATGGGCACCAAATCTTACAGGGATCAACTCAGGGCTCTTACTCCCTAAATACCCCCCTAGGAATTCTGATGAGAAATCACCATCCTGATTCCAGAAAAAATATTTTTGGAATCTTTTAATATAATATCTATTTGATAAATTTCTTTCTGTTGTCAAAAAAATTGCTCTTACACACTCATCAGCTTGTAAAACACTTACTGCTAGCCTAGACAGTACCTGTGTGCAAGGAAAAAAGACATCCTCTCCAAGATCTTTGCAATTCTGTCAGACTAAAATTATTCTATAACCATACTTTTAAAATGTGCATTGAATTTAATCATCTGAATCTTAAGAATATCTTCTGACTTTAAGAAAATTCATCAGTTTGTTTATCTGCAAAGTAGATGAAGTAAGAACACCGAACTCATTGGACCATTGCAAGGATTAAATTAAATAATAAATACATGCAAAGCATTTACCGTAGATCCTGACACCTCATAATAGCTAAATAAATATTTGCCATTATTATTAGCAGAATCTCAAAAGAAGCCTTTTCCCTTCCCTTCCAATTCTCTTCCTCCTTTCCCTGTTGTAATGTTCAGGGAGCACCATATTGTCAAATTATTCAGACTTTTTCGTCCATAAGGAGAATGGTTAAAAAAACAAGCAACGTATATCATATTGATTATCAATCTTGGCACATGTTTGGTTGCCAACCTAAATTTGTTGCTCCATAATATAAATTACAGATAAGGAGGGCCATTAAGGGACAACCTCATGGAAAAGCAGAAAAGCAAATGTTAAAATATTTTTTTAAATATTGAATTGGTTTTATTTTATTTTATTTTATTTTATTTTATTTTATTTTATTTATTTTATTTTTTTATTTTTTTTTGAGACAGAGTCTCACTGTGTTGCCTGGGCTAGAGTGAGTGCCGTGGCGTCAGCCTAGCTCACAGCAACCTCAAACTCCTGGGCTTAAGCTATCCTACTGCCTCAGCCTCCCCAGTAGCTGGGACTACAAGCATGTGCCACCATGCCTGGCTAATTTTTTTCTGTATATATATTTTAGTTGGCCAGATAATTTCTTTCTATTTTTTAGTAGAGACAGGGTCTCACTCTTGCTGAGGCTGGTCTCGAACTCCTGACCTCGAGCAATCCACCCGCCTCAGCCTCCCAGAGTGCTAGGATTACAGGCGTGAGCCACTGCGCCCGGCCTGGTTTTATTTAAGTAATAGCTTTATTCACTGTGCAGCTGAATCCTAATACTTTAGATGCAATTTAAAAAGCATATGTTATAAATTACTATGCTTAAAGGGAAATAGAAAATGAGAGGAAGTTCAAGGCCAGTATTTATCCCAAAGGATGTTAAACCATACTGTAAACAACATCAATATATAAACATTTCAATATATACACATGTTATTAGTGAGAAATAGATGGAGACTTTTATCACAGTCACAAATTTTAAAAATCTTTTAGTTTTAAAAATTAAGGTTATTTTAATAGGGAGGTAAAATTGGAGCACTTAAAAAAAAACTTTGTTATTGACCTATAACATGAAGATTATAAAGTTAGATTTTCAAAAAATGTTATGTATCAAGAAACAAATCAAATCTCTTTTGTCCTACTGCCTTTTGACTGGAGTAGGGCCCAAGCCTTACCTTTTATTGGCTCATGGTATGTATTTTAATTATGCATTCATTACCTTTATAAGAGAGAAGTTGGGCTATTTAGGACTTGTTCTACATCATGAAGTTCTTAGGGAGAAATGACTGTGAGCAAAATACTAAGTTATGTCCTTTCCAGGGTGAACAGAGGCACGGGAGGTGCCACTCAGTGGGGCAGGGAGGTCTTTACATGGAAAGCTTACAGGGGCGTCTCATCGTTCCACTTGGAAATTAGTTGGGGTCTAACAGTCAGAGATGGTCATGAGTCTGTCTCCCATCCTGGTAAGCTCCTAGACACTGCAAGTGTAAGTAATTAATTTCCCAGTCTCTGTCTCTCTCTCGCCCATCTCTCTCTTGTTTTTCCTCCCTGTCTCTCTTTCTCTTTCTCTGCCTCCCTCTCTCCTCCCTGTCTTTCTCTGTCTCTCTGCCTTCTCCCTCTACCTTTTTCCGTTTCTCTCTCTCTCCCTCTCTCCCCAACCCTCTCCTGACTGGGTGTGTGCACACACGCTCACTCTTTAAGAAAACCTCCCCCTAATTCTCCCTCTCACTCTCCATCTCTCCAGCATCATTTTTAGTTTAGTATACCATTGTTCATGTTTTTAAATTTAGTTTGTGTTCTGTGCCATGAGAGGTAATATGCAGTGTCATGATTTAAAGCATTGACTACAGAGCCAGACAGCTTAGATTTGAATACCAGCTCTGCCATTTACTAGATATGGACCTTGGTAATTTACTTAAGTTCTCTGGGCCTCAGTTTCCTCATCTGCAAAATGGTGATAATAATAGCACTTTTCTCATAGGACTGTTGTGAAGATTAAATGAGCTAGTATGTTTAAAGCATTTTAATCAGTTCCTAGTACATAGTAATCTCCAGAGAGATATTTTCTCTTGGTATTTTTCTCATGCTTCCTAAGCCTAAATTGCTTGAGAGTCACCATAAGAATCAGGATGTGAACTTGGCAAAGACCAAGTCTCCGGGGAATCAATGAGCAAGAGTCTGTTCCTGCACTGGACGGAATGCAGGAAACTGATTCCCATTAGCACACGAACCCTTTGTGAAAGGGCCTTAAGACAGCTAGGGAAGCAGGAGCCTGCTCCAAAGAGGAGAGAGTGCTCTGCCACAGCTTTTAAAATTATGGAATCTCCTTAGGGAGTTCAATATTCGTGGGTCAGATGGACTATTAGTTGTATGGCCAGCAGAATAGTGCCCCCTGCCCATTGTCCACATTCTAATCCTCAGACTTGTAAATGTGTTACCTTAAATGGCAAAAGGGTCTTTGCAGATCTTAAAATGGGAAGATTATCCTGGATTATTTGGATGGTCTACAGGTAATCACAAGGGTCCTTATAAGTGAAAGAGAGGCGTGGAGAGATTTGAAGACCATTGCTGCTGGTTTGAGGATGGAGGAAGGGGACCACAAGCCAGGAATGTGGACAGCCTCTAGAAGCTGGAAATGGTAAGGAAGCAGGTTCACCCCTAGAGCCTTCGGGAAAAGAAGGCAGCCATGCCAATACCTTGCTGTGTTTTGTCGTTGTTATTCCTGTTGTTGTTTGCCCCATAAGGCACATGTTGGACTTCCAACCTACTGAACTGTAAGATAATAAATTCATATTGTTTTAAGTCAGTAATGTGTTACAACAGCAATAGGAAACTAATAGAGTCACCCAGTGTTTTTATGTCTTGTGATATTTTTTGTTCCACCAAAAAACACAGTCAAGTACCATCACTATGTATGGCTACTCTGAAGAGGCTAAGGAACCGAGATTCCAGGCCACGTGGGGTAGAAAAAGCATCAGCTTTGCCCCGCCTGCATTTCTGGCAACTTTACACATTTACTTTAGTCCACTCTCCTGAACAATCCAAGAAAAAATTTGATCTCATTTTCAAGAGTTGGTTGAAACTTACTTATACCAATGTTTGCTGTTAGGTATTTGAATTTTTAAGTTATTTTTCTTAAGTAGTAGAAAGAAATCTCTGCCTTCTGCTGGTGGAAGAAGAGGAAGTATTTTGTAATCAAGGGCATTTTCTTGACTGCACAGCTATTTAGGACTAAGGTTACCCCAGCAGATAAATTGTTCTTACCTTGTATTAGGAGTCTCTGATGGCTGATTCAGATGACGTTACAGGACATCTATATTGTCAACTGTCTTCTCATGTCTCTGTTAAACTTGAGTCAATACTTTGGTGAACTAAAATAATCTCTTTTTAGCTTATTTTTCAGCTCAATATAACAAGATGCTTAGTACCAAAGGTTCATTTTCATGGTTCCCCTTCTCTTTGTGCATTTCTCTATCTTTGATTCAGTTCCTGGATCTGTGAGCTATACAGGCAGGCAGTGAGCAATGGCCACACTTTCTACTCCAGCCAAGCATTTCCTGACCTATGCTTCATCAAGACCTGAAACCCATGATTCTCTCAAGAAAGAATTAAGGAGATTAAAGGTATACAGAATGGAGAAGGCAGCATTAACTCTGGGAAATGCACATAGAAACCCCCAATTCTGAAGAGCAAATCCAACTTGTCTGCCTTATAACATAGCAAATGTTAGCTGCTGTGTGATGATTTTATTCAATTCAATCCAACAAACATTGATTGAGACCTTACTCTGGGCAAAGAATAATGATAATTAAGTCACACATGGCATTAGGGAAACTGCTGACATTTGTGTTAATGATTGATACTAAAGAATTAACAAAATTAGAAGGGAAAACCTGAAAAAAAATTGCTGTGGTGGTATAAGAATAATACTAATTACAGTAATTTATGGGAACTGCTTATCACTAATGCCTAATTATTATGCAGCACAATCATGATTATGCATGCCATTAAATGTGTGTATGAGAGACTTTAGTGTGTGTTTTATTAGATTAGATTAAGACAATGAAATATAAACATGCATGCTCAGTCCTCATAATGTGTTACTCATGCAGTAATTTGTCATCTGCTCACAATTTTTGAAAATTGGAGAAAAATGCTTACACCATGAATAAGATAGCTTGGTTCTTTTCTACGAGGGAAACTATAAATTGATTAGTGCACTTGATTTTGTAAATGAGTCCCCTATCATTGCTGTCAAGAATTGTAGTGTTTTTTTTTTTCTCCCAGGCTTTCTTATAAATAATTTTAATTTCCCTTTTCCAGCAGTCTATTTCAGAATAAATGCAATTCTGGGAGTCTCATTATCTTGATAATCTGCAGAAAGGATGAGGTAGAATGAGTGAGATCAGCTCCGTGTGGTCAAACCAATTTAGCCAGCCGTTTGCAGATTATTTGTCAATCAGTTAATCAAAGAGACCATGTCCAATTACCTCAGAGTTCAGTTAAAACAACAGAGTAGATAGTACTAGTGTTTATGTGGATTAATCATGTACAAGGTGACATTTATGTCCTACCCTCAAAATTCAATAGGAACATCTGCTATGAAAAGACTTGGAAGTAAAGAACAGACCCAATTCTGCATGACTGAATTCTGACTCAATTTATTTATTCTGTCAACCAAAAAGCATTAAAAATCTATTATATGCCAGGCACTGTACTATATGCTGAGAATTTAGAGATTCATAAGACTTAGTTCCCCCAGGAAACTCAGGATAGAGTAGTGAACATTTCTCTGGGGACTACAGAAATGTAATAACAAAATACTTCTTTGATGAACATGATTCTAGTTATAGAAATAAGACAATAAACTTCTGGAGGATGTAAAAGAAACTGAGGCTGGATACTTAAAAACCAGGCATATATATACCCGTCCCATCTTCCCATACCACTTCCATTATTTCAATTATCCTACAGCCATGACCAATTTCTGGGACCAAAGGTGCACCAGCCTCTGCCACCACTAGCTCTCTTTTCTGTTCCATGAATCCAATTGCATCAACAACAGTACATGAAGTCCCTGGTAAATAAGGTACATATATATCTATGTGCTTTTCCTTCTCCCAGTGTTTAAAGAGAGACAAATAGTATATTATTCTTCAAGTCTAAAACATTGCCTTCTTTTTTATTCCATCTCTTTCTCTCCTAGAACCCTATCACCTTGCATCTTTGTTCTTTTCTTCTCTGTTAGATCCTTTCCATAAGTCCTTGGGTTTTTCACCACCATTTTAAAGTTTTAAACTTTATATGCCTCATACAATCCCCAATTGGTGATTTCCAGCCTACAAACAAGGGCCACCTTCTCTGTGAAGACATTTTTTATTCCCAAGTTTCCAGTAATCACTCCATCTCCTAACATAGTATATCAACCCCTCTAAAAATGTTGTATGACTCTTAGACCACAGATAACTACAAAACAATACGTAACCTGAAAACTCCACAGCAGACTCGGTTCCTTTAAAAGGGGATCTATGGTTATTGATCTTGATAATTGCAAATAGTGGCATTCAATGAAATTATATGAATCTCATTTCAATTATACCTCATTCACTACAAATACAAAGAGCAGGTTGTTTGGGTTAGGTGATGATAGCTGCTCCAAAGGTTTTCCATTTGTCCCTACTGAATTGATTCACTGTTTTGGGTTCTGAGGAAAGACAAAGACAAACCACAGCATTCATTTCCATTCTCTTAATTTTAAATATAAACAGTTTAAGAGGTGAAGTGTCAAAGATGAAGACAGAATGGGGCAGCTTTCAAAAATACTTAAGTTAGTGCCAAATTAGTGAGTAGAATAGAATTTGGGTGGGAAGGATGTTTTCCTCATCGGGGGGATGCATATCTTTGAATAATTGTATCTGAGACTTTCAAATTGAGAACTACACTGGATTGATGCAATTAGCTGTAATAGCCATAACTACCCTCAAAATGACAGTAAAATTATAAACCTACATATAGATATATGTTATGAAATTCATAGAGCTAGACTTATATATTACCCAGTCACAAAATGAAACTATAGAACGGCCTCAATTCCATGTAACTGACTACTTTTCTCTCTCAACTGTCTATGCTTAAAAACTAAAAATTGATGTTTTTCTTAATATTTCTTAAACTTTTAATATATATCTAGGAGAAAGCAAAGCCTAACAAGAGTCAAATATGTATTTAACTTACTTTTATTTTTTCTAAGAAAAGAAACGTTTAAACACGACAGAGTTTAATAGCGTGGTGAGGGAAATAAGTGGTATCCAGAAAGATATTGGCTCCTCAATCATACTCTGATAAGCTTCCGTGCTTATGTATCTCACAGGCCAATTGAGTGATTTTAAGATTCACTAAAAAATGATCATTGCCAAATGATAATGATGGGTTACCATTCACTTAGAGATACAAGATCTAAGAAAAACACAAATGACCTAGAATATGTCAGGAGAAAAATTACAAGTAAAAACCTTATAATAAATATACTTAAAAACTATATATATTATAATAATTAGAACATTGAGACAAAAACCATGCACTTTTTTCAAACATGGGTCTCCAAATAATCCAGAGGGGAAAAAAAAAAGCTTTAATTTGAGAACTCAGGTCATTATAAGTGTGTTTGTACTTATCATTTCAGGCTGTATAAATGAATAACGTTTCAGAGCTTATTTTTTAAAAGAGAAAGGGAATTTCCAGGTCAGAGGGTATTTGAATACAAATATCTATATATCCCCATTCCTCAGAGCCCAATTAAAATAAACAAATGAGTATAAAAGTGAAAGTGTTGGAATTTAGGGGCAAGTATGATCTGTATGTCATAAATTTGAGTTCCTTTGGCCAAACATAGTGCTAGTACCTGTAGGACCAGCGTGTGATGAGGGCTTTCTGATATGACAGAGGCTTTCAAAGGTTGGTAGATGATAGTACAAGAAAGAACTCAAACACAGCCATGCCAGTTGTCAACAGCAGAGGATGAGCAAAACAGAGAAAGTTCCCTGAGTTAGTGGCTCCCCCAAACATAGAGAAGAAACTAGACACGATATAAGCTTATAGAGGCAATGCATGGCCCAGGTGCCCTTGTTCCTCCACAGAGACTGTTGAATTAGTAAAGTAGTAACATAAAGCTAGGTCATTTAGTTATTGTATCCTAAATTAAAGATGAATGGGTGAAAATAAGTATTCAAAAATGAACAAACATTTCTGATGGGCCATCTTTCTCATTCTTGATGTTTCCTTCCACAAGGTGAGCACTCCGTTAGCATAGCCCTCCCTAACTTAGTCTGCTCTGCCTCTCCTTCCCAGGGCTAGCCTCGTGACTTAACTGATTAATGAGTTTTTGAAGAAGGAATGGGGCATGCTCAACTCAGATTTTCTTTTTTGCTTTTGAGAACAAGCTGACCAAGGGAAGCATATGTTTTCCTCTCCTCCTTCCAATAGAAAATATGCAAAGTGTATTCTATGACTATAAAGCAATAAATTTAAAAAATAATGTTTGGGGGGAAAACATTTGGGTACATTGGATGTGTGCACTTTGGAAAAATTCTTCTAGCTGAGCAGTCACAATGTTTGCACTTTTCTGTAAGTGTGTATTATTTCAAGTAAAATTTCATCAAAATATAAAAGTACCCAAAGTATAAATCAAAATTTAAAAATTAGAACATGACTTACCAAAACTTAAAATGTGACATTGGCTATACTTAAAGGCAAATTCATAGCTACAAATGCTTTCATTTTTAAGGAAGAAGGAATAAACTAAGCACTTAATGTAAGAGATTATAAAAAGAATACCAAAGATCTAGCCAAAAGAGAAGAAAAGAATTAATAAAACATTTACATGGAAATAAATAAATTGGAAAACTACAAGCAATATGACTAATATATTTATCCAAAAGTTGGTTCCTTGAAAACAAACAAACAAAAATAGATAAATCACTATCTGGCCTAATCAAGGAAAAAAAGGGAAAACACAACAACAACAACAACAAATTAGAAATCAGAGTTTTAAAGGTGAAGAGACCATTTTAAATCACACAAAAAATATATATGCATTTATTATAGAATTATTTACAATGGTGGCAAAAAGGAAACTAAATTTCCAGTGGAAGGGAATTCATCAATGTTAATATGTTTACATAATAAAATCCTATAAAGCTATTGAATAGATTTATGTAGATATAGTTTTATTAGTTCAGAAGACTTTTATAAGTATTATGCAACAAAATGTTCCGTTTTATCTCTGGGTGGTGATATCTGTGAAATAGTACCTCTTGAAGGGATAATTGAGATGATCAAATGAAATAATGTATGTTCATCTTTTACATTCAACAATTTCATTCAAGCAGTTTCTCTATGTCAGACATAGTACCAGGTAGTAAGTTAAAGAAAAAAGAAAAACCCGTGCTTTCATTTTACTCATTATCTAATTGAGGAATCATATATTAATCAAACTACCATATAAATTAAACTGCAAATAGTATAAGAGGAAATTGACAGTGTAGGCAAGTATACAACAGGTGATAGTACTTAACAATCTAGCACACAGCAGGTGCTCAATTCATGCAACTCTTGGCTTTTCTTCTCTTATTTCTGATACACAACCTACTTCTCCCATAAATCATATTACTTCTCAAAGGATTCCAGAACAGATTTATTACAATTTCCTAAAGTAATTATTAAAAAATAACAAAACCAGGAAATAGCTTCAAGTGTATGCCTGTTGTCTCTAGGTAATATGGTACATTGTGTGCTAATAACCACCAGTCTCTAAATCCCAGCCATTTAGGCTTATCATAATTCAAAACTCAGGTGAATAAGTAATGAGATTCCTGCCCACTGCTTGCTGAAAGCACCAGGCTAATAAAAATGCAAATACGGCTTGTAAATCTATGTGAAAAACTGATATTGGACTTTCCTGGCCCCTAATAGGCTCCTAACCCACTCGGGTCAGTGTCACCAAAAGGTGTGCACGGTTCCACTGGTCACAGATGGGACCACTGGGGACAGTGTGCATACTCCATCTCACTCTGTGATTTCCCTTTATAATACTTACCACCATTTGTACCACGTGCGCTTTGTGTTTGTTCCTGAGATTATGTGATGTCTTGCTCCTCTTATTTTAATTTTCCATGTAGCACTTTTCACTAACTGGTATTTTTCTTGTTTCCTCCTCAGCTGAGGGAAAAGAGGTAAGACAAGAAGTTACTGGGTTCTGGTGGAGAGCTCTGTTCCTCCCCTGTGAAGACCTGAAGAAAGAAAAAGACCCCAAGAGTGAGAAAATAGCGTGCTTACTTTAGATTGTGAGGTCAGGAAAGACCTGGCTGAGGAGGGACATTTAAGTTAAATGACCCTTCATACAAACATTGGGAAAACCCATTCAGGGTAATGGGAAGAGCTACTGAGAATTCCCTGCAGTGGAGGATGGGCTTGACTTGTCTTGGGAATGTAAGAAACAACATTAAGTGGGAGCTTAAAGAGTGAGAAGAAATTGGTATAAAGTCAGTTCAAAGAAATAGGTGGTAGCCAGATGCTGTAGGGTTTTATAAAGTACAGACAGGAATTTATTTGTTTGCTTTGTACTCAATACAATGAGAGGCCATGTGCTATTTTTTCAGCAAGGGAATTATGTGATCCTATTTATATTTTTAATGGTCACTTTTATTGCTGTGTAGACAATGAATTATGGAAGGGTTCAAGTAGAAGTGGGGAGGTTCAAGTAGAATGCAGTCAGGGAGTTTTTGCCTTTATCAAGGCCAGAGGACACTAGGGTGGCAATAGCAGAAATGGAGAAAAGCAGATGATTTGGTACATGTTTTGGAGAAAGACTAAGCACTACGGTTTTGAGATAGAGGATATGGACAGAAATAAATTTAAAATAACACCTAGATTTTTGTTTCTTAGCCTGCATGCCAACAGAGCTCTTTACAGCTCTGGTGGAAAAATGAGAGAAGGAGATGCCGGTTTGGATAGACAAACCATCAGTTTACTTTTAGTTTGAAATGCCTGGCAGACCCCCAAGTAAAGATATCATGGCATCAGTTGGCCCGAAATATATGGAAATAAGACTATACTCCGATTTTATAAGGCCTAGGAAATATTAATATTTTGCCTGTTAGAAAAATTTCACAAATCTTTGCTCTGATCCATTATATTTGTATTTTAATGCCTAACCCCTAGTGAATAGATATATCTCACTTACTTTCATGGTCTTGGGAAATTCTTCATTTTAGCCCTCTAATAAAAACATGAGACTATATCCCTATTTCCTTACATCTCCACATCATTTCACTTGATGAACCTTGAAAATCTATTCTTAATTGATAAAGTTCTCCAAGATGAAATACGTAAATAGTGACAACCAGTGGGAAATACAGAAACACACACACACTGTATTATGTATAACATATATCTATATACACATATATACATTTCATTCAGGCTCTTCATGCAGGTCATAAATGAATATGTAAAAGATATGTATATATACTTCCTTTTCTGAATGACATTCAAAATGCTCATTCATGGTGGTAGTCACTCTTACTGGGGATTTTATTTTGTCTCACGAACAATTGCTTTAAATATAGGAATATGGGTTTTTAGTCCAACTTAAAATAAAAGATGCTGGGAACTTGTATTTGTGGTTGGCCTTTATCTCTAGTTATCTGTATGATCGTGGTCAAGTTATTACCACATTTCAGTTTTCCCCACCATAAAATGAAAGCCTCCAACAAGATAATTTCTGAGTCCCTTTCTTCTGCAAAATTAAATGTAAAAGATATCCACAATTCTCCTAGTACCAGGAACCCTTAACTGTGCCTCATTAATCATAATAATAATAATGTTTCACAGAGTGTATGGCACGAAGTAAGGATTGTTTGCAAAATGCAATTTAAACAGATCGCATTTTATGGCTTGCCATTTACCGTAGTAGTAAATAGCAAATAGGCAGTTGTGCCTACGTATATTTGCTGATCTGTCAGACACTGGAAATAAGGCCAGCACATTATCCCTTTATAAACCAGGGCACGCATTCATTCTTAGGGAGAGACATTAAGTTTTTATTGAAAAAGACAAACCACTCCACATCTGGAGTGAGCCACAGAGGGGGCTCCTTTCATTACCATTTAACATATGCATACATGTTTTTCAGAGTGAGTGCCAGGATTTTCTTATCCTTCTTCTGCCCTGTATCAGACTCAGCAATCCCATCTATTGTGATGATTTTAAAAACTGCCATTTTCTCATCATATTCTATCCACCTACATCGGGCTCCAACTCAGCTTCATTCACGAACACTAATTATGTGACATTCTTCCTCCTGATTGTTTACCTCAATGTCTCCAACATGATTTGGTTCTATAGCTTCTTCCATATCCTTTCCAGGCCCCAGGTGGCTATTTCTTCACTGCTGAAGTCTGTTAATGCTGTTAAGATAATGTTCTTCACCCTTGGAAATGGAAAAAGAATAATAATAATCACTGATTCTCAGTATGAAATCGCTAAACATTTTATGTCTTCCTTCTTTTAAATACCACATATAGATATAGACATAGATATAGATAGTTTATGAAGTAAAAAGAACCTGGGTCTCTAGCATTAGCTCTTCTATACATCCATAAAATTATCAAAATTGTATGTAATTTATGTAGCTATAGACTTAAGAGTTGGGGTTGTATCTAGTGTATCTTCATCTATTTTATTCTTATAAAAAATTGACAATTGTTACAGGGTACTGTAACCCAGTTGCTGTTTTGCACACTGCCTGCAAAGAGAAACATGGATCAGAACTACATTATAGAAATTGAAGAAAATTTAATTCACGTTCTTTATACAGGTCAGAAATGAATAGGATTTAAAGAGTAAGTCTGATTTTGTAGGGAGCTTTCACAATTCATGGGCAGCTGATCAGATGACTGAATTGTTTGCTGATATTTCAATCTGTACCTTGGAAACATCATTTACAATTCAAAGGTCATGACTGCTTAATTGTGTTCAATAAATCCCCAGAACAGTGTAGAACTTAATGCAGAGTTCAGCCTAATTTGCACATACCCTGTATAGAATGGAACACGTGGTATTTAGGTTTATCTGGAATTGATAGGCAATTATGATTGGTGGGTGGTTCTGTTTGTGTTTGAGTGAATATGATAAGGCACTTTCTCTTCATACATGTATATATTTGTAGATTAGTATAGGTGCAAAACTCCCCCAAGGTCATAAACACACCTTGGAGGGTACTCTGCAAACAAGTATCATTTCAGAAGAATAAGTTACATTACATAACTTGCTATCTCACCATAGAATGAGGATAGTATCTTAAAAGGGCAAAAATGTGCCATTGAACAGAGACTAAACCCCAAAAGACACTTCTACACACACAGTTTATAATCCCATGAGCTCAATTTGAGATTATCCAAAGTAACATCTAAATAGAAACAACTGCTATTTTTCCCTTGAATGGGCTGGTTTTACCCAGTATTGCTAACACATCACAGTAAGTATGGTTAACATAGTTTAGAGCAAAAATTAAATCTCAAGCATGATTTATGTAAACGGCATAGATAAACAGGAGTAGAAAGGAAGTTTCCATCCTTTCCTCTATTACAAATCCACTCACTCTGCTTCAGTTGTGCAGTCCCATTCAGATTCTGTGGACTCTGCCTTTCTATTCCCAAGGGTCACCCCTTCTCTCATGTCATCTCAAGTCAAGCACAAAGTTATACTTCCACTGTGGCCTTTCCAGCTAATAGGAAGTGAGGTCTTGATTGTCTTTTTGACTAGTCGCACACTAAAATTTACATGACGGAAGTCCAATAGTGCATTCTTGAAAGGGTGCTTCTTCAAAGTTTAATGTCTAAAAGCAAAAACAATAAGCATGCATATGTTAAGTGAAGGTTTCATTTGCAGAAAACTATTGAGACTAGGCAGGCTGATTGATGCTGTTATTGTTTTTCTTTAGGTTATCCAACAATCTAGAATTATTTCAAAGGTTAACAACATGGATTTCTATTTGCAACATACCACACAAATTAATTTTAAGTATTTTAGAAAGTTAACTTTTTAGCTTAATTGGTTAACACTGAATGAAAAGAAAAAATTGGTTCTAATATTAGGAAGAAGAAACTATGATTGAAAAAAAATTGCAAAGGATTGAGCATGGATTAAGTCTGGAATTGTGAAGCTGGCCTTGTATGTGAGTGTTTTTTTGTTTTTTGTTTTTTTGCATAATCCACAGGTAACAAAAAGTAATCAGAGGGCGATGAGTGGAATCTTCTCTAAATGTTCTCTGGTGAGCTCTAATCCTATTAATAGCTATGTAGATGTATGAATTTCTCTTTGCATTTAGATTGCTAGAATGATGTTTTCATACAAATTTCTGTGACCTTGATCAAGTCATCTAAGGTTTGAAAGTCTCAGCTTCCTAATCTTTACACTGGAAATAATGAAACATATATCACTGGAAGACATTTTCCCACAGGTCCTTTGCATTTCTGCATATATTGTGAATCAAGGCCCTGTCAATATTTTGTTCCAGAATATCTTTTCAAGAATGTTTTCAAAGCAAATAACTTTGAAAAATAGTGCTAGTTCGAGAGTAGAAACATTACCTTTTGCAGTCCAGAATAGTACCAATAATGTTTCCCTTCAGGTAAAAAAATCATTGGCAGGTTTGCTTATAGACTCATTATAAGATTGGGGCTTCCTAAACTTGGGATTCTTTTCCTGTGATGCAACCCAAAATCACCTGGCCCTTCCTGTATTATCCTTTGGGAATTTGGACTTGGGGAAGTGGTGTAAATGCTGATACTCAGGTCTTTGCTATTTTTGTAATAAATGGTTCTTTGTCTCTGACCCAAAAGTCTTCTATCTTCTGCCTGTACCCTTGAATCTGTCATGCTCACTTGTTAGTTGGCAAGTAGAGTAAAACCTCAGCTCATTCACAATTCTTGATATGTATTTCATATTGTTGTTGTGGGAATGAAATTATCCATTTATATCCCTTTGCTCCTTGCTTGGGCAAAGAAGCACTTCATATTTTTTACTATAACATTATTAATTATTGCTCAAACCACAGTTTAATAACTTCTTCTATAAATTTATCACTAAGCTTCACCTTTCAAAAACCATATTCAATTATAGATTTTTAAGATTTCATATAATTTAGCTTTTTATTTTCTTTTGTAATTGAATTAAAATTTAATGAATATTCAAATGGATTAAAATTTTCACTTTTAATATATTTAATAGTTTCATCTTTGTAGTATTTTCAATTTTATACTCATTTCAAAATGAAAGACATTATGATATTAAATAGTGAAATAATTGCACAAACATTTCTTTACAAAGCAGTGGTGCTGAATCTGTAGACTTGCAGGGTGCATGGGCTATGGGGCTATGGCAGCTTCCATCTGGATTC
The DNA here is from genome assembly GCF_020740605.2 of Lemur catta. Lineage (NCBI taxonomy): Eukaryota > Metazoa > Chordata > Mammalia > Primates > Lemuridae > Lemur > Lemur catta. The sequence goes on from NC_059128.1 coordinate 19,411,264, forward strand.
AAAGGATGTTATGAACAGCCTGGGGCCCAGGTAGAAATCTGCTGCAAAAGCAGAGCCACCACAGAGAGCCCCCACTAGGTCAATGCCTCATAGAGCCACAGTAGTGGGGCCACCCCCAAGACCTCAAAAGGATAGAGCTACCAGCATGTAGCCCCAGCCTGGGAGTGTTGCCAGTGAATGAGAGCTCAGAAGCCCAAGACAGCAAAGCCATAGAGGTTAGGCTGCCTGAGGCTTTCAGGTTTCAACCCCACCTCCAGCATACTCAGAAGGCAAGACATAGAGTCAAAAGAGATTATCCTCAAACTTTCAGATTTAATGCTATTTTTCCTGTTGGGTATTGGACTTAATTGGGACCAGTTACCCTTCTTTTGTTGCCTATTTCTTCTCTTTTGGAATGGGATTGTCTACACTATGCTTGTCCCACCATTGTATTTTGGAAGTAGATAATCTGTTTGATTTCACAGGCTCACAGCTGGACAGAAATTTGCCACAGGATGAGTCATGCCTTGAGTCTTATCTGAATGATGTTTAGATGAGACTTTGGACTGTTGCTGAGTTGGTACCAAAATGAGTAAAGACTTTGGAGCTATTAGGATGGAATGAATATATTTGCATGTGAGAGAAACATAAATTTGGGGGTCCAGAAGTGGACAGCTATGATTTAAACATGTCCCCCAATAAGCAATAGGTGTGTGTTAGAAACTTATTCTCCAATCCAACAGTGTTGGGAGGTGAAGACCTAATGAAAGATTAGGCATGACAGTTCTGCCCTCATGAATGGATTAATGTTATCACAGTGCGTTTGTATCTCAGGAATGAGTTCCTTTTAAAAGGATGAGTTTGGCCCCCTTTTATCTTGTTCACACTCTCTTGCCTTTCAGCCTTTTGCCATGGAATGAAACAACAAGAAGTCCCTCACAAGATACCAGCTGCTTGGTTCTGGACTTGCCAGCCTCCAAAATCATAAGCTGATAAATTTCTGTTTACTGTAAATTATCCAGTCTCAGGTATTCTGTTATAGAAACACTAAATGGACTAAGACAGTTGAGCTAGCATTAACGCATAGAAACAAATAAATGACCAAACAATTTCAAAAACAAGATTCATTACTAATCTCAATTTTCTAATGTTCAGGTTGGTAGTATATATATATATATAGATAAAGTTCTTTTTTTTTCAGCTTAGACCATATATAAATACCTAGTGAATAAATAAACAGAAATTCAAATTTTAAAGTAGTATCCAAAACAGCAGTATAGATATAGATATGCCTAATGTATGTGAGTGTCCATTTGAGAAATATGTATACGTACAAGCGTATTTGTGAAAATGAGAGAACTTTGTTGCAGTTAAGATTGCCTACACACACATTCACAAAAAGAGAGAATTCTAAATGTTTCACATGTTGCTTTATTTGACAATCTAGAAGTAGATCCCAAATATAAAGTCAGCCAATTGCTAATTAAGAACCCAAGAGATATATTTCCCAAAATCTTCTTTATTACTGCAAAGTTAACATTGGAGGTTTTCTAAAAAATAACTAAAATGACATGCATTGGATTTAAAACAAATAACAATAAACTTGAATATATAAATATATGACAACCCACTTAAACATCCTTAGAGCAAGATAAATTCACAACCTATAGCACTAAAATATTATAAAACATTTCTGCGGTATATCTTTAAAATACATAGAATGCTTTCCTCCATTTTAAAATGTAGGTTTTATTATTATTCAGGTATGGATAATTGCTGTTGAAAAGACAGTTGATTTTACTCACAGATCCCAAGGGGAAGATGTATTCCACACTGTTGGGGTCCACATGTGGAAGCCCCAGTATCAGTCAGGAGGCAGAGAAAGCTAAAAAAAACTGTGGCCAAGAAACTTTATTGTGGTTTCAGTGGGGATAAAATGGTGAGGCAGGACAAGCAGGTTTAGGACTGATTAGTTTGAATAATTTCAGCAGGCTCTGGGGCACAAGGGCTGTCCCTAGTTGTCTGGCACCTTCAAAATGCAGGTGTTGCCAATGTGACAGTATTAAGAAGTGGGGGTTTTAAGAGACAATTAGGCCCTGAGAGGGGGATATGGTGTTCTTATAAAAGGGTGTGAGGAAGGAAGTTAATCCTGATTGCCCTTCCACATTTCACCATGTGAGAACAAAGCTTTTGTTCCTTCTGGGGGATGCAGCAATCTTAAAGCATCTTGAAAGCAAAGACAAGACCCTCACCAGATAACTGAACCTGCTGGCATTTTGATCTTGGACTTCTCAGCCTCCAGAATTTTTTTTTTCCAAAATTTTTATGGGAGTACAAATGTTTGGGTTGCATCTATTACATTTGCACTGCCCTGGTTAGAGCTACAAGTGTGCCCCTCCAAGACTGTGTGTATCACATCCATTAGGTGTCAATTTACCCATCCTCTCCTCCCCCATCCCACCTGCCCAAACCCCAATGAATGTTATTTCCATATGTGCACATAAGTGTTGATCAATTAGTACCAATTTGATGGTGAGTACATGTGGTGCTTGTTTTTCCATTCTTAAAACAAATTTCTATTCTTTATAAATTTCCCAGTCTCAGGTATTCTGTAGTAGCAGCACAAAAAGACTAAGACACTGGCCTTAGGTTGATTAGGGCAGGGAAACAGTGGCTGCGAGTGTGAGAGCCTATTAGAGAAAGTGGTTGAGAACATGGTTTCTGGGTTGGGCAAAAGACACTATTGTAGCTGAATCCTTTACTATCCTCTAGGGATTGGTTAGCCCTGGCAGGGGCAGTCCTTCCCGAGTTCCCCAGACCCCAAGATATCAAAGCATCAGAAACACATAGTTAATATACACTACCTCACAGGACAGTTATGAGGCCTTATGAATCATTGTTTATGAATTATTTATTAATATTTTGGTGATAATTGTAGAGGAATAGTATTATGGCCTTGTGTCAGTCAGGATTACCTCAGAGAAACAAAAGTAGAAGATTAGATAGATAGATAGATAGATAGATAGATAGATAGATAGATAGATAGATGATAGAGAGACAGATAGATAATAGACCAATCTCTCAATCCAAATATATGGGGGGGAGAGAGAGATTGATTTTTTTATAAAATATTGTAACTGTGACTGTGGGGGCTACATGGGGAAGTCCAAAGTCCTAGGATTTTGTGTAGGATAGTGTGGGGAAGACCATCTGGAAGCCCAGCTAGAACCTCACCAGCAGTCCACAGACAAAATTTCTTCTTCCTCAGAGAAACCTTGGCTTCCTTCTTAAGACTTTTCAACTGATTGCATGAGGCCCACATAGATTATCCAGACTAATCTCCTTTACAAAAAGTCAAACTATTCTAACTGCTAATTACAAAGACAAAATACCTTTAAGGCAACACCCAGGTTAGTGTTAGACTGAATAACTGGGTACTATGACCCAGCCACATTAACTGTCCATTATAGGTCTCATCCTTTGGGGAAAAAATTGGTTTTATTCTCTTTCTTATGAGCTGTCATCCAAAAAAAATGGTGGTATAAGGAAGCAAGAATAAATTGAATGAAAATAAAATTAAGTTGATTGGAGTAATTTTTTATAGCAATGACTCTAGGATTATTTTCCTGAATGATTACTTAACCCAATTACTGCATTGAATTTAAGGACAAAAAGAAATTCCACCAACTAAGATATAAATTTTTATAGTATACTCTTTTTTCAAACTAGTAATAATCAGGTAATCAACAAATGCTGAATGAACAAATAAACAATTACAAGAAAGGACTATAGAATATTTGATAAACGTTTCTCTTCCCTCTTCCACCCTCTAAGTTTACAGATTTTATTTTTCAATGAAGTAAAACATTTGGTTAATTAGAAATGTATTAGTAGACCTAAATGTTATTAATACAGGTGTTCTTCAGTATCTAAGTAAATGCATCATAAAATGAATAATGTAAAGCAGAGTGTCTTATTGGAAATAAAGCTAATTATCAAATTGAAAGTTTATTTCATATCAACAAAAAATCTCCCTAATAAGTGATATGAACATTTTCAATGAAATATTTTTTAGAACAAAGTAAGGAATTTTATATTCTTGATATTTAAATATCTCTGCATTTAGTTATATGTACTTACATAGCAAAAATACTTCCCATTTTGTTTTTGCTTACACAGAGAAAAATTTAGAACCTTTTATTCAAAGTTATATAAAATTATCACACCACAGTTAGGAATTCAACTGTTCCTTACTGAAGTAGATAATTAAGTTGCAATTACTCTCCTTTACACTACTTTAGTTTTCAAAATAAGAGAGATGTACTGATGAAGAGTATGGAGAATAATTAATATATGTGATAATATAATGGTGATGATATTTTAGAATTTCAAATAGAAATTATCAAAATGTTGCATTATATTTTATTTCAAAGAATGTATGTACATCTTCTAGACTGGTGTATAATAATGATCTAATAGTAAAGTTACAATGTACCTATACTTGTGTAATTCTTTAAAAAATTACAACTCAGTCAATAGAGTTATCTAAAACATAAGGACCATATGAAGTGGGAAAATTCAGCCCATTAAGATTAAAAAAGATTTATCAGTTCCATATGTATACAGGAACTCAAGTTTAATGCCCCCAAATAACAAGGCTACTGTTTATATAACACTGTTCATCTTTAGAGTGCTTTATCACCACTGTCTAATTAATAGGCATAGAAAAATCCTGCTGTTTCCTTTAAGGCTCTCAATGGCATTTCTATGATTTGAAACTTGATTGAATTCAAAATGTGTTTGTTTCTCCTCCATAAGAATTTTGCAGCTATTATTCAAACAGCATAACATTTTAAGGAGAACATCATCTGAACAGTTTTAATTCCCATGAAATTCTCTGTGTTTCAGATTTGTTCCCTAAGACTTCCCAGATACTGTTTCTCTCCCTACATTTTCACAACTAATTTCTTTTACCTTCTTGATTGGTAGCCAAAACGTCTTATCTAGCTTATGTAAAAGGAAAGATACATAAGTTATATATCACACACAATTTAGAGTAAATAAAAAATATAACCAGATTTCTCTTAAATTTTAGTTCAAAAACTTTCAATGATTATATGAATGCCTACCAAGTAATGATCTGACCCAAATATTAAATAACTAACATTCTTGAGGGAAAAAAATGACTCTTATTTTTTTTCTTTTTTTTCTTCCTATCTTTTTCCTTTCTCTCTCTCTCTCTCTCTCTCTCACTCTTTCTCTCTCTTTTTTTTTTTTTTTTTTTTTTTGGTGGAGGAGGGAAGTCTACTAATGTTTCCCTAGACTGGTTTGTTTATTTTATTTGAATTGTATTTAATGTCTCTCTAAGCTCTTGTTTTCTCAGTCAATGATCTGATCCAAGTAGATTAGAACAAGAAAGTATCTGTCCCAAACAAACAGCAAATTGTTTAGCAGAATATTAAGAAAGCCCGTTTCAAAATGTAGTGGCACTTACTCATTGGTTTAAATTAAGGACTTAGAGGAAAAAAGCTGTAAGTGAAAAGATAAACTTGGAGCTTTCAAAATGCCCTTTCTCACCATTATGATTACTAATGGAACCCTTACCTTTTTTCCAAAACTATTGGATGATATCGATGATATATATTCATAAGGGCCATAAGTATTGTAGGTAGAAAAATTGAAGCTTATAATAATCAGGAAAGGGAGATTAGAAAAATTCTAAATTAAAAATCAACAAAGAAATCATCATCAAAGAGTCTTTTCTTCATTATTCTAAACAAAGAAGAAAAACATTTTTGCAGACCAAGGAGTTTAGAAAGGGCTTACTCTTCTTCCCTTAGAAGTTTATCAGTGATTAGGTAGTGAGTGGTATGTTCTATCTGCAAGCCTTTATTCCCAGAGAAAGGAACAATTCTGCTATTTATTCCACAGAAATAATGTTACTTCTAGCCTCTTTAGTACTTTAGTTAGGAGAAGTATAAGATAATATTTAGCATACTTATTCTGGCTTAAGTAAGGAAAAATCTAAAGCTCATACCCTACAGGGGCTTCTCCAAGCACCTACCCTCATCCATCCTCACTTGCAGAGCTTTAGAACATTTGCTAGGTACAGAAAAATTCCATGTCAGAGCACAAATGAAACCAGCAAGAATTTCTGACTTCAATATCAATTCCTTGCCTAATTAACAGAAATTCAGGTTTAGAGTAGCCTGGAGATATTTTACATTCTTGCTTTTTTGTGATTCGTATTCCTCTCTCTCAGGCTGAATTTCAAAAATTCAGTTCCAGGTTTCCTTTTGGTGGAGCTGTCCTGGGTGCTGAAGTGGATACCAAAGCAATATTGTACGATATATAAATTAAAAGGGTTTTCCTTTTTCTTCCCCACCCTCCCCCACTTTTGTCAGGCAGAACTATGTTTTAATCTCGGCTCAGCCAAATATTATCTATGGCATACTAGAAAATCTAACGTCTAAAAGCCTTTATTTTCTCATGTGTCAAATTGAATAATAATGGTAAGCTTGCAGTGATTTTTGAGGATTAAAGGAGATGATGGAAACAAAGTGCTTATCACATTGCCTAACTCAAAACAAGTATTCACAAAAAATTGTAGTTGCTTTTATTGTTGTCAGTGGTTGTGTTGCTGTGGTACGACCTGGTTCTTGTTTTACAATAGATGACAATTTACATAGAAATATAATACAGCCAGTGAAAAGACAGCATTAATTAATCAAAATAAATGTCTCAGATAATATATGTAGAGAAATACAAGTGGAAGGAAAATACAGTGATCCAAAGATGGTCATAGAGGGAGTGGAGCCAAACCAGACTTTGAAGGGGAAATGGTCCAGTTATTTGGATAACCAAATGGAAGGGTAGAAAACAAAGCAAGAACAAAATCTTGGAACAGTGAATGAGCATTATACAACTAGAAGGGAAATAGTAAACTAGTCTATATGGAATAAAAATTAGATTGAGATACGCTAAAAAGTAAAATTTGAATCCTTTTAAAGATTTAAAAAATACAGGTGACTTCAATACCATGCTGTTGAGCAAGGACTTAATCTTGATATAGTGAGTAGTGATTTGAGATTTTTTTTACTATGAGAGTAATAGTATAGGATTGGCATTTTAGCAAGCTAATTCTAAAGGCCATGTATAGAATGCATTATGAGTGACAGGAAATAAAGACAGGGAGAATGACACGAGTTGAGAAATATTTGGAAGAGGAGTAAAGTTATGGGAATAGAAAGGACTAGATGCACAAAATATTTCAAAGGATTGATCAGTAGAAATTAATGGATTGAACATCTGAAGATGTGAGTTCATTTCCATTGAGGCTTCTTCTTTTATATTTTCATTCACACAGCTCTTGCTTATAACCCTTGCTTGATCTATCTCTTTGGAGAAGAAACAGAATAATAAACAACCTCATCATTTATGTCTCAAGTCTATATCCACATCCTTGGCTCTCAAAATATAAAGGCCAGGTTTATAAATCAAGCGAGAGAGAAAACATATTAGAGTTTGAGCTTAAGTGTTTTTCAACTTGAGTTGAATCAGTGACAAGACATAGTGGCTCTGTCATAGGCAGTTGTAAAAACAGAAGATTCTAAAGTAAAAATAGTTTACTGATCAACTACCATACCTAGAACAACATACACAATGGTCTTCTAAACATATAAAACAACTAATGCATTTAATATAATTCTTCCCAGAAATGGGCTTGAAATATATGAGCCAGTTTCAGGTACAAAGTAGTAGTGAACATTTAGAATCTTGAACTTCAGTTTATAATTCTGAAAAAAATCAAACATTTTGTGAGCAGAAAAACCATTTCTTCATGCACAATATCACATGATAAATTAATTAACAAAAGCAACGTTGTTCTGGTGAAATCACCACGGGTAGGGGAGTCCTCAGAGTCCTAGAAGCACTGCTGCCTGCTCACAGCTGCAAGGTAGATATATCTTGAAATTCCTAAGGCTCCACAGAACACAGTTTGAAAACCGCTGCCTCAGTAGCCCTAAAGTATGGTTGTTCACTCAATATTTGTGACAGGGTTGGGGATGAAGTTCTAAAATGTAGTTGGTCTCTCTGTCAAATCAATTATAGGTTTAAGACATGACTTTGGGGCTCATTTTATGAAAGTACCCATCCAAGTTCACTACGCTAAGGCACCAAAAGTCCAGGTGCAAAATGAAAAATAAAACAAATTATTCAACCTCCCACTTTAGTTGAGTTAGGTGCAAACAGTTATTTTTTAATCATTTTAAACCTATATTTTGTTTGGGAATATATGTATGCATATGTGTGTGTGTATATATATATATTATCCTATAAACTATATAAAGTGCCAAAAGAGAATTATTTATTTAATATTTGATAACATAATAACTGACTGGCAAATATGCCTCCCATATTTAAGGCTAGGGAAGAGAGGGTAGTTAGAAAGACAAATGAGGCAAATGAGGAAAAATAAAGGAAATAACACTTTATAGAGACTTATAGTTTAAATGGTGATTTTTGATGCATAATTGTCTTAGTTCAGCTGCTATACCAAATTACCATAGACTGGGTGGCTGAAACAACAAATATTTACTTCTCACAACTTTGGAGGCTGCAAGTATGAGATCAAGGTGCTAGCTAGCATGGTTGGGCTCTGGTGAGGGCACATTGTCTTATCATAAGCCTAGCAATCACACTCCTTGGTATTATATATACCCAAATTGTGTAGAATATTTATAGAATATTTATGTCCACACAAAAAAACTTGTAAATGGATGTTCATAGAAGCTTTATTCAAAATTGCCAAAACTTTCAAGCAAACAAAATATCCTTCAATAGGTGAATGGATAAACTGTGGTACATTCATGCAGTTGTATACAATTCAGTAATTAAAAGAAATGAGCTATAAAGATATGGAAGCAACCAAGAAAACAGGGAAGAACCACAAATGCATATAGCTAAGTCAAAGAAGCCCGTCTGAAAAGGTTACATACTGTATTATTTCAATGATAATGACATTCTGGAAAACACAAAACTGTAGAGATTATAAAAAGATCAGTGGTTTTCAGTGGTTCTGGGGGACAGACTGAGAGGTATGAATAGGTGGAGCACAGAGGATTTTTAGGGCACTGAAATTATTTTGCATGATGCTATAATGTTGAATACATGACATTTGTCAAAACCTATAGAATATACAACACAACATATGAATTTTAATGTAAACTATGTGTTTTAGTTAATAAAAAGGGGAAAATTAGAAGAGAAAGAAGAATGAAGAGAGAATACAAAGAAGGAAAAAGGTAAAGCTGGAACTAAGCCAAGAAAGCAATGGCTAGAATCACCAACACTGACCACCTATATTTCTTGGCATTAGCCCAGTGGCTGTCATTGCATTTTTTCAGTTAGCTATTATCATGCCATGGTGATTTTTTGTTTTTCCTTTCTTGTTTACAAATCTTCATACCAAGTCTTCTGCAAGACAATTTTAATTCACCTTTGAATTAATCCCTATCTCAATACACCAGATGATGAGGCATATTATTCTTTGTTATCAGGACTTACTAATCTCCTGCTTAATTAACATATTTTTTAGAAGTAGTGATTTATCTATTGGCCTTCTTTAAGAAAAGCTGATCTCATAAAGGTAGAGAGTAGAATGATCAATACTAGAGACTCTGAAGGGTAGAGGTAGATGAAGAGAGGTAGTTTAATGGGTACAAACATATAGTTAAATAAAAGGTATGTAAGTCCTGTTGTTCAACAGCAGAATAGAGTGACTTATCTAACAACAATGTATTGCGTATTTCAAAGTAGCTGGAAGAAAAATTGTTCCCAACACATAGAAATGATAGATAGTCAAAATGATGGACATCTCAAATACCCTAACTTGACCATTACACATTCTATGCATATAACAAAATATTACATGTTCCCCATTACTATGTACAATATTGTGTACCAAAAAAGAATAAAAATTTAAAGAAATTGAAAATAATTAAATGTTTAAAAAGTAATGCATAGGCTGGGCATGGTAGTTCACACCTGTAATCCTAGCATTCTGAGAGGCCACAGTGGGAGGATTGCTTGAGGTCAGGAGTTCAAGACCAGCCTCAGCAAGAGCAAGACCCCATCTCTACTAAAAATAGAAAGAAATTAGCCAGGCAACTAAAAATAGAAAAATTAGCCAGGCGTTGTGGTGTGCACCTGCAGGAGGATCACATAAGCCCAGGAGTTTGAGGTTGCTGTGAGCTAGGCTGATGCCATGGCACTCTAGCCCTGGCAGCAGAGCAAGACTCTGTATAAAAGAAAAAAAATGCACAGACAAGCACAGGCATGCACGCACACACATACACATACACACGCAAACACCTGTACTTGACAAGAAAACAAGTCTTCTGCTTTTTACTGTAAAACCCTGATTAAACCTGACAACAAAGTCTCTAAAGATCTCTACCTAAGGAAAAAACAAATTATGAAACTCCTAAAATTTCAAAATATAGACATAAAGGGACAGGTGAGAAGTCACTAATCATGACACAATTATCAAAGACATGCTAAAAAGTAAATTGAAAATCTGAGTAGGGAAATACTGCATTCTGGAGAGCTTTCAAGTAAGCAGCCCTTGAACTTAATTCTCAGTTTAATGGGGCTTCAAATAATTGAATAAACAATAAATGATGTAGGAGTACCAAAAATGAGGCAAATTAAGCGAAAGGCACGATTTTGCATAACCTATCTAAAGAATGGAGAAGGGGGAAGAGGGAGTTAAGAACGAAGGTGAAAGGATTAATATTCAGTGTTATTTTATTGCAAACATCGACAGGAAGATAATGAATGCTGGACCTGGCTCCTGAGATGCAGGTTACCTCCATCCAGGCGAAAAAGACATGAATAATTAATAATCCACTTCAAAGTTCACAACCCCCATCTCCTCCCCAAGGTAGTCATGGAGAGAGGCAACAGCCAACTAATAGGAGCATTGCTTAGTACCTCTCATGCAAATTGGAGCTCCTCTGCCTCAAGCTTTGTTCTCTTTTGCCAACTCTGGAAGCAGCTGGTTCCCTGAACTGGAGGAGAGAACACTTAGCCCCTTTCAACCACAGATCAGCCCAGTCTTAGCTTCTCTAAAGGTTTAAACACCATAGGGGGCTGGCCATCAATCAGTGATTGTGTTTTGCACTCAGCCCCATTGTAGGTGGAAAGTTGTAGCTGGAGGACTAAGTCTATTTTCAAAAGTGCAGAGCTCAGTAAACACAGAGACCTACTTCATTTGTTCACCCAAATCCAAACCAGACAGCCATTGTCTTTCAAGCTTTAAAAAGCCAGATTTCAAGCCTAATGACCAAGGGATTATCAGGCTGAGTGAGCCCAATGATGTTGATGTATTTACCTTTCAAAGTTTTTTCACCAAACCATAATAACAGTTTCAAACTTAGGTGTACATATAAGTTGTTTCAAAAAATTTATTAAAAATGGAGACTCCTGGACTCCCACTCTCCCTCAAAAGTTCTGATAAAAGAGGCTAAAGTATCTTTATTATTACTAAAAAGAGCTCAAGTGATTATGATGCAGGAAATACTTGAGCTAGACTTTTAGAAACACTGAGGAACACCCAATTGGGATTTACACATTTAGCATCCATGGACTAAATATATTCACAGTTTTGACTTTTTTGTCATTGTGAGGGCAAAGGCAAAACTTCCCCTTCGCCCTCAAAAGGTTTGCTGAAAAATCAACTCACAACAAAAATAAGCACCACATATACCCACCATCAAATTGGTATTAATTGATCAACACTATGTGCACATATGTTGGTAACATTCATGGGGAGGTCAGACAGATGGGGGGAGGGAATGGATGCGGTGTGCACTGTTTGGGGGATGGGCACGCTAGTAGCTCTTACTGAGGTGGGGCAAAGGCAATATATATAACCTAAATATTTGTACACCCATAATATTCTGAAATAAAAATAAATAAATAAAGCAGATTCATAAAACAAAAGCTATCAAATTTATTTAACATGTATACATGGAAGCTGCAAAAAATAAGGATTCAACACCCCAACAGGGCTTAGAAGCTTAGATACCTTTCAGATAAAATGGGTTATGGGAGGGGGAAAAAGAGGTATTCTTCGGAGGGTTAACAAAGGACTGTCAGGGAGGATGAATGGATGGGGAAAGAACTTTAACTGGTAAATAGTTCCCTTTTAGGAATTTACATGAGTCTGAGAGGGGATATTATCTTCTTAAAGAGTCTGTTTAAATGTTATCTCACCCCTGCAAATTCCTACTGGCTTACAATGCTCCTAGTCACCTCTGAATTTAATACTCTGTTTCAGCGTAATTCTGATGTTCATTTTGTCTTACGAATGTCATTTTATGTCTGTTTCATGTCACCCCAGACTTCTTACAGGGTGCTTTTCCTTGATTTCTACAAAACAACTACTTATGGGTGGCCTGAATGTGCAAGGAAGACTTTACTAAATGGTTGGGGAGGTAGGAAGGTTTAGACCACAACAATACAACAAATGTTGGATACCAATGTTCTCCAAAGATTCTCAATCATTCCCACCAATTAGGGCTCCAATTTCCTGCCATGTTTTTGGACCCTTTTCCTATCAACCACCAAATCCTAAATGAAGATTCAACTAAAAAATAATTGATAAAAACCTTAGAAATCACATAGTCCCCAAGCCCTGCTTCTCATGGAACAACATACATCTCACTTACTTCCATTTCCTCCCCCTTGGGCACATTGTCCTGTAATCAACATGTGATAATTTATAATATCAATTAATATTAAAACCCACAAGTAGGGTCAATCTTTGTAATTGGTACAAAAACAGAAGAAAGGAAATGAATTAATGCATGGTGATAAATATTTTACCCTCAAAAAATCCTTTTATATCTAATGTTTAGCCCAATACCCTGTACCCTTGAACTTTTCTCTGTGTGAGGCAGCAATTCTTACATATGCTACATTTTGTTTACCACTGAAAACTCATGAGTGAAATTTTTAAAATATTTCAGAATGTCCCATTTCAAATCTGCTAACTTCTCCTTAAGAATTTTTTATGGGGGGTGTCCATCAGAGAATTCTACTTATAATTTCATTATCACTGATCTTCCTTTTAGGACTCATTAATTGCCTTCACACCCAAAATGAGCTGGATATTTTCACTCAACTATTCACACTGACAAAGTGAAAAAACACACTATTGTCTTCTAGAAGTTTTGTGCTTCCAAGTTAGTTCTATCCCCAGGGACTCCCTAGATGCTACCAAGTGTAGAAAGAGATTGTTCGCCTCTGTGCTACATTCTGATAACCCTTCCTCTTCCCTTCCCATTATCTGCCATATATTTCATGATTCTTATGGAAAAGGTGAGAGGAATGTTTTTATGAGACAGTCACTCTAGAAATGTATTTCTCAAATAGCCACATTTGCCACTGATTTGTGCTTAGCAGCATAAAAACAGCCTTTAACTACTTTTCTTGTCACATCTGTTGACTTTTTCTTGCTTTGACCTCATCTTATCTATAAAAAATGATTCAAATATATTAGGCCTGTTTTCAAATTTATTAATCAGAATCTGCTAGGGTGAGGGTGGGTAATCTGCATATTTTAAAGAACCTCCAATAATAATTGTAATAACCAGCCAGTTTTGAGAACAATCCACTAAGCCCCAAATGCTCTCATGTAACCACTAAAACTAATTGTTAAATATTTATGTGCATGTGTCATTTATTATTTTTACTGGAAAGAGGATGCACTTTTTAAAAATTCTCAACGGCACCTTTTTTAAATTCTCGAACGTACCTTCAAGAATGGAATGGCACATGGATGAAAACAACTCATATATTGAAAGATTTGGGGCTATTTTAGGAGCTTAAATCTCTTGAATTAAGGCAAAACTAAAGTCAACTTTCCTAAATTCTATTCTTTTCTTACAAAGAAGAATTATAGTTCCAGAGTACATAGGTCTAAAGAGCTGTAATGGACTGATTTTTATTCTATGCCAAAAAAACACTTCTAAATGTATCTGTTAGCTTATACTCCTTCCTGTATTGACTTCCTCAACCAACTTGTCCAGTATCATTTATTCATTCTATACTAGTATCTGCTTTGGATCTTGCAATCCTTCCACAGCCATCAATTTCCCAGCATTTACCCTGGACTGCTGTGCACAGTTGAACAGGCTGGTGCTGTCCGAGGTGCTGGGCAGGAGGCAAATGGCTCCAGCCACCATCAACCCAATGCTGCATCTACCCAGGGGGGTGCCTTCTAATTCACATAAAAGTGATGTGTGTGCTAGCAGTAACCCTTCCTTTGCCACCTCTTTTTTTTCTGTTAGGTGGAATAGCACATGCAGATTCAAAGATAAGAAGTCATGTATAACTTGTTTCATTTCATTGCAAAGCCTTTATCCTCCTTAGGTTTTTCCAAAGTGTAGAAATGTAAGTCTATTTCCACTTCAGTGAATTAACCACAATAAAGTCAAGTTGAAGTTGAGATAACAACAGTAGTGAAATCCCCTTACTTAATAATCAATAAATTCTATGGTATCGTTTCACTTTTGATGAATAAATTAAATTTTCATTTGATTCCCTTTCCTCATCTATAAAATTAGACACTTTACTCACAGAGCAGTGAGGAGAATCCAAAGAGATAATGTAGATAAAAATATTTTGTAAAATCCTATGAACAATACAAATCTAAAAATGGTATTAACATAACCAATATGATGGCAATGAAAATTTACTGGTGGCAAAGAGAATAGTGCTTAAGACCATAACAATATAATGAGAATAAGTCACATCTCTAACCTCAAAGAGCTTACAACTCATTAAGGACCTAAGACAATCTACAGAAATAATTTGCCATAGATTAGGGTAGAATGATAAGCTCCAATTGAGGCAAATGAACAATAAAAGCAAAAACATAATCATTGGACTGAAGTAGTCGAAGAATGTTCATGAAGGAGACAAAGTAGAGCTATATATTAAGAGAAAGTTAGGAATTGGATAGAAAGAGTGATGGAAAAGTCTGAGAAGTGCTATTTTTAATTACAATGCTATTTTTCCACCAAGTTCTTCTGCTAAGGAGTGTTTCAAATGTTTAATAAACTCCTGATCCTCCCAGGCAAAGTCATTAGAAGCATAGCATAATGAAACTATCAATAATAGGCAGATCGGAATTAATAAGAGAAAGGCAATTAGAGGAAATGCAAGGTCACATTGAAACTGCCTTGGCTTAGAGCTCTATTTATTGTGTAAGAGTGTTGGTTGCCTTGTCATATCCACCTTGCTCATGGCAAGGGGTGCATTTCAAAATTTGGTCTAAAAATAATGAATTTTATAAAGAAGATATTTTTTAAGTAGATGTGTCCCTTTGGGCATGATTTGTCTTCAAATTTTCAGTCCTCTTTCAGGGAACTCATACCTTAGGGAGGCTCTTCTCAGTGAACCATTCTGCAGGGCACAGACTCCTTTTCCTATTTAGTGTACAATTGATGCCTCAAGTCATACCCATGAGGTCCAACTTGAATGCTGGTTTGTTAAATAACAAGCTCGGGCTGTGTATTATCAGATTCTAAAATGAGAGATTTGGGCCAAAAATAAAATAAAACAGGTTTCCATTCATGTAGGCACAGAGAATAATGAAGAATTAGAAAAACTTCTGTTAACCCCAAAGAATCCATATAACACAGTTCTTATTACAACATTTCTGTATGCCCCATATTTCTAGGGGCATGTGATATAATTCACAGCAAGTGAATTATTGGTTACATCAATGATTATTCTTTAAAGAAAAGCAGGAAATAAGCATAAGAACACCATTAGTCATTTTTGCCTCAGCCTTTCTTGTTCTCTTTCTGATGATTCTCCTATAATTGGTCATTTGATGTCTCATGAGAACTTCTGAAAGAATAAATAGGCAATATCTGTTGAATTAATAAGTGAGTACATAAATGAATAAAGCAGAAAGAAGATTATGAAAGCATCATTCAAATTGAAAAGGCACATGATTATGAAAGCAAACTTTTTTTAGCATTGGTAACAATAGTAGATCTATCATTTATTGAATGGTTACTATATTCCAGGCATAGTTTGGATTTTTACACTGAGTAATGAATAGTCAGCACAACAACCTCTTGAGCTGGGTTCTATTATGCCTATTTTATAGATGAGGAAACTCTGGTTCACTTAGTAACCTGTCAATGGTCATACAGTTTAGAAATAGCCAAACCAGAATTCAAAACCAAACCCACCTAATTCCAGAGCTCTCATAACCTCCAGAGGTTACCTCAAGGTGGGTAATCTAATCATATTAGCCCTTCAGGTTTCACTGTCAAAAGATCTCTGACATGAAGCAAAAGCAGCAGCAGAGGAGAGCATGGATTATTTGGGTGGGGGTGGAATGGCGATTGTAAAATAATCTTTGTATAGGAACCTGAATTGTAAACTTAAGTAAATGCATAACACAATCATACTATATTAAATGAGAAACAAACTACAACTTTTGTGCACATATTCTATGCAAGATGTTACCCTGTTAGCTTCAATCCAATTTTGAATTATGTTTTGCAAGCTTCCTCAGTTATGGTTGCCATCAGTAATAAGAATAGCCACAATTCTTACTAAACTCACAGACTCCACAGGGTGTCTACACTTTATTTCTGAAGTATGAAGGAAAAATGCCTTGAGTTCATAACTGTCCTATCCTCAGGAACACGTGGTAATATTACTTAGTTGTCTGGATTATCCGTACTCTTTGTGTAGTGATGACAGTTATTGTGACATAAATAAAATATTTCTAGGCACTAAAAGGAAATTTAATGATTTATCTTGGTGATATCCTATGGGTTTATGTTCTGGAAGCTTCAGTCTTATATTCTCATCCATTGCCTACTTTCTAGCTCCACCCACCTTATACATCTACCAATAATTAATCCAAGTATTTTTCCAGTGAAAGGAATTTCTTATCTAGAGTTCAACTAAATTAACTTGGGATACTATCTAACCAATTGAGCCTCTGTTTCTTCAGCTATTAAGCAAATAAATATAACAAAATAAAAAGGGAGGTACAGTAATAATATCTGTCCAACTGGCTTTACTCTGTTTCTGAGGGGACTGTATCAAATAACATAGAAGGTGATATAAAAATGTTAGCCGTTGTGTTGAGATAAAGATACTCAAGTGAAGGAAGATTTCCACTGACCACTTTCCAAATATTCTGGGAGATTGGGTAACAAAACACTCTCACCTTTCCCATTATTATTGTCCCCCATTTCTTATACTAAGCAACACCAAATAGTAACTTAGCTCACTAACAGATGATTTGATATAACCACTTGGAATACTGCCTGAAGTCTGTGAAGATGTTAAAATGCATTTTTCTCTGACTCTTAAATTAAAAAAAAAAAAAACTTATTTATTTTAAGTATCAGTACACAGCACAGTATTTCTATTACAGCTGAACTCACTACCTTTACTGGAAATGTCTAGTGACAACAGGTAAGAGATTAAGAGAAGTACAGGAGAAAAGACCATTTAAAGATAGTAAATTTTAAAAATGAAAACTATAGTAATATATTTTTTCACAAAAGGTGTTTTTTTTTTGGTCTTCCCATAAGTCATTGTCAATTTTCTGTTTCTATATATTACTAAGTTTATCAGTATCATTATCAATAAAAGGCAATTGTTATTCTTGTTATTAACAAATACCTAATTATAAACTAGGACGTTTACCTACATAATTTTATTTATCAACACCATTTTAGAGATGAAGATACTATGCTGAGCCAGCATTTCAATACAGATTTGCCTTGCTCTGAAATTTGATCTCATTTCCTTCTGCTGTACTTTGTCCTAAGTTTAATATTGTATATGATAGCTTGTGAAAATATTTTTAATGAAATTATTAGTATTTGGTTAATTATGTAAGTTTAAGTTTGCTACATCCTTTCTGATGAATATTTTTATTCTCCAGGGTTCAATTTTAGAGGGAGTATACTTCAGAAATTATAATATAAATGGAGAAAATATGGCTATGGTACAATAATCTGATTTATAAACATTTGAGTGAAATTAAATACATTCATCATTGAATTTTCTTTTTCTACAATATATCAACATCCAAAATGGGAATATTGTCTTTTAAAGACATGTTTGCCCACTGAGCATTTCACTGGTCTCTGGAATAATGAAATCTTATCCCTACCCAAAAGTATCTCTGCAGCTAAATGAGAGTGAAATGAGAATAAAATAGATTTTTCCTTGGACAATATGTTTCATCAAAAGAACAAAGAAACAGAGCTCTATATGCTGGATTTTTTGCTTCTCTGAGATGTTTAAGATCATCAGAAGATGACAGGTTCTGAGGTTTCCATTCTGAATTTTAACCTGTGACACATCCTTACCATACTCCAGACATTTGAGGAACACAGGCATGAGAAATTACCTTTATTGATTGCCCTCTATACAGAACGGAGCTAAGCCCTTTATATACATTACCTTGTATTGTACACAATTTGTTAGCAGTTTATAGAAAAGCATTGAAGCACATCCCTACACCATAACTAGAAAAGAAGGAAAATATAATCATTGATTTATTATTCATCAACACATAGTGAGATACGCAACGCCACTTTAAAGAAACTAAATGAATCCTATGCTGGCAAGACTCAATTCTGGTTAGAACGAAAGCATTCATGTATCCCAGAAAAAGGATGTAGGAACAGTGACCATGTGAGAAGGAAGAATTACAAAGGTTAATTTGTCATTGACTATCCAGGAATAAACCAGGGAGAGGGATCCTTACAAAGCCAGCACAGCTATCCTGGTCCTATTGGCAAGTCCTCGCCTAAAGAGAAGGCGGACAGTAGGAGTCCAGCCAAAGCAATTCAAGCGCTCCAGTCCCGAAGGCATGTCTCAGGATGTCTTGTCCTGTTGCCATTCACCAAGGAATTAATCTAAATGCTCTTCCTCAGAGTCAGTGCTCCACACATAACCTTCAGTTATGCTTTGTCTTTCCAGGTTTGTCTGCTGGCAGGTGGAAAACAGGCTGCCTGTGAAAACATTGAAGATTCCCACCTATGTGGTAGCATTTTGTTTTTAATTATAAATCAATATACTGGCATCCTGACTGTGGACTAGTCTCCCAAGCTTGTCTGCCAGTAGGGAAAGTGGACTGGTCAGTTTGGTGGGTCTTCTAGTCAACAGGAAAGACAACTCTCATGGGAAGTAGATGAATTATCATTGTGATTTTATGCATCAACCTTATATCTTGGTTCATATGAGCACATCCCTAAAAGGGATATGGTATCTGAGAACTGCATTCTGAATCTGCAACTTGAAAACTAAGCCCTGAACCTTGGTATATCCACTGAGAGTTTTCTATGGCTGCTGTAACAAATTACCACACACTTGGTGGCTTAAAACAACACACATTTATTCCTGCAATGCAGGAGGTTGGAAATCCAAATCAGTTTCATTGGGCCAAAATCAAGGTGCCTTCAGAGCATGCTTGTTCTGGAGACTCTAGGGAAGAATCTCTTTCCTTGCCTTCTCCCAATTTTAGAGTACATTCTTTGCATTTGTTGACTCATGGCCCCTTCTTTCACCTTTGAAGCCAGCAGTGTAGCATCCTGATCCAGTGGTCACATTGCCTTTTTCTTCTGTGTGAATTTTTTCTTTGCCTGACTTTTGTAAGGACTTGGGATAGCATTTAGGTCTAACCCAGATAATCCAAGATAATCTCCCCATTTCAAGACCCTTAACTTAATCACATCTGCCATATTTTTTTTTCATATATGGTAACAGTCATAGGTTCCAGGTATTAGGACCTGGACATCTTTGGGGGCTATTATTGAGCCTATCATACCACTTTTTAAGGCCTCTCTCAGTAGAACCTACTGGACTTATCAAGAAGTGAGTGCATAGATCTTTCTGTATTTGTTTCATAGATCCTTTGACATTTTCTTTGATATTTTACAAACATTAGGTATTAATCAGGGAACCAAAAGAAAATAGGATTCACCTCAGATGATTCAAAGGAGTGTGTTGTAGACAGAATTAAGGAAACAAACAATGGATGTGAGGCACTCAAATATTAGCAACAGTGGGAAAGTTTTACCTGACTTCCCAAGGCTGACAGACAAGGAGAAAAAGCAATGTTTACTGGAGCCTGGTGAAAATAGCAACCACGGAGCAGGGTCCACCCGGCTGGAGTTCCATCAGGACAGGGCAAAGCTGCTGCTTTGGTTGCTAAAGCAGGAGGGAGTGAGGAAAAAACACATGGACTCTTCTTTCCCTCTGCTGGTACCTCACATTGGCCAGTCTGAACCTGAAGTCAACCAGCAGGGACACCCAGGGGGTGCAATCAAAAGGGGCAGCCTGTCCAGTGCAGAGCAGGACAGAGAAAGGTGGAAAATGGATACAGACCTAGGCGGTGGGAGGAAGAATAGCTAGTACACATATTATCCTAATATTACCCATTAAGAAAAAGCAAGTTTCAGAAAAATGAAGACTTCAACCAAAGTAACATGATACGTGATTGACCCAAAATTTGAACCCATGTTTGCCTGAGTCTGGAAAGTCCTTTTCTCTTTCTCTCACAGCTTTCTACTTTATAGCATTTGGAGTTCAAGTTTACCTCATTTTATATATCTGCCTCTGAACTGCTTAACAGCAAGCAGGTGATAAAAAATTATTCCTGATTTTTATAACCATTCAATATACAAAGTTGTGTTATCTCCTCATGTATAATCTCAAATTGGTTTGAGTCACCTCCCACTGTGTCTCTGCCTCAGCATTACTTCTCTGGCTTGAAGAAGAAAGTGTCTTGATTGTGTTCAATTATTCATCCTCATAGCAAACTCTAAATTAAGAATAATTAAATTCTACATTCTTTTTACCCCCGATGCCATATTCAAAATGGTTAAAGTTTTCTTTGTGACAGGTCTCAGTTTCTAAAGATGTTCCTGCTTGCTCACCAGTGCCCCCAGAGAAATTTTGATTTGTATGTCGAGTCTACAAATAAATCCACTATATTTTTGGACCCTGCCTGCTTTCCAGATTTTACATTTCTCCAGGAAAAAAAAAAAAAAAAACTATTTTAGCCAGTAACTCCCTCCCATTTCTTCCAGGCAGAGTTAATGCACTCAGCCTGACCTCCTTTAGAGCACTGTCTGCCTTCTTCTTGACTAAGCTGAACCCACTTCTTGTCCACTCACTATATCATTTTCCCCTAAGCTTCTACCGGCATCCTTGGCTTATCACTCCTGTCTCATATCTCCTCACTCATCACCTTTCTAAACGAGTCTGCATTGTTAGTGCATCCACTGCGTGGGAAATTAGAGCCTTGCTCCAAGTCTTACACACCATTAACAAAACACCTTTCCCCTTGCCCTTCTCCAGACATCTCCCTGCAGCTGGAAACTCTCCCAGAAGAGAAGCGGAGAGGAGCAATCAATAGCGTCTCTAAACAGAAGATGCCATTGGCAAGGAGGTAGCACTCAGCCACTGCAGTGAACCGCAGGCCTCTGATTAAGACACCGGCACGAGCCTGATTGGGTTGTCTGTCCTCACCGCATGCAAACCAGCTACTTACCCTCCCTCTCTCTGCTGCTCTATTCCCCTCACAGAAAAAAGAGCACTTAAAGAGAAAAGTGGTGCTTGGGGCTGCAGAGGGCTTAAAAGGAATTACCGACAGCTGATTGTTCTCTCTGAATTCAGATTCTGCAATCAATTAGGAGAGATTTCAAAGAAATGACAATTGAAAATGAAAAATTCACATTAGGTCACATTACCATGCTTCTTGTAGCCTTCCCCATTAAAGAGAACTAGCTCCCAAAGTTCTGTTTGTTCAATTTGACACAGTCCAGCTTTGAATAATACTGGCGCTTTCCCGTCACCAAGGACCTGAAGGGCAAAGTCGAATGAGCTTCACAGCAATTAACATACAGCCAAATCTTGGAACACAAAGTTGGAGCATAGGTCTGTTGAATGTACTCAGCACCTCCCCAAAGTGAGAAATCTTCAAGCTAATTCTATTCTCTGAGGCTCCAGATGTATACTATTAAATTCAGACCCAGTATATAAGTACATGTGCATACTATACACACCTAAATGCTAAAACAAAGTTTCTAAAGTTGTAGCAAGCTGTAAAAGGTTTATAATATGTGACTAGGCTATCTTGATCATTAATTTTAGGTGTCAACTAGACTGCATAGAGGCTAGGGAAGCATTGTTTCTGAGTGTGTCTGTGAGGGTGTTTCCAGGAGGAGAGAGGCCTGTGAGTCAGTGGACTGAGTAGGAACATCTACCGTCACTGTGGGTGGCCACCACCCCGTTGGCTGGGGCCCAGGATGGAACAAAAAGGTGAAAGAAGGACAAATTCCCTCTCTCTTTCAGGGTGGGATGCCCTTGTTCTCTTGCCCTTGGACATCAGAACTCCAGGTTCTTCAGCCTTCAGACACTGGGACTTGTACCAAGGTGGGGCTCTGATGAGGCTCTCAGGCCCTTTGACTTGGACTGAGCCACACTGTGAGCTTCTCTGGTTCTTCAGTTCACAGATGGTCTGTTGGGGCCTTCTCAGCCTCCATAATCATGTGAGCTAATGAGCTAATTCCCATAATAGATCTCTCTCTCTCTCTCCCGAGAGAGAGAGAGAGAGAGAGAGAGAGAGAGAGAGAGAGAGAGAGAGATATTATAGGATTACTGTGTGGGTGTGGGTGTGTATTGTGTGTGTATGTATGTATATATCCTTTTGGTGTCTCTCTGGAGAACCCTGACTAATACACATTTTGCTCTAGAGGAATAGAATTTTAAGGACGAGTTTTCTTAATTGTTTTGGGGTTTCTAGACTTGGCTCTCTAATTTAATTGTTTTTAAAACACTAAGGACTCTACTTCCAATAATACACAAAGCACTGATAGTCCACGGTGTAAACTGTTGAAAAAAATATAGAAAATATCTGCATTGCATAGTCCTAATCAACCACTTATAAGAGGCAAGGAACTTAGTGACTCTGTATATGATAGTTTTGGACATCTTTGGAAAACCAAGGAATATAATGACATTGGTTGGTTGCTCCTAATGTCACTGGACAAAGTAATGAAAAAAAAAAAAAAGCATGAACTCAGGAATTTGAATTCCAGGCTTCGGATGCACATAAATAGCCTAAAAGTTTTAAAGTGTCCCCTGAAGGAGAATCTTCTCTCCTGTAGCCACAGGGTTAAAACTGTTGAAAAATCAAGCCTTCATCATGTGATGGGCTGAATTACAATGCAAGTTGAACAGTCAGGCTGATAGGTGTCTGCTGTCAAAGCTAGAGCATTGACCAGAAAAGAATGGGATCCTGTAAGTTGGAATGGGGGTTGTGGGAGGATGCTGATGAAATGGAGGACATTGAGACCCTAAATTCTGATAAGTCTTTTTTGCCTGAGGAAGTGACCTCCTCACCCCAGCTGCAGTGGCATCCCCACCCCACCCCCAGCGATAAGGAGCTTTTCCCCTCTGTCTGAGGGCGTTAGCTCTGCATCGCCTGAAGAAATAGTATGGCCTCCCCCAAGGCAGTTGTCATTCAAGACAATGTGATTTTCCTCAGGACCCACCCCCACCACCCCTCTTTGCTTCTAGACCTATAACTAGACTCAAGTCCCAGTAGGCTCCTGAAGGTGAGGTACAAAGTGTGACCCATGAGGAGGTATGCTACACTCCAAAGAACTACTTGAGTTTTTTTTTTTTTTAATTTATAAAAGCAGAAATACAGAGAACATGTGTGAGAATAAATATTAAGGATGTGGGATAATGATAGAAGAAACATAAACTTGGATCAGGCTGCATTTATTGATATGACCCACTACGCACAAATTCTGCATTTAATGTTGCAGTTAAGGAGTTAGGGAAAGCTCTAACAGTTTGGTTTGTTGACTGAAACATGGATCTAGGAGACTGATAGTAGATTATCATAAGCTTAACCAAGTGGGGGCTCCAATTGCAGCTGTTGTACCAGATGTGGCTTCATTGCTTGAGCAATTTAACACATCTCTGGTACCTGGTATACAGGTGTTGATCTGGCAAATGTCTTTTTTTCCCTCCATACTTGTCCATCAAGCCCACCAGAAGCAGTTTTATTTCAGCTGTCAAGGCCAGCAATATACCTTCACTATCCTACCTCAACTCTCCAACCTTATGTCATACTTTAGTTCACAAAGATCTTGATCACCTTTCCCATCCACAAGATATCACACTATTCCATTACGCTGATGGCATTATGCTGATTGGACCTAGTGAGGGAGAAATGGCAACCACTCTGGACTTATTGGTAAGACACTTGCTAGTCAGAAGAGGGTAATAAATTTGACTAAAATCCATGGATCTTCTACCTTAGTGAAATTTCTTGGGGTCTAGTGGTATGAGGCACTTTGAGATATCCCTTCTAAGGTGAAGGATAAGTTGTTGCAACTGTCCCTTCCTACAACCAAGAAAAACGCACAAAGCATAGTGGGCATATTTGGATTTTAGAGGCAACACATTCCTCATTTGGGTGTGTTACTTGGGCCCATTTATCAAGTGACTCAAAAAGCTGCTAGTTTTGAGTGGGGCCCAGGATAAACCTGTGTAACAGTTCCAGGCTGTTCTTCCACTTGGGCCACATGGTTCAGCAGACCCAATAGTACTTGAGGTGTCAGTGACAGGTATGTAACTTGGAGACTCTGTCAGGCCCCTAAGCTGAATCACAGCAGAGGCCTTTAGGATTTTGGAGCAAGGTTCTGCCATTATCCCCAGGTAATTACTGTTCTCTTGAGAGATGGCTTTTGGCCTGCTACTGGGTGTCAGTAGAAACTGAACACTTGACCATGGGCCACCAAGTTACCCTGTGACCTGAGTGTTGTCTGACTCACCAAGCCATAAAGTTGAATGTTCACAGCAGTACTCCATCATCAAATGGAAGTGGTGTGTACATGATCCGGCCCAGGCAGGTCCTGAAGGCACAAGTAAGTTACAGGAAGAAGTGGCCCAAATGCCCATGGCTTCTACCTCTGCTGCACTGCTTTCTTTCTCCCAGCCTGCACCTATGGCCTCATGAGAAGAATCCCATGATCAGTTGACAGAAGAAAAGACTATGGCCTTGTTTACAGATGGTTCTGCACAATATGAAGGCACTGCAGCACTACAGACCATTTCTGGGACATTTCTGAAGGAAAGCAGTGAAGGAGAATCTTCTCAGTGGGCTACACTTCAAGCAGTGTCCCTGGTTGTTCTCTTAAGGAGAAATGGCTAGGTATGTGATTAAATACTGATTCATGGGCTATAGACAATGGTTTGGCTGGATGGTCAGGGACTTGAAAGGAATGTGATTGAAAACTTGGTGGCAAATTTGCAGAGAAGGTATGTGAATAAACCACTCTGAATGGGCAAAGGATGTGATGATATGTATGTCACAGGCAAATGCCCATGAAAGGATATATTAATAACATGTGAATGCTCAGCAGAGGATGAATTTAATAATCAAGTGGATAGGATGACCATTCTGTAGATAGTAGTCAGCCTCTTTCCCCAGCCTCCCCTGTCATCACCCAACGGGCTCATGAACAAAGTGGCCCTCGTGGCAGGGATGAAGGTTATGCATGGACTCATCAACATGGACTCCCATTCAACAAGACCAACCTGGCTAGAGTCATTACTGAGTGCCCAATCTGCCAGAAGCAGAGACTAACACTGAGACCCTGCACCATTCCCCAGGGTGATCAGCTAACTACCCAGTGGCAGGTTGAATACATGGGACCACTTCCGTCATGGAAGGGGCAACATTTTGTCTTTACTGGAATAAACACTTACTCTGGATATGGATTTCCCTTCCCTGCACACAATGCTTCCACCAAAACTTCCTTCTGTGGACTTACAAAATGCCTTATCCACTGTCATTGTATTTCATATCTCATTGCTCCTGACCAAGGAACTCACTTCACAGCCAAAGAAGTGTGGCAACGGGTTCATGCTACAGTATGATAAGTAGTAGAAGAAGGTAATTATAAATACCAGC
The DNA here is from genome assembly GCF_020740605.2 of Lemur catta. Taxonomy (NCBI): domain Eukaryota; kingdom Metazoa; phylum Chordata; class Mammalia; order Primates; family Lemuridae; genus Lemur; species Lemur catta. The sequence goes on from NC_059128.1 coordinate 19,437,299, forward strand.
TACACAAATGGTCTTACCATGCTCCTGACCATCCTGAAGCAACTGTCTTGAAAGAATGGTGGAATGGCTTTACAGAGATCCAGTTACAGTGCCAGCTAGGTGACAATACCTTGCAGAGCTGGGACAAGAGTCTTAAGAAGGCTGTATATGCTTTTAATCAGTATCTAACATATGATGCTGTTTCTCCAATAGCCAGGAATCATGAGTCCAGGAATCAAGGAGTAGAAATGGGAGTAGCACACTTGCCATTACTCATGGAGATCCACTAGCAAAATTTTTGCTTCTTGTTTCTGTGACTTTATGCTCTGCTGGCCTGGAGGTCTTAGTTCCAGATGGAAGAATTCTCCCACCAGGAGACACAGCAATAATGCCACTGAACTAGAAGTTAAGACTGCCACCCACCCTCTTAGTGATCCTCATTTCTCCAAGTCAACAGACTAAGAAGGGAGTTACAGTGCTGGCTGGGGTAATTGATCTATACTATCAGGGGGAAACTGGAACTACTGTTCCATGATGGAGGTAAGGAAGAGTATGTCTGGAATACACGAGATCCTGTATCTCTTAGTATTATCATGCCCTGTCATTAAAGTCTATATGAAACTACAACAACTCAATTCAAGCAGGACTACTAATGGCCCAGACCCTTCAGGAATGAAGATTTAGATCACACTTCCAGATAGAAAACCATGATTTGTTGAAAGAAAAGGGAATATAGGATAAACTAGTAGAAGAAAATAATTATAAATACCAACTACAAATATATGACCAGCTACAGAAACAAGGATTGTAATTGTTGCATATTCTCCCTATGCTGTTAAGAGTGCATTTGTGAGCGTGTGTATAAAGAAAAGATTTTTATTTCCTCTCATTCCTTTATCATCATATAACATGAAATTTATAGACTTTATATCAGTATTTAAGTATTATTAATTTTATGTCATAGTATTTAAGTTATGGGATATCAGAAGAAGAGTAAACATCATTCAAGAAACTTACCTCCCCTTCTGGGAACAGGATTAGTGCATTTTTGCCTATATGCAGCATAGTCATATTATGTTAGGTGGCACTATGGCCTTGTTATCATCTTTATTTGTAGATTAAGTATGGTTTAAGAAGATTCATATGGATGCAGAGCTGACAAGGGGTAGATTCGTGATGGTTAATTTTACATGTCAACTTGTCTGGCTAGAGGGATGCCTATATGCCTGGTGATGTGCTGTTTCTGGGTGTGTCTGTGAGGGTGTTTTCTGGAGGATATTGGCATGAGTGAATATACTGATTGGGGAAGATTATTGTTAACATGGGCAGGCACCCATCCAATCTGCTGGAGACTCAGACAGAACAAAAAGACTAGAGAAGAGAGAATCTTCTCTCTGTCTTCTGAAGTAGGACATCCTTCTTCTCCTACTGTTGGGCATCAGAGCTCCAGATTCTTCAACCTTTGGACTCTGGGACTTGCATCAGTAGCCACCCAGGGCTTTCAGGCTTTCAGCCTAGGACTGAGAGTTACACTATAGGCTTCCTTGGTTCTTGGGCCTTCCAACTTAGACTAAGGCATGTTATCAGCTTCTCTGGTTCCCTAGCTTGCAGACAAATGTTGTGGGACTTCTCAGCATCCATAATTACGTGAGCCAATTCCTCTAATGAATCCCCTCTTGTCTTCTCATATATCTCTATCTATCTATCTATCTATTTATATCTCTTATTGGTTCTTTCTCTCTGGCGAACCCTGACTAATACAGCAATATATTTTTACTTTACTTAGGTATTGTATATCTGTATATGTAGAATGTATATATATATAAACTATGTATTTTCACCATGTTTATATACTATATATTGGACTGATCTGTACTATAACAGTGTGACATACTTAGTCTACAATAGGCATTGGATTAGCCATTGTGAGAAGAAAAAGATAATAACTGGCATTTACATCTTGCTTAATACATCCAAGCATTTTTTTTTTTTTTGAGACAGAGTGTCCCTTTGTTGCCTGGGCTAGAGTGAGTGCCATGGCGTCAGCCTAGCTCACAGCAACCTCAAACTCCTGGGCTCAAGCAATCCTACTGCCTCAGCCTCCCGAGTAGCTGGGACTACAGGCATGTGCCACCATGACCGGCTAATGTTTTCTATATATATTTTAGTTGGCCAGCTAATTTGTTTCTATTTTTTAGTAGAGACGGGATCTCGCTCTTGCTCAGAGCTGGTCTCGAACTCCTGACCTCGAGCGATCCACCCACCTCGGCCTCCCAGAGGGCTAGAATTACAGGCTTGAGCCACCGCGCCCGGCCCCAAGCATTTTGTTTATCATTAAACTCCTCTCAAATGCTACAGTGTGGAAATCATTAGCCCATTTTGCAGAAGAAATGAAAATTTAGAGAAGACAAGTTACTTGTTTTAGTTTGTGCCACTAGTGAACAGCACCACGGCTAGGTTTAGAGCAGTGTGGTTTGTTCACTGACAGGGAGACAAAGAAGGATCGCAGTGCTCCCTGCCATTTAGTAACTTACGATTATATTGTGGAAATAAGACATACACAGGTAAAAGGTTGGGTGATAAAACAAAACCATATAGGAAATGTCCTAGATAATAAAAATGACTAATTCTGAAAGGAACAGTATAAACAATGAGTAGTCGGAGTTTGGCAGAGAGAGAGAGCAAGTGCTTCCTTTCTTTCCATTGCTCCCAGCCATGCTGTCTGAAATCCTCCCCTTCATTTCCTCTTCTTCCTAGGTGTTTATACCCACCACAAACCTCTGGGCAATTATTCTTCCCCATCCTCTTGTCATTTACTCAAGTTTATTATGTACTTGGCCTCTGACAGTTCCTAAGAACTCAATACTTCCATCCTGCCACAAACCATATTTTCTTTCATTTTGCTGAGCTCTTTCCAACAGTCTTACATCTTTCTGGAACTGTGCCTTTTCACTGAGAAACAAACCAGTTTAAATGAAATCAGGAGTGGTCTGAAATAAACTCTCCAAGGTCTATTTCTCCCTTCTGTTAATTATGAGTGGGGTATTTAATCACACATATTTCTCATAGAAAGCGGAGCTTAGAGTATACAAACTGTCACACTTCCCAATCAGTGACTGACACAGGACATAGGAGGAGGGAAATAGCTTTAGTGAAAGGAGAATGAAGTCATTAAAACTTGACAATAGTTTATAAGAAATTTAGGAAGACATTCAGTTATTTAAATCATGAGTATTTTTATGCATCATTTTAGTTATCTGTGTCCTTCTAGAAGAATATCTAAATCCTACACAAGTTGGCTCTGTAATATAGGTAGCAGAGTAGGATGGAAATATCTCTAGTCCTCCCTGCCTTACAAAAAATATATAATTTCCTAAATTAGTACATTTCTACTACTAAAAATGTTATCTCTAGCCTGTCTACTTTTAAAAGAGGATTGTAGCATTTTATAGTATACATATATAAATCCAACAATGTAAGGATGTGCAAATATTATGATTGAGCATTAAATCTAACTCTGAGTTTCCTAGTAGCCAATGCAAAAAGAAAAGGTACAAAAGTTCAAATTGTTATTATTTGATAATAAAGGAGCCGATATCTTCATAAATGACTAAATTTTTGCTGTTTCTATACAACAAGGCACTTATTATGTGGAAGGTTCTCTACAAACATGATCTAATTTAATGGTAATAATAGCTAATACTAATTAATATAGTACTTATTCTGTGACAGGTACTGTTTTAAGGGCTTTACATATATTAACCAATATACTCTTCACAATAACTTTAGATATAGCTACTATTATTCTCATTTCACAGATGAGTAAATCCAAGCACAGAGGATTAGGTGATTGTTCAAGGCCACATAGCTAGTAAGTAAAGTAACTGGGACCCAAACCTAAGCTTGGTTCCATGATTCAAAATCTTAACCACAAGGCTAGACCTCACTTTAATCCTCTGTATTGGGATACTGAGAAGGATGAGGAGGAGGTGATTGAACCAGCTGACTAGGACAAGAATTGCCAAGCTTAGGGTTCAAATACAGGACCAACTAGTTTCAAAGCCTACATCTGTTCCACTGCATTTTTTTGTGGTCCCTAAAAGGATGATATCCATGGGTCTTTATGCAAAAGGATTCGAGAACTTAGAGCATATGCTAAGCAGATGTTCTTGTATTTACTCTTGATAAACATTGAAGGTGTTACATTAAAACTTAACTCACTAAAGATAAGTCTATAAAAGAGTTAAGTTAAGGAGGTCCAGAAATGGTACCTTCTGGTGACCTTATTTGATTCCAAAAATATACTTAGTCCTGGAGAAATAGGTGAAAAGAAAATCCCTTACAATTTTGCCTTAAGGCAAAATTTTGTTATCTCTTAGTGTTTTGGTAGAAGCTGGATCTCAGCTGTGGAAACAAGGTTCACATGTTCCGGTTACGCAAGGATATAGAGAAAATGTTCATATTTTACAATAGGAGCTGAAGATTTTGACCTGAAGTTCCAAGAGGTTGTGAGAATGTATAGTTGACCTATAGGGTGGCCTAGAATAAGATCACATTCATTAGACCAAGTAGGTACTTTGGGCAAAGACATTTTCCACACACCAAAAATCCACATACTACCTCCACATTTCCAAGTTTCTTATAGTTAAATGAGGCCATTGATAAGTTCTGGGAAATGAGTAGAGACCAGTGTTGTCACTTCTAGGCCAGAGCACAGAAGAGCCAACGTATGTTCTATTTTTTTGCTGTAGTAACCTTGGAGGCTCATGTTTAAAGGATGCAACTACAATTTGTCAGGGCCCTGCATTAGCATGGGTTTTTGAACAGCGATGTGGAGAACAGTTGCCTACCAACTGTGTTAGACACATAGAATGAGACAGAAACTGACCTTTCTTGTTGTTGTTAGGTTATTGACATTTTAAGGCTAATTTGTTTTTGCAGCAAAGCCCATTCTGATTAATGTAGCACTTCAATACTCCACAGGGATGGACTCATCTAAAAGGCCTAAATCATTCTGAAATTTCCTAGCAATACATATTTTAAAAATCCTGTTGTAAAGAGATATTTAACTTTCTATCTTACCTCATTTCTACATATAATATTACATTCATAGAATGGAACATTGTTTTGAAAATGAATGCACCTATCAAATTTTTAAACTCTAAACTACTATTTGCTACTCTCTTCTTTTTGTCCATAAGTCACATTTTATTCTACATCTTACATGCCTATATCTGATAAATTTTTCTCTAAAATCAAATGGCTGGGCTTTTTTTCCCCCCCACAGACCTAGCCACTTGTTGTTCTGCCATTTAAAAAGTGTCAAAAATCTCAGTTCCAATGTACAGCTTGTCATAACATTAACTAACTCTACAGGCATGCCTTTGGAGCAGGTACAGTTAAAATATTAAATAACAGCATGTATAATTATACCCTTGGGAACTGTCCCATATCTCAACCACCAGGTGGCAATTTCATCACATTATATGTACCATTAGGTAAGCAATGGCCTAAATGGTATGAAAAGATGATTTTTCCTCCCCAGCAAGTTTCTGCTTTAAAAAAAGGCTGAAAAATACCAGAAACAAAGTCCAGGACCAGGAGTGGAACGAGATAGAAGCCTTCCATTCCCTGGAAGGCAAAAATTCATTGAATTCTTTGTTCCTGTGGTTATGTCAAGTATACAGCAGGTGTGTTCTAAATTCTGTACCCCAAAGGACTAACTTTGCAGTCAGCTGAGATCACATAAAGGAGAAGAGTAATTTTAGGATATTGGCAGATATTCTCTGTCACTCTGATGTTAGAAATCATATTATTTCTTGGGAAACTATAGACCTTAGGCTAAACCTTTTCCCTTACCTAAGACTTCCAGCTTTTTGTGCAACATTTTCACTGTTTTATTTTTTTTTACTTTTACTGAATGTCCATTCAGTGGTCCTCAAATATTAGTGCAACAGAACTTCCTGGAGAGCTTGGCTTCCACTCCCAGAGTTTCTGATTCAGTATGTGTAGAGTCGAGTCTGATAATTTACCTTCCTAAAGAGACCCCAGCTGATACTGGTGCTGCTGCTTCAAGGAACACACTGTGAGAACCATTGATCTACTGTGTACCAAGCCATGGGATAAATCTTTGCAATACAACAGCGAAGAATATATATTCACTGTCTGACATAACCACTAGCTAACTGTAAGAAATTTGACAAGTCAGACTTTTTGAACTTCAGTTTTTCTTATCTATAAATAGAATGATATCATCTCATAGCTTTGCTATAAGATTATAAAAAAATTAATACATGTAAAGATTTTGTCCAGCACTTAAAAAATAGAAAGCACTCTATCTGATATCTCACAAGGGTGTGAGCATCCCAGAGGGGAGACAGACAAGTACGCAGACAACTACAGCAAACAGTGTGAGGAGGCCTGTAGCATCCACTCCAATGTCAACTTTAACTGAAGTGATCATTCACCAGGAATGAAGCCCTTTCAACAGCTCCATTGCTCCTTCCTACCAAGGGCAGATTTAAAAAAAGGAATTAACATCTGTTAGTATTAGCAGTTGTAATATTCATAACTCTTTCAGGGGTGAGTGATGAAAGCCCACTGTAAACAAGCTTAGGCAAACACACACACATACACACACACACACACACACACACACTTAATTGGCTCAGGAAACTGATAAGTCCAGAGGTAAAAATGACTCAGGACTCAACTAGACCCAAGTGTTCCCTTGATATGCATCATCTCTCTCTCTTTCTCACTGTTTTTCTTTTTCTCTTTCTTTCCCTCTCTCACTCTTCCTTTCTCCTTCCCCATTGCCTCATCATTTGTCCCTCCTTCCCTCTGTGTGGGCTTGATATTTATACTCTTTCTGTGAGTTTAATGCCTGTGGGTAGGCTGTGCTTAGACCAGGTGCTCATCTGTGGTGAGTTGAATGGTGGCCCCCAAAAGATACGTTCACCCAGAACCTGTGAGTATGATTTTATCTGGAAAAGGGCCTTTGCAGATCTCATTAAGTTAAGGATCTCTATATGATATCATTTTGGACCTGGTTCCTAACTCCAACAGCATGTGTTCATATGAGACACAGAAAGGAAAAAGACACAGAGGAGGAGCTGTGAAAATGGAGGTAGAAAGTGGAGTGATGTATCTACAAGCCAAGGAACACCAAAGATTGATATTAACTACCAGAAGGTAGGAAAGAAGCATAAAACATATTCTCCTCAGAACCTCCAGAAGGAACTATGCCTATTGGCACCTTGATTTTGGACTTCTGACCTCTAGGACTGCAAGAATAAATATCTGTTGGTTGAAGTCATCCAATCCGTGGTGATTCAGCTGGCAGCCCAAGGAAACTAACATGCATCCTTTGCACTAATTGCTGAGGATTTTGGTCAGCCAGGCCTGGGTTGCTTGTTCAACTCTTCAAGCAGAAGGCATAGAAGAAAAAAAAAAAACTCTTACTGACAGCCTCATCCAAATGAGGCCAAAGAAAGATAATAATGATGATGATGATAGCTAGTGTTTATCAAATGCTTATTATTTTCCAAGCATTGTTGTAAGTGTTTTATGTTTGTTACCTAATTAAATCACACAAACATCATATAAGGTAGACACCATTATTATCCACATTTTGCATACAAGAACCTGAGGCTCAGTGAAACTAATTAACTTGTTTCACTTAGAATGGAATATTTCATTTGTTCTGCATTTTCAACACTTTTCATGAGAAAAAATTTGTGTCTAATATTGCCAAGACAATTGGATAGGGCTGGCAATTCTAAAAGACATTTCTAAAAGACCTGCTGGGCTGGAAATAATTGAAGTCAAACCCTGCACCTTTTCCTTAGCTATGTTACATTTAGCTAGCTAGAGAACAATTATTTTAGTCCCTGTCTTTTCTAGGCTCTGAACTGTCACATGAAAGAGTAACCATCCATCAGTTAGCCTTATGGCATTTAATTAGTAACTCAGTATCATTCATGTGAAAGTCCTAAAAGAGTTTACTAACCTGGGGACAAGGGTGCATTGAATTTGAAAAATGGTTAGGGGTGTCGGAGCTAATCAATGGAGAACTAACCTAAGTGATGGTGGTTCATTCCCATCTTCTGCTCCCCATCTAAAGTCAGGATCTGTGTGATGACCTTCTGACTGTTAGAAAAGAAATTGACAGTGTCTAGTTCAACAAGTCCCTAACCATGGAAAAACTCACAGTTGCTACTGAAATTCCTGTGTCTAAACCGAGAGCCAGTGTGATATATAAGAAAGAACAAGGGCCTGTGAGACACAATGACATGGGATCAAATCTAGGTGTGGCCACAAGTACTGATTAATTTCCACTACCCTCCAGCCCCTCCATTCCATTCTCCACTCTCCTCTGACCGGCTCTATGCCCTGGGAGGTTGGCCCTAATAGCTCCCTCAAATGCTGGTATCCAATTGGGTTCATCCAATGGGAAACAACTGCAGGAGATAAGAATGCAAGAAATGAGAGGGGCTAGGTGTCTTTTCCCTTCTTCCATACCACATCAGTGGCAGTAGCAACTCTGAAGCCATCACCACTGGTGTCCCCACCAGACTTTCACTCCTTTATAGTTCCAGTTCTCACTGGATACGAATAACACTAATTCCTCCCTTGCTCCCTCTAGTCCTATGGGTTATAATGGTTCCTGAGGTTGCTCAAGGGTTCTTTTTTGATTCCCTCTACCCTACCCACATCTCTATATGTAGGTCATTATTAAACTTGCTGCATTTGAATTATCTGGGAAGAACGATTTTCTGCCGATATCCTGACTGACATAGCTACTCACTTAGCCACACAATCTTTGTCCTTTACCATTCTTTAGTTTCTGTTTGGTCAGTTGAAAAAAGGGAGATAGTGACATTTACTTTGCAGTGGTCTTGTAGATAATATATGTTATATGTTCTTGGACATGATGTATGTTTAGCTCCTGGCTTACATTATGCATTTGATATAGGATAACAGAATTCTAAAAAGTGCATACTCTAACAGGTTATTATATGACCAATGCTATATATAATATTTAAATTCTCATTACCCTATGATGCTTATGATTATACAGATTTCTTATTTCATCCTTCTCTTTAATTTGTAGAAATTTGGTCATGGTCTACTCATCTGCATTAGACCAGTACAGAGGTAAAAGGAATATGTGGAATTACATCTAACTCAAGAAAAATTTACTAAGCATCAATCCTATGTCACTCACTGTAGTCAGCACAAGGAACACAATGATGGACCAAAAGTGGTTCCCAGTCTTCAGAGTACCTCAAACTAGTGGGAGCAAACTACTATTTTGTTTAGTTTTTATTCTTTTGACATAAAATTTACATTTACACATGAAACAAACTAATCTTAAATGTGCACGTGTCTTAACAAATGTCCACACCTATGTAACCCAAACTTCTATCACAATATCAACTCCCAAATTTTCTCATGTCCATTCCCAGACTTTCCCTGCCTCCATCCCTTCACTGTTCTGATTTTTTTCATTATAGGTTAATTTCCTTGTTCCCCTGTATGTAAAATGTCATTGTTGTCCGGTTGCTTCAAGATTTCCCTTTCCACCCTTGGCTTTTAGTAGTTTGATTATACCACGATTTTGTTATTATAATTTTTTTACTGCCCCAAAGGTCCCCAAGGGTCTGTTCCCTTTTTTTCAATCTTATTTTCTCTGTCTTTAGATTAGTCTTCTATTATGCCTTTTTAAATTCACTGATGACTTCCCCTATCATCTCTATTCTGATGTTGGGCCTATCCAGGGAATTCTAATTTTGGTTATTTTATTTCAGTTCTAGAATTTCCATTTATTTCTATTTCTCTACTGAAATTTCCTATGTTTCCATGTATTTTTAGCTTATTTTCCTTGACTGCACTGAGTATAATTATAATAGCTGCTTTAACAATCTACATCTGCTAATCCCAAACATTGTAAATACTGTGCTGTAGAGACTCTAGATCCTGTCGTGTTCCTCAAAAGAGTATTGGTATTTTGGTTTTCACAGGAAATTAACTTGGTTCCACCCAATATACAAATTTTCTCTCTTGAGTAGCAGCTCAATTTCAGTTCAGTGTTTTGTCATTATCTGGGAAGCTTTAAGTCTTCTCTGCCCTTGCACAGATCAGAGGTCAGCCCAAAATCTGAACAGTATTTTTACACAGCAATTGGGGCTCCCCCACTGGTTCTCCCCATCCCATGAGTTCCTCTCTCTTTTTTCATGACTAGTTTCCCCCAATTCTGTCCTTTGTTCTTCAGGATAAAAAGACTTTAGATTTTCTGAGTTTTCATGGCTGTGTACATTGTTGACTTTGGTCTGCCATCAGGATAAAAGCCATAAAGACAGGAAACTCATACTGCTCTGAGCCCTTCTTACAAATTATGACCTCTCCTCCAGAATCTGCTTTCCAATTTTCACTCTTTAGTGACTTCAGATCATTGTTTTCTTATAACTTATCTGAAGTTTCCATTGTTACCTGTAGGAGGGTTGTTACAAGGAGAAATTTAAGAAATAAGATATAAACATGAAATTTACATATACAATTGGTATGTTTTGTTATGATAAGGGAAAGTATAAGATGTAAGCAGTGCTATGGTACACACAGTAGGTTAGTACACCTAACACAAAGTAAAGGGTCAGAAAGAACTGTATGCTAAAAAATTAGCTAAACTGGGATTGGAAAGATACATAGAGTAAGCTAAGCCAAAGAAAAGTTGGAGTTAGGTACAATATTTCAGATTTTTAAAAAATAATAATAAAAAGCTTCTGTGTGATTCTTTTGGTATGGGAGATAGCACTAAATCTTTGTTACAGAAGATTCATTGCTTACTGGAATGAACATAAAATTTGAGGTTTCAAGTGTAAATTCAACTATCTTGGGTTTAAGAGACTTATATCTATAAAGTTTTTAAAACCTTTTCTTATCTAGGAAAAATTACAATACTATTGTGTGTGTGTGTGTGTGTGTGTGTGTGTATACATATAGCTTATTCTCAGAGAAATGCTAATGTACGTACATAGTTTGTTAAGCAAAATAGGCTGAATTTCTTGCGTGTTATTAAAAGTAGATTCATTTTTTTATCATTTGCTGCATAAACATTTAAAAAAATAAAAAGTTATAAAACTTCAAGGTCATTAGCATCAACTTAGGTATATCATTATAGTTCAGTTAAAGTAGATAAGGACCTTAAAGTTAATATTACTAAAGTTGTTGACAAGACAGAAGTTAGGGCAAAAAAAGAGAGCTGACATTTCTGGCTAGAAATCCAAAATGAATATGCCCCAGCTCTGATGTAATATGAATGGTAATGGTACAAAATCATAAGCAAATACTATTTTTGTTAACACATTTGTGGCTTGGTGCTTTCTTCTTTGCATATCTTATTAATCATAAATTCTCTACAGATTAAAACTGATTATAGCTGCACCACATTTGACAAAGTATGAGATATATCAATATTCTTTTCTCTTTCTCCTTCTAATGTGGAATATTCAAGAAGCTCATCAACTGAAATTGTTTTTACAACAGAGGCAGAAAAATGTATTAATAATTTTCTATGTGAACATAAATAGCCATTAACTATTTGAACTCTCCAAAGAGAACAGGAATCTTGACTATGACTCAGAGAGTGAGTAGTATGATTTAGTCTTGTGCTGTTTGTCAATAAACCTAGAAAAAGAATGACCTTCAACAAAACAGCTCTTTATTACTGAAAAAAAGTTGATACTGCCAACATCCACCAGAGTTGAAAAAAAAATAAAGTGTTTACAAATACTCAAACAAAAGAAAATACCAATACCTTCTGGCATACTTAATACTCTTTCTTTATTTGCTAGCACAAATGTTCTAGGTGTGTTTGGGGCATGGGTTCAGTTTGATACTAAGCGCTGCTTACTAATGACATTAAGAAACATCTGGAGGCTATGTAGGAGGGACACATCAAGAGTCTTTTTATTTTTGTAGGAAAAATGGGCAAGCTTTCCATGAAAGCACTCATTTTAAGCAAAGACAAAGTCTGGCAGCCAATGAGAGAAGAGAAATTGAGGACAAAACATCATTTTTCACTCAAATTTGTTTTATAGACCAGCTCCTGAACTGGACTTCCCTAAAGAGGGAAGGCTGTGAGCAACACAACCTGAAAGATCTATGTCTACTTAAATGCTAAAAAATGAGGCAGCCAACTTGCTGCCAGAGCACTGGGACTCCAAAGTCAAGTGCAGCGTTAAAGGAGAAAGGTGCTATCAGAGTAATTATCCAGAGATGCCACAGAACTACTGTGGAATTATAAAATTGTGGTGTACTTCAGAATCAACACCAGAAAACTCCAGCTAAGGTGGCAGTGGGGAGGGGGCTCCTACAACCCAGCAGGCATTGAAGGCTCCAAAAGCAGGTTCCAAATTAGGGAAAGAAGAAGCTGACCATGGTGTCACATGACCGTAGTGTCATAGTGAGAAGACCTCTTTATGAGCACACAAGAGATACAACCTGGTGACTTCCAGATATAATGGGGAGACTTCTCAGGGAGTGGAAGCCTCACTGAAGTAGATATTGATGATGAATATTATTTATTGAGCAATGACTATGTATCAGACACTGTTAATTGCTTCTCTTATATTTGTTAAATCCCTGCGACAACCCTATAAGGTTGTAGATATACTTAGACTCAGTAGCTATAACCCCACTTTTATTATTTATGGCCTGAGAAAACACAAGTGAGGTAAATTTCAACGTGTAAAGATTTAGAAGGCTATGCCTTCAACACATTGGAGTATTTTATAAGTCTGTTAACTGAGCATTTCCCTAGAATATGTCTATGTGAAAGTAGATAAATAAATTCAAATGTCCAGCACTGGAGATGGGCTCTTATTTCAGTGGCTTAGGATACATATTGTCTAGGAGGGGCCTAAACACTTTCACAGCTTTCCTCCACCTCCTGCCTACTTCCTGATCCATAGTATTAAACAACCTCCATTTCCCTACCAATCATATTATTCCTTATTGATGTTAGAATCTCACCCAGTACAGTATTCTGTTTGGCTGAGTCTGAACCTGCATCTAGAATTACAAAAAGAACAAAATTATACAAAGAATAAAAATAATCCAAATGCTCAAAGTAAGAAAATAGTTAAATTTCAACAAATGTGACATCAATTTCCTGAAACATTGGATTGCCAATGACCAATTAAAAATGTCACTTGGAGAATTTGTAAGTAGTAAGTATGAAATGACTATACTATTTTATGTTTTATGTAGGTTTTTTTTTTTTTTTTTTGAGGCAGAGTCCTACTCTGTCACCCTGGCTAGAGTGCCGTGGCATCAGCCTAGCTCACAGCAACCTCAAACTCCTGGACTCAAGCAATCCTCCCGCCTCAGCCTCACAAGTAGCTGGGACTACAGGCATGTGTCACCATGCCTGGCTAATTTTTTCTATATATTTTTAGTTGTCCAGCTAATTTCTTTCTATTTTTTAGTAGAGACGGGGTCTCACTCTTGCTCAGTCTGGTTTAGAACTCCTGAGCTCAAATGATCCGCCCACCTCGGCCTCCCAGAGTGCTAGGATTACAGGCGTGAGCCACCACGCCTGGCCTATGTAGATTTTTAATATCTTAACTTTTGTGTAGCATTTTACAAGTATTTCTGTATCAATTATCTTGCAGGATTCTTACAACATTTGCAGGAGATTAGACAGATGCTTGTTGGAGAGGCAGTATCAGACAGCCACAATGTCTGGGTTGAAAACCTGATTTTGCCACATTTTGTCTCTACAACCTTAACCAAATAAATTAATCTCCTTAGGATTCAGTTTCTTCCTCTATAAAACAAGATGACAATTATAGTACCTAGTGTTTGGGGGATAAATAGATGAGATACTATATATGAACTAGCTGGCACAATATTTGGCACATAATAAACACCTTACTTCATGACAGACACAATTCTAAGTGCTTTACATATATAATTAATGTAACCCTCACAAGACAATTCATGTTCCACAGATCAGAGAACCAAAGCAGAGTGAGGTTCATATTATCTGAGTGTTAAATCATTTATTCTTTTTTCTTTTTATTAGGACATTCCCTTGTTTACAGATGAAGAAACGAAAGTTATAAAAATGACCTGCCCACATTATTTCATTAGAAAATCGTAGAACTGGAACTTATATCCACCTTCTTTCCCCTATTCATGTGATGAAGGAGGTTATAGAATTGCATGAACATTTTATTTCACAGAGTATATGAAAACTCTGTACTTTTGCACTACCATTTGTTAAAATCTTAGTATAAATATGGCTTGCATGAAATAGAGTTTTTAAAATAAAATGAAAGCCTTTCAGAAAATGACTATTAAAAAACAGGCTGACTAATATGAAGCCCTTCCATATACCCTTGAAGAAGCCTTTGAAAATCCAGAGTTTGTGGAATAACCAGATTGTTCAGTTGTTTATCAGTGGTTCTTAACATGAATTTATGTTCTAGGCAATTGGAAAACTTTTTTTTTTCCTTTCAAGCTCCTAACCCACTTGGTATGGATGGAAATAAAACAGTCAATGGATGAATGAATAGGCATCAGTGAAACAATTGTTCTGTGTTCTCCCCACACAAATCACTGCAGGATGCCAGCACAGAAATGCAACAGAAACAAAAATACCAGCATCGATCTTGTACCAACCCACTGCTGACAGGAAATCCACATTAATTCTCCAAATATGGTGAGAATATGCAGTTACTAAACAGAATATGCCACTAAGTTTACCACAGGATCAAGTGATAAAAGTTCTCACAGTTTCCGTAGAGATGCTCTAATCTTTTCTGCTTTATTTTTTTTTTCATATTTGCCTTTACTCAACTATTCTTTGTTAAAAAATCATTTTAAATCATTTATGAACTACATTTTCTTATCGTAAGAGTTTGCATGGAGAGTTCAGACTTCAGTTTGGGCCTTGGTCAGGCCACGGTTGCTGTGATTGCCTACTTGCCATTCCTACTGGGCGTGGAAGAAGGAACCAGAACCGATACCCCAGTTAATCCCCAGGTCCAGATAACCCCCACTGTGTAGTATCAACCCTAGTTCCTCAGAGCAATAAAGGATGATTATCCCATTAGTTTGTTAGCTTCTTTCTTTGCTTGCTGGTTCATTAACATAACAAACCTGAAGAAACTAAATGTTAATTATAGCTTTACATTTGGGGGATAAATTCTTTACTGTCTCCTGATAGAAGTGCTTCTGTCTGGGAACTAGAAACTCTGTGGACCAGA
The DNA here is from genome assembly GCF_020740605.2 of Lemur catta. NCBI lineage: Eukaryota > Metazoa > Chordata > Mammalia > Primates > Lemuridae > Lemur > Lemur catta. Next base: position 19,452,553 of record NC_059128.1, read on the forward strand.
GGCTTAAATCATCGGATGGGATTTGAATCCAAATGGGTCCCTGAGAGTTATGGTGAAAGGGACCAATTCTACTTCCATCCCTTGGTTCCTGGATCCATACATTCTAGCTACTGGAGACAAAGCACCATACACCGGTCATTGTTTCAGCTCATGTACTGTATTTGGAGGTCAGCTCCCCAAAGCCACAGGGTGTTGTTAGCCCTGACCTTGTATTGTAAGCTAAGTCTTTAACAAGCACTCCACCACCATGGTTTCAGACCAATTCTGGGTGATGGGATACATGATAGTTAGTACAATCCTTCTTATTTGCCACCCAGAGGGTTTCTTGATCTAAGGCAATGTTGTCATCAGATGAGGTATTCTGTATGCCATCTGAAGATGGCACTACAAAGGCACTGGGGGTAGTGAAGGCAAACTCACATTCAGAAGAGGTACAACTCTGGAAAGGAAAAACTTCTGTCATCTCCAAGAAACCTGGAAGCATGGCAAATGTATGCATTGTCCATATTCCCTTGGGACATTAACTCCCTCCTGCTTCTGATTGGGCACTAAGCTGTACATGTACACGTGCAGGGTCTTCGAACTTCTACATGAACAGGAAAGTCCCGGTGCCGGAGATGAGAGGTTCGCAGGATGAGCATGAGGTGAAGCCCTGCCAGGTTGAATCTGAATGTGTCAGTGAGAGCCCACAAAACACTGGTTGCCTTTGCAGTAGGTGGAAATAAGGCAAGGTGAAGATGATCTCAGGTGGCACATAATATAGGACTTTTTAAACAGCGCCTTAATTTTTAAAATTATAGTAATCTATTACACAGTTATAAGACTCATGAAGAAAGTCATGTAAGAATAAGAGCAAACATTCACATGACACTTTCTATCTGCCAGACACCCATCTAAGGGCTTCACATATATTAAATTATTTAGTCTTTCCCACCAACCAATGAAAGAAGATAATATGTAGAAGGAGAAACTGAGCATAATGTGAGTAAGTGAAAGAGCCAGAACTTAAACACAGATTTTCATACTGCTTGAAAGGTAAATGGTTCTGCAATAAATTAAATAAGAAAAGGATCAATATGCAGGCAACTCAAAGCCAGGACAATTTAGAGAAGGGGATGGTCTTAGGGGTGAGGAGGGATATGGGAGATTTTATCCTAGGCTTCATAGAGCTGAATCGCCTGGATATGACCATAGCCTATGGCCTGTGTTACTGTAGCCTTTGAATTACTGTGTTGGAACCTGTCAAAACACAAGGTAAATGCCTCTCAAGTAAGATGAAAGTATCAAAAACTACAGCTTACATGGCCTAACGCAGATGCTCTTAAATATTTTGTTCCATGGATCCCTTTATCATTCTGGCAACAGAATAATATTTTAAAATACATAAAATGCAACTGATTACAAAGGAAAACAAATAAGTTAATAAAATTATCATAAACAAATTTATGATATAACTTATGCATCTTCTATATCATGTGCAAAGTAATAAGATCTTGATAGAATAACTACCACAGTTTCAAAAATATCTTTGAGATATATAAAACAATCAATACTAAATACTTATGGTGTTCTTATAGCTTTACTAAAGTATAATTGATATATAAAACTTGGACTTATTTAATGTATATATCTTGATGAGTTTGAATATAAGTATATACCTATGATATCATTAATACAGCCAGGGTATAACCATATCCAAGAATGTTCCTATGTTTTTTTGTCTGTATGCCTTTGTTATTTTTTATTAGAACACAACTTGAGATATATACTCTTAATATATTTTAAAGCACACAATTCCATATTGCTAACTGTAAGCACTATGTTATATAGCAGATCTAGAACTTATTCATCTTGCATAACAGAAACTTTATACCCATTGAAAAAAATTTCCTATTTTCCCCTCCCCTATCCCCTGGCAAACTGCTTAATGAGTGAAATGGTGGTTTGACTATTTTAAATAAAATGGTACAGTAGTTCGACTATTTTAGATAACTCATATAAGTGAAGTCATGCAGTATTTATCTGTGACTGGTTTATTTTACTTAACATGATGTCCTCAAGGTTCAACCATTTTGTTGCAAATGGAAATTTCCTTCCTTTTTAAGGCTGAGTAATATTCCATTGGATGTATATACCACATTTTCTTTATCCAAGATGTAATTTTTCCCCTTCAAATTACATTTCCCCAAATCCTTTGAGACATACTCTGCAGATTCATGTAACCCTTGGAGAGGGATAAGAAAATGCAAATATCCAGTGGAGGGTGAAGTGCTCAGGAAATTTCACCACAAAATATGACTCCTTGGTATAAAGAGTATTTTGAATTCAAAGCCCTTAGAAATCAACAGGTCTTGGAAGGGGCTTTCCTTCTTTCTTCATGAAAAAACCAGAATGATCAAAAAGAACAGTGGACTTCCCTTTCCCTCCCTGTTATATCAATATATTATAGGAAAGAAGATCAAGAATGCAATCAGACCTGGCCCAAATCATTTTAAAGATAATAGCTGTCTCTCAGGTTAATTTAATTTCCAAAGAGAATCATTTATAAGTCAGTCTGTTTCCCCCCCATCCATTCATTCTCCCAAGTATCTATTCATCCTCCCTACTAACCATTGATTGGCACTAAATAGAATTATCTCCATTCATCTCCCCCTCTCCTCTAAAATGAGGGTATATAAATTTCTGTACCCCATTGGGATATTTGGTAATTGCTCTGTGATTTCCCCATTTGCACAGTAATTAACCTCTTTCTCTTATGAATCTGCCTTAGTGTGAGTTGATCTTTCAGTGAACCTTCTGGGATGAAAGGGAAGTTTCCCCTCACTCCCACAGGGATAAGGTGAGGGGTTCCAGCTCTTAAAATTCATCTCATCGTCTCTGTGTTGCTTCACTAACCTGCTAAATATGTAGCTGGATAAACAGTAGTAAACAATGATTCCTGTGCTCATGTAATTCCAGTTGTGTATCCACATGTATGTGTGTGTGTGTGTGTGTATGTGTGTGTGTCTGTCTGTCTGTCTGTCTCTATTGGGGTGGAGGCTAAACAGATATTGAAATGGATTACATGAATTGCAATAAATGCCAATGTCAGCATTATTGTGATAAGTGTTACGTGATATTTTGATATTTAGCAATTTCCTATGACAAATTATGCCACTAAAGAGCATCTCCTTGTTACTATATGTATTAGTAAATAAATAATGCAGGTATTCAAGTCCTCCCTAAATTAAGTTAGTAGAAAAATTGATAAAGGGTTTTCTCTAATAAATTTTCACTTCTTCTTTCCTTTTAATTCTTCAGGCAATCTATCTATAGTACAATAAGAGTAGTTAAAAATAAAAACATGAAAATACATTTCTTCCAAGAACCAGGAGGGGCAGGAGCCTTCAGAGAATGAGATGTTAATGTTAAATTAGTGTATTTCATACATTTCTAATTTCCAAAACAGACATATTCATATTCGCTCATAAATACAGAAACAGGATCCAAAAACAAATGTGAAATACTCTTGTATTAGCTGCCATTGGAGGAATAGCAAGCCTTGCTCTTTCAGTGTGAGTAATTGAGAGAGGTGTTGACATAGAATATAGAGTGGGAATCAGAAATCTTTGTTCTGAATGTTAAGCAGTTCATCTAAACAGTCAGTGAATCTACAGAGCTTGCACAAAGCACTGATTTTATATTTGGTTTGTGAAGCCTTCATGTTGTTAGAAATTAATAATGATTATAATAACTAGAAGGTAATGAATTAATTATTTTAATGACTAGTATAAAATTAAGTTATAAAACAACTTTAATAAATCAAAGAGAAATGAGCAAAGTCTAAAAGGGTATTATGGAATTGTGTTTTCATCAAGTTGTCAGAAGACCACAGTTTACCAATAAGAGATTATCACAGGACTATTATCCAAGGTCATTTGTAGACAGAGGATGTTGTAGAAAGTTTCTGTGGCATACAACCCTCTAATGACTGCAATATAGTCCCCCTAGTAGAAACTTGTGTTAAAGAATATTGACTGGCAAAAAACTAGGCCATTTTGACAAGATCCAAAGCTAGATAGCTAAGTGGGTCACAGGTATTTAAAACTAGCAAAGACTTGCCAAATTTATTCATCTTATTGAAATTGTGTGGCAAGTGCTGGGACTACAGCTTTGAACAAAACAGACATCATCCCAGAATTCTTGGAACTATAGGATTGGGTAAGTAATCACTGTAAATTGTGGTGTGTGTTATGATGAGAAAAGTCCAATTAGCTACGAGAGACAGAGACACTGAACCTATTGTAGGATGTCAAGAAAGATGTTAAGGTTGCATAAACATTGGTAAAAACATGGGAGGAGAAATATAGAAGGAGTGTTCCAGGGAGAGGGAATCTACTTGTGAGGAAATGTGATATTACGGAGGCCACTGTGCTTTTAAGAAATGGAAAGAAGTCAGGAGGGGTTGGATAGTAGAATGAGGGGAGAGGAAGATAAGCAAGGTGAGGTTAGAAAGGTACACAGGGGCCACGCCACGCCACTGTTATGGGTTGAAATGCCCCCCATCCCAAAAGACAATTGAAAGGTCTAATCCCCAATCCCTGTGAATGTGACCTTATACGGAAATACAGTCTTGCAGATGTAATCCACTTAAACCAAGATCATACTGAATTAGAGTAGCTCCTAATGCGATATGACTGGATTCCTTGTAAGAATTGGATACCTTATGTGAAGACACAGAAACACACAAGACAGAAGATGGCCATGTAAAGATGGAAGTAGAGGTTGTAGTTATGCTTCCACAAGCCAAGGAACACCTGGGGCTACAAGCAACTAGAAGGAAGCAAGAATCCTCCTCTAGGGGCTTGGGAGGAAGTATGGCCCACCTGACACCTTGGTTATGGATTTTTAGACTCCAGAGCTGTGAGAGAATGCATTTCTTTTGTTTTAAGCTATCTAAGTTGTAGTAATTTACTATGATAGCCCTAGAAAACTAATTCCTTAAGAGTTTTGACTCAGGCCAGAGAAATTCTACCAGTGAGTGAGATATGATTAGGGAAGCAATATTATCAGATTTGTAGTTTAAAAAGATGATTCTGACTACACTGGAAAATACAGACTGTAAAAGGAGCAAGATTAGTTGAAGAGAAACTGGAGACTGTAGCAGTAAAACTGGAAGTTGTGTAGCCAAGAGTCAGACCCAATTATATCCCGTGAAAGTTACTCGAGCAAAAACACGATGGCTTCCACTGCTTGACAGATACTACAGCTCAAATGAAGACACTTCAAACTGGAAATAAAATGCTCTATGACTTCTCCTGAAGAATTCAACCTGCCTGCCACTGTGCTAACCCAAAGATTGACTGTGTGCATGCTATGTCATCATTCTATTCCTTTTGGGGAAAAAACTTCTCCTGTCACATAACTTAACAATAAAAGAAAGTTGTGAAAACAAATTCTAGTTTCTACTTTGGTGTGACAGTATTCATAATGTAAAACTTTCTAAACATAGGAAGGAAATTTCAAACACCCACCATGCTTAGTAAATGGAATTATCAAACCACTAGGTCTTTAACCAGAAAATTGGGATTCAGATTTAATTTCTCCATTCTCTTATCTCCCTATCCAATATTTGAATTAAGTTGATTTTCCAGGTTTAATGTCTCAAAATAGATTTTTTTTCTTCTTTGTCCCCTATTCAGTAAAACTGGATATTATTCCTAATTCCATAACTTCTGAGACTGGTACTCTTGTCTTGCCAACTTGAAAGTCTTTGAACTACCTAAGATCTTTTAACTAATATCCTCTTCTGCATAAACCAATCAGAGAGAATTCTATTGTGTGCAACCAAGTTCAGACTTCCACATTAAGAGGAATAACTGGAAAAAGATCGGGATTGCTGAAAAGGAATAGCTAAGCAATAAGTTGTCACAACAGATCATCTTTATAAACAAAGAGAATTTGTACTTGCCTGAATTATATGTAATAAACCCAGGAAAGTGGAATATCCTGAAAACGTTTTAATTAAACTACAACTAAAATATTTAGTTCATTTTCTTATCCAAATTGGCCTTTGGTGATGTTTGCCGCCAAACAAATGTAAGAAATATGTAGTATTTTGTGTGACTCATGGCTACACTACAACTTTATATGCAAACCCAATTCTAACAAAGTCAACTGCACACACAGAAACCTTGGGTGATTTTGTTTTTGTGGTAATCAAGAAAAGTGGCTGCCGGGCTCAGTGGCTCACACCTGTAATCCTAGCACTCTGGGAGGCTGAGGCGGGTGGATCGCTTGAGGTCAGGAGTTCGAGACCAGCCTCAGCAAGAGCGAGACCCCATCTCTACTAAAAATAGAAAGAAATGATCTGGCCAACTAAAAATATATATAGAAAAAATTAGCCGGGCATGGTGGCACATGCCTGTAGTCCCAGCTACTTGGGAGGCTGAGGCAGTAGGATCACTTAAGCCCAGGAGTTTGAGGTTGCTGTGAGCTAGGCTGATGCCACGGCACTCACTCCAACCTGGGCAACAGAGCAAGACTCTGTCTCAAAAAAAAAAAAAAAAAAGTGGCTGAGTGTCCTACCTCACTCAACATGGTAGAGAACATGGACAACATCTATGTAATGATCAGTATAAACAACTAATTCATATGAATGGATCACAGACAGAGGCCCTTCATGATCTGGTTCTTGCCTACTTATCTGAAGTCATGCTCCTTGTCCTCAACTAGTCTTTTGATAATCTAGCCTACTCTCAGCTTCCCTGATAGCCTGAGCCATTTCCTACCTCAGAACTTTCGCATGTCTCCACCACCTATCGGGAACATTCTTGCCTCTATTCTCCTGGTGGACACTTCAGATTTTTGCTTAAATGTTTCTTCCTCAGAAAAACCTTTAGAATTTGTAATTTTTTCCCAATATACTCATACAGAACAATGTATATTTTCCTTCATAGTACTTAACCTTACAGGTTTTTGAGGTTTAAAGGAGATAGCCCTAGAAGGTTCCTACTACACTATAGGCATTCAAAAATTTTTAACAATTGTTAACATCATCATAATCAAAAGTGATGTTGCCTTTGCTGTTGGTTCCACCTCTCCTAAGGAGAAACAGTCCAGCTGGCATGCATGTGTAATTCAATATGCCAACTTCTTTAATTCTCTGATGTATCCACTACCTCCAGCAAGTTTTGAGGCTCGGCAACTGGGGTAAGAGAGATGCAGTGTTGAAAGGATTTGGGCATTGAAAGACTGTTTTTATTCAGACAAAAAGTCAAATGTATCTAAGATTAGCCAGTCTAACTCACCATGGGGTTTCTATGAAATTCTTTGATAATGGCAATTTGGAAACATAAGTCTAGTCTTTTATAAGTGTGGCCCAGCACTTGCCGAGAATTTAGAAGAATCTAATCTCTAATGATATTTGCTGAATTTAGCAGAGTAAGGAAGAAAAGGGCACACTCACCCTATTAGGAGCATCACTTAATAAAAGTGGAATGTTAAAAATAAACTTTCAAATTTGGTAAATTCTCTCCCAGAACACATATGTCTTAACATTGCCTTAAAGAGAAAGCTCCACTGCCAATTATTTTTTCCCACTGCCAATTATTTAACATAAGTAAGACATACTCTTTTTTAATGGCATATTCACATTGTTTCAAAAATATAAAAAGAAAAGATGAATATCCGTTCCATTTTGCTGTGTGTTGTTTTGTAACTTCAAATGGTAAAATGTTAATGCCATGCAAACATTATTCACAATTAATGTAAGAATGGAAAGCTTTCTGAGACCTATTTGGCAGTTCTTCAAATGTGTCTCTAAAAGTTTCTCTTCTCTAAGACACAAAATGATGTAAGGAAACTTGGTTGATGGTGGAGCTCCATCATGAGGGAAAGCTCAAATGAAAACAAAAAAAATGTTTTTTCTGACTGTTCACACTTCCAATCAGTCTCATAAAAGAAACATTTCTCATCAGCCTGTCAATGGACAGATTCTGAATCTAAGGCATAAAGAAATGTGGAAAGGACACATCAGATAAAGGACTGATAACAAGAATCTATTTAGAACTCAGGAAAATCAGCAAGAAAAAATCAAACAACCCTTTCAAAAAGTGGGCAAAGGACATGAATAGAAATTTTTCAAAAGAAGATATAAGAATGGCTAACAAACATATGAAAAAATGCTCAACATCCCTAATTATCAGGGAAATGCAAATCAAAACCACAATGAGATATCACTTAACTCCAGTGAGAATGGCCTTTATCAAAAAGTCCCAAAACAACACATGTTGGCGTGGATGCAGAGAGACAGGAACACTCATACACTGCTGGTGGGAATGCAAACTAGTGCAACCCCTGTGGAAAGCATTATGGAGATACCTTAAACAGATTCAAGTAGACCTACCATTCGATCCAGCAATCCCATTATTGGGCATATACCCAGAAGAACAAAAGTCATTCTATAACAAAAACACCTATGCCCGAATGTTTATAGCAGCACAATTCACAATTGCAAAGATGTGGAAACAACCCAAATGCCCATCAATCCACAAATGGATTAGTAAACTGTAGTATATATATACCATGGAGTATTACTTAGCTATAAGAAATAATGGTGATACGACATCTCTTTGGTTCTCCTGGAGAGAATTGGAACCCATTATATTAAGTGAAGTATCCAAAGAATGGAAAACCAAGCATCACATGTACTCACCAGAAAATTGGTTTCCCTGATCATCACCTAAATGCACATTGGGGAATGATACCAATTGGATATCAGACTGAGACGGGGGGTGGGGGGAGCAGATGGATGTATGCATACATGATGAGTGCGTTGCGCACTGTCTGGGGAATGGTCATGCTTGAAGGTGCTGACTCAGGGAGGTGGGGGGTGGAGGGAGGGGATGGAGGTATGACTACATGGTGAGTGCCAGGCGCACTGTCTGGAAAATGGACACACTTGAGGCTCTGACTCAGGGGGATTGCGGTACATGGACAATGTATATAACCTGAACTTATGTACCCCCATGATGAGCTGAAATTAAAAAAAAAAAAAAGAAATGTGGAAAGGGAAAACATATTCCAGAATACCCACTTAAGGGCTCAGTCAGCCATCACACGTGTTGACCATACACTGAGAAAAAGATAAAAGAATATGTAGTACTTTGAAGATTATAAATCATAATCACTATTGTCAAGCACTATTGAAGATAAGGATAATTTTTAAAGAAAATATGTAGCAGCATCAACCATTGCACAAAACACTAGAAACTCCCCCTCCTCACAACCCACAGGAAATGTGCCCTTATTTACACAGTAAAGACAAAAGAATGCCTCCAAGTGTCCCCTGGCCCCATCTTACCCCACCACCATTTCCCCTACTGACCCTACAGGATCAAGGGAGACCACAACAATGCCCTAACTTCCTGTAACTGAAGATATGTATTTTCTTGAAGCATTTAGCATTGAAACCATTACTGATCCAAGGGATGAAGTTGCTAACTCTGAGCTCATTGCTAGAGCTACCCAGGCAACCACTGTTTTCTCCAAAGTGTCCTTATACAGCTCTGCCTCTGAGGTTCAGGGCTGATGAAAATTAAGTTTGCTTGATTTGGTGATGAAAATTAAGTTTGCTTGATTTGGTAGAATTATCTCTGAGTCTAATGACACACAAATTCTGGAAGACTTAGGCAATTGTATGAAAAGACTCAATCCAAAAGAAAAAGAGTCACAGTGGTCGTTTAGCATGATACATACAGGAGTTCCCAAATCTTTGTTGACATGAATCCTTTGGTGAAAGAATTTTTTTCAAGTTTTGTTTTTAATTGACAGATAATTGTATATTTTTATGGGGTACCATATGATGTTTTGATACATGAATACATTGTGGAATAATCATATCAGGCTAATTAACATGTCTATCATCTAAAATACTCATCATTTCTTGGTGGCAAGAACATTTAAAATTGACTTGTTTGGTTTTTAATTGCAAAAATTCTTTTTATTTTCAATTATTTTTTATTGTGGTAAAATATATAGAACATAAAGTTTGCCATTTTAACCATTTTGATACAATTTAGTGATATAACATTCACAACATTGTATAAGTATCACCACTATTTATATTAAAAACATTTCCATTATTCTAGTACTCTCAACCAATTAAGCAACAATTCCCCATTTCCCCTCCCCATCAGCCCCCAAGAACTCCTAATCTACTTTTTGCCTCTATAAATTTTCCTGTTCTACATATTTCATATAAGTGGGATCGTAAAATATTTGTTATTTTTTACTTAGGATAATATTTTCAAGGTTTATCTGTGTTGTACTATATATTAGAATTTCATTCCTTCTTATGTCTGAATAGTATTGCATTGTATGTGTATATACCATGTTTTGTTTATTATTTCATCTGTTTATGGATGCTTGAGTTGTTTCCACATCTTGGTTATTGTGAACAATGCAGCAATGAACACATACAAGTATCTGCTGGAGTCCCTGTTTTCAATTTTTTGGCTCTATATACCTAAGAGTAGAATGGATAGGTTATATGGTAATTCTATGTTTAACTTTTTGTGGAATTTCCAAACTGTTTTCCAGAATGGCTGCACTATTTAATATTTTGTTTGTTTTCCTCCGAAACTGATTGTGTAAAACACATAAAGGTAGAGCAACTCTAGAGGAAGCTTCTTGAGTTAGGCCCTGAGGAAACACCTGGAAAGCTTTGGCTTCTCGAAACACCTTTAAAAAGCCCCCCAATCCCTCTGTCAACAGATGACAGAAGGGAAACCAGAGAATCTGTACAAATTCCCCCCAAGTCATGCAGTTAGTGAATGTTCAATGAGGATCTCAAATACAGATTGCTGAATACAGGTTAGATTACATTCCCTGCTGGTTGCATCTGGCTAAATTGGGCATGTTTACCTTTAACATTCTACCTTTTTTCCATTCTAAACAAAAATAGCTAAAGATGTTAAAATGAATATTGACTTCCAAAATCTTCCTTAGATGTGTCATAGGGTGAAGATAAGAGAATGTGATGAACAAGGTTTATGCAATCACCTACATCTGTGGGTTGTACTTACAAAAACTTAATTATTCAGATATAAATAGCAATTTCATCTTTTTCCTTTATACTGTCCGAGAAAGTATCAACATTATTGAAGCAAACTGAAAATTTGCACAATAGCACTAAAGGAGATAAAAGGGTAGCTTCAGGGAAAGCCTTCACTCAGAGTGCTTACCTTTTTGACCACCAGAGACTCCACAATGGGGAGAAACCCTATGAATGTAATGAATGTAAAAAATAATTAAAAAAGAAAAGAAAAGAAAAGAAAGGGTAGCTTCACACTCACAAATTAAAGCCAACCTCCTTCTCCATATCGCCACTCGCATTGTTCAACATGTAAGTTTATGAGGCAGAACAGTGTGGCCTCTGCAATTCCTTACATTGGACCTGAGACAGAAAGAGGCCCCCTACTGATCCACAACCTCCCAACATGCAGACAACATATCGGGTTATTTGATTCATTGCATCTGCAGCATCTACAAAGGTGGGAACCCTAAAATAATATGCTTTGTGGTTACCACTCATTTCACAAAATTTTCCAGGCTTTATGATATATTCAATCAAGGAGGCTAACTGAGATTACAAGCAGCACCTTAAATGTGAGGACTTAGCAAACGTTGTTTTTCATACACAGAAGGATAATGGGGTACTGTCTGGTCCATGTAGTTATTTAGTGATCCAAGCTTCTTTTAATTCATGGCTCTACCATTCCATTTTTTACTGGATCTTTGCATTTGTCCAACTGGTGAGAGAAGAGAGAGTATAGAGGACAGTGTATTCATTTGCTAAGGTTGCCATAAAAACGTACCATAAACTGTGGTGGCTAAAAAGAATAGAAAATGTATTCTCTCACAGTTCTGGGCACTGGAAATTAAAATTGAAGTATTGGTAGAACCATGCTCCCGCCTAATCCTCTAGGGGAGGATTCCTCCTTGATGCTTCCAGCTTCAGTAGCCTCAGGCATTCCTTATCTTGCAGCTGCAGCACTTCAATATCTGTCTCCCTTGTCACATGGTCTTCTTTTCTTATAAAGACACCAGTAAAATTGGATTAGGGACCCAGACATAATTCAACCCATAGCAATGGAAAATTTTCTATGGGCCAGGGCCAGAAGTTGTATATTTTATCCCCACAGCCATTTCATTGGCTGGAACTCAGTGATATGATCTCACCCCTCTGGCAAGGAGTCTGAGGAGTATGGTTCAGCTATAGGGTTTGGTGACTACATGACATTGTGCCAAAAATAGTAACTGTGCAACCCAGTTATTTAATCCTCAACTTTTCATTGGAGATATATGTTAAAAACATGATTGTTACTTAATTTTAAATTTCATCAAATACCTATATATTTAAAAATAACTGTGCTACATTTTCATCTATGAAAAAGAAAATATTCTATATGCTTAATTAAAATAGGATCAGAATAAAATGTTAGAAAAGATGGTTAAGAAAGAATATGAGGTAGAAAAGGAAACATGGCATGACTTCCAGGTTCATATGCTTCTTTGACTATTCAACTTGGGTTAGAGAAAGAAGATTCAAGGTCATTTATTTTTGTTGTTGTTATTGTTGCTTCACATTTTGAATATTTTTAACCTATCATTTTTTTATGGTATTAAATCAAAGAGGTGACTTCTGAATTTTTTGATGGACCTCTAAGAAACTAGCTTCAAAGCCTTCATCACATCAGCATGTAGGTAGCTGAACTAATATGAAAATTTGATGTATATTTGGCACTAACTGTAGTTGAGTCTGACTCAAAATCTTATTAGAAATGTCAAATCAGTTAACTAAGCATGGCTGACCATTGGCTTTCTTTTGAATATTCCATACTCAAAGAAACAAATTTTGATAGAATAAAAATCTGTCTAGCTATAGGAAATGAATTATGAACAGTATAAGTCAATTATAGCAAACCTGTTGACCTTACCCAGTCATTGGCCAAGGTGTGTGACATGACTCAGTTCTAGAAAATGAAATACAACGAAACCTCCCCAAAAGGAGCCTCTGGGAAATATTTTTCTTTGATGATCAGAGAAGCATTTAGAGAAAGGTCTTTTTCTTTTCCAACCCTACATCTCATTTAGAATGCTGTCACATCAAGACTCTGCTTGTAGCTGCAACCCCCATGTTGCAGCTAAAAGAGGAGTCATGCCAATATGCTAAGAATGGTCAAGTGGCAAAACTGAATTACAGGTTGAGTCACCAAAACAACCCTGGGCTTTCCTACCTCCAGACTTCTTGTTAAGTAAAAAATAAGCATCCATATGATTTCAGATGATCTGCATCCTGGCTGAAATAATACGCATATGTGTAGGGTGTCAACACCTATCTGTCTTCCATAGTCTCTGACGGCTAAATTCAAGAGGCCTTCAATCGTCAGGCTCATCCCCTTCCCTTAAGTAGTCATTCCTGTGAGAGAAAGGCTGATGAAAGAAATAATATTTGGCTCAACCACACTTACAGACAAGAATGGGAAGATTGCTGAATTCATGGTAACCCATATAACACAGCGGATTCCTGATTACTCATTTTTGTTTCCAAGTCTCAATCTTTCTCTACCAGATACAATGTGGGCTCAGAAGCTTCCCATACTAGAACCCTGAGTTCTGTCCTAGCTTTGGGGTTGGCCTTGTCTTAACCTTAGACTGCTGAGGTTCTGATACTTAGTTCTTCCCAGAGCCTTCCTTTGGGTATGGATCATGTTACTTCAACCCACAGCTAGAGTCTGCCCTTTATAAAATGATGATCTCAAATCTTAGACTCCATCATTTAATATACCTGTTCCTACAGTTGTCCTGTCACCTTGCTCTCTGGAGTAAATCCCCAGTATATTTCTGCCAGAACCATATCGAAGTTTGCCACACTCTCTGTAGAGGTTTTGCCCTTGGTCCTTGTGTCTCCAGCCCTCCTCTGCATCCTGCATGGGTCCTCTTCCCTGCAGGTCCATGCTACTGCTGAGGCACCTGGATGCCTCCTTCCCAAAATGGCTTCAGCTGGAGACAGCAATAAGAAGTCATATGAAGAGCCCAGGACCAAGAGTCAGACAACCTGAAATGCAGCTGTGGCTCCACACCACCCTGTCCGTGTGACCACAGGAAAATCACTTAACCTCTCTGAGCCCCAGCTTTTTCATCTGTAAAATGAAGGGGTTGAACTAAATGAACTGTAAGATATATCCCAGCTTTAATACTTCAAAATGAAAAGCAAAGCTTTAAACTGGTTTGACCACAGTCATTTATTTTCACAGTGTGAGCCTTTAAAAAGTTTGCCTTTTGCTTGAAGTTTCTTCCATTTTCCTGATTTTCTATTCTTTCTGAATAACTCTGATTCTTCTCCCAAAGGTCATTCCCTATTTCTATGATAATATCCTAAAATGTTGTGCTCTATGAAATATCTAGTCTTCTCACCAAAGCAAAATGTAACACTCTCATCCCTTAGAAGAGCCTCTCTTTTATTCTCTCTCTTTCTTTCTCTTTGGAAATAAACATAATGAAAAATGTGAATTTTAGTTAAGGGTGAACTTCCCATTCTATCATCAGTCTAAGAGCAACTCAGCAGAAAACCAAAGAAAAATAACTCCAGGGATCAGAACAAATAAACATGAATGTCATAATAGATTAATTGCCTCTGAGAAGGTTTTTCTGATTTATCCATCCCACTGTGACTCACCAATTCTTTGTACACTTATTATATTCTAATCTGTACCAAACAACAATCTAGCATTTATATTTCCCCTAGCTTTTTCAATATAATTTATATATATATGTGTGTGTGTGTGTGTGTGTGTGTATATATATATATATATATATACATATATATACACACACACACACACACATACATACATACAGTTATATATATATATATATATGTATATATATATACACATATATATATATATATATATAACTGTTTCAAAACCTTTGTGGAATGAGGCACATAGTGGATCAGAGAATTAAAATTATCCAGCCAATGAGATACTGACTTTAGTGTTCATAATGTAAAAAGTATATACTCCAAAATAAACTAGATCTAAATGTTCTTCCCTATAAAGGTGTTGGGTGGGAAGAAGTAGGTGGAGAGGAGGAGTAATCCTAGCAAATTCTAAGGCTTTCCAGTGCTAATGAGTCAGCTCTGATACTCAAATTGAAAAGGCCACCCCTGCAGCTGCCTCTGAAAGGCGCCCACGGAACTCTCTCCTGAGAATCTATGTGGGGGAGAGGAAGGTGGGTGTTCAGTTTCAATAACACTGACATCCAGGATGCAGTCAATTCCTACAACCTGCGTTTGTGAAGGGGTCTGAGAAAAGGATGCAGGAAGCATAGGTTTGATTCATTCCACTTCATAGCTCAGTCCTTTAACAACAAAGTGTTCAATAAATATGTATCGAACACAATCTATATAAGGCAATGCATTAACATGCACAGAGACATGGTTCTTGAACTTCTGAGGTAGTTTAAGATACCAGACATGCTTAGGAAAAGACACATGGTCACACAATGTATAATAGCTCATGCCAAGGGTTAAACAAGGGATGCAGGTGTGGATGATTGCATGTTCATTTGCTGAATGACTACACTCTCACACCTAGCCTCATCTATCTGGGCAGGACCCATACCCACTTCCAGATGCTCAAGAATTAAGCTAAAAGAAGGGAGTAATCTTATTGGAAGGAAACGTGTTTACTTGCAGAGATTCAGGCTAGGACTACACTAGGGATGACATTCCTCCACCTCCTTCACCTCAAGGACTTCAAGGGATTTGAAACACTTCCCCAAATTCTACTGAGGGGAAAAGTAGGTGAAACTGAACAGCCAGTAGACTGAGTCAGAGGGCTTTATGATGGGGCAGAGAACTTTAAGATGTTGTCAATTCCAGTCATTCTCCTTCTCAAAACCTTCCAGTTGTTTTCTACCTCACAAAGGGTAAAATCCCAAATCCTGCAAGATCATAACATGATCTGAGCCCCCCTCCCTAGTCTGTCTCATCTCTGGCCACTCTCGTCCTCGCTGTCTCAGCTCTTGCCATGCTGACCTTAGTGGGAGTTCAACAGGCACGCCAAGCTCCCTCCTGCCTAAGGATCTTTGCATCTACTGCCCCTCAGCCTGGAGATCTTTTCCCTTAGATGATACATTCCCTTGTTACTTTCATTCACATCATTGCTCAAATATCTCCTATGTGCTAGGTTGTTCCTCAGTACCCTCTAAAACAATAACCCTACAGTCATTTGCTCCCCTCTTTGCCCTGTGTATTAGTTTCCAGTAGCTGCTGAAACAAATTCCCACAAACTTAGTGGTTTAAAACAACAGAAATATATTCTCTCACAGTTCTGTAGCCCAGGAATCTAAAATCTGTCTCACTGATCTAAAATCCAGGTGTTGGCAGGGCTGTCCTCCCTCATAAGGCTCCAGAGGAGAATCTATTCACACCTCCTCCAGCTTCTAGCAGCTGCCAGCATTGCTTGGTTTGTGGCTACATCACCCCAATCTCTGTTTCTGTCTTCATATTGCCTTTTCCTATTCTATTTCTAAAATCCCTCTACTCTCTCTTGTAAGAACACTTGTGATGATATTTGGGACTAGATTACTCCCATCCTTTAGCTTAATTCCTGAGCATCTGGAAGTGAGTATGCATCCTGCCCAGACAGATGGGAGAATGAGGCTAGGTGTGGATTATTCAGATGATACAGAATAATCTTCTCATCTCAAAATCCTTAACTTAATTACATTTGCAAGAACTCTTTTTCCAAATAAGATAACATTTACTGGTTCCAGGGATTAAGATGTGACATCTTTGGGGGTCATTTTTTAACCTACCATACCTTGCTTTATTTTCTTTTAATAATGCATTTCACAATCTCACATTATATTATATATTTGCTTTTTGTGTATTTCTCTCACTATTCCTGTCATATTCCCAATATAAATAAATAAATATTTGTTGAATCAGTGAACACGGAGACTCCCTATGGCCAACCAGGTGGAGCAGACATGGTTAAAGAGAGGATTTGAGTGACAGAGCAGATGCTGTTGGTGTTCTCGTCCTTCAGACTTTCCATACGCTCCAGAGACTCTCAGCTCCCAGTATCCACATCTCTGTGCCTGAGGAGACTTTTGTCCAGGACCACCGAAGGCCATACTGTCTCAGCATAGAAGACCAGAAGTTCCAGGAAAATAGTACCCCCTGAGAGTAGTACTTAACCAAGGATGCTGGAGTTTCATTGTGTAAACACCCCAGCTGCCTTAGTCCTCTGATGAAATAATTCTGAGTGCAGGATTGGCCTCATTTCCCAGAGTTTTCCCAGTGGATTTAACCCCGCGCGCGAGCGCGCACACACACACACTGTTGTAGCTGGCTTAATAGCACAGCATTCATTGACTGCTTCCCATTTATTGTATTACTTCCCCTACTTCTTACAGGTGTTCCCTTCACCTCCCAAACAAACTACTAATACTCTATATTGTATCTCAGGTCCCGCTTCCTGGTGAACCCAGACCTTAACAAGGGTAAAAGTAAAGAACTCCTTTGTGCCAACCTCTAAACTCCTAGTCAGCGCCTGATAATTTAATGGTAAGAATTTTCAGCAGTGGACTCTATTTCCCACCTTTAAAGACCCTGAGTGAAATGAGCAACCCGTATAGCTATTCAGGATGGTCCTGGTTCTGATTACACTGTGCCACATATTTGATCAGGCCAAGTTCTCCCTATCCTATGCCTGCATTAAATTAGATCTACATTTGAAATATTAATAGCAAAAAGGATTGGAATGTCAAATCACACTCATAAGAATTAGAGATATTTCCCACTGTCAAGTTATATTCATAATTTTAAAGACACAAGTAATCACAAGCTGTAGGCAGAGAGGAAAAAATCTGGGAGCATAAATGCACATAAGAACACATGGTAGCTCATATTTAATATATGGTCTCCAAGTGATGCCTACAGGAGCATAACTTACTAAAAAGGGAGCTTGTTTCATCATGAGATATTTTCATTTTATATTCTAATTGTTATATATCTTTTCCATGAAGCTACTCCTCATGAATTAATAGATTCCAGGTTTATCATTGTCTATGACAGATCATGTACATCCTTCTAAAAGTATTCTGTAAGTAAGGATTCTTTGGCTAGTATATATCGTGTCTATTTGCCAAGAGGTCTGTTATTAGCATGTTTAAAAAAGATTTTTGAGCAGATAATTGTTATTCTTTCTTTCCTGGGGCACCACTCAGTAACAGGAGAAAATGGATTATAGACCTAATTCTAGATCTCTCCTTCCTAACAACTAAATTAACATGTCAAAATATTTAATATATAGTATGAAGTGGCCATCAAAGTTTAATAGACATATTGATTAACTTTGAATACTTTGAAAGTATTTGCTCTTAATTACCCCTTAATACATAGGGCATATCTTTTGGTAAATGTAAACTATTGGTGCCATTATTTTCAATATAATTTTGAAATATATTTCTATAATTAATTAGCAAAACCTAGGCTTTCTTATGCAATCTTTTGAAAAATGTAAATGAATGACGAGGCTCTAGAAATGACATGTTAATGAGGATAATAAAATTCAAGCCCCCAGTGAAGACATGATGGATAATCCATTATGTGGAGCTTGTTCGAGGTATAAATAATTCAAGAACAAGAGATTATCAGTCTGACAGAAGTCTTCATCTGTTTTTTAACCAAAAATTGGCAGTTAAATAGGAAGAACAGCATAAACTTAACTCCTCTTTCTTTGGAGGAAGAGAGGAAAGGAGAGGGCTGAGGAAAGGCATTATTTTTTTTATTGTTTAGGATTAGCAAAGTTTTTTAAACACTCAGTGTTAGTATAATTCTTTAAGGTAAGAATTTCCCTTTATTTAAAAGCAGAGCAAAAAACCTAAAATGAGAATTGAGTCATAAAAATACACAACTCTCTGTGTTGTCCTTTATCATATGTGTTTTGAATCCTAAAGTTTGAGTCCAGAGACTCAAAAATATCTCATTTGCTACCAACTGTATGTATTTTAAGTAAGGCCAGTCCAGGCTCTTGGGGGTACAATGGGGAGAAATGTATAGAATCCTCTCTTTTCTCATTTTCCTTCTCATTCCCAGTCTGACTCTAAGCTGCAGCAATTGATTGTTGACAAATTTTCCTCTCTCAATGAGAGAAGTATCTTCCCCAGCAGAAGCACAAAAGAGTAAGTCTAGCTACCTCGTCCATGGGAGGAGAACACTTGCCCACTCCAGTGAAATTGGGCTTGCCCATGTGACTTTGTTTAGTTTCTCCCTTCACCAGTCAAAACACAAAGCAAAACAAAAGTCCACATGGATATTACTTCATGCAAATACACCTAGAAGGAAATTGGTATCTTCATATGACCACTTTTACGATAAGTTTGGCTAGGACCATCACACTGCTTTAACTATAAAACCAGAGCTCCTTACCCAGAAAGCAGCAGGGCCCAACACAAAGGCCACCAACACCATCCCAGTTAATCCAATGGGCTGACTTAATCTCTAGACCAAGGGCTGAGTGTTTTCAGTGAGCCATTACCTTTTCTGGAGAAAAGAGCTCTCTCCAGTTCTTTGTGAGCATCAGCATAAGAAACAAAGGTTCTGAGTGTTAGGCTGTAATGTTACTGAGAAAAAAATCATACTAATTTTCAAAGAGAGAACAAGCCATAAAAAGAATTGCAATAAATGCAAAGATTATCTCCAGCACTGATAGCAGCCCTACTCTGTGTATTTCCCTCTCCTCTTTTCATCCCCACTGTGGGTTCCTCGGAATTTCTATGCCTCTTAAATATACTTCCAAACCATCTATGTAGGAAGGATTTGAGATCTGTTTATTTTAGAATCGAATTAAGGATTTTTTTTCCTCCTATGGTATTTGTAATTTTAATTTCCCTTTCAAATTATAAACTGAAAACTTCTGTTGACTCTTGTCATCCTGCTCTTTGCAGATAAAAATATAAAATATAAAACAATATATGTCAAACACAAAGCAATCCTGAATATTAGGCAATTCTCTATTTTCACAATGAGAAGATTAATAAAAGTTTTTATGCCATGATTGTTATTTTTAGCCTAGCTAAATATTTACTTACTATGATATAAAGTGAGTGGTCAAATGTATACTTGCAATGTTTAATGTCAATTTAATTACATATGTATATTTAAATTATATAATATATAGAAAATAGAAAAAGTTATACATTACTATCTCACATTCCTTAAAATAATTTTATCTGAACTCTTCACATACTTATCTAACATAGCGTCACGGCACATGTCATCTTCACTTCTACTGAGTTGTTTCAGATAAGATACTTTGAAATGTTTGTGAAGCTCACTAAATATTTCATCC
Source organism: Lemur catta (assembly GCF_020740605.2). Taxonomy (NCBI): domain Eukaryota; kingdom Metazoa; phylum Chordata; class Mammalia; order Primates; family Lemuridae; genus Lemur; species Lemur catta. The sequence goes on from NC_059128.1 coordinate 19,472,964, forward strand.
CAAGCTAAAAGTATCCATTTGTGAAAATTAAGACATTTTATTTTCTTATTTCTGTTGTGGATAATACACTCAAAATGAAGATAAACTAACAAAACACTAAACCTTACCCACCCTATTGTTGTTTAAAGTAGTTTTTGCACTTGTGTTCTATTTACTGTGGCATTCTACCCTGGCAATTGTAAAGTCATAACTGAGGTCATTTTTTCCTCCATTTTCACCAGTTTTGTAAAGTGACTTCTACGAGTGCCTAAACTGGCTGTGATTGAGGTCATTTCAGGCCAATGTGCTTCCCAAACATTAATTTTTTGTTTGGAAAAAAGGAAAGTGAAGGAGCATGTATAATATGAGAAACTTTGTAAAGCCTCCAAATAAAGCAATTAACTCTTTTTTGAGAAGAATTGCATGACAGGGACAAGGCCAAATCCCAAAGAAAATCATTGTTAACATCGTTATGTATTTCCTCCTAATAATAAATTATTTGACCTATTAGTTCCACACTATAAGAAATTCTGTATCCTACCTTTTTCTTACCTATCTAAGCATTTCTTTGCAACATTAAATATTCATCATAAATATCATTTTAATGACTGTGGGATATTTCACAATATAGATACACCATAATTAACTCAACATTTCCCTTCTCAATGGATGTTTAGGTTATTTTCAATGCCTTATTATTATGAGAAGCAGTAGTTCAGTGAACATTATTGTGAATAAATCTTTGTCTGCATTGCTGATTATTTCATTATAATAGATTCCTAGAAGAGGAATATGTACAACTTTGAGGCTTTTGAAACAGATAAATTAATGCATTGCATTCATGACAGTTATACTAATCTTCGACTTTTAGCAGTGTCAAGAGAGAGTCCAATTGCCATATTTTTACCAGTATTGAGCATTTTGCGTCTTATTTTATATTAATTTGATAATTGAAAGCATTGTTATTGCTTTATTTTTTTAATTAGGAATTGATGGCCATTTATATTTTACCTTTGTAATTTGTTCCATATTCTTTTCCATTTGTTTATTGATAATGTAGTGTTTTCTTTATCAATCTACATAAGCTTTGTATGTCTCCATATTAACATTTTCTTAATCATATTTGTTCTCATCATTTTCACAATAAGAAATTTTTAGATTTTAACATAGTAAAATATGGTTTGTTCTCACTTATTAACTTTTTTCATTTCCTTTTCTTTAAAGTGTCATTCACCATGCAAGGTCAGGTAAATATTAACCTATATTTTATTTAGTTTTTTCAATGACCTGATTACTTATTTATTTATTTCACATATAATTATTTAAATCATCCATGATAGATAAACTTTAAGGTAGCCCCCATGATCTCTATTTCCAGATGAGAGCACAGCCTTGGCTGACAATTTAATTGCAGTCTCGCAGGGCTCACAGCTGAGCCCTGCTCAGAATCCCAACCTATAGAAACTGTGAGATAGGAAGAACTTGTTGCTTAAACATCTAAATTTGTGGTAATTTGTTACACAACATAGAAAACTATAACAATACAGATTTTGATATCAGCACTGGAGTGCTCATGGAACTAACACCTAAAAATAGGGAAGTATCTTTGGAGCTGAGCATCTGGCAGAGGAGTAATTGGATGTTGAGGAACAGAATCAGATGTTGAGGAACAAGTGATCCAGCAACTGCCCCCTGGAGAAGAAACTGGGGTGCAATACTTCAAGGAAGCAAAAACCACAGGGATCAAAGTGGATAAATCAATAGAAATACAAAAAAATAATGTACCCCACCAAAATGGAAAACTATGAAATATCGTTGTGAACATGAAGAAAAGTCATTGATATTTACTGCTATATTATTAAAGAAACATTGCAAACAGCATTACACACATACACACACATATGTGCACATACACACATATACACAAACACATAGGGAAAAGAAGAGAAGCAGAGAAAATACACAACCAAATAAGGATTTAAAAAAAAACATTGATGAACATTATCTCTGAATGTTGAAATTTCAAAGTTGTTTCTTTTAGTTTATTTGACTTTTATTTGTAATTCCTCTATATTGGAAAAGCATTATATGCACAATAAAGCTATAATTTTTAATTGAATGATGTACTGCATATTAAACACTATGTAAATGGTAAAGTGCTATTCAGATGTGAATTATTAATCACCATTCTAATTTTTTCTATCCAGCTGCTTCTGTAATTTCAACATAAATCATACAAGTGGGAAGCAGCTTATAAGGCCTTTAGAATAATACAGAACTGGGGGTTAAATCTTAGCCTCCCCTCTTGGTAGCTGAATGACCTTGGGCAAACAAATTAACCTTTGTGTGTCTTATATATTTTAAAGGAAAAATGGGTATAATGATACTACATCAAAGGATTATTCTGAACATTAAATAAATTGGCAAGAGTAAGGTGCTTTCCCTAGGTGAAAATAATAATTCATTACAGGTTTGCCACACTTATTTATCACTGATCTATACATTCAACAAAGATTTACTGAGTTCCTACTCAGTGTCAAGAAAGAACCTCTTGCCTTGAGGAGTTCACAAACCTGTGAATAAAATTGTTAAGGCAGTTCTGTAGTATCCCCATGCCTAACACACTAAATACAGTACAATAACTATTGAATGAATAACTTCAATACTTGTTGTGATAAAGTATATGTGTAATCTTATGAGAACAGATAGGAAGGGCATGCACCTATGCCCGGGGAAGTGTAACGTCTTCATAGTTGAGACGGCACCTGAGCTCAGTCTTAAGGATGAGTGGATGCTTAACATGTAAGGGATGAGAAGAGCATCACAGGGAAAGAAAAGAACAGACTTAAAACCAGAGGCAAAATAAAGTCTTGTCATACTTGGGTAACCAGAAGTAGTTTTCACAGGACTAGAGAATGCTAAAGATACATCATTATTCAAGCATCAGCATCCCCTTTCTTTACAGGGAACAGATGTGAGATTCTGAAATGCAACTGAAAAATTCAAATGTGATCAAGTTGATTTGGTGGCACACAGTGATCTGCAAAGAGATGCCACTTTACAATTAACTCCATAAATTAAGCAACATAATCTTAGGAAGGATCAGAGATTTTAAAATACATCTCACATATAAAATTAAGGAAAATAATTTGAACTTGGTAGCTGACCAAATATGATATTCACTGCTTTCATTATCACTGTGTATTATTTCTGTAATTACACCATAAAATAATATTAATATTGATTTATAATACACTAATGCCCAGCCATTTGGCTCCTGAGAGAATACACAAAGTAAACATAAAAATTTTAAAATCAATATTTACTTTGCCTTTAAAAAGAAGCAAAACCCAACATAACATTTGACCATCTTGAGTGAGTACTAGAATGTGTCTATTAGCTCTTTGTGTCCAAAATTTCCACTTTGTTATAAAAACAAAGAATACATTAATGAAAGAATTTTTGTATGTGAAGTATAACTTCCAGAGAAACTAAACCAATAGACTGAGGGTAAACCACCATCTTAGCTGCCATCACTTAATCAAGTGTGATCTCCTAGCTACACAGGAGGCGACTAAGAGGAAAAGTCAATTTCACTTGCTGTCAGCAATGAGTATCCTGCATTTGAGGTAACCCAAGCAATTAGGATTCAGCAATGCATAACAGACAGTAGAAATTTGGTCTAATGTGGACTAAGAAACTGTATAGAATGTCTTTTTGTATTTGATGCTAAGCAAGGTGAAGCTATAGAGGAAAACCTTCAAAAAAAGAACTCATTTCTCCTTTAAGTCACCAGAGATTCTCTTTCTTTGACAAGCCATTAGAATCCCACAGAACACAGGAATTACCATATAGTTGAGGTGCAGTCCTTGGCTCCCTAAAAGCTTGAAAGAAATACAAGTGCAAGATGGAGGAAGGTAGGAAGAGGTATGCTCATTGACATATAGGACATTTGGAGAATGACAGAGTTTAGGGATTAGTTGGGGGCTTAGAAATCATCTAGTTCAAATCTTACAATCTTTTAATATGACACCAGAACCTTGTCTGTACTTGTCCAACTCGCTCTCTTACTTCTAATGGCTCCTGCCACATGGACTTTGCACGTGTGTTTCTTCTATCTGGAATGTTCTTTCTTCCAGTAACACCTCTAACCATTTCAATTTTTCTCCAAAGCCCTTCTCTGACCCCTTTTCCCCAAATCCATGTTACATCACCTGCCCCATTATAGGCTCTCATTTGCACATTCTGTTTCTCCTTTCTAGCACTTTATATAATGTCATATTTATTTGTGTGCTTGGAAGTATCTGTCCTCCCCTCTAGATTGTAAACTTCATATGAGTAGCAGCCTTGTCTATTTTGTTGAGTTTGCATTTCCTAGTGCCTGGCACATAATAAGTTCTTATTAAATTAAGAGATGCAACTTTTACTCCCATCAAGGTAAAATGCAAATCAAAACCACAATGAGATATCACCTAACTCCGGTGAGAATGGCTTTTGTCATAAAGTCCCAAAACAAAGATGCTGACATGGATGCAGAGAGAAAGGAACACTTATACACTATTGGTGGGACTGCAAACTAATACAGCCTCTATGGAAAGTAGTATGGAGATACCTCAAAGAACTGAAAGTAGACCTACCATTTGATCCAGCAATCTCACTAGTAGATATTTACTCAAAGGAAAAAAAGACATTTTATAAAAAGACACATGCACTTGAATGTTCTTAGTAGCACAATTCACAATTGCAAAGATGTGGAAACAACCCAAGTGCCCATCAATACATGAGTGGATTAATAAAATGTAGCATATGTATACCATGGAGTACTACTCAGCCATGGAAAATATGGTGATCCATTGTCTTTTGTAACAACTTGGATGGAACTGGAGACCATTCTTCTATCACAAGAATGGAAAAACAACCATCACATGTACTCAATACTAAATTGGAACTAATCAACACTCATGAGCACATATGGAAGTAAAACTCAATGGAAATCAAGTAGGTGGGAGGGGAGAGGAGGGGAAGCATAAAATTTACATCTAGTGGGTACAATGCACACCATCTGGGTTAAGGGCACACTTATAATTTTGACTCAAAATGTACAAAAGCAAATTATGTAACCAAAATGTGTGTACCCCCATAATATTCTGAAATATAAATAAATATTTTATTAAAAACAAAGATAAAATATTTAAAAGACCCCAGATGTTTTTCTGTCTCATACCATTGTCTATGTTATTCCTTCTACCTAGAATATCTTCCCAATTTCTCCTCATCTTTCAAGATGAATCTGAATATCCTTTTTGGAAGTACTTCACCTCTTGACTAGGTTTCTAGAAGTCCTATGCTTCCAAATCCTTCTGTGCATAACCCTCCAACACTTTTCTTAACAGCAGAAGCTCTTTAAAACAACATCCATTAAGGTGCTTAACTGGATTAACCAATCTTTTCAACTCTTCCTGAAAATATACCAACACCTAGGGTGTTGATCACTCTTGGCTAGTCGGCTACTCTCTAACAGACCTACAGCCTTTTGGCTCCCATTATCCGAGGTCTATGTATGTTCACCAAGAACCATTGTGTTTGTTTCCACACTTCTTTATGTCAGATGTATTAATACTTGTTATTCTAGTTACATGATTCAATTAGATTGTGTGTAACTAATGAACACTGACTATACAAAAGCATTTTTCCATAAAAATTAAATATTTCAAAAAGAAGAGGTAAAACAAGATGCTAAAAATGAGGTGATCATTTGTTACAATCAAGATTAATGTATAAGACTCAGGAAAAAAATTTAAGAATCTAGAATTCTGTACTCATATTATTTCACAAGTGCTTAGATTCTTTTTCCACATTAAAGAAACTGGAAATGTTAGATGCAATATTATGGATATGATATTGCAACATGGTATGCAATATTATGTTATTATTTAAGAATAATGACAGAGAACTCCAGCTAGCAGTCCTCACTAAAATGTCTACATTAAAATAATGTGGTATATACAAGCAATGGAATATCATTTAGCCTTAAAAAGGAAGAAAATTTTTACACATGCTACAACATGGATTAACTTTGAAAGTATTGCACTTAGTGAAAAAAGCAAGTCACAGAAGGGCAAATATTGTGTGATTACATTTATATAAGGGTGTGAAATTCATGAAGACAGAGAGTAGAATGGTGGTTGCCAGGGGGTAAGGAGAAGGGGGAATGTAGAGTTATTGTTTAATGGGTATAAAGTTTCAGTTTGAGAATATGAAAAAGTTCTAGAGATGGATGGTGGTGACAACAATGTGAATATACTTAATGCCACCGAACTGTACAATTTAAAATGGTTAAAATAGTAAACTTTATAACATGTATTTTGCCACAATTTAAAAATAAAATAATATAATAATAATGTTTAATTTTTATAATTCCTCACTTTAACTGACTACTTTTTATTAATCACGTAACATTGGCCCCCATCATGATTATGAGTAGGCTTCTTTCTATTACATCAGCTTTTTATTTATTTTGTTTTTTTAGTTTCAATAGAATTAGGGGGTACAAGTTGAATTTGGTTATATGTATATGTTGTATGGTGGTGAAATCTGGGCTTTTAGCATCCCCATCACCTGAATAGTGTCTACTATACCCTGTGGGTAATTCTTCATCCCTCACCCACTCCTACCATCCCCATGTTTGAGTCTCCAATGTCCATTATACCACTCTGTGTGCCCTTGCATAGACATAGCTTAGATCCCACTTATAAGTGAGAACATGCGGCCTTTATTTTTCTGTTCTTGAGATATTTCACATAGAATAACAGCCTCTAGTTCCATTCATGTTGCTGCTAAAGACTTGATTTCATTCTTTCTCATGGCTGAGTAGTACTCCATGGTGTGTGTGTGTGTGTGTGCCTATCACATTTTCTTTATCCATTTGTCAGTTGTACATCAACTTTTTAACTGTTTCTCATACCCAGTAGGCAGGAAACCACAATGGGCAGGTATAATTTTTTATATCATCATCTATAGATCTTCCAGAACTTATTATATTTCCTGGAATACAGTAAGTAATCAATAAACATTCATTGAAGTAATGAATGAACAAATCTGCTGTTTTACTGCTAAGGGAACAGAAGCTTAGAAGAGCTATGATCACACAGTTATATAGTGGCATTGATGGGACAAGATCTCAAACTCCATTGACCAAAATTATATCCATTTTTTCAATTCAAAAAATATGTATTAAAATCTTACTATATGTCAACACAGTGTTAGGAACTGAAGATATAAAGATTTAAAAAAAAAACACAGTTTCTAATATCACAGCTGTTTTGTGCTTTAAGACAATTGTATTAAATATTCATACACAGAATTATGTCTCATCTAAACCTCCAGGAGCAAGGCTGGTAGGCGAGTTGCTTGGGAAATGACTGTGAATTTGAATACAGTCTGTGCAAAGAAAAGAATCCTGACAGGAGTCAAGAGCTCAGGCAACTCCTTTACTAATTCATCATCTCACCTTGGAGAGCTCCTCTTCACCACTCTAAACTTCAATTCTCTCATCTGTAAACAATTTTTTGAACTAAATTTCTCTATTTAGCATCCATAGGCTTTCCAGAAAGCTTAACAGTCTTTGAGAGCTTGACTCAGATTCCCAAAGCCACAGACAGGAGCATTTTTGAGAGAAGGAACAAAAACAAATCATCTCAGGTCTCCATTATCCTGATGGAAACAGCCCAAAACAAGAAGCCCTGTGGTCCAGTTACATCCAGCAGGGTGTTTCCTGATGAAATCAGTACCTGCTAATCACATGGCTAAGCCGTGACACAAAGTGATGAATGTGGAAAACAGCCTTCTGGGGAAAGGGCCAAAAATCCTCTCCTCTTAGCCAAAGAAATCAAAAGAAGTGATTGCCTTATTCAGCTCCCAGGGCCTTAGTGGGGAGGATTTGTTTCAAGCTCAGGAAACAAGTCTATCTTTACCTATGTGTGCTCTCAAGGGCATTCCATGGCTTATGAAAAGGGACCCCCCAAAATCTAGGGACACCATTAACTCTAAGGGATAGCTCTTGCTTAATCCATCACTGCTCTTCATGGCTGAATTTAAGTAAAACATTTCCTTGTCCAACATCATCATTTGTGTCACATGCCCCTACTCTAGTCTCCTAGAATCCACATATAAATATCATAGTACTAATCATTTGTGAATTTCTTCTTTTTTTTTTTTTGAGACACAGTCTCGCTCTGTTGCCCGGGCTAGAGTGAGTGCCGTGGCGTCAGCCTAGCTCACAGCAACCTCAAACTCCTGGGCTTAAGCAATCCTACTGCCTCAGCCTCCCGAGTAGCTGGGACTACAGGCATGCGCCACCATGCCCGGCTTGTGAATTTCTTTAATGTCTGTTACCCTGACTATATAGTGCACTCCTTGAGTGCAGGGAATGTGTCTATCTTGTTCTTTGCTGCATCTCCCATGATAAACACAATGCCTGACAGGGAATTTTAAAAATCTATTCAATAATTAAATTGGATATTTATTCCACTGAATTATAAGTTTTCTGAGGACAAGGTGTGTGTCTTATTTACTTTTATATTACCACTACTTAACTTAGATGCTGCCTTAGAGTCAACATAGGTTTATTGAAAGAATGAACGCACCCTCACCACCCTCTACCTCCCATCTTCTGGTTGAACAGATTTCCCTAATGCCAATTTATTATGAAAATCTCCACTGATGCTCCTTTGTAATGGAGCCTTTTGCACACACATATACCAGGCTAGAAAAGTTCAGAACACACGTGCTATGGCATCAATTGCTAGACAAATGGGCATTTGCAATCAATGACCATTGGGCCCAATTTCTTGTAACTTGAGAGTCTGCTTGAAATTTTTGTGGCTTAACCTTCTCCTATATATTATCTCCTCCTATAACTTTCTCTTATAGCTTCTCATATAGAAAAACTATCCAATGCCTTGCAATTCAAAGAAACTAAAGTCTAATCCCAAATCTGCTACCAACTCTGTGATCTTGGCATGTCTCACTGGGACTTAGTATACTAATCCGCAAAACAAAGGAATTAACCAGCATATCTTCAAGTTTTTTTCCAGGAAATCTAACATGTCATGAAGCTTTAACATAGGTCAAGCTCATGGCCATGTGAGTATAATTAACTAACAGTTCTGGATCACTCCTCTCTCTATACTTCTTCCCCGCAGGATCACCTATTCAGGACAAAGAACTGAATGTTTTGAGTTATTATTGGAGCCTTGGCTCAAAAGATTTATCAACGTGCTTTCCTATTTCTTAAAGAGCCCCCTTCCTATATAGACTTACCAGAACAGCTTGTGGTATTATAAATGAGGTTTCTAAATTCACAATGTGAACAGTGTCAGTTAAGACATACTCAGCTCTGAAAGCTGCATTCTGAGGTCTGTTGACTTCTCCTGTCATCCAATTCAAATATTGCCCTGGTGACTTCAGAAGATTTTCCACTTCTTGCCAATAAGATTTTCTTCTGCACTATGTGGTCTCTGGTCTGCTCCTATTTAAGTCAAGGTCATGGCTTGCATACATTCTTTTAAGATTCTCTGATCATTTTTTCTCTAAAAAAGAAGCATCCAAATGATAAGTACATCTAATCTCTCAGAGCCATATAGCAGACCTCAGCTGAAATGAGAAAAAGAACAGTATCCCAGGTGGCTCATTTTTACCTTTTGTGGTGAAATCACCACCTCTGTGATACAAAATCACCTATTCAATTTCAGACCTTAATAATTGGAAAAGAAATATCCATCCCAGATAATCATTGTTGAGCCCGCTACACTATGACTCCAAATGTAGACCAAAATAAGTATATTTTCAGTTAAACAGAAGCTGATATTTATCTGCCCCCTTTCCTGCATACACAAACACACACACGCACACACACACACAATTCAGTATTCAGTGCAAGCACAAAAGAAAAAAATGATTTTGAATTTTATTTTTAAAAAGTGGAAAGATTGCTTATTAATTCTATAGCTTTTGGATGAGGAATTGAAGTGAATGCTTTTTCCAGCATGAGCATGTCTTTGAAATATGTTCATCTCAGTAAGCAGAAATGTGAGTTACATTTTGAAAGATTGAAGGGTAACCTTTAACAGCGATGTGGGTTACTGGCTCAGTTCTGAAGTTGAAGAAAAAGTATCACTTCTTGGATGGTACAATATTTTATAAGTGATTCAGAAAACAGATTTCAAGATGTAGACCAAGAACAACCAGTGTGTCAGTTGGGTCTTTTGAAGTACTGTGTTTACTCTGTTTGGGATTAGAATGAATAATTTGTAGATAATTCCTCTTATTGACCACTTATCTAAAATAGGGATTCTTACATTTTAATGCGCAAATGATTCACCTAAAACTCTGGTTACATTGATGATTCTGATTCTACAGGTCTGGGGTAGGGCTCGATATTCTGCCCTAACAAGCTCCCAGGTGACTTGGATATTTCTGAGTAGCAAAGATCTCAAACAGACCAATCACCTCTCTAATTCTAATGATGGTTTTGTTTCCTTTTGTGACAAGAAGTAGAAGGGATTTGGTAGATAGATGTAAAGGCTTTTTGTTCTCTGAAAACAGACTCCAAGTAAAGTATTTCTTTTATAATCACTTCCTATCCTCTTTTGGTTACAATTGTGGAACATTATTTGGGAGAGAAATCATGGGTCATTGTGGTTATACAGGCAAAATACATAGCGAAAATATTAAGGATTAACGCATATTTAGAATCACAGAACCTCAGAGCAGAGAGAGGCTTCAATGTTGATCTGATAAAATCCCAATTATCCTTGGTAGGGCTCCCAGAATGAAGAAAACTTGACCAAACACTCATTTTTATTGGAGGAGAGCTAAAACTAGAGCCCAGTTTTTTCACACCTACAAAAAAGTGCTTGGTTTATATTGAATTGTTTATTATGATTATTATATTATTATTATTGAAAAGAACAACAAAATAACAATTCAGTTATTTCATCTGCTTTATTGCACTATATTTGGTCAGCTTCCTTAAGATAGAGTCTTAATAAATATACCTATTTCCATGTTAAAAATTGAAGAAACTGAGACAGTAACAGAATAAGCAAACACCTTGCCTGAGAACACACACACACACACACACACGCACATGCACATAGACACACACACACACATACAAATACATGGACAAAGCTACAATGAGGATTTTCTCAATGGCATTCTGATCCGTCATTAAGCCAAGCTGTCTTCTAGTTTTATGGTTTATATGAACAAAATGTGACCAATAAAACAATATGCTGTGTTTTTTTGTTATTTTTCTTTTTATTTTCTTTCTTTCTCAATTTGGCCAGTGTGCAAGCATTGATCTTTTTCTCACATGGTGTTATACTGTGTTTTTGTTTTCATCAAAACAATTAGCTACAGCTCAGAAGATATAATTCTACCAACACGTCACAGAAAATCCTGTTTCCTGCCTTCTTTAATGAAATCAGGCATCATGGGAAGTTGAAACACCAGGGAAAAGAACATGTTGTAAAGTATAATTGCTTTCAAGAAGAAAGACCTTCTTCTGTGAATCCACTTTGGATTAAATGCTATAGAATTTTTTCTTTCTTTTTTTATTTCCTGGCCCTTCTTTACAGATATTTTGTGCAATACCCTAGGCTTAGGTACAAGGTTTGTCCTACTTTCAGGGGTGTTAATGAAGAAGATTGGCTAAGATCAAGAATTAATTTTTAACCTTTTGCCTTTTGTCCCAAGAGTGCTTTTGAAACACCAATCTTGCTAGTGTTTCCATGATGAATTATTAATGCTATTTTTAGGTTGTCCCCCCTCTACTTTGACACCCACCCACCTCCAAATCCTGCTCAAAGCTTCAACTTTTCATTTGTTCCTATACTCGGGCTCCATTTGCCTTCTCTGAATATGTTACTCTTGTTCTTACCATGGGACCTTTACCTTCACTGCTCCTTCTGCTTGGAATGTTTCTTTCACCTTATTCCTGCATAACTAGCTTATGCTACTTCCTTAAAGACAGCTTCTCCAAACCCCAACCTAAAGTCAGCCGCAGTGACTTATTCAGAGTGTTTTGCCTTCTTTCTCTTCAGCACATTCATTGCCAATACTTCTGTGATTTTTTTAGCTTTCTTTCTCTCATAATAAAAATGTAAGCTCCATGAGATCAGGAATACTTTCAACCGGATCTCAACAAGTAGTTAGCACACAGTAGGCACATAATAGATACTTAGTGAATGACTGAATGAGTAAAATAAATCACTCATATGGTACATATTTAAATTCACAGAATCTTAGAGCAGCAAAAGAACTAAAAGTTGATCTAATCTAACCACCTAATTTCCGGAAGTATACAATGAACTTCAGAGAGGTAAAATACCATTTTTGAGAAGGCTTTCAGAAAGCAGAAAAAAGATGTCATTCATTAATTCTTTCAGTAAATATCTATTAGACGTCAGGTATTATACTAGATTGTTAGGAATCAAATGGTGGGAAAAACATGACTCCCCCCATCCAGTCAACTAAAAACTCCAGAGTTTCAGAAGCAAAGAAAATTGTATAGCTATTTAAAACACAGAAGGATATACAATATAAGAGTGAAGGAAATAGGTGGCGTCAATTATGACACATAGATCAGAGTTCCACTGGTCTGTTACCCTGGAAAAACTTAAAGCTATCAAAATAGAAACTAAAATGAAAACAAACTCTCAGCGCCATCTCTTGGTGAAGTTTCTCCCTACCATGGTTGAGTGGGCTCCTTCCCACTCACGGACACACCACAGTCATGATTGCCCCAGAATTCATAAGGGCCAAATGAAAAAAAAAAAAAACATCTGCAAGATAAACAGCTTAAACTAGGATTTTATTCTTTTGAAAATGATGGTTGAGGAGTTCCTAGGGAAAAGAAGATAAACCAAACTGTGTCAAAGAAAGTTTTATCATTAAGAAGGTGCAGCAAACTCTCAGTCAGCACTATTGAAGTGGTGAATTTCTAGAGACTCATGTATAAAAAGTATTATGCAATAGATAATTATGCTCCAGTGGATATAACTTAATAATAACATAATTAGTGGCAGGAAAATAAAAAATATTTTACACAAGCATTAAAATCTGCCAACTTAAACAAATCCTGCTCATTGGCACCTATCATAAGCAGAGGCTTAATCATAGTACAGTCTTGATTTTGGTAGCCTTAGAAAGCCACAAATACAGCCTCTTAATTATTATCAATTACTCAGGGAAATAAAATGAGTAGGTTTGGCTGCAAACCTACCAAAACTCATATATTTATAATATATTTAGAGCCTGATGGTTAATCTAGATTATTCTGGACAAATGTGCTTGGCTTTTCTGAAGTTATAAATGGAGGGGGGAAAAGAATATTACTGTGTTCCAGTTACTCAAATCTCAAGAGAATTTCTTTTCCTTATTGAAGTGTTGAAAATGTTTCATCCACCCTATAAATCCAAGAGTCATTGGCCTTGGTTGAGGGAGCCACCAATCCAAAATAAACAAAAATGAACGGTTTCTTCTCTCTGGCTGTGTCTGGATAGTACCAAATTGACTATCAGCTTCAAAAATAATCAGTCAATTATATGAACAAGTCAAGCTGATCTTAGTTCTATAGACATAAGAAATGAAGATTGAGCAAATCTTTCTGCTTTTCCACTAGTGTTGTTAGATCAAGTGTACAACTTTTATAGAGCTTCTATCAATTTCGAAGTCCTAAATCATAACATCAAAGTTCAACCCAGGGTAGAATATTCAATTCTTTATGTTCAGAGAAGTCTTCTCTAAACCATATATTAATAGTTTGAGCTCCTAGCAAATTTTCTGTAATGGATCACAGAGTAAATATTTCAGACTTTACAGGCCACAGATGATCTCTGCCACGTATTCTTCTTTGTTTTGTTTTGTTTTTTTACAGATTTTCAAAAACGCAAGAACTATATCCACCCCACGAGCCACACAAAAACAGGCCACAGGCCAGAGATCATCAACTCCTGACTTATAACCAACATCAGATATATTAGGAACGTATAGCCCAAAAAAGGAATGGAGGGAATGATTTTTTCTTCTTTTCGTTTTGAAGACTCCAAGTAAAAGGAAATTTTACTTGGTTATCATAGCAGGAATAATTTTTTAAAACTATATTATGCCAGTATCTTTTTACTCCCCCTCCTTTATTAGTTGAAGTAACACTAGCTGATGTAAGAAATGAACACAAAAATCTCAAGTGGCTACACACAAGACAAGTGTACTTTTCATCCAACAGCAGGATGGGCAGGGACTATCTACTCCATACAGTTGTGCAGAAATCCAAGCTGACAGAAGATCAACCAGTATTAACACAGGGATCATCATTAATGTTGACATCCAGCTAGCAGACAAAGAAAACATATTCATGTATTAACCATGTCAACCTGGAATTGACATACAATATTTTTTCACATTTCACTGACTAAAACGAGTCATGGGACACACTTACATGCATGTCAAATTTACAACGGCAAGTGGGAAATATTGATGAGACTGAGCATCCACTTTCCAGTGCAAATTCTGCACTACAGAAGGTGAGCACAAATCTTAGTGGAACTAGTTCTCTGCCCCCCACCCCCCAGAACTCCTAATTGTTTCCAGTTGCCCTAAGAATTTCTGACCGTCAACAAATTATAGCCAATGCATTTGTAATTGCTTCCAGGGCTAGACAGACAAGCCAAAAATCAGGGAACTATTGCTTAATTTTTGTTTCATCAAAGTAGACTTCCATAGATCCATAATTAAACAATATTATTGAAAGCAAGGCATCAAATAAAAGAAAAGAGTTTCCTGAAAACTCAGAAAGCTGGATTTTTTGTGTAATACAAATAAAAGCATCAAGGTATAACTATAGAGCAGGAAGGAGCTGGGATATGACCTAAAGAAAGTTCCTCCCCATAAATAAAGGAAAAAGCTCTTCCTAGCCTGTGACATGGGGAGGGGGGAAGAGGCGTAGCTGCAAGAACACAAAGAGATTTAGAAGGAACAATACAAGGGTTAAATGCTGCTTCTGCATTCAAGTGGCTCTGAATCCCCTGGTTTTGGGCTTACAGCAAGGAGGAATGTCAACTTGAGGCAGTCATAGAAGAGAGTCAAGAGAATGACTGAGGTGGTTCTCCTATGTCTCCATTGGCCAACTCTTTGTGGCTTGCAGCAGATCCAGTAGTTTCCACATATTCCAGTGAAGGATAAATAAAGACTAAGACTCCACTGAACTATACCTACAGTTAGAACAAAGAAATCTGAGTCATGCACCAGATATCAGAACAAGTCGTAGGTCAAGTAGGAGCAGTTTCATTGCCAGCAGTGGCCAGGAAGAATCCAGAACCTACTACACTGAACCAGAGACACCTCTCCCCTCCATGATTATGAGTCATTGCTCTTCCTAGAACCAAATGGCAGAAAGAGAAAGAAAAGGAAAGGGGTGGACAAAAGTGAGTTAACAGAATCCAGAAATATTGAGTTCTCCCTCAAGAGTGAGGATGCTTTGAACTAAAATAGTAGCTAAAATAGTAATGCTGAAATTTGACTGCAGATTCAACTAGTTTGGACTGAATATACCAGAACTCCATAAAATAAGTTGTCTGCTCTAAGTAGCTTAAGGGAACGTGAGAATAAAATGGAATTGAGGTATAGAAAACTAAAAAGTTATATTTCTGTGCCCCTGAGTGATAATGTATAAATTTATACCTGATATACTATGTTTATTTTTGTTAAATTGTCTTGTTCCCCCTCAAGCTGAAGGCAATATGTCAAAACACTTTTACCTATTACATTAAGGAGTACTTGAAGTGTAATCCCAGGATGTTATATAAAGAAGAGATCTTCACAGTAGTGTTAGGTTTCTGAAGTTGTTATAAACACAAGCTTCAGAGTCAGAAAACCTGTGGCAAATCATGGTTGTGCCATGTGCTGGCCACAGGACCTCGGGCTGCTTACTTAAATGTTGAGCCTCAGTTTCCTTCTTTATAAAACAGAAATACATGTACTTCACAAGGTTTCTGTCAGTTTAATAAGGATGTATATGTAATACACTTCCCACATGATAAATGCTCAAAAAATGATAGCTGGGACTAATCTATATTTTTCACCTAAGGTAATACTGAGTCAAAAGTTTTAGTGGTTCATTAAAAAATAACATCCCATATTAAAATAACTAATTATATTTTTCAAGATTAAGCAGAGTATTCATTTTCAGAAGATAGGTCAGTGTCCTGTATCATAATTGTTTGTTTTATTTTCATTATCAGGACCATCTCTGGGGCAAGGAATCCAATTCTTAACCAATAACTGGCAAAGAGAGGGAAATTATAGTGTGTGTGTGTGTGTGTGTGTGTATCTCCCATGAATACATTTCAAGTTTAAGGCCAAGATAAAAATAAAGCTGTATAACACTGCGCATGCAATGAAAGGATTTTTTTAAAAAAGAACTTTTGTTGAAATTTTGAAAGTTTGCTATTGATTACACTAAGTATGAACAAGCTGAATATTCAAGGTCAAATTAGTCCTCAGCCCTTGGCAAGAGCTGCAAGTTCTCACAGATGGATCTCTAACAGCAGTAGCAGCATGGAGTGATAATTTTAATAGCTGACATGTGAGCACCTTCTATGTGACAGCACTATGGTAAGCATTTCACCTTGCATAAGCTCATTTTACACTTATAATAACTGGGAAGGATCTCCTGTTACCATTTCCATTTTAAGATGAGGATGGTCAACTTCCATGGCTGCTTAGAAGCCAGGATTTCAACAAGGATTTGACTCAAAGCTGGTCTTGATTTCCTTTTTGTTCAGATCATGGGCTATTTTTTTTGTATTTCCCAAGTGCACAAAATAATGACAATACCCTTTCTATTTCCTTCAAAGTCTTTGCTTATCAAAAGCATTTCTGATTCCTCTTCTTCAAACTATCATTTACTCTATTTTTACTAATATTCATTGTTGTATCAACAAAGATTAACTACAACCGCCTCTAAGCAGTAAAAACCCAACCACCCTTGTCCGTGGTGACCATCAGGTCCCTGCTCCCCCAACAAGGACCATGACCACAGTCACACAGCCTGGAAATGGCAAGCAGTCACCCTGCCTTCAAAGACCTCATGCTTGACCATTCTTCCTTAGTTGCTATGGCTCCAGTAGGGCAGCAGTGGTAATATGAGAAATTCACAGATTTCCGATGGCCTCTCCTGACTCCAGAGTTAGGCAATCTTTGGCAAATCAATTTCTCTGTGTCTCTGTTTGCTCATCAGCAAAATGGGACTTAAAACACCTGCTCACTTGAGCGTTATGAAGTTGCAGTATGGTAATGTTTGAAAACTGGTATGGCATTGAAAGGATGCATTGCTCCAAAATGCTATGGAAAATACCAAACCTGTTATGATCAGTTGGCCAGAATGATATTGGTGAGGGAATGATGTTACTCCCTGATGCAGGATTTAATTCCAAAATAAATGGCAAAATTAAACTAAGAGACTCTCGGTGAGAATCTCTATATTATGTTATAATTTACCCAGTTCTTGAGGTGCTCTTAAATATCATTTCCTTTGTTTTCAGATTCTGGAAAATTTTCCGTGGATCAAGTGCAAATAATGATGATAGTACCCTTTTTATTCCTTCAGAGACTTTGCTTTTCATTTTCCCCCTCTTCCTTATGGTATCATTTTCTTCTTTTTCCCATTACTTCTCATTGATGGATGATGAACTTCTGACAAAGATGAACTATATAGCCACCTCTTAGTAGTAAAAATGATACCACTCTTCTCCACAGTGAATCAACTTCTCATTCTCTAGAACATTTTCATCTCAGCGTCTTTCAAGTGCCTTCCCTTCTAAGGATGGATATCTCTAACTCTAGGGTTGAGATTGAATGGAAAGAAACTAATAGAATCACAGACACTTAAAACTGGAGGGAATCTTAGCTATCACCAGTATCAGCCTCTCAATTCACATTTAGTTAACAGTGAATTTTCAGCACATACTGAGCTAGGAGTTTCATTACATTAACTCGTCTAATTTTATATAATCCTCACAACAATTCCATAAAATACTTTTATCCTCATTTTTGAGAAAATGAAAAGAAGACTTGGAGAGGCTATTTGCTCATCAAATAGCTAAGCAGTAGCAATGCTGTGCCTATACCTCTCTCCCAGGTCAGGGAAGTACTTTGTCTCAAATTCAGATCAATCACAGTACATTGTCCATAAAATCCAAGGCACGTTACCCAGATGAATGAGCCAGCAACAGGCTGAAAAATCAAATAAATACTAATACAAAATGCTAAATGCCAAGGGTATCATCCTTTGGAAAGAAAATTAAAAGAAAAAAAAAATGACAAAAAACCTTTTGTTGTAAATGATTTACACTATGGTTGTGTTTCATTTCTGACAGGGAAGTGTGGTGAGAAATCTTTCTCTCCAGATATTCTTAAAAGAGAGTTCACCCCAAGTTGCATTTTGCTTGTTTCACTGGTGGGAAACACAAGATAGAGAAGAAAGACTAATAAATAATTTATGAACAAGACTGCTTCACTGATCAGATTTGGTGATGAAAACTTCTTTGAAAACCCAGGAGGAACATTCTTAACAGAAATTATTTGCACTTCTCTTGGGTTGTCTATTTTTTCCCCTGCTATTAGTTTGATTTTGGCTTGACAGTCACCACTGTGCAGAAATGTAACAGCAAACACAATGAAAAGCCTTTCCACATGATTATTTTCGAAAGTAATAAGACATGTGTGACCTGGAAAATCAGCCCTTCCAATGTGTCGGGTAAGGGGGTGGATGATTACATTTTTAAAAACTGCCTTTATCTTCACATTGTGCAGGAACTCAGAGGCAAAATTTTAGGGATCTAGGGTGGACTTTTGCTGCCATCTACTGGTCTGTGATGGAAGATTGACACATGCTTCTGAACTTTCTCAAAAGGAGTCTGGAGAATTGAAAGTTGGGGGATGGGGGAAATATTCCTTTTATTAGGTAGGAAAATTCCTGTGAACAGGAATTTTCGTAGCCAGTCGCAGAACCATATATCCCTTATGCTAGAGAATGTTTAATAGCAACCCTCACCTATAATCTCGAGATTCCACCAATGAGAAATGATGCCATTCTTCACCCATTTCTTCAATCACAGTAAGTCTGAATGCGTCTATATTCATATTCATTCTCTTAAAGCTTAAAACAGAAGAGGAATAGCATAATAGTTTGGTTTCTTCTATGAGTGTTTGCTGTCAGAACAAACTCTGAACAGTTCCTAGCTGCCTGGAAATTCAGGCAAGTTATTTAACCTCTTTAAATACTATTTTCCTTGTACAGAAAATGGAAAACAATAATACTCACTCCGTAGTGTATTGTTTATCCATTTATTCAATGTACACTTACTGAGATACTGGCATGAGAATTAAATGTGGTAATATGCATAAAGTTCCTTGCAAACACCTGACACATGTAAGCTACCAATAAAGGCCAGCTGTTGCCTCTTAACATCATCACCACTAACTTCCCTTCATGTTATAATGACTAATGATTCCAAATTTGTAGTATCAAAGTAGGGAAACTACCCAGAATGACCTCACTGGATCATCAGCTTCCTTGAGAAATTAGAAATCTGTTTTGTGTGCCTTGAGGAAGGCCATGACAAACAGGAAGGATGGAAATGCCAACAGAGACGAGTACACAGATTAGAAGGTCTCTGCATCAATTTAGTCTAGATGAATAGTAGAATGCACCTGAATTCAGTCCAGGTAATCCCACAGGCTGAAAGATGGTGAAATGATGCTATAAGGCTTAGATGTTTGAAAGAATTAATGCATGTGGAGATTTTAAGTGATTATACTCAGATCATTTCATTTGGTCACATGTATTTGTTTTATGAGTAGCACTTTTGATTTGGGCAAATATGCAAATCCAGGGAAAATTGGAAGTTATTTTCTCAGAAGAGTAAGAAGGAAATAGAAATTCCTATTCCACTTCTTAGTGAATTTCAACAGATGATATATGTAAGTATGTGGGCTTTTTAAAGCACTTACTTTATCATAGCCATATAATTATCATTATTAAAAAGATTTGGGGAAATAATCATGCCATACTCAAGCCTTCCTCCAACAGGTCCGCTATATGTTTACACTGTACTGTAAGTACAATACTGTAGTCTGTTAAGTGTACAAGAGTATTATATCTAAAAAAACAATGTACGTACCTTAATTTAAAAGTATTTTATCACTAAAAAATGCAAAAGATCATCTGAGTCTTCAGTGAGTTGTAATCTTTTTGCTTGGTGGAGGGTCTTGCCTCAGTGTTGATGTCTTTGGACTGATCAGGGTGGTGGTGGCTGAAGTTCAAGGTGGATGTGGCAATTTCTTAAAATAAGGCAACAGTGAAGTTTGCTGCACTGATCAACTCTTTCTTTCATGAAAGATTTCTTTGTAGCATGTGACGCTGTTTGATAGCATTTTACCCAGAGTAGAATGTCTTTCAAAATTAGAGTCAGTCCTCCCAAACTCTGCCATTGCTTTATCAACTAAGTTTATGGAATATTCTAAATTTTTTTGTTGTCATTTTAACATTGTTTGCAGCATCTTCACCAGGAGTAGCTTCCATCTCACAAAACCAATTTCTTTGCTCATCCATAAGAAGCAACTCCTCATCTGTTCAAATTTTGTCATGAGATTGCAGCAATGCATTCACATCTTCAGGCTCCACTTCTGATTCTAGGTCTCTAGCTGTTTCCACCACATCTGCAGTGACTTCCTCCATTGAAGTCTTGAACCCTTCAAAGTCATCCATGAGGGTTGGAATCAACTTTTTCCAAACTTCTTTTAATGTTGATAGTTTGACCTCTCCCATGAATCACAAACATTTTTAAAGGCATCTAGAATGCTGAGTCTTTCCCATAGGTTTTCAATTTATTTTGTCCAGGTTCATCAGAGGAATAACTGTCTATGGGCAGCTATAGCTTTATTAAATGTATTTTTAAATAATAAGACTTAAAAAGCAAAATTACTCCTTGATCCATGGGCTGCAGAATGGATGTGGTGTTAGCAAGCATGAAAAACAACATTAATCTCCTTGTACATCTTTATCAGAGCTCTTCAGCAACCAGGTAAGTGCTTTGTCAATGAGCAGAAATATTTTGAAAGTAATCTTTTTTTATCTAAGCAGTAGGTCTCAACAGTGGGCATAAAATATTTAATAAACCATGCTGTAAACAGATGTGCTAACATCTAAGCTTTGTTGTTTTTTAGGAAAAAAATTTTTTCCCCTTCTTTTAATAGCATAATTCTTTTTTTTAATGATATCATACTCAATTCCTAATATATAAAAAATAAAAGCAGGACTGAATTAGCTGAAGAAAGGGTGGAGACCAGGACCACCAAGATGTGCTCTGAGTAACTCCTGCTACACTGCACATGAACCAGGGGAATCCCCAGAAAAACTGTGACAACAGTGAGAAAATCACTTATTTTTGCCATTTGTGTTTTTCCAGCACAAACTCTTCTGGGAATGGGCTTGACTTGAGCAAATAGAACCAGAAACACCAATGGAGAAAGATGTAGAACCTCTTCTTATGCCCAGCCAGGTATCTGACATTATCGGGAATTGGTTCTTAGGCCACCAGTGCTGAAAAGACTAAATACAGACTGTATTTGCAAACACAAAGGAAACTGTGGTGCTTGCTTCACCAACTGTAGTAGTTTGTTTAGTTATTTGCTGTTCATCTAGTGGAACCTCAAATCATCAGAGGGGAATGAGATGTATGAAAAGATACTGAACATTGCAAAATGGTATAATGGAGCAAACCAACCCCATTCAGCACAGGTATTGTGGTAATTGGGACACATTCTATGAGTCTTGGCATTCATTGGTCCTAAGACCATAAGGCCTCAGCTATGTGAATGTAAGTTGAGTCTGATAGCCAATCCATAATGTATGTCTTAAGACGACAGACACAGCTCCTAACCTATTGTCCTTCCTTACGCTAATCAATCTTTTCAAGGTTAACAGAATGATACTTCTGCTCACCCTGAAGTTCTTATTGGTGATGGTGGTCCCTTCTAAAAAATGTGACTTTGAACTTAAGCCAGAAACATCAATATTGCTGCATAAATATATCTATCTAAAAAAAATTTTTTCTAAATAAAAAGATCAGCATTTGGCAAAAAATTATTTTAGTTTCAGCACTCATAAAGTAGCTCCTCTTGAATACATCAGTAAAATATTAAATGGTTTGGCATGTGTATTTTATTTTTTAAGTTTGTAATGACCAAAAATAATTTTTTCCTACAGTATCTGTGGAAGATCAATCTAACCTCTTATGTGCATTTTTATAGTTTGTTCAATATAAGGACTACATGGAAGTTTTAGAATACATTACAAGCTATATTTCTGTTTTCATTGAGGCATAATTTTTTAATTTCCATAATTGCTATAATTTTTTTCCCAATTCTGAATGCTCTATTATACTTCTTGATCTTGGTGATGCTTCACTTAAAGTGTTCTAATTATTCCTCCTTTTTAGTATTATCCAAAAGGTTGAAATAGTTCTTTTAAAAAATACTGTTTTAGTTACAATATATTGAGTTTTTTAGAACAAACAACTTTTCTGTCATCTGCCAGAATGTTTTCCTTAATAAATATGCAAATCTTCAAAAAATTTATTTTTTCCAGTGACAACACATCAGTCCAGTAGTTTTCTGTTTGCTGTCCAAAAAGGGAAATAGCAGATGAAATAATCTGGGAACCCCTTACATAAGAAGATGAGGTAGAAGGATAAAAATTTGATGATTGGCTGGGTAAATGTAAATTTACAAAGACTAGACCATAAATATGAAGTATAAAAATCCCTTTACCATATCCAACATAGGTATATATGGATCAACAAACTTTGGAGGAAAGTATTTACTTTGATTTTTAGAGTGACAATTTATCACTTCTTTAGCCTGCTCAACATATCCCTTTTCATGTTTACAGAATTCCAGTTTGTTAATTTTGGTGGACAGCAAAGATCTCCTTTAGAAATGGAAATTCTAGCTGATTATTTTTCTAGCATCTCCTCCTGCTAGGACTTAGACATTGACAGAGGTTCTTCCAATCAGATTCACCCTAGCTCAACTTTGACCCAGTAGCTAGTGATGAAAGAAAGAAGGGATGAGGAGCTCTCTTTGCATATAGTAGCAGGTGTTGTGCTGGATGCAAGGTTGAATGTGTGGTCCAGAAGTAGTAGTCATGCCAACTCTCGAATCTGGTGTTTGGCAGGAGGGACAGTGGTTTGCACAGCAGATGTATTCTGAGGACGCTGTTAGGCCTTGTTCAGAAAGCTTATTTGGGCTCTATTCTTCTGCTCTCCCAGTAATTCTGTGAGCTGCACAATAAACTTAAAATAAACCCCATTTTGCTTAGTCTACTAGACTCAGCTTCCCTTACTTGCAGTGAAGAACCATGAATTAATTCCTCACGACCTTTGAACCACAAGGGTTACCGTTTACTTATATTTCAGTCAGGATTTTTCAGATTGATTTAGTGTTACTTGGCCAACATCACCTCACTCCTTAAATATTAGAACTTAGTCCTCCTTTTTTAATACCCTATGTTATTTAGGATAATGGCACCTACATATTATGTGTACTAAATCAAAATTGGTCAATTGATTGAATAATTGATCACAGACAAAAAGAGAGAAAATAATTCTCTGTTCTCTTTTTGCTGTCACTCGTGGGGATTTTTTTTCAACCTAATGAACAAAAATAGAACAGAAGTAACTGCTTTAAAATAAGTTTAACTAGACCCACACCCTAAGTTCTGCCTCATATCAAGCCTGTTATGTAAAAAGCCAAGCTCAACACCAATCACCCTGTTAGATCTGACACTGACACAATAACAAATGCAAGGCAAAAGGGATTTCATTATTTTGATGCAATGCACTGAGAAGTTGACTATGGCTATTGGTCCTCCTCAGGGTTTTTAGACTAAAGTAAATGTTCAAAAAGAAACTAACATAGCAATTTTTGTATTGCACAGTGCATTCAAGGGGAATCTGTTGTTCACATGGAAAGTCTGTCTTTGATTTTCACCACCATGTATGTTCTCTGAGGCACCAAATCTGAGAACTGGAGCACACACATTATGTCACCTGCAAGTCACTGGCAAGAAAGTTCCAAAATCAGGAGATAATCAATGACTACAGCATCTTGCAAAACAAGAAGAGGGGAAGCCTCAGACTAAACAACTTGATAAAATTAAACTTAGCAAAAGGATGATTTTAATGATTTGTTTAAATGAAATAATCCACCAAATCTTGAGTCAAGAATTAAAAAGTGTGAAGAGGACCAGTAGTGGTTGACATATGTATACCATGGAGTACTACTCAGCCACAAGAAACAGTTGTGAACTAACGCCTCTTGTATTATCCTGGAAGGAGCTGCAGCCCATTCTTCTAAGTATCACAAGAATGGAAAAATGAGCACCACATGTAATCACCATTAAATTGGTACTAATTGATCAACACTTATGTGCATACATAGAAGTAACATTCATAGGGTGTCAGGCAGGTGGAAGGGGGGAGGAGGGAATGGGTAAATTCACACCTAATGGGTACTATGCATCATGTCTGGGGATTGGTCACTCTTGTAGCTATAAATTGGGCGGTACAAAGGCAATATATGTAAACAAAGCATTTGTTCCCCCATAATATTCTGAAATAAATTAAAAAAACACAAATATTTGTTGAATAAATTAAATTAACTTTCAAAATATTTCATGAGTAATAGTGCAATAAGAGCCAAATATATATGGACAACCTTCCATACCCTTTCTTTGAAACTCCATCAGCCATCTTACTCCTTTCCATCTGCCATTCATATTCTTTCTCTCCTCTTCCCATGCTCAAATATTTATGAACATGATATATTACAGTCTGCATGCACATCCAAAAATGCTCATTACCCACTGACTTTGAAACACGTTGCAACTTGTAGAGGGTAGATTCTCCAACACTGTTTACAAATAGTTTATCCTAGCACTGTTCTGCCTTTCAAAGAATGGCTTGCAAATGTCTTTCCTGTGCTGAAGTTTTCAAGTGCTGGAGTAGGGGGTGGGGATTTGGGGGAGGGAGTTGTGAAGGTTCTGCTATGTCAACTAACAGGGTCACAGCAAAGAAAGCAAATTCCATCTCTTGTAGTCAGCCCAACAACGATAAATGTTGTATTTTATTTTCCAAAGCATTATCTTTTAAGAAAGCAGCCAAACAAGTAAAAATTGGATATCTCAGCATAAATAATACTTTATTTCCACCTGTCACTAATACTTGCTGCAACAAATTAGTATAAATATTTGAGATGCTAAAAAAAAATTGAAGTCATTGTGCTGAAACCAGTGAATACATTTTTGAAGACATGAAAAGGAGTTGGCCTTAGTATGGGGAAAGACACTATCCATATAGAGATAGGGGTTTCTGTGTCTCTCTATGATCCTTCTTCTTTGGAGGAGGGGGAAGAAAAAAATAGATAAGAATGGGAATGAGGCTAAAGTCCAAAAAAGACATAGGCACTGATATCGTTACCCTCTCCCTGGGGCAAAGTTCTTCCAAATTATTCATTTGGGCACCTCTTTAAGTTAAATTTCTCAAAGATAGGTTTAATTTTTAGTCAGTCTAGCCATATAAGGCATCATATTAAATGATTATTAAAGAATAACATCCTTACTGCTTTTTAAAATAATTCTTTAAAGAATACCTTTTAGGGTTTTTAAGTTTGTTAATAGTAATAGCAATCCCCAGAATAGAAAGAACAAAAATTAAGCATCTTATACACAGGCAGGTGACAGGAGTACAGATTCCTTTTGGCTTCCTTGTTCTTTTGAAGCCAAGATTCTGGATTCATGCTTTGGCTCTCTGGGGAAGCTCTCTTATTTGCAGAATTACAGTTCTATCATCTGAGAAGGAGCACCTGGTAAATAAAAGAGGCTTTCTGGTCAGAAATACCTGGGTTCTAGTCCTGACTCTTGGATAAAGTAACCACTCTATGCCTCAGTTATCTTAACTTATAAATGGGAAAAAAATAATATTATAATACTTATCTTAAATGTTTGTTTTAAGGAATAAATAGGATAAGACAAAAAAAAACACAATACCCAACATATAGTAAGCACTCAATAAATATTATCTATTACTAGTATTATTATTTTTATTTCTCAAAAACTCATACCAGACTGTCCTAGGATCTGTGGTTGTTTTGTTGCTGCTTTAAGATCTGAGTCATATGAGATTTGACTCTAAGTCAGCTCTATTTCCTAAATTAAACATCTTATGTAATTAGCATCTCCTGTCTGGGGTTTTTTTTTCCCATAATTATCTTTTCTTTCCCCCCTTAAACAGCATTGCCACCCATGTAGTTTTTCAAATTACAGCTTTCATAGCCTTAGCTTATACAACTGCTCAAATGGCCATCTTTTTTTTCTTTAATTACAATACATCAAAAAAAAAAAAAAAGAATACTCAGGGAGGGCAACTCTGTTCTTCCATCATTTATGAAGGTCCATCCCAGAGCAAAAGAGAACCACACTAATATTTGCTTTGTCCCAACAGTGAAATGTTCCCATTCTCCTCTTTACCCTCAGCTACCTCCTCAATTATCCTCAATTGGAGCTGTGTGATGGGTGAAATGTCCTAACTTCAAAGTCATGCTGGCCTTTGAATTAAATGAAGATAAACTAAATATGTCTCCAACCCACCCATTCTCTAAGCCATGGACTCTGAAGTCTACCAGGTTCTCTGCCACACTTAGCGACCAATTTGGGCTGTAGGATTTGAGATGCTGAAAAACTTAGAAATAAATGCAGTTCATTCTCCTATAAGTAGATGAGTTCCTGCCAGGTTCATCCAGGCAGGTGGAGCATAAAAGAAAGGGGGAAATGGCAAGACAAGGGGAAACTTTCTTCATGTCGGAAATTTAAGTTTATAATTAATCCGAGAGAATAGACATAGTAAACACACACAAAAAAGTTCTTTACTATTTTTTTTTTACTTTGTCTTTTGCATTGCCCCTTTTCTTCTCTGCTTCAATCCAACTTTAAGAAAATAAAATCCTAATGCTGAGATTTACCAAGAAAATAGATTTCACTTCAAATGAAAATCAATGAGACTGCTGGTTCTTTCATCAATTGTATAGATATCCCACTGGGTAACAAGTTTAATGGATGACACAGGAATGTTTTAGCAGATAGATTACCCTAAAACACTGCCATCATCTCGTGCACATTAACATAACTTTCTCAAGCTGTGGAATTCATGATGAGTTGGAAAGTTCGCTGACTCCGTGTTTTCCTAAAACGGCCTTAAAAGAAGACTCCACATACAGTTAGCTCTTTCCTTGTATGTGGGGGTTAGGCTTTATCAATTAGAAGCTGTTATTTTCTCTTGCAGAAATAAAAATAAAATATAGCTACTTTTTCAATCTCTTAAACTGGAAGGGACCATCAACTATGATGATATCAACCAGCATAAATGTCAAAGTCTATTTCCGTGTACACATAAATTATTGAAGGCTCTAATCTGCCTGAAATTGAGAAATTTTAAGTGTTTCAGTTATAAGAAATTCAAATGTTTTTATAAAATTTTACTGAGCACTTTAGTATATTGTCTGGGACAGAGTAATCATGTTAGAGTAATTGTTTCATTAATGGACCTATAATCCACTGAAGAAGTTACTATTATTTCCCTCATTTTTTCAGTGAGGTATCTTAGCCTTGGGAGGTATGCCTCAATGTTTAAGCAGCATGTCCCAAAATAAATGGGGAAAATGAATCAGATCTGATTCTGAAGCCATTTGCTTAGCCACCAAGTTTGGCTTGTTGTCATTTAAGAGAGTGTATAATAAAAAGCATCTACAAATACTTCTAAGGTGCAGACACTAAAAAGAGAATTAATGTGAAAGAAAAGGAATAATGGAGATGTGATGAAAATCAGATAGGAACGGAGCCTGTCTATATCAACTGCCCCCATCTTTTTCTGTGTGAAAAATAACCACGCTGAGATCAGAAAAAAGGACTCTTTGTTTCTACATGCAGAGGACAAAGCATCACGCATCTGAGGCTGAGTGTTGTAGCTGCCACTCTCTTCCTGTTTTCCTGCTTGAGGGTCCAATTAAAATAGAAAAAGGCTGGAGTTTGTGTTTATCTGTTACCAATAGCTATGTATTATTCACTTTGATTTCTCTAGGCACAAAGACAGTTGGGCTTATAGGAGGGAAGAGGCAAAGAGAGCAGTGAATGCCATCTGCTCAGATCATAAAGGGCAGCCTGTCAGCAGAGTGCTTAATAAAGCTATTCCTTCCCAAGAATGCTTATCAACTGTAGGGTTTAAAGGCCACTGAACCCTGTGCAGAGTCATTGTGGCCAGAGCTCAATGAAGTTTCTTTAACATACCTCCCTCTCTGCCCACATCAGCGTTGCAGCTGCCCTTGTTGTCTACAAGACACCAAACACCCCTGTTACTAAACACAAATAACTCCACTACACAGCTGGAGACATTGGAGTATCTAAGTGCTAAATGAATATCTAAATGAGTCAACCTGTGTATCATTCTATTGACTGTAAAATGCTAGTCAAATATAAGGTGGTATTAAAATACAGATTCCTTCCATGTATTATGTTATGACATCTCAACAACTTGGGGAGGTTGGTCATATTGACAGTTTTCAGATAATAACATGGTACTGTTTTCAGATAATAACTTAATACTCCAAATATTTCCCTGAATGTCTCTGGACTACAAAGTAGTATAGCCTCAACTCAAATGTGGATCTTTTTGTTCCCATTCCAGCAACTTTTCCACTGTATCATAGCTACTGCATTTTGGTGGTTTTTTGTCAACGTAGGTATCTTCAAACACAATTGTGCTTGACACAGTTTATATTGGTAACATTAAACCAACCTCAGATACATATTTTCTGGTGTTGGTTTATTATTTAACAATAATAAATAAGATCAACAACAACTTTTAGTCTTCAAGAATGTTTACCAGTCTGCTATTTTTTAATTTTCCCATGAATGTTTGTAAATGCCAATATATTATGCCTACAGTCACTTTTTTAATGTCATTTTTTTGTACCACCAAGCCAAGAATGTCTTTACATCTGCCTGGAACAAATTGTTAATAGTTCAGTTCCTCCATTCTTTCAAAATCTGAAGAAACTCTAATGAAAAATAATATCCTAAAATGGAAGAATACATTCAATTTCCTTGAAAGCCATGGCCTGATTTTCTTTAGCCATGGTCCAGTGTCTTTGAATCTGTTGGTTTGTGGACCTGTGCTAATCTCATTGTATTAATATTAAAAACTGTCTAGAGTCCGTGTACTTTATTAAAGTCAAGCCTTTTTGTCTACCTTTTCTGACCAGGTAAGAACTGACACTTTTGAAACTGGAATAAACCAAATATCTGAGCCAGAACTCCCTTTCTTTCCAAATTACTCACATGTGTCCCAAACTGTTGGCAAGCTGGTGCTGAGTGGCTCTTAGATTTCCTTGTGCAGTTTGTCCCTGCACACCAAGCAATTGACTTATGGGTAATGTGGCATGAAACTTGCCTTTCCAATTGGAGCTCTCTTTTCAATTCCAACCACAGTCAGTGGTGATTGAATGTCATCACCTATAGATTGATTTTTGATCCTAAAATGCCACAAAGCATTCATCTCAGAATTGTTTCAAGGAGGTGACCGGCAGCATCTCAAAAACCACTACCAGCAGCATGTTTCATCAATCAATATATACAATATTTTCTTTAAAAATCTGAAACAAATCCAAGTTCTCCCAAACTCAAAGCCAAGTCCAGATGCATGGAAAATGTTAGTGATTTTTCCCCCCACAACTGGCTCTGTTTCATACATACTTTGCAAAGATTTAGGATTTGGGGTAAATAATGTACATGTTGGTTTTATTTGGTGGCATCCAAAAGGCCAGGTGAAGATAGGGAGCTATGGCTGACTTTTCCTTTCTGTTTACAGATTTGTTCAAATCCAAATGATTTCAGGGTGTGATTTTGTGGGAACAAAAAAAAAGCTGGAATAACCACAAGCACTCAGCATTCATGAAACTCAGTCCACTGCTATGAGAAAGGCAACTTAATGAGCAAACCAGAAAATGTGATCTGGACTAAAGAGTGTCTTCCTTTAGAACAAAAGTTATTGACCAAACTGCAAATCTATAAACCAGAGTAAGATCTAAGCATACAAGGAGGGGCAGTAGCTGAAAAGGATAGTTTACTCTTTACATGTTCATTGTGAAGAAAAGGTTGTTCTAACATTGATACTTGTTATTTATGCTAACAATGTTAGAATATTTACAAAGAAGGAATTTTCAGAAAATGTTAAACCAGAAAATGTTTTAAATTTATAATTTTGGCCACAACATTATGATTACTCCTTGTCTGTACTTTAGTATTTTTCACCATTTGTGAAGAAACATTAAAACAAGTTAAATGGTAACAACAACAACAAAAAAGACATGCTTTATGTATCTTACTCTGGATCCGGGACTGAAAGGGTAATGGCTACCTGGGACCTATTCTTCTCGTGATGACAGGACAAGAGGAGCAGGCTAAATCATGCAAATACATTCCAAGCCTCCTCGTATGTCACATATACTAGCCTCCCATTGGCCAAAGTGAGTCATATGGCCAAGTCCAAAGTCACGGAGAAGGGAAGTACACTCCACCCATCATGAGGCCATGTCAAGAGTGTGGCTGCAGAATACAGGAATAACTGGGACCAACAACTTTATCCACTATAATGTTTAATACAGTAAAAAAGCAGAGAGTTTAATCCAGAGAATTTACTAAGTGGAAGTCAAGAGAGATTTGATTATACTTAGGTCCAAATGAAGTAATGAATACAATGTGATCTGGACTAAAGAGTGTCTTCCTTAGAACAAAAGTTATTGACCAAACTGCAAATCTATAAACCAGAGTAAGATCTAAGCATACAAGGAGGGGCATTTATTTTTTTGGTTCATTCATTCACTAATCCATACAATCAACAAAAAATATATTGTGTTTCTCTTATGTGTCAGGTACTCTGGAGATGTGGGGAAAAAATGAGTAACGAAATTCCTTTGCCCTTGACTATCTGATGGATTATCTATGCTGAGAGATGAAGAACAGTTCATACTGAACAATAAAACAGAAAAAATTTGATTTCTTGACTTTGAATTCCTCTATTAAGACAATAAATGTACCTTCCTACATGTGTGTCTGCATAAACTAACGATAAAATCAGCTAATGTATTTTGATTATTCTTAGCAGCAAATAATTACATGTTGCCTTTTACCTCCATCACTTCAGAGTGTCACAGCAGATATATTTCAGTGTGAGAAAGCAAAGGACAATGTACTCCTTGAGACTAGGGCACTGTGAAGTGCTCTTCAGAAGAAGATACCTGAACAATGCCAGATCAATAAACAGGTGGGCATTTAACAACAGAGAGAAGCTTTGATAATAAGAGAATTACTGTCCTTCTGGAGATACTTATGTTTCTCTCACAGACAAATGTTACGTATATTTATGGAGGTTCTGTAGGGTAGAGGAGAGAATACTTCATCGTTTAAGTTTCCTCCATTCAATTCCTGAAAGTGAGTAAGAACTTAGACACTCAGGAAAGAGACTGACTGTGAAATCCTAGTCTAGTGCTTACTGTGCCACTAATCAGTAGTGTAACCTATCGCGAATCACCTCGCATCCCTGGGTGTTGCCTTCCCTGGGAACCATCCCTAATTACACCTCTCTTCCCAAGGCTAGGATAGAAGCGACAGTTTGATTCCTTTATAATTTAATCCTATCTCTATTACTTTGCCTATTAAGTTGTTTTATAATTATTATGCATTCATTTGTCTCTTATACTGCTAAGTTTTTTGAAATCACAGAGAATAACTTAGACCTTTGGAGCATATATCTAGAAAAGAAAAGAAGACATATTGATGATTGGTTTAAAACACAACTCTACGATAGGCTCCTCTGAAATTGTGTGAAAATCTGGTAAATTCATTTTGGCTGAGGAAATCCCAACATTTTTCTGAGAATAGACCTCATTATCCACCCCATAAAGTATAATAATTGCTATTATAGGACCCATGCCTAAATTCATTAGATAACTTTGATACTTCATTCTTCAACATTACATTTAAATTCTGGCTTGGTTATATGACTTTGAAAATAAAACTCAGGCCTTTAATCTGTCATCTTCTGCTTTTGGACAATTAATAAAAATGCACAAAGATGAAAATCTTGATATTTCATAGACTTGCAATAATGTTTTCCTAAAACAACAGCCTTTTTAGCAAGCCACTGGTATGACCTGGAGAAAATGCTTGAATATTAACTGTAGAAGAGAATGGAGGTTTCATCTAAGAGTTTTTATTTTATAGTTAAGAAAATTGAGATCCTGAGAGATGCAGTGACTTGCACAAGGGCACCATGAGTCTCATAAATGATAAGCCTGGGATTTGTCACAAGCGTAACGTGAGTTTTTTTAAAGGCAGGGGGACTACTTAATATCTTGCTTCCTCACATGCCACACATGTCACCGTCTTCTATTTGCCACCCTGACAACTATTCATAAACATTCATCATTCCAGAACTCTTTACTTTTATTTATGAAGAGCTGTGTGATGATAGGCAAGACATTTGACCTCCCCGGTTTCAAGTCTAATAAGGGACATGGCTAAGTCATATAGATGACTTTTAAGATCACTTCTACATATATTCTAGGCAATAGAAGGATTACAACAAGAATTAGGAATACTTATTAGAGAAATAAGTTTGAAATATATATATATGTGTGTGTATGTATGTATATATATATATATATAGAGAGAGAGAGAGAGAGAATATAAGGTCAAAATACATATATTGAATATAAGGTGGAGATGTGTGTGTGTGTGTATGTGTGTGTGTAAGACATGACTCTGAGAGCTTAGCCCTTGTTAGAGGGACTTTTTTCCCTATAATAGTAGGTTTTCATTGTGATGCCTGTGGGTCTGTCCCCGGGTCCCTGAAGATCCATCCCCAATCATGCCAGGGAGAAGCACACTGGTCCCCAGTTGCCCATGGGGTGCCCAAGCTGGTTCGACGTCCCTCCACCTCAGGGCATGCCCCGCTCTGATGGAGTCACCAGGCAAGCAGCACCATGGAGAGATGGTGGGCAGGGAACTCACAGTCCAAACACCCCTCAGTCCACTGCAGGACCCAAAGAGGAAAGGTCTGAGCCCCACTCTCTGTTGAAGCCTCGGTGTGGTGGCTCAATTGTCTCTCTCCACTGCCATAGGTGGGGGAGGGGAAGGACAGTAAAAGAGTCTGGGTGTAGGAATGCCAGCACTCTGGTTGTGCCCATCTCTCCCTCCAGGAGGCCACCTGCCCAGAATGTCTGGGCACTAGAGTCACACAGGTCACCCAGGACCCACTGGAACCCTGTGGCTCCTGAAGCCTGGGCCAGAGTTGGAAAATGTCTGTGTGGGAATGAGCGAGACAAATCCTGAGGAGTTGAAGCCCCCTGGCAAGGACAAAGGTGCACCATGAGTAGAGAAGCAATATGGCAACTGCCATCCTGG
Organism: Lemur catta; assembly: GCF_020740605.2. Lineage (NCBI taxonomy): Eukaryota > Metazoa > Chordata > Mammalia > Primates > Lemuridae > Lemur > Lemur catta. The sequence continues at coordinate 19,506,583 of NC_059128.1, forward strand.
CTTGGGTTGGTGGGGCAGGAAGCACCCCAGAGGGGCTAGGAGCCTGGTGCCCTGTCCACAAGAAGCCCCCAGCTCACTGGCGGCAGCAGCTATGGGCAGAAGGTCTCTCCAGCAGCTCAAGAACCCACCGTCCATCAGAGATGTGAGGGGAGGGGAGAAATAAACTGCTCCATCTACCCTTGTCGCTAGACTCCAAGCCTCTCAGGGGTTGATCTCCACTACTGATGCCTTGCTCCTTCCTGCTCTGCTTCACAACTTCTTCCCACAGAGTCTCCGGTAGGTTCTGGCATGTTTCCCTCAAGATAATACCCGATCTATGTTTGTTTGTTTTTTTTTTCTTTTCCATCTAAAACTTTTCCTTCTTTCTGAGACAATCTGGCAGCTGGTGTCTCTGGTCCACCATCTTCAAAATGGGCAAAATTACATAACTGATAAGGGGGTAATGTTGTGGTTTTGTTCTAGTAATAGAATAAAAGTTTTATAAGTGAGTACCTTTGATCTAGCATTAGGAATTTATTCCAAAGTAAAGGTTCATGTGAAAAAATATTCAGTATAGCATTGAACAAAACTGAAAATAATCTAAATGTCCAAAGTAGTGGCAGTAATTTAGAAAAAGAGTTACAATTATCAGCAGCCTCCCAAGACCCTGAGCAATAGTCGTCTCTCCCTTATTCTATGCTGCATTACCATCTGGACCAAAAAACTATTGGAAGTGGAAGGGCTCTTTGTCATCACCTTCTCCAAACTCCTCATTTGATAAATAAGAGGTTGATGGCAAAGATGTCAAGTGAATCATTCACAGCTGTAACACTCTTTATAGTCACCATAGTTTCTCCTTGCATAACAAACAGGAGTGATGGCTCTCAATCTTCCTTGGCTAGACCAATACTAATTAGATTTTACCCTTTTTCTATAACAGTTTTATTATTCTGCAAAGTACCCAGTTTCTACCAGCAACATTTCTCTTATTAGGCCAGTTCCCAGGAGAAAAATTAGCATCATCCATGTGTTCCAAAAGTTAACCTACTTTTTTGGTTGCTTATGGGTACAAAGGCAAGATCACGTTGCACTGGTCCACACAGACTTTTCCAGAGTCCTTTGTAATGCCTAGTAAATCTGGATTAAGTCTTTGGTTTGTTAAAAAAAGAAAATATCCCTGGCTTTTCTCATAAAACAAAGTGTAAAGCTTTTCTTAACTGTCTTCTATCTTTCTCTTGCTCTTGGTACAAGACTAAGCATGCCTTTGAGTAGATGACATAAAATGCCCACCTCATGAAGACCTATTTCACACTTCAACTTCTGAGCAATAGCATTATCTAAGACATTGCCCCATAGAGAATTAAAGTAAATATTTTGTATGGCACTCAAAGACATTTGCAAAGCCCACTAATCATTTCAGGTAATGGGAAAATAATGGAAGAAGCTCTGGAACTAGGCCACTAAAAGCTATCTTTTGAGGCTAACGTGTGCAAATGGGTTGGCTATGTTCTGCTGCTTTTAAAGCACAGTAATTTAGATGATTGTTTAAATCTTTTTAACTGTGTCAGTATTTAAACTGCATTTTTATGTCTAAAGATCAGAGGCCCTGTTAGAAATCTCTTGGAAACCTATCGCTAATTTATTAAGAAGTAATAGCTTTAGTGAGTGTAAGAATTCACAACACCTATGAGTTTGAGAATACACCAGAAAGTTCACCAAAAGCCTGGAGCAACCTGCAATTGGCCATGCTCACTGTGGAAGGTATAAAGAGCCTGTCTTCCCCTGAAGCAACAAATTCTACTTCCTTAAAGAGATCAGTGACCTACCCACTTATTTGTTTGAGGCCTCCCTGCTTAAATCTGTTCTTCCATCTGCTTTGAAAGCAGGTTAAGCCCGCTGGGTTATAAAAAGTCTGTAGCATAACCTGAAAACAACTGATATAAGCCCATCTCCAAAAAGTACTCATGACTACCCTGTTTGGTTCCCCCAGCGGTGTTTCATAACCCTTCATTGCTTATTACTTCTTCCCAGTATTACAGTATATAAGCATCTAAAAGGGATGATTTCTTGGCCATGGTAGCTCATTTGAAATGCATTCCATAATTAACAACTTTGAAAGCAAAGAGGTAAATTTTGTCACATGTATTATTAAAGCAGAGTGAAATCTCCCAGGACCAAATTAGGCACTTGATTAAAAATGTCTGTGTTAAAAGAAACACGTAGATAGGGAGTTGTGCTCTCAGCAATTCCAAATTAGCACACTGATTGAAGCGCCTGTTCAAGCCATGTGGAAAGATAGACCTTGGGACTGCTTGGTGAATGAGGACTCAAGTGTCCCAACTTGAACACAGGTCAACCAGAATCAGTTTTAATGAGGACATCTGAAAGTAAAGGAGATGAGGGACTCAGATGAGAGACCCAATGAGCAAGTAATCATGGTGTTATGAACAAAGTAATAATTGGGAATTCATAAACCTGGACCACATTTTTTCTTCAACATTTCAATTTTATTTTCAAGTATTACATGCTAGATTTTAGTCTTCTGGTTTTTTCTCTGCCACTCCTGATCTTGGCCAAGATGCCTACTTCCTCCCCACATCTGTTCCCACTTGTGTAAATTGAGAGGGTGGGAAGAAATGATTACTAAGGGGATTCTTACATAATTTTAGGAAAAGAATGGAAGTTAAAACTCTATCTAAAAGAATGGGAGAAAATATTCACATGCTACACAGCCAGTAAAGGACTGATAACTAGAATCTATTTAGAACTCAGGAAAATCAGCAAGAAAAAATCAAACAACCCCATTAAAAAGTGGACAAAGGACATGAACAGAAACTTTTCAAAAGAAGACAGACTAATGGCCAACAAACATATGAAAAAATGGTCAACATCTCTAATCATCAGGGAAATGCAAATCAAGACCACAATGAGGTATCACTTAGCTCCAGTGAGAATGGCTTTTATCAAAAAGTCCCAAAACAATAAATGTTGGCATGGAAGCAAACAGACAGGAACACTCATACACTGCTGGTGGGACTGCAAACTAGTGCAACCTCTGTGGAAAGCAATACGGAGATACCTTAAACAGATACAAGTATACCTACCATTTGATCCAGTAATCCCATTATTGGGCATCTACCCAAAAGAACAAAAGACATTCTATAAAAAAGACATCTGCACTCGAATGTTTATAACAGCACAATTCACAATTGCAAAGAAGTGAAAACAACCCAAGTGCCCATCAATACATGAGTGGATTAATAAAATGTGGTCTATATATGCCATGGAGTACTACTCAGCCACAAAAAAATATTGGTGATCTAGCACTTCTTGTATTATCCTGCATAGAGCTGGAGCCCATTCTACTAAGTGAAGTATCACAAGAATGGAAAAACAAGCACCACATGTACTCACCATCAAATTGGTATTAATTGATCAAGACTTATGTGCACATATAGTAGTAACATTCATCAGGTGTTAGGCAGGTGGGAGGGGGGAGAGGGGATGGGTATATTCACACCTAATGGGGGCAGTGTACACCATCTGGGGGATGGACACACTTGAAGCTCTGACTTAGGTGGGGCAAAGGCAATATATGTAACCTAAACATTTGTACCCCCATAATATGCTGAAATAAAAAAAAACTCTACCTAAAGTTTTATTTTATTTGAGGATACAGTATATTTTCCTTTAATGACATTCAAATTGATTTTATAGAGACCTTTTAAACCCTAATCCCCTGCCAAACTTCTATAACTGTTTGCAATTGTCTCTAAGAAGTGCTACACAGCCAACGATAGAAAGCCAAACTGCATTAAGACAGACAGGACTGTCACTTTGGAGGAGGAAGAATCCTAAAACTCTGATGGCTAAGAGAGATGAGGACTACAAAACACCCTTTTAACTTGGTGATTGTGGCAGGCAAGAGAGAATTTAACGAGCTTGGCAGAATAGCTCAGTGGCACTCTGCCTGGTCTCAGCTCTGTGCATCCCACATCCAGAGAGGGTCCTTTGTTGAAAAAGGCCTGACTCTCTGGAGTTTTGCCCTTTCTGGCTCTCTGAAGGCAGTGTGTTTGGTTGACAGAGAAGTTCTTCCCCAAATGAATGCAGTTACCAAGCTTACACATAATCTAAAATTCAATTAATTTTTTTTAAAGCTAAAAAGAAAACACGCTAATGTCGTAATCCCACAGACTCTGCCTTAATGATCCTGCCGACTGCGGCCAAGTTAAAACTGTTGTGGGAATCATAATTTGGAATTTCCTGTTCTACTTAAATTCTCCAGGGCCAAATTATCATAAAGATCTTTCTTATATTGAAATTCCACTTTTCCAGAAGGTAAAGAACAACCTGCCTTTATATCCAAAATAAATCAAATTGAAGAGAAGAATTATTAATAGAAGGTGACCTTAGATATGTCATTTCACCCTTCTGAATCTCGTCAATGAAATGGTGGTTTTTGGAGCTCTTAGTCTCTTGCCAGCACTAACATCATATGATTCTGTTGCACAGGTGCTACCCAGTAATTGAGGGTTATATAAATCACACAGGAGTAAGAAGCACCGGACCACTAAGGAAAGGCAGTTAGAAACATACATCTCAGATCCCTTTCAAAATGTCAACTAACAGGCTTTTTTCCTTGGCGTATTGCCTTTTTAGCTGTCAACACCTTATGCTGCTTCTTCCACAGGATTTTTAAAATGAATTAAAAAATGTTTTTTAAATGATCTAAACCCTAAAGGATGGCTTAAAGCTAAGAAGGTAAAAACTGCTGGTGAATAAAAGGTCAGGATGACCATTTATTGAAGAATGTGGTCTCAATGTCATTTTATATGATACCTGAAGCCATTTTTCCTAAAGTTCTTATTTCAAGATTATGGCACATTTCAGGCTCTATCCACACATGACAATCTATGTTTTTCAGACTCCTTAATTAGTGAGTAAAGCCCTACGACATAACGTAAAGTTTGGGTGACACAAAGTGTACCAATAAAAGCCTTTCTCAATGACAAGGAAGAGAGTCTAGCATGTTTTCTTCTACTTATTAGGTGCATTTTAATTAGTATATTTGTCCCTCATCCTTGAAAACAACTTTTGTCCATGTAATTAAAATCTATCTACAACATTAAAGAAAAAAAAAGGAGGAAATGAAGGAGAGAAAAGAGGATGAAGAGGTGAAGGAGAAGAGAAGAGAGAAGAGAAGGGAAGGGTGTAGAATATCAGAGTTGGTATAAGATTGTGGGAGTGAAGAACAAGGAGAAGTTCAGGGACCCAGTTTTGCACTAATTAGCTTTGTGCTTAATCTTAAATAAGTCAGTAGATCTCTCTGCTCCAAGGTCTTTCATCTATAGCATGATTTGGCTGGATTATTAATAACTATTAACAGTGTTTACCTCAACTCAACTCTCTTCCAACTCAAATATGCCATGACTGTAAGTAACTAGAAAACAGTTATAATTTTAATACCCAAACGGAAATGTGAAATAATTTAAAGCCCTGATTTGTAATCTTTTGAAGATCAAGAAAAATTTTGGCAGGTTGTTTGTATGTATGGGGGAGTGGGGGAAGTGAGTGGCTGCTTGCTTGTTTTTAATCTGTCAGCTCAAGGGGCCACATTTTACCCTTACCATCCTTCCTAAATTCTGAATTCACAATGTGTCAGAAGATCATCAAAACTGTCTTATGCCTTCCTCTAGGGACCCAGAAACAATCATTCAAATGTTTTCCATGTGTACTCAATCGAAAGCAGCCCTGGAAGACTTGAGGGAGTTCATATACAGCTTCTGTCAGTGATGTAGAAGGAGAGGTGATGGGAGTCATTGAAATGTAGACAGCAGGGAGAGAACTGTTAGAAAGCACTTAGTGAGTCTAAGACAAAAAGAATTATATTAGTGCCAATGAGTATTATTCCATAAAAATTCCCTTTGTGACTGATGAGAAGGAGCTTAAATCTTCAAATAAAACATTTAATTCACACCTGACAGCGATTTTCAGAGTATGGAACATGCAATGTTAGTAATTCCATTCTTAGCCCAGGGAAAAACTGTGCAACAGAATAAAGTGGCAATAAAATAAATGTCTATGGTTCTTGGAAAAGAAAAACTCTGAAGAGAAAAGCCCTCTGGCAAAAAAGAGTAAGCCCATGTGCCGACCTGAATTCCTCTAACTTTCGATTAGCAGGTTAAAGGGTTTACAATGCTCCTGTTATTTCTGTACTGGTCTGACTCACACCCTAGCACACACACACAAGGTTGACTCTTGGCATCTGTGGATTCAACATTCATGCTGTTGGTCATGCACAAGCAACTTCCGAAGGTCTTTGACTTGTGGTTGTCATTTTGCTGAAACCCCGGTATGAATAATGCTAAGCGAGGGTTGCAAAAGTGAGTCAGTTAGATTAAACCCAGTGTCTACTTCTCAATGCAACTTCACCATTTTCTACTCCTCTGTTTGCATTAATGTCTATGAAGACATATTCAAAATGCTCCCACCCCAACAGGGAATAACTATAAGCAAATGATGGATTCACAAATTTCGTCTTTTGGGAAACTATATGTTGGGACTAAAGCTGGACAATTATACCCCATATGTCACCCTGTGCAACCAACTGAAAAACAGAAGACATAGACAGATGAAGTATCGAAATGTCTCTGGTTAAAATATATATATATCTGTTGCCAGTAAACTGGATTATAACACCTAATATGGCTTGTTGCCATATTTAGGCTTCTCACTTTTTTCCTCCCAGAATTAAACATGCCTACTCAATCATAGCAGAGCACTTGAAAACAATAGGCTTTTGCTCTAAGAAATGTACAGCAGTAAAAGAAGGAGAACATGTGTGTCTTGAGAGAGAAAAGGGGTCTAGGACAAATGTCACCAATCAAACATGCCTCTCCTTTATGCATAATCAATAAGCAAGAGGTGAAAAGTAGGGTAGAAATATTATTCATGGAAATGTGGATATTTTGCTATCTGAATTCAAGTCCTCCCCACCCCATGGTACTAAATGAGGCATACTTTATTACAGTTATGTGAAAAGAAGGGTTTTAAGCTATTTAATTTTATTCAACTTAAGTCTGCAGGCATAAAAGGTGTGATACCTTTCCTTACCCATCATGAGAATCATGACTGACACTTTTGTAACAAAAAACAGGTTAACAAGAAAAAGGTATAACAAACTTATTTAATCAAAATTATACATGACATGGGAGCCTTCAGAAATGAAGGCCCAAAGAGCCAGGGAAAACTGTCTGTTTTTATGCTTAGGTTTGATGAAGAATGGACAGCCATATAGAAATGTGATTGAGCAAAAGGATATGACCTAATGGTAATAGACTGAGGGGGAAATGCAGCAAGAACTGTCTGTTTAGATTTTTCTTGGCCTTTCTGTATAGCATTTCTTCCCCCAGGTATAAGGCAGAACCCCTCCAGAATGAGGGTCTTCAAGGGAGAGGGGAGAAGGAGGAGAGGGCCTTTCTAGGTTTTATGGCTTGCTTGAGAAGACAGGAGCTCTAGTTTCCATTACCCACTTTGGGGAAGAAGAATTCTGGTTTATATGACTTGCTTCAGGGGATAAAGAGGGATGAGAGACAGGAGGCCTGGAGAAGGTCAGAGAGAATTTGCTTTTGAGGCTTTCCAATCTCCTTTAGTTCAAAGTACTCAACATTCCAAAGTACCATACTTTGGGGTACCATTTTCTGAACCTAACACCAGGATGACTTGGCATCCAACAAGATGGCTCATGGCAGCTGAGACAAACCCTGATGGAGCCGACAGCTTGAGGGCTATCTGCTGACTGCAATACTTTCAGTTGGGCAGCCAGTCTTTCCTTAAAAAAGAGAAATTCAGGATGTTAGGCTGAAATGCAAGGGACAGGCAGATATTTAGATTAATGCAGAGATATGCAGATATTTTTCTCTTGGGCCAATCTTGTCAAGGTAAGAATCCAATTTAAATAGCCCTCTGTGTTGGTATTTTCTCATTACCCCTTTAAATCCACTTTCCACCCTCAACACCTTCACTTGTGCCCTAGAAAGGTGGCCTTTATTTACTATAGCAATGAGCTTTCTTGTCCTTTGGTTTCCTGTTGAGAATCACCTACAGAGGATCAAAGGGTAGGAGGAGAGGAAAGTCAGGGTTTTTATTCCTCTAACTCAACCCTTCCAGCATGTAGGTTGGAAGTAATCCCCTCCTAGAGGCCACCACTCCTGCCAGATGTCTCTCTCCCACAGCTGTAACTCCTTCTCCAGATGTCAGTAATGGCCCCCTCCCCAAACCATTTAAGTTCACAGATGTGATAACTTGATACTGTTACAGTGGGGGGTACTTAACTGTCCTATATTTCCTTAACTTTGCCCATGCCTGTGCCAAAAGTCCCTTTACTAAGCTAGCCCCAATTACTCCATCTCTTCCCGCTAGCAACTTGGCTAATTCACTCTGTATTTTTAAGCCTCTCCTCTAATGCTCGCCAAAGCAATAAAGAGATCCACTGTAACAAATGGAGGAAAATAGGAGGGACAATCCTTAGGAGCACAGTTAACAGGGCTGACTTTGATGAGAAGCAGCAAGTCTCTTCATTTTGCCAAGGAAGCCCCTCTCAATTTCTGTGCCTCAGTTAACAACACCCTTTTTTTGATTCTTTGGAGCATTTGAATACACAGTAGTTGATCTGCCCAGAAACCTCTTGGCCCAGAAGCTTTCCCTAGATGTCTTTGTTTATGAGCCTAAGGAATTAGTAAACACAGCATACAGCCAATAAAATCCCCACACAGAGTTTGGGCAATAATAAGGTAAAAGCATTTTCTTATTAAAGTTATGATTAGGTTTATCATATCTAATCATAACAGTCTCACCAGGGAGAAAAGTAAGCAAGTCTTCATTACACACCACTACCTGCCAAAGCCAGAATTCTCTTAAGGAGAAAAAAAGCCCAAGTAAGCAATCATGTGCTTTTGGAATACACACCTTTGCCCAAAAAATTTGGTCCAAACTGAAACTCGCCTGATAAGCAATTGCTTAATCACTTATCTGAGTTGGATTTACAAAGCTAATGAAGCTTAGACTTCAGGGTTCCTCACTTGCACCCCTTCCAAGGCTCTGGGAGGAGCCCTGCAATTTGTCTACATTGTCAATATGTGTTTATAACATTTGCCAAAATAAAAATTTTAATCACAATTGGTTAAGACTATTTCTTTCCACTCTGCTATTCCTATCATTAAACTTCCTACTGTGTTTGATAAAGTTTGAATGGCTACAGGCATTTTTACAATCTGGCTAAGAAGAAGTTCAGTTTACATTTAGTTTTTATTTATGTGATGCATGTATGTGGTTTCCAGTCACTTCTGCATATAGTTAAATTATTGTGAGCCCTTCCCTTATAGTAATGGATGCCAGGAATATTCCCACCACCCACTGTGCCCGCTCACTCTTCACCAGACACAGTGGTGCTAGGTCAAAGTGCTATCATAAGGTGAACATGTTGCCCAAAACTAGTAACATGAGGGAATTAGAGATGCCTTAGTCTGTTTGGATTGCTACAACAAAATATCATAAACTGGGTAGCTTATAAATAACAGAAATGTATTTCCCACAGCTCCAGAGCCTGAGAAGTCTAAAACCAAGGCACCAGCAGATTCGGTTGTCTGGTAAGGCCCTGCTTTCTGGTTCACAGATGGTACCTTCTCACTCTGCTCCCACATGGTGGAAGGAGCAAGGGACTTCTCTGGGGTGTCTTTTATAAAAACATTAATCCCATTCAAAGGCCCCTCTCAAAGGCCCCACCTCCTAATACCATCACCTTAGGGGTTCGGATTTCAAAATATGAATTTTGGGGGGTAAAAACATTTAGAACATAGCAGAGAAGAAAGAAGGTTTAAAGGTCTGTGTCTGGTTGCTAGTATGTGCAATAATGTGAATAATTATATATACCAAACATAAAATTATAAATAGATTCAGTTCTCAAAGATACATAATCAAAACAGTTCTCTCCTCTCAGGAATAGACTCAATAATGCACAAGATAAAATTATAAACATCATGTATGTGTGTGTTTTTGATGAGAAACATGCAAAACAGAATTTAACAGAATTTCTGTGGTTAAAGGGTACAAATCTATAACTGTCCTACAAACAGAGAGTACATCTGCATTTTTATTATTATCAAAAATATTAAAAAGTATCAATCCCTCTAGAGGAAAGACTGAATTATCTTTATATTCTCTCAATAAAAAATCATGTTACAAAATGCTGTTCTGTGAAGAAGCCATCAAAATAGCACTCAGAAAAGATGTATGATAGACAAAAGTGGCAGGCTGCTAAATGATGTAAAAATCATTAGTTTTTCTGGATTTCTTTATTTTTGTGGTATTTGTTACCTTTTTAAAATTGGGCACTTGGTTGTAATTTCTTTGCCCAGCTAAATATTCCCTTTTGTGTCTAATTGTATATTCAGGAATTTTGATTCTTTTTCTTAAAGAGCCCTCCACCCAAATCGTATAAGTTTCAAGGTCCACAAACGCTGGATTGTTCTGCCAGTGGGCCTCATGTGCAATAACGTAAACTAAATGCAATTTGCTGTCTGACTCCATATACACGAAGCAGACACTAGATAGGATGGAGCATAAGCAGAGGGTCTCCATGTTAGAAAGAACACATGTCACAGGTAACATGACAATTGCCATCAGCCCAGAAATGCAAGTTGTACAATTGTCCCAAGACCATCATCTAGCATATATTGTCATCCAGCAGAGAGCTGTCAAGGCTGGACTTCAGAAAAACTACTTTCTAGTTCTACCTTTATCTGTAACGATCTGCTAAACAAAAAGACAACAGATGATTTCTCCGTACTTTAGTTTTCTCATACTGAAAATGGGTTGACTTCTGGGACAAATCTCTTCTTTACTAACTACACAAAATGGCTCAAGCACCATCCCCACCCCCAGCCCACTTGCTGAGACTTCCCAGAAGGCCCTACACCTCATGCCCCCTCACAGGGTCCCCCTTCACTCCAAATTGCTGCTGCATTGAATTCCTGATCGTGCCACTCACATCTCGCTTCCTGCAGTTGCAATACTCTCCTCCCCACTGAGTTAGAATATTGCCCCTCTCACTTTGTTCTCTAGAACAACACACACAATGATATTTTATGCAGAAGGTTTTTGCTAAGCATTTTGGTAATTGTGGAAGATTACAGCATGGTGCTTGACCGAATATTATTTCAAATTGGACATCAGACATCACTGTGCCTCAAAATTCATCAAACATGCCCTGCCAAGGAAATATCTCTCTGAAGGCCATATATGTTCTTAGGCCCTAAGCTTTCTCATTCCTGGGGCCTATTCTCTAGAACCTTCTTCCCATTTCTTCTTTAAATTTGCTAAATCCTTTCCTAAACCAACTGACAGTTGCAAAATTTCTTACACTTTATTGTGTAGATGTTTTCTTTTTTTTTTGGTCTAAATTGGTTTCAAAAAGGAAATAGCCTGGGGTGGGGATTAGACTATATTTCATAAGGCTACACTTCATGTCTATTCAGGCATTTCAAAAACAATTCTCTTCAAAGAAGAATTTATTCATTCTGGTTTCTTCCCCAGCCAACCAACTTAAACTACAGGCAGCTTTTTGAAATATTAAAAACTTTCCCAGTTGCAGGTATTGTATTAAAAAAAAATTGTAAAAATTAAAAGAAAAACTATTGTGAAAGATTTTTAAAAATTAATAAGCTATAAGGTACATATCCATGGAATAGAGCTGTCATTTATTACATTATTTCTGGTGAAAATGTTATTATTGCTATCTCCAGAGTTACCATTCTGAGCTTTCTTTTTCCTGCCCTTGCATCAAGTACTGTTACAGAAATTTGAGTAGATTGGAGGATAACACAAGGAAGCTCAGAGAGAAGAGGAAAGAATACAGCAATTCAGACCACTTTATTCGTCACCGTTATGAGAACTCGGCTGTGTTACCCTCTCAGGAAGAGCTATATCCAATTTTCCAATAAAAACAAAAAGTTCTACCACACGTATCAATCTGCTTACCTAGGCCTCCATTTTATATATATGAAATAGGACCAAATATGAGAGATAGAAATCATATCCTCTCAAAAATAGAACTTTATTTTAAATAAGAGAATTATAGAATTATAGGGCTCACTAGAGATCATTTATTTTACTAGTCCCATTTCAAAGATAAGGAAAATCAAGACCCAAAGCACCTGTTTGGTGAAGGATGGATCATACCCCTGGGTTAGTCCAAGGTGGGCACCAATCCAGCCCTTCTGACCCAAGCTATTCTCACCTCTAAAATGTAATCCACTTACCTGAGTTTGGGACGTTACAAAAATTTATTTTTAGGTTTTATTCAAGGGACAAACTCTTTGAAGCATGTACCAATGACACATGGATTCGAAATATCAATTCTATGCTTAATCACAACAATCTACTTGTTTTATGATTTTTTTAAGCTTAAATTCATTCAATATTCTTGGCTTGTTAATCTCTCTCTTTTTCCCTTCAGAAATATAATGTTGATTTATCAGTGAACACCCAATGCTATCAGCATTTAATTGCACATGGGTTAATTGTGAAGCTAGGTGGGAATTTTAAGAAAGGGATCAATCCCTTTATCATAGAAGTAATGAGTTTCTAATGACTCATTGGTATACCATACTTCCCTGCCTTCCCAATGCTGGGTTGAACCATCTGCTTTCTGTCTAGGTGTTAATCACTTGTCCCTGACAGCTGATCAAGGGCATTTTTTTAAAACAGAAAAGAAAGTAGGAAATAGGAAAAGCGTAATCACAACATTGTATGAGCATTACAATGACAGATATCAAAGTCTGCGTTTCTGAGGAACTGTATTAGTCACAGTCTCTTGGTTGCAAATGACAGAAACTCACTTGCAGTTTAGGCAAGATAGGGAAATTATTGAAAAGATACTGAGGTATCTTATATAAGCACTAGAAGAAAAGGGACTGCGGCTAAGCCTTAAGGACAAGTGAAATTACTCTCAATGGTCTCTCACCTCTGCTTCTTTGTGCATTTTGATTTCATTGTCTGAGACTAGCTTACACCACAGTGGGAAGCATGACTGCCAACAGCTCCCCTGCCTCAGACTCTCAGCACTTAGAGGGTGTTCAAGCTTTGAAAGTCCCAGGGAAGAACATAATTGGCCCAGCTTGAGTAGATGCTCATGCCTAGATAGCCTGAGAGTAGTCAGGCAGATGGGATCCTATACTATTTCATGGTTGAAAAAAGGAAGTGCTGCTTCCAGCAGAAAGGAGAAGTGCTTGGCAGATTAAAAATTAAAAATAATTTAATATCTACTAAAAATATTTTCAATTAGGGAAACCATGAGTATATCACTAGAGACAGCAGAGTACAAGTGGGGCTGGTCCCTGGTTCCAAATTTAATAGCTCTGGAACCTTGTGCCAATACCTTAATTCATTAAGCTCCCTTGACCTCAGTAACTAATTCATAAAATGGGAATAAATATTTTAAATCACTGAAGGCAGGAGAGTAGACCAGGCATGTGGCAGCCATGGGCATGCACTTTACTGACCTCCTCCACAAGGAGGGAACTTGACCAAGAGCCTAAGCTTTGAGGCTTTGAAATCCATTGCCTCGTTTGTGTCAAGCCTACTCCCAGACAATGCCTGAGCAGAGATGGGAATGGCAGATCTATGCCTGAAAGATGTAATACTCCACAGTACTCCAATGTCTTCTACTTTGGCTAAAACTGTCCTCAGTGACTTTGCTGAGTCTTCCTTAGACTTCACAGGACTCTACAATGCTCTGATCAAGTTTCTCCCTTTCTCCTTAACTTGGAGTCAGACTTAGATTATAGTGATGGACCACCCAGTTTTAGTTTCACTTCCTCTCTATTTCCATTCACAAGAGCATTTCCCCTAATAAAATCCTTGCACATTTAATCCTATCTTTGTACCTGGTTCTCAGAAGATCTAGACTAGTAATACAAGATGGTAAAAAATTTCTTTCATGATCTATGAAATGATTTCATGCTTTTCACCTAGGGAATAGTTCCCATGAAGAACTAAATCAACTAGGAAACTAAAAGAACAAAAAATACTGAGTCCTATTACTCATCCTAGGCCTACTATATTACAGTCTCACCAAATTTATACCTAGAATTTTGTATTTTATTTTTTAAAAAAGGGGAGGCTCTTGTGATCAGTGTGGTGGTAGTCTTTAGAAATGTTCAATATTTCCTTTAACTGCCCCCATTTCCCCTCTGCCCTGCAAACTCATGGCTTTAAGGCACTTAAAAGGATTGAACTCCTTGACTCCTTCATGGTTGGGGGAGGGAACATACAACTAGTTTTGGCCACTAAGTTTTGAGAGGAAACAATATACATTATTCTCAGGCTAGAATATTAAATTACCAGTGTGAGACTCTCAAGATCAGTACTCATCCAAGTGTGGGCTACAAATTGGTCCCAGTCCACTCACTATTTTTTCCTACTCCATGACAAGGTAAGTACAAAAATGGAAATAAGCATTTAGAAAGCTTTATGGTGATCTAACATTGCTGCAACGTCCAAACATGTGATCTGTAATTTATTTTTATTATGTTTTACAAAAGTATTAGTGCATGACAGATAAATAAAATAAATGAATAAAAATTGGTCTTTTGCCACAGATAGACAAGTATTACTACAGAGCTCTCATTTCCCTCTGGCACCAGGAATGGCAATATTCAAGATGGTGGCCACTCAATCAACTTGGATCTCAGAGTAATTAATGAGTGGAAACTCACCACACTCCTATACTGCCCTCAGCCCTAGGCAAACCCCCAATGGAAATGCAATTAGAATGATAAATAAACTATTGTTGAGCTAAGCCACTAAGATTTGGGGATATTTTTTGTTGTTGCAGAAAAATTCAGCCCATCTCAACTGACACAATCTCATAAATTAGGACAAAATGCACAAGATGAAAATAAAAATCTGGTTGATATAGTAACTAATCAAAGGAAACCAGGGTCTCATGAGAGGCACCTAGAAAGAAATTTAGATTTGGAATTGGTCAACGAAAAAATTTCCTCTTTAGATAAACATCCAATATTTTCCATAACATTTCTAGGTAAAGGAAGTTAATTTTTATAAGGCATTCCTATTCTAACTAGGAGTAAATGGTTGGTAAATATTGAGTGTCAAGCACCATGCTAAGTACATTTTATAGATTACTATATTTAAATCTAATAGAAACTCATGAGGTGGGTCCTATAATTAACATTATTTTTACTAATTAGAAAAATTAGTCTTACAAGGTTTAAGTAACTTGTCCAAGGTCACAAAGCTAGTAAATAGGGAGTCAGATTCAGTCTCTGTAATTGTATTCAATAATCATTATACTATGCACACTTATACAGAGTTAAACATGCTTCTGTGTCTCTTCTATCCACTGGCTCTAATTCTTTTGAATGGAGAGACAGATTAAATTCAATCCCTTTTAGTGTGATAAGCAACCAAACATATTCAAAGCATGAAAAGGAGCAGAGAAGAAAACTAATAAATGCTGGATAGCTACTATAAATATTAAAACATTTAATCCTCCTACCATCACCTTATTTTATGGATAAGAAAATAAGGTTCAAAATATTAAAATAATTTTTCTATGACCCAAATCACAAGTGGTAGTATTGGGATTCAACTCCACAATCTTTTCACTTTACCACATAACCTCCCAATTGTGGTCATGCTAGTTCTTCTCTTTTAAAAGTCCATCCTTCCAAATAATTCGGTAATTATTCATTCGTTTATTTATTTATTCTTTCTGCTGATAGTAAAAGCCTATAATATGGTATATCTTCTGCCCCCTTGCCAATACCATTCTGAACTCACCTCCACCAACTGTCTCCCTCATTTACTCAACTTTAGCCATTTGGATGTTCTGGACACTATTGTCACACAGCAAACCGCCCCAAATCTTAGTGATGTAAAACATCCGTGTAATATGCTCACAAAGTCTTTGATTAGAATCATGAAGAGAGCACAGCCAGAATGATTTGCTCCACCCCTCTGTTCCCCAATGTCAGAAGCTACAGTTGGGAAGTTTGGGAGGCTGGGGTGGGGGTTGTGAGGGTGACTTGATGGTGAGGGGCTAGAATCGTCTGAAGGCTCACCACTCACACATCTGGTGGCTGATGCTGGCTACTGTTGGAACACCATATGTGGTTTCCCCGTGTGGCCTAGGCTTTCTCACTACTTTGTGGCTAGGCTCCAAGAATGAGTGCCCCAATAGAACAAGGTTCAAGTGCATGACATGTTTATGACCTAGCCTCAGAAGTCAAATAGTATCATTTCACCTCTACTTTATTGAACCCCTTAGGTTTAATAGAAAAGGATATAGACCCCCCTCCTACTCAATGAAAGGAGTGTCAATATCACATTGTAAGACGTGCATATGATATGGAGATA
Organism: Lemur catta; assembly: GCF_020740605.2. Lineage (NCBI taxonomy): Eukaryota > Metazoa > Chordata > Mammalia > Primates > Lemuridae > Lemur > Lemur catta. The sequence goes on from NC_059128.1 coordinate 19,522,999, forward strand.
CTGTAGTGGCCATTGCACCAGCTGTCTTGCTATTCCTTCACTCTGTCAAGCAAATTTATTCCTTAGGGCTGTGGTCCCCAATGCCTGGGCCATGGACTAGGCCAGGCCTGTTAGGAACCAGGCCACACAGCACGAGGTGAGCAGCTGGTGAGCCAGCGAAGGAAGCTTCAGCTGTATTTACAGCCTCTCCCCATTGCTCACAACACCAGTTTACTTTAGAGTCTGACCTAAAAACACATTGAACACAATTTGCATTTCTAGAAACAAAAATTAGTTGCACTCTTTTCAGTTTCCTCAATGTGTATTATTGCAAAATTGCCTAGTAACAAACAAATGCAAACATAAACTAAAGAGCTGAACTAGTCAGGATACTGACTAAAATTCAAAAGTCATTCACAATTTTTCTTTACACCAACCATAAACTAATAGTCAATTCCAGTTGCTAGCCATGACCACTAAACCTAAAAGGCCTGTTTTTCCATCTTCTTACTTTTAGGCCCACAGCTGAATGTCCTCAAGCTGAAAAAAGTCTACTATGGATTTGCTTATGGAAAAGAGAGATGGCACAATCTCCAACTAATTTCCTCTGCATAACTGTTTCAATGCCAGCTTAGGCAGGTCTACCTGGCCTCTAGTATTCAGAATGCCTGGGCAACCCTGGGAGGTGGCCCAACACCTGAGCACCCTTGCTGCCTTGCTGAAAGTTGGCTTTGCTTCTGTGTGTCCTGTGGTTTCCCTGTCAAGGAGATAGGATATTATTTCACAGTTTAAAATATATCTAATTTGTGTAGGAAGATTTAAAAAAAAATGGAAAAGAAGAGAAATGCTGAGTAACAAATGTGAAAAGCCAAATAGCAGCCAACAGAAGTAACTGCTTATCCACAAAATTCCTATTTGTACCATTGATTTACCTCATCCTGGTGATGATGACAATGACGATAAAAGAAATAACTTCCATTTAAAATTGCAGCTGATAACTGATCACAATAAGTTCTGCTCAGCAGAGGATCTATGAATTACTCCACTACATATTTTGGCAGATGGGTCACTTTGAGTATTAAAGGTAGACTACCAAATTATTATTTCTAAAGAGACAGTAAAATGAAGAGATCACTAAACTGTTTAACCTAATAAATGAACAAGAATTTGAGACTGTGAAAGAAAGGAAGGTGGGCAGGGAGAGAGGAGAGAAAAAGCTGAAAAACATGCTGGCTATAGCCTCCAGAGCAATGTCAGTGCTATAGAATGAACATTTGTGTCCTCCCAAACTCCATATGTCAAAAGCCACCCACCCCTAATATGATAGGGCCTCTAGAAGATGATTAGGCATGGGATTAGTGTCCTTATAAAGGACACCCTAGAGAACTCTCTTGCCCCTTTGCCATGTGAGGACACAGTGGAAAGAAAGACATCCATGAACCAGAAACCAGCCATCACCAGATCTGCCTGTTGATCTCAGACTCCCAGCCTCCAGAACTGTGAGAAATAAATCTCTGTTGTTTACAAGCCACCCAGTCTATGGTATTCTATTATAATATAACAGCCTGAACAGACTAAGCCAACCAGTAAGAAATTCCTAATGACAGGGAAGGCAATGGAGCTGCCATAATTTTAAGCTGTTTGCATTGTTGGGAAGTAAATGTTCTGTTGCCCCACACATTCGTAGAGGCTCTGGTTGGTCGTATCTCAGGCATGGAGTCATTGGGAAGGCATCTAAATAAGGTTATTTTAGTGAGAAAATCCACATATAGAACTCAGAAGAATCAAGAACTTCAACTCAATCTCAATTTGAGGGAAACGTGAGATAGCCTCTGAATCCCCTACAACACACAGATGGGGATTTAAGTCAATTCCATTTCAGTCTCAGAAGACAGGGTAACCCTACTTAACATCTAAGCAATAATAATAGCTAAGTTTGAGGGTGCAAAAAAACTTGGAATAAGCAAATAAGTGGAATATTCTGCACTTTTTAGAGCATGTTATTTTGGGTCATCTGATTCTGGCTTTTCATTACCTTTGAACTATTTTTCAACTCTGTAAGGCGTAGAAAATTATGGTGCAATACAAAAGACTCTTGTCTATAAATATACAAATGAATAATCTGGTAGAGGGACAACTTGTCCCCCAACCAAGCCAGTTTTGTGTAACTTGCAAATTAATTTATAATTTTTGATTTGTAAACCTCTGGGTTTTTTTTACATCTTTGAGCAGCTATAATATCTGCCTGATTCCCTCAGGGGACATTGATTACCTAATAATGGGTAAGTAATGTCTGTAACATACATTCATTTTATATCTGTATGAAAATCATGATTTTATCTTTTCTTAATTATCTTTTTAACAAAAGTGCTCACTATGATTCAAACATTATACTAAACCTTTTACATGTAGTACCTCATATCATCTTCCCAACAACTGAAGAGTTGGATACTATTATTATTTCCATTTTATAGATCAGTGTCAACAAATAGCAGCCCAATGGGCCAAATCAGGCCTGCCAAATTTGTTCTGCAGCCTGTTGTTGTCTATAAAGTTATATTGTAACACAGAATGCCCAGTGGTTTATGTATGGTCTATGGCTGTTTTGCCATACAACAGCAAAACTGAATAGTTGCAACAGAGACTGTATGACCCACAAAGCCTAAAATATGTATTATTTTTCCCTTTAAAGAAATAGTTTGTTGACCCTTATATAGGTGCAAAAATAGGCTTTGGAAAGTTATGAAAACTACCCTAATTCACACTGTTACTGAGTGGTATAGCCCTGACTCTTTACCCCTTCCCTGTATTTCCTCAGAGGTCAATGCTCCTGGGTTTTACTTGTCCCAAACCAGATCAGCTCTTGTATGACATGATTTTGATTTCTTTAAAATAAGGGCCCCTCCTGCTTCCATTTACACACTCATGCTTGGAATTTCTCAAGGAAGGGATAATTCTTTCATGCTGCAATGAAAGATATGCCTTAAAATGAAATGTGCTTGAGAAAATAAAAATAAGATGTTAAGCTTATATGAAGGTGGTAATGACTGGTAATAGACCCCATTCCCTGAGTAGAGAAGGAGGCCAAGTCATTTATTTATACCTGGTTATAAAAAAGGAGTGATGGTTCAAAGGGAAGTTGGCACAAAATGAAACTGCAGTTGCCTAAGGGCAGTCAGGCATCTAACTCAATACATCTCCATGGTTTACTCTCCCTTACCACCTCTGATTTGTTTTGTATTTTGTCATCAAAAGTGAAGGTAAAATGTGTTGTTACAACAGTAACCTCTTATCAGCCTGTGTCAGCTTCTGAGGGCCTGGTCGAAAATGGCAAGAGCAATTGTTATACCTAAAGCTGTTCTGTGAAGTGGTGTTTAACAAGTTTCCTTTTGAAATATTGTCATCCTGCCCTCCTTCTCCCATGTCTTGCTCCCTGATCCCATATGATCCCAATTAGTGTTGGGAGGGAAGGGATAGTTTTCCTTCAAAGAAACAACTGCACAGAACTGTAAAACAAATGAGGTCTGCCCAGCACTTATGTATTAATTATAATTTTGCAAAAACCTATAGAGAAGGGTCAAGGTGTTGATGAAAAGGCTAATCAGAATTTCTAAAAAAATTTTTTCAAGGGCACCAGGACCAACAATCACCAACTGTCCAACTACCGAAAAATGTGGAGGTAGCTTCGGAACTGCATAATGGGTGGAGGCTGGAAGAGCTTGGAGGTGCATGCTAGAAAAATATTAGACTGCCGTGAAAGGAGTGTTAAGGGTGATTCTGGTGAGGTCTCAGAAGACAAGAGCTATATACAGCGCCTAAATCTTCTTAAAGATTACTTAAGTGGTCATGACTGGGATGTTTGTAGAACTATGAATAGTAAAGGCCATTCTGGTGAGATCTTAGATGGAAATGAGGAATATCTTTTTGGAAAATGGAGGAAAGGCCATCTTTGTGACAAAGTGCCAACAAAGTTGGCTGAATCGTGTGCATGTCTTAGTACTTTGTGGAAGGCAGAATTAAAGAGTGATTAACTGTTAAGAGAATATTTGGTAGAAGAAATGTTTAAGTGTTCAGGATGTTAGATGTCTTCTCTGACTGATTATGGTAAAATGCAAGCAAAGAGAAACAAATTAAAATGGTCATTTGTAATCAAAAGGGAAGCAGAACTTAAAGATTTGGAAGATTCTCAGCCTGGCCATGCAAAGAATTAAAAAGTATGTTTGGGAGAGATACCAAAGGTGTGGCTAATTGAATGTTTGACAAGGAGATTAGCATAGATAGAAGGAAGCCAGATGCTGTTCATCAGGACAATGAAAGAATGGCCCTGAAGACATTTCAGAGACCTTTGAGGCTGCCATTTCCATCACAGGCCCAAAATGCCAGGACTCTGAGGGAAGAACAGTTTCAAGGGAGGGGACCAGGGTGCCTGAGACCTTAGGATCACTGCCCAGCACCACCTCAAGTCTCTGCTCCTTGCATTCTGGCACAATACTCCTCAGCACCCCCAGCTATGGCCCCAGCAGACCCAGGTGCAGCTCAGGCCTCTGCTCTAGAGGGAACAGGCAGTAAGTCTTGGCAGCATCCATATGGCACTAACACTGCGGGAGTACAGAGTGCAAGAGATATAGGGGCATGGCTGCCTCCACCTAGATTTCAAAGGATGCCTCAGAGTCTCAGGGCCCAGGCAGAGAACTGCCAGAGGGGTGAGGCCACCATTGAGATTTCCAAAGAGGATAATGCCCAGCAGAGCAGTCAAGTCAGGGCTGCCAAATAAAGCTTCCACCAGGACAATGTCTAGTGGAGTCATGGAAGCAGTGCTGTCCCTGAGACCCCATAACTCTAAAGCCACCAGCATGCAACACCAGCCTGGGAAAGCTACAGGTACACATCTCCACCCATGAAAGCCGCTCGGTGGGATGTGCCCAGCAAAGATGTCAGAGCAGGGCCCTTCAGGGTCTTGGGGGCCCAACCCTGTCCCAGTATGTCCAGAGGGTGGGGCATGGAACCAAATGTCATTCTCAAACCTCAAGATTTAATGTTGTTTGCCTCATTGGGTTTTGGACTTACTTGGGACCTGTTACTTCTTTCTTCTTTCCTGTTGCTTCCTTTTAGAATGGGAATATCTATCCTATACCTGTGTCACCATTGGATTTAAGAAATGCATAACTTATTTGACCTCACAGATTTCAAGCTGGAGAGAAATTTTTCCCTAGATGAATTTTACTTTGAGTCTCACTCACATCTAATTTAGATGAGACTCTGGACTTTAAAGACTTTTGAGTTGGTGCTGGAAAGAGTTAAGATTTTTGGAACCACTGAGATAGAATGAATGTATTTTGTGTGTGCAAAGGACATGAGTTGGGAGAAGCCAGGGACAGAATGCTATGACCTGAATGTGTCCCCCAAAATTTATGTGTTGAAACTTCATGGCCATGTGATAGTATTAAGAGGTGAGACTTTTAGGAGGTGATTAAGTCATAAGGGTGGAGCCCTCATGGAAGGGATTAGGGCCCATATGACAAGGCTTGAGGGAGTAGGTTCACCATTTTCTGCTCTTCCTCCATATGAGAACACAACATTCATCCCCTGTGGAAGATGTAGCAATAAAGTGCCAACTTGGAGCAAGGTAAAGCCATCACTAGACACCCAACCCACCAGCACCTTGATCTTGGACTTCTCAGCCTCCAGAACTGTGAGAAATAAATTTCTATGGTTTATAAATTACCCAGCCTATAGTATTTAGTTACAGCAGCATAAACTGACAAAGACATAGGTATATTTGCAAATACAGAATCCAATAAATAATGAGGATTGACTGTATCATTTCCCACCCAGAAACAGCATATGCAGTAAATAACACCTTGAGGGTAACACAAACAGATCAGCATTGCCAGAATATGTAAGATGAGCATTTTTTAAATTCTAAATACCTCAAGAACAGGTTTCAAATACAGTGATTTCTCTAAAGACAATGTCACGTTGGACAGTGGTATGAAAGATTATTGAATGGGGAAATGTTGATTGCTTTATTACTTGGCAGGCATTGTGTGAAACAGTGGCCATTCTTGACATCCAGGAAGCTGGCATAGTAATTGATTTCCCAGTTCTCAAAAAAACTAGCACCTAAAATCCAATCTCAAGCAACCCTAAGGGCTTCTCGAATTGCCCTTCCAAAACTCCTCAAACCTTCAGCACATTAACTTTGAGAATATTAAAAGTCTTTCTAGTAATAAAAACCTGACATATAAGGAGCCTGTTAAAGGCTTGAGTCAAGAAAATACTAACAGTTGAGAAGTCAACAAAAATCAGTACTAGCTATTTTGCATATTATAGAAAAAAATGTGTTTTAGTGTACAACTATCCATTGTCTACATACAGCACCAGGTCATCAGATTCCATCCTTGAATTTGTTTTGAGCTATTTTTATAGCTCCTTTGATTTGTTGGTAACTGACAGACATGTAAATTCTGTCCGATTTGGTAGAGATTTAATTGATTCTCCTATACTCCAGAGAAAAACATAGCTTTTGCCTGCATTGGCAATTCATTTCAACTTCCTTTTCTTGCCAGATAGGTTTGTGCTTTTTTCACTTTTCCTTTAAGCCAGTTATAACATCTGCCTGGTTCAGAAAGAAAAGCTTTCCCACTACCCTCTTAGTTTTCTCTTGGGAACTTGAAAATTAAACTAAAAAAAGAAAGATTAACATGAGAAATGGTACACAATTTTTGTTAATATTTATGCACATGAGAGTTCACAGGAAAGAAGTGAAACTCAAAAAAGCAGTTAGACTATGGGGCTTATACACCATTTTAACAAAGAATAGGACATTTGAGCCTCAAGGGATGATAAATCAGGAGAAGTGACTAGGAAATATATGGGAGAGTTAATAGAAGATAAATTTTGTTTTTAGTAAGATCTGCTTATGCAAACTCATCTTGGTGTCAACTCTCCATGTCTGAGAATAAGAGTGCTAATCTCTTGCTAATACATGAGGGGACACCTTCACAAAGGGAAATTTATGCCCTGCTGAGATGGTGGGTGCTCATTGTTTCTTTACCCATTATGTGCCTTTGTCCTCCCCAGGGAGCTTCAGCCCTTTAGTTTTCATGTCACTGGTCCCCACAAAAACATTTCCAAACTCCTGCCTAGACTGACATGGCAGGGGTTGGTGGGTCCCAAGGAATCTGTGTGATCCAGAGCTTGAACATTCCAGGTGGACTGCCTTCCATGGACAGGGACAGAGATGACTAGACTGCTAGCTGTCCTTCACTCAGACTCATTTCCTCCCCTGGCTCTTCCCCCGACTCACTGCTGCTGAGTGGCACAGGTAACCTGAGCGACGACTGAGCCAGGGTTCTCAGGAGCAGCTGCTTCCCTTCTGTTGGTACCCCCACCACACAGTGGCTTCCACAGAAAATGGGGCTCACACTTTTCTTCTTAAAGAGCAAGAGATGTTCATGCTGCTGCTCCAGCAGAACAGGGCATACCTTAAAGCAGAGGGATAATAAGCCTGGTTGACCACTCCATGGGCAATGCAGGACCAGCATGTTTCACCCTGGCATGATTAGGGATTGATCTTGGGGGACCATAGGACGGGCCTGCAGGCTGGACCCCATACCTCCAGGACTCGAACATCATGCTGAGGGGCACAGAGGGGAGATTTGTGACCTAATCTTGGGAAGTAAGGGAGCACACATGGACAGAACTTAAAGGAGAGTGCAGTATGGGTCTGAGCTGCAGCACACTCGTGGGGTATCCCTTCCTTCACATGAAAGTCATGCTTTCTGTCTGGGGTGGGATAGTGGACAGGGAAGCTCCCAGCCTGTGACACGATTGCTGGTGAGATCAGGTAGTTTGGGCTTCTACTTGTGGCCAGACACTGGAAGGAGTCCTATGGGGCAGAGGAAGAGGGAGAAGAGTGAAACTCATCCCTGACAGCCAGTCTGTGAATCCCAGAAAGCCCATCCACTATGAACAGGCTTTATGGATTGGTGGAGCTGCTTCAGCACCACCCTGGTACCTTTCCCTAGCAACCTAGGAGCTGACCCTTGACCCCTGCTGAGACAGGGCTTGTGCCTGCCTTTGTGGAGCCTGAAAGCAGGCTGATTTAACCGAGCCCCACTCAGCCTTCCTCCTCCACCCACCTCTGCTGCAGTGGAGAATAAGGAGTCCCCTGGGATCTCCAGAGCACCACCCACCACCTAGAGCATTTGAGTGCTTCCCCTGATTAACTAGAGTCAGTCACAGGTCCCACAAAACAACACTGCAGCTGGCTCTTTCCTGCAAGTGCCACCTATTAGCAGGGAGGGCAACTTGTACAGCCCATTATAACATTTACTGACTTAATCATACAGGACATGGCTGACTCTTACCCACAAGAAACACCTACTGTGTCAGAGATTAAGCTGACTGTCCCAATATAATTCAGACTGGTAAGAAGAGCACAGTCCTGGGAAAAGAATTCCAAAGACCTCCATCATCCCTTGTCAACAAGAGATAGGGAATCTTCCCATTCACATAGTAGACCACTGCTACAGCCTATAAATAACGACCAATTAAGAAAACCACCAAACTAACAATATCTGCAACCAAGGTATCCACCCAGAACCTAGACACAAATCAAAGTACCCACAAGCAAAACCAAAGGTACTTATACAATATATGCTACAGATATATCCTTAAGAGTGAGGGGGGGAAAATGTCCCATCAAAACAATAGAAAATCCAAAGCAAGAACAGCCACTCCAGATAAGAAGAGAGCAGTGCAAGAACTCCAGAAGTATAAAAAATTAGAGTGAAAGGACACCTCCAAAGAAGCACAACAGCTCTCTAGCAAAGGATCCCAACCAAAGGGAAAATACTGAAATGACAGATAAAGAATTCCAAATATAGATTGCAATGAAGCTAATGAAATCCAAGAGAAAATGGAAAACCAACTCAAAGCAACCAGAAAAAAAATTCAGGAAATGAATAAAAAATTTACTAAAGAAACAGATATATTATAAAAATAACAAATAGAACTTATAAAATGAAAAATTCATTTAGAGAAATACAAAACACAGTGGAAAGTTTTAAGAATAGACTAGACCAAGCAGAAAAAAGAATTTCAGAGCTTGAAGACAATTCTGTCAATTTAACCCAATCAGTCAAAAACAAAGAACAAAGATTCAAGAGGAATGAACAAAGTCTGTGAGAAATATGGTTTATGTAAAACTGCTAAATATAAGTATCATAAGCATCCCTTCATCATAGGGTGAAGAAGAAAAAGCACAAGGTCTGAAAAACCAATTTGAGGAAATAATTGAGGAAAGCTTCCCTGGTCTTGCTAGAGACTTACACATCCTGATAAAAGAAGCTCAATGAACACCTGGGACATTCATTGCAAAAAGTGAATCACCAAGGAATACTGTCATCAGACTGGCCAAAATGAACACAAAGGAGAAACTCCTATGAGCCATGAGGTGAAAACATCAAGTAACTTATGAAGAAATACCCACCAGACTAAGAGCAGACTTCTCAAGAGAAGCCTTACAAGCCAGAAAAGAATGGGGTCCAATCTTTAGTCTCCAAAGAATTTTGTATCCTGCTAAACTAAGTTTTATAAATGAAGAAGAAATAAAGTCTTTCCCAGATAAGCAAACACTAAGGGAATTTGTCACTAGTAGACCTTCCCTACAAGAAATGCTCAAAAGTATATTATCCATGCAACATCACAACAGACACCAAACAGAGTAAAAACACCCAAAAGTTATACCTCACAGCTCTTATAAAACAATAGCACAAGAGGGAAAACACAGCAATAAGGTATCATACAATATGATGAGCAGAACAGCATCCTACATATCAACACTAACACTTACTGTGAATGGTCTGAATGCCCCTCTTAAAAGTCATGGACTGGCTGAATGGATTAAAAAACACACCTCAAGTATCTACTGTCTCCAGGAAACACATCTAAACCATAAGGACTCCCATAGACAGAAAGTGAGGGAATGGAAAAAATATTCCACACAAATGGAAACCAAAAGCAAGAAAGTGTATCCATTCTCATATCAGATAAAGTAGACTTTAAATTAACAATGGTAGAAAAAAAAAAAAAGACAAAGATAGTCATTATATAATGGTAGAGGGAGCAATTCAACAAGAAGACATAACAATCCTAACAATATATACACCTAACACAGGAGCTCCCAGTTTCATAAAGCAAATTCTGCTAGACATATGCAAAGAAAACCAGTAGCATCTTAATAGTCAGGGAATTCAACCCTCCACCGACAGTACCAGACAGATCATTGATGCAGAAAATGAACAAGAAACACTGGACTTAAACAGGACTCTAGAACAAATGGGCCTATCAGACATTTACAGAACATTCTATCCAAAAACTACTGAGTATATATTTTTCTCATCAGCACATGGGACATTTTCCAAGATTGATCATATCTTAGGCCACAAATCAAGTCTCAGTAAATTAAAAAAAAAATCAAAATCATACCATGTTATCTTCTCAGACCACAGTGGAATAAAACTAGAAATCAACTCCAAGAGAAACACTTAAATCTACAAAAAGTTACGGATATTAAACAACTTGCAGAATGATGTTTAGGTCAATGATGAAATTAAGAAGGAAATCAGAAGATTCCCAAAACTTAATAATAAAGGGGACACAAGGTTTCAAAATCTGTAGGATACAGGAAAAGCAGCCCTAACTGGAAAGTTCATAGCCTTAAATGCCTATGTCAAAAAAAAAAAAAAACAGAAAAATCATAAATTAAGAACCTAATGTCACCTCTCAAGAAACTAGAATAACAAACTAAACCCAAAGCCAGCAGAAAAGAAATAACAAAGGACTCACAACCTCAATCAGAAATGAACAAAAAGTCATCACAACTGACACTGCAGACATATAAAATATCACCCATGAATACTATGAAAACTTCTGTGCAAACAAACTAGAAATGAATAAATTCTTGGAAACATACAACCTCCCAAGCATGAATCAGGAATAAATAGAAACCCTGCACAAACCAATAAGGAGCAACAAAATTGAGGCAGTAATAAAAAGTCTCCCAACATAAAAAGCCCTGGACCAGATAGATTCATAGCCATATTCTACCAGACCTACAAAAAGAACTAGTACCTATCCTACAGAAACTATTCCATAAGATTGAGGAGGGAATCCTCCCTAACTCATTTTATGAAGCCAGTATTACCCTGATACCAAAGCCAAGAAAGGACACAACAAAAAAAAGAAAACTACCAATATCCCTCAGGAACATACATGCAAAAATCCTCAACAAAATTTTACCAAATTGAATTCAACAGCACATCCAAAAGATAATCCACCATGATCAAGTGAGTTTCATCCCAGGGATACAAGGATGGTTTAACATACACAAATCAATAAACATGATTCACCACATAAACAGAAACCAAAACAAAGATCACATGATCATCTTAATAGATGCAGAAAAAGCATTCAGTAAAATTCAGCACCCTTTCATGACAAAAACCCTCAACAAACTAGACATAGAAAGAACATACCTCCAAGTTATAAAGGCCATATATGATAAACCCACAGACAACATCATACTGAATGGGGAAAAGTTGAAAGCATTTCCCCTAAGAGCTAGAATAAGACAAGGGTGCCCACTGTCACCACTTCTATTCAACATAGTATTGGAATTCCTGGCCAGAGCAATCACACAAGAGAAAGAAATAAAGTGTGTACAAATCAGGAAAGAGGAGGTCAAACTATCCCTGTTTGCTGATGATATGATCTTGTATCTAGAAAACCCTATAGATTCCACCTAAAGATTCCTGGAGTTGATAAATAAATTTAGCAAAGTCTCAGGTTACAAAATCAACATACACAAATCGGTAGCATTTCTATTCTACATATTTCTATGTACTAATGATAGTCAAGCAGAGAGTCACATTGAGGACTCCATACCATTCACAATAGCTAGAAAGAAAATAAAATACCTCAGAATATACTTAACAAAGGACGTTAAAGACTTCTACAAGGAGAACTACAAAACACTGATGAAAGAAATGGCAGATGACACAAACAAATGGAAAAACATTCTCTGCTCACGGATTGGTAGAATCAATACCTTTAAAATGTCCATACTGCCCAAAGTGATTTACAGATTCAATGTAATCTCCATCAAAATACCAGCATTGTACTCCATAGATCTAGAAAAAATTATCCTAAGACTTATTTGGAACCAAAAAAGAGCCCAAATAGCCAAAGCAATCTTAAGTAAAAAGAACAAATCTGGAGGCATCACATTACCTGACTTGAAATTACACTACAATTCTATAATCACCAAAACAGCTTTGTACTGGTATAAAAGTAGAGACATGGACCAACGGACCAGAATAGAGAACCCAGAAATAAAACCATCTACCTACAACCAACTGATCTTTGATAAAGCACACAACAAAATACGCTGGGGAAAAGAATCCTTATTCAATAAATGGTGCTGGGAAAACTGAATAGTCATATGCAAAAGAATGAAACAGTGTTCCTATCCTTCACCATATACAAAAATTAATTATAGGTAGATAAAAGACTTAAATGTACAGCACAAAACCATAAAAATTCTAGAAGACAATGTAGGAAAATCTCTTTTAGACATCAGCCTAGGCAAAGAATTTACAACTAAGACCCCAAAGGCAAATATAGCAACAACAAAAATAAATAAATAGGACTTAATTATATTAAAAAACTTCTGCATAGCAAAGGAAATAATAAACAGAGTGAATGGTCAACCTACAGAATGGGATAAAATATTCTAAAACTATATATCCAACAAAAGACTAATATCCAGAATCTACAAAGAACCCAAAGAAATCAGCAAGAAAATATAATAACAAACAACCCCATAAAAATGTGGGCAAAATACATGAACAGAACTTTTACAAAAGAAGACAGACAAATGGCTAACAAACATGAAAAAATGCTCAACATCACTAATCATCAGGAAAATGTAAATTAAAACTACAATGAGATCCCACCTTACCCCTATCAGAATGGCTAATATTATTAATAAATGGCCAATATTATTAATAAAAAGTCAAAAACAATAGATGCTGGCATGGAATGCTTATACACTGTTGATGGGACTACAAATTAGTGCAACTTCTATGCAAAACAGTATGGAGATTCCTCAAAGAAATAAATGTAGATCTACCATTTGATCCAGCAATCCCACTGCTGAGTATCTACCCAACGGAAATGAAGTCATTTTATCAAAAAGACACCTGCACTCAAATGTTTATCACAGCACAATTCACAATTACAAAGATGTGGAATCAACCTAGGTGCCCTTCAATTTATAAGTGGCTAAAGAAAATATGGTATATATATACATCATGGAGTACTGCTCAGTCATAAAAAAAGAATGAAATAATGTCATGTGCAGCAATGTGGAAGGAAACGAAGACCATTATCCTAAGTGAAATATCTCATAAATTAAAAACCAAACACCATATGGTCTCACTAATAAGTGGGAGATAATAGATGTACACAAGGGCACAAAGTGATATAAAGGACATGTGAAACCAAAAAGGGAGGAAGGTGGGAGGGTGTGGGAAAAAAACTTATGTATTGGGTACAATGAACACTATTCCGGTGAGGGTGCACCTAAAGCCCTGACTTAAGCATTATACAAGATATCCTTGTAACCAAGGAATTGTATCCCCTTAATTAATATTTTGCAATAAAAACAAAAGAAACACACACAAAGAAAGAACTTATAGGGTGTGGTAGGCATAAGATAAGAAGCTAACAAGTAGAGTATGGTGTGTGTCAGAGAGGAATGAAATCACCAACAGATGTCTAATATTCATGAAGCACTTGGATACTAAACACTCGTGAGACTAAATATATAAGAGGCACTAAATATTCAGGATACACTATACATGAGCACTTACTGTTCATGAGGCTTAAATTTATCACTCATCGGTGACACCCATTTTGGCTCCATGTGTTTGTGGCCCAAGAAACAAATAAAATGCCTGGATGCTTCTCAAGCTAGTTGGCAAGCTCCAGCCATGGCCAGTTGTACTTGTCCCTCTGTGTCTGCTATAGAGCAAATGTGTGTCATTGGCCCAAGATATCATCCATCTGTGGGTTCCTTTGCTCAAATCTCAACTCTGGTCCTTATAACCACACCTTTGGAAGACTGATATGGCAGACAGAGAGACAGGATATAAGAACATCGCATACCCTAGGATTCAGATGGTGTGCCCCTTCCATCTCATGCACACTTATCCTAAGTGAGTTAATTTACCCCATCCCTCTCACTGTGCATTTAAATTTGATTTGACTTGATAAATCATGTCATTTGAGCATCTTAATTTGGTCTGCAAACATTTCTGTTCTATGACCTCTAGGGTAAGCTGCCCAATAGTGTATTTGAAGGCTATCACTGCCTCAGGTAATTCCCTTCTGTTCTGGGACTTTTTGAGTCAAGAGTGAATGATTCGAGTATGTCATAGCAGTCTAAGCACCAGGCTGTCATTGTTGGAATCTTGGTGGTGGTGTAGGCACTATACCCTCTAGAGTCCTCCTGATTCCAGTATTTTCTCTTTCTCTTTTTTTATTGTGAAAAATGGCATATGTAAGGAAAAGTATATAAAAATATGTAAAATTTGGCAAATAGTTATAATATAAATAATTTCACCAAAAAGTAGGAGAATTAAATCAGATGTAAGAGTTAAACATTCCCAAGACTGATTCCCCTATAACTTGGCATCCCCCCCAAAAAAAAAAAACAATTCTGCATTTCCTGCAATGCTCCATTAAATGGACCTCAATTTGTCATTTAATGCAGTTGATCTTGGTAAACTGTAAGACTTGGATTGGAGTCTTTTGCATATCCTATGGAAGGATTAATGTTGATTTGGCAAGTCCTATAACTCATTGCTATGTCATAGAGCTACAAATGCAAGGTTTAGAAGCCAGTCACAGGGCTTGAAGGCATGGTGCTACCTCCAAGCACAAAGAATAATCTGGTGGAGTAGGGCTCCATCCAAGGGTCTGTCATGACGTTTTGCAGCTTAAAAACTCCAAAGCCCAATGGTTGTGTTGCCTGTCCCAGAGTCTTATGTATGGCTCTGATAGATATCGGTGCATTATCCAGGCACCTACCCATGTGCCACTGATTCTGCCTGCAAGAGTTTCCCACAATGAACACTACTCTGGAAGGGATGGCATGTTTATGCCTGGTCATTTGCCCAAATTTGAATGATGAAAATATTACCAGCACCCCAACCCTTCACACACATATCCCAATCATAACCCTTTCCCAATCATAACCTTCTCTCTCTCTCCTAGAAATAACCACAGTCCTCACTTTTGTGGTCATTATTTTCTTGCTTTTCTTTATAATTCTACCACCTAGAGATTCATGACAAAACAATTGAGTTTAATTTTGTTTCTTTAACTATTTTAGAGCATTGTATAGTGTAAAATATTTGTCTCCGTTGTTGTATGTAGCTGTAGGGTATTCATTTTTGTTGCTGTGAAGTTATTTATAGGTCCTATCTGGAAGGAAAAACTTTTCCTCTGTCCTCTTAGGTTCGCTATTTGGGTACCTGCAAATTAAACTGAAGATAAAAAACATATTAGCAAGAGAAAATACAGATTCAGTCACATATGTATGAGAGTTCACAGAAAAATATGACTAAAAGAGGCAGTTAGAATTTTAGGCATATATACTATCTTAATAGTGGAAGGGGAGGGAAAGAAGGGTACTTATGAGAAAACAAATGACTTTTAGGAAAGATAAATGGAGACTAGATGGGAGATATCATAGTTTTAAAACAATGTTTAGGAGTAGTGTGGAGACTTCTTGTCTCCAGTGATAAGAAACAAACTTCTCTGGTTGCTCTCTGCGAGGAGATTTATGACAATTGAGTTCTTTTGAGTTATTTGGGGAGGCTCTGCTTTCTTGGCAGATAAGAGATTGCAGGGACTCAGATGCCTTCTGCTCAAAATAATTTTTATGCCATACTGGTGTATTCTGGACCTTTTTGGTCCATTTTATTACAGATCCATTCTATTATTAATAAACATCTAGAAGTGGAATTTCTGGATCATAGGGTGTGCTTGTGTTCAGTTTTGAGGAGATAATGGCAAAGAATTTTCCATAGCTTTTGAACAAATTGTTCTCTTGGTATGATCTGATTTTTTAGTGTTTGCCCATCTGGTGAATATGCATTAATAACTCATTGTGGTTTTATTTTGCCTAATTATCAATGAGGCTGAGTGCCTTTCCATATATTTATTAGCCATTTCAATTTCCGCTTTTGTTAAATGCCTGCTCAGGTCCTGTGTATAAATTTCTATTGAGTTGTATGACTTTCTCATGTTTCGTATTTGTAAGAGCCCTTTGTATATTTTGAAACTAGACCTTTGTTGTTAAGTATCATGAATATCATCTCCTACTCTATTGTTTCACTCTTTTAAGGAGTCATTTGCTATATGGAGTTTTTAATTTTAATGTGGTAGAAAAAACAGTCTTTTCCTTTACGAATAGTGTTTTTTGTGTCTTATAAGAAAATCCTTCCCAACTCTGACTTCATGAAGCTATTTTCCTGCTTTACCTTCTTTATAATTTTACCTTTCACATTAAGGTCTTTAATCTACTGGGAATTGATTTTTGTGAATGTCCTTGCTTTTTTTTCCAAGCCAAGTTTTCCAGTCTCCAATCAATCCTGCAAGTCCCCAGTCACTTATCATAAATTCTCTTTTTCCTTCAGATAGCCAGCATAAGTTTCTGCTGCTTTCAATCAAGAGCCTTGGCTGATAAAATGGACTACTGCCTTGGCTCATATTCCTGGAGTCCTGCCTCTTAACCCCAGTCCAGTTCTGTGCCCCATGACCAGATGAAGACTGGTTTTTGTCCATGGTTTGGACTGCGCCCAAAGATTGCCACATCCTATGATCTTGTGCCTTGCCCAGCAGGCTACTGCATATTTCAGAGCCTGCGGCTGGAATGGTTCCACCAGCTCCTGTCCCACTGCCCAGTTTCACTGTAAGTAAAAAACCCGTGCTTCACTGATTTTCAAGATACGACATGAAACTGTGAGCCAGCCTTTAGACACCCAGCTGGAAAAGTGAGAGACCCACAGAAAGAGGGTTGTGGAGATAACATTCATAAGCCATGGCCAACTGACGTCATCTGCTAAGCCAGACAAGTAAAAGCCGGCTTAGCTCCCAGTTGGGGATTTCAGATCTTATTGCTGTGCTTTGTCTCTTCCATCAGGAGACCATGCAGGAAGATTCACACTTTACTTCTTTCCAGGTGGTTTATTGATTTGTGGATTCGGTGAAATGTGCATCAGCTGAACTAACTATTCCCTTTAAGCAAGGGGGGAAATGGATTCACAAAGTGCTGAAATCAACAGACACAACAGAACTGCCTCTCAGAGTTCAACCACAGCACAATAGATTTACACAGTATGAGGACGATCTGGCGATTAAATAGGCCCGCTTCATCCCTAGAGATCAAAACAGAGTGCTCTGATTTTTTCCTTCTCTGTCTCCCTACTCATTACCCACTTCCAACACACACACATTACAAAGAGACCATGTGCACTATTTAAAAGAAAATAGATTTCTTTCCCATCTTTCATTTTCTCTTTATACCTCTAGGTTTTATTTTTTCTCACTATTTCTTAAATGTGTAGCAAACTTTAGGTCCTTTCTTCCTTGAGAGCTATTTAACTTCACACCTTCTTTGATCAAGTCACAGTGAAATAATGGCTAAGGTAAGACAAGATGGCAAATAAACCACATTTAATCAACGATTTTTTCTTATAAAAAGTATAAACACTGTCCTCATACAGAGATATGATTCCACTGACCTGTTGCTTGTTTGTTTTTCTGTGGATAAAGAATAGATAATCTCCTTTCACCAAGCCTGCCTATGGCTCTTGTGACTAATAATTATAATACTTTGCAATTCTATGACCTTTACAGACTTCAAAGTCCTTTGACACAATCACTTCATTTTCTCTCAAAACTACTAACAAAATAGGTGAGACCTATAGCATTATATTCAGCTTCTTGAGAAGAAAACTGAGGCCCACAAGGAATTAATGAATGATCCAAGGTACAGCCAGGACCTGATTTTGACTTATCTGACATCTCGGCCACTGTGCTTTCTAAGATGATTGCCTAATATTAAAAGGTTCCTTATGTAGCTATAATAATATTTATTTTATGCAAAATTCATATCCATACCAAGAATCAAACCTGTAACACTGGCCATGTTCATATCTTTTTGACCATCTAATTTCATAGTTGGCATAAATGTGCTATAAAGACATAAATTGTAAGGTGATACTATTAATAAATATTACCATATGCTAGGCTTCTAAGAGTGTCTAACACATTGAATACAATCTGACTTGAGGTTTTATTTTTATTTTTGGCAACTCAGATTCAAAAATTATCTTACTCATTATTGAGATTAAAAAGCTAAACATATTCCACTAAAATGTGTTTAAATAAGAAAGGTCAAATTCCAGACTTCCATCTTTATTAGCATACAGATTGAGTAAACAGGCTTTTTGGAAACATATTTAGGTCTTTATAACTGTACAGAAGAGGCAGGGGATGGTTGGTTTCAGGGCACAAATCTGATAACACAATCTGTCCTTTTTGTTTTTTGAATACCTAGCCGTTAATTTCAAGGCTGGGTGAAATTCCACTGCTTTAGAGATAAAGTATTTGTTTAAGTAGGATTATAAGAAATGAAAGAAGAATGTTCAATAAAATTTATTGTACATGTATAAGTATACTTTAAAATCTTCTACTCTGGCTATCCTGAATCTTCTAAAAAAACAAAGGGAGTTCCTTTTTTGCATGCTATAGTTCATTTAATTTCATTCACTTGTGAATTCATTCTCCATTATTTGTATCCTAACCACCATGCATGCCTTGTGTCAGACCATAAGCTGTAACACTATGGGTTAGGAGCATAACCTCAGGAGTGAGCACAGAGATCCCATACAAAGAGAACTAATCATTTCCCTGAAAATCAAGGCACGCTTAACAGAGGAGATGATGTCTAATCCCAGGAGAACAACTAGGAGCACCCTATCTTAGTTCATTTTGTGTTGCTATAACAGAATACCCAAGACTGGGTAATTTATTAAAAAAAAAAAAAAAAAAACCCAGAAATTTATTTCCCACAGTTCTGAAGGCTGGAAGTCCAAGATAAAGGCACCAGCAGGTTTGGTGTGTGGTGAGGGCCCAGTCTCTGCTTCCAAGATGATTGCTGCATCCTCTGTCAGGGAGGAATGTTGTTTCTTACATAGCAGACAAGAGGAAGAGTGAGAATCCACTTTCACAAGCCCTTTTTATAGTGGCATTAATCCATTCATGACTTTAACAACTCCCATTAGGCCTCATCTCCCAACACTGTGGCTTTGGGAATTAAGTTTCAACATGAGTTTTGGAGGGGACAAAAACATTCAAAAACCATAGCACTCCCTTACAGTAACCCAATTTCTTTAGCTATCCTGTGAATGTCAAAGTCTTCCCAGTGAATTTAGTGGGGTGTGAAACAAGCAAGATAATTGGAAACCTATGGTTTCATGATTTCTGTCCTATGATCCCAAACTCCCATGGTTCCATAAACTAGTTCCAATATTTCAAACAACCTGGTAGAGTTCAAACTACTATTTTTCACCCTTATCAGTTGTTTACTGGCTTCTCTGACTCTGAACTTTTATACCGGTATGACCCAGAATGTATTAGAAGATAGCCTTTCTGACAAGTCACATAATCTTCAACATTATTCATAGAACTTACCCTAAACCTCTTTATCTTGCTTCAAGGTCTTTTACTTTCTTGCTTCACTTAAGCTACTTTGGAGGGTTGGGTTTGTTTCCCCATCGTTCTGTGGAGAAGCCTTGAAGTGGCTTTGAGAACTTTAGCTCCCCATAATTTTAATCAACCCCCTCCCCATACACATACAAGTTCCTCTAAGAAAGAAGAATTTCAAAAATTTAAAAATAAATACGTTTTTTATACAAAAATAGCATAAAGAAATCATCTGGTCTGCTTCTCAAACCAGAATGTTGGCTGTAGCAAATGTTGTATGTTATATCCCTAAAAAATCCACTCCTTCTCCTTACTAAATAAAAATAAAACAAACAAACAAACAAACAAAAAACCACACATTCTTTTAGGTACAAGGCAGCAAAGTGCTCGGAGAAGATGGGCTACTTCCCCTTTCCCAGGATTTGAACTCTGATTGATCTAAGACTCAAATGCCAGTGATTGACTCAGATGCT
Source organism: Lemur catta (assembly GCF_020740605.2). Classification (NCBI taxonomy): domain Eukaryota; kingdom Metazoa; phylum Chordata; class Mammalia; order Primates; family Lemuridae; genus Lemur; species Lemur catta. The sequence continues at coordinate 19,543,296 of NC_059128.1, forward strand.
TATATAAGATCCAGTTCTGTCCAGTGATATCTGAGGGCATGTTGGCTAGAGGCTCCTAGAAAATATTTTCCTTTATGATAAAAAGGGATACAGACATCTGATAAGAACTCTTTTCTTTCTTACTTCCTGAGAATATTTTTAGAAGTTTTGGATCCCTTTGGACTCCTTTGGCCAAGAATGTGATACCTTCTTGTGACCATAAGTAGACAAGCATAAAGACAAAGCCAGAATGCTAGATGTGGTAGCATAGAAAGTTAGAAACAACCTGGATCCTAAGTGACATTACTGATCCATTGGATAACCTTGGAACTGCTCTGTCTCTGAACTTTTTTTAATTAAAATACAAAATTTCCTTCTACTTTAATCATCCTCTATAGAGATATTCTGGAATCACCATGATCCTTCTGCCCTTTGCCCTAACAACATACCTATTTTCCCTACCTTAAAGTTTTGTTCTTCCTAAAGAAGTTAGCTCCAACTCACCACCCTCACCTCCCACTCTGTCTGGATCCTTTTCCAATCTAATAGGACCAAGAAAATGTGGAGTTTAAACTGGTGGACAAAAACTCTGACTTTGAGTCAAACTGGCCCATCTTGGTCATTTGAGAGAAGACAGAGGATGAGGATATACTTCATGATGCATGACTTTGATAGCAAACAAATGAAAATAGAAATCACTTATTGCACAATTACCTTTGGGCAGACAAAAGTATTGATAGTTTAAAAGATGAAGTAGATAGGTAATTTTTTAAAAATTCCTGGCAATAAAGAGTTTGAAAATCACTATCATAATTTTGGTATTTATTTTGTCCTCATGGAAAAAAATCCAGATGTGAGTCTCTTTAAGACCTGGTCAATCCAAACCTTTAAGAAAGTAATAGCCTCTAATTCCAACTCTAGATAGTTGTCCAAATAAAAATTTCCAAATCCATAAAAATCTTAAGGTAAAAAGCATTTATGCCACCACATGTTGGAAACCATCTAAATAATAAATAATGAGAGAAAAATCTATAAAATAGGTTACAATGTGAGCATATAATTAATATAGCAATTAAAATATTATCTTAATATTTTATTAGCATGGAAAATGCAGATTTGTTATATAATAAAACAAAAATAGGGATAAGAATGTATAATGTATTTGTAAGAAGTATATTTTAACAAGACTACATATAGGAAACAATGACAAGATGAAATATTATTAAAATGTGAAAACAGTGACTATACTTGATGATAGAAAAATGGGCAATTTTTACTTTCTTCTTTTTATTTTTCAGTACTTTCCAAATATTCTTTTACAAAAGTTTATGAGCTGCTAAACCCAAGGTCATTGCTACACTTGGTTGATTGGCAGCTTTCTTTCAGTCACAATCTGGAACTGGACCAGGACTTGGCAAATGCCCCGAAATAAATAAGGCATAATTACTATGCACAACACTAAAGTTTCAAAGCAAACAACCCAGATGTTCCAAATTCCCAGATGTTTGTTGGAGAGTAAACTAAATCGCCAAATCTTTAACTGCCTAGTTTTGGTTTCCATTTGGATTTTTGGCTTTAAAAAAGCTGGGTGTTGAAACAACAAGGGCAGCTAAAATTTCAGAGAAGATGGAGCAGGTTGCTCTGGCAGAGAAACACACAGATACAAGTTTACCAAGCACCTGTCTGAACTGCATCTGAGCTAGAGCAACTAATTGCTTCCAAATAAAGTTCCAGATTTTTAATATAAGCATGTCTGGTTCAGTAGTTTACTGGATGCTTCTACTGGTCTAGAGAGAAGGGGAGAAATATTGCCATTGACACAAGATGAAAGGATGGTTGGGTTCCACTAGGAATGTCTCATAAGCCTCTAATCCTGTCTTCAAGAACTGCAAAGTGTCACTTAACCAACAACAGGGACTGGGGCTTCCTAGAATAGGCACAGCTCCTCAGCTGCCTTCTAATCTCCCACTTGCCTGGAGAAGTGCCAAGGTATTAACATTTAAATCACCAAGAAAGGAATTGGGCCTCCCTGAGTTGTTTCTATCCCATTGAGGTTATTTCTACTTATAGCCTCAGACTTCCCAGGGGGATGGAAAACTCCAGTCTATTAGTATCAGAATCAGCTTACAAGGAAACAGCTGCAGCATCCTGGAACAAGAATTAGATGGGGAATCAGGAAACCTCACTTCTAATTTGGGGCTCTGCTGGTGATAACTTTGACCTGAGGCAATCCACAAGAACTCCCGAGTCCACAGACTTCCTATCTTTAGGAATGTGATGGGTCGATCTCTAAGGCCTCAATGATCCTATTTCCTTATCTTTAAATGTAACCTGGATCTCTGCCACCCAGAATCTTCCAGAATCACCCTTCACCTTAAAGAGTGGAAATTCCAGTGCACTTTCCTTGTTTTCTGCAAATTCCCAGAAAACATGTTTTCAGTCATCTCTTGCTCTAATTACCTGCATCTGCTCCATTTTCCATCACATATCTCAAATCCTGCTATATTCTCTTCTCTCTACACCTTTTCACCCCACAAAGTGACACTTCCCTTTCTTTTTATCCACTCCCTTCTGTCTATTGCTCTCCTTCCCTGCAAAAAGCAAGGTAAGGTCTGGGAAAAAAATAAGAGAATTGACTATCCAGACAGTATCCAAAGCAAAGCGGGTTAAGAATGCAGAGGTTGGCTGAACAAAGCATCCAGTCTAACAGGGGAGACCGAGCAGAGGGATGAAAATCAGGTCCAGTGATATAAATAAATGATTGAATAAATACATAAATGGAGAACAAGAAACAAATCTTCCTTACAGAATTCCAAATAATTTATGTGGATACTCTGTCCTCTAGGGAGTGAAGTTTAATGCTTCCTTGCTTTCCTGGGTGTGGATACACGCTAGTGATTTAATTCTAAAGAACAGAGTATGGAAAGGAGAAAACAAAAAACAAACTTTACAGTGGATAAACCTGACAAACACTACCTTAGTCAGGAGATCAAGGTCAATATCAACAGTAATAAGTTATGTTTTTAGTATGTGCCCTTGACATGATCTGATTTAAAAAATGATACTTTATCTCTGTGATCTTCCTCTTAAAAAACTTAGGACCCCAGTCTAATCATGAGACGACATCAGAAAAATTTAAATCGAGGAACATTCTGCAAAATATCCAACTAATACTCCTCCAACTGTCAAGGTCATCAAAAACAAGGAGAGTTGAGAAACTGTCAGAGCCAAGAGGAATCTAAGGAGACATGATGACTAAATGTAATATGGTATCCTGGATGGATAAAGAAATTATTGGAAAAACTGGTGAAATCCAAATAAAGTGAAAAGTTCAGTTCATAGTTCAGTAATATACTGGTTGGTTTCTTAGTTATGAGAAATGAACTACAGGAATGTATGATGTAAAGAATAGAGAAAACTGTATACATGAGGAGTATACAGAAATTCTTTGTACTCTCTTTGCAACTTTTCTGCAAATCTAACACTATTCAAAAATTGAAGATTTCATTTAAAAAAAAATCAGGTCCAAAGCCAAGGGGCTGGATTTGGAGAAAGTTCAGAGGGAAAATAGGAGATGGGCATGGAGAGCTTGTGGAACGTAATCCCCAGACCCTTTAGGGAGGACAGAGGATTTACTCAGGGATGAGAAGGAAGCTGGAAAGGCACAGTCACTAGAAAGCAAGAAACATTATTTACAGGGTTTTGCAAAATGATTGGCTCTCTTTTCATTGAAAGTGTCATGCAGGAAATAATCCAACATCCAAAGAACTATGTTTCCCATTTAGAAGCACAGGATAAGCTGTAGCCTCAGAAAAAGCATCTCTTCCTTCAGCCATGTTTATAATAGCACACATTGCCCTTGAACACATTTTGAGGAAAATCAGAAAGTTAAAAAAAAAAAATATCTTGCTGAAACAAGGAGAAGTGACAGTGACTGACTGGCTTGAAAAATGCAAGATTAAGATTGTGCCTGAGGATAGAGTGACAGGAAAATCCTGGTGGGAATCTGACTAAAATTGCCTGCTGCCTTAGAAAGGAGCCTCGGCAGAAATGTCACCTTTTCACTCAAGGCATTGGCTTTAGGCTCTCTCCAAGTCACATTGACTGCACTTCCTGACAACAATCCATGTTTCTTCCTTTAAGCCTCACAGCTCAGACAACTGTCTGGAGGCTGACCTCTCTACTCTTTTCACTGCCTTTCACATCAACCAACTGGCACTGGAACAGGGGCTCTGTGGGCAGAAGAAGGTCAGCGGGGCCTGAGGAATGGCAACGTGAAAGGCCAGCTGCTTTTTTCTCTCTCCCATATATCCAGCGGGGGTGCCATGCCAAGCTCCCACGTGGAAAGGGCAAAACACATCTTTCCTAATTAATACACGACCAATCACCAGCCCCGCTGTAGCAATCATCCTTGATACCTATTTCTCCACATGCCCTAAACCTATCCCATCAGCAAGTTGTACCAATTTCAGCACTGAAACATGGTCTGAATCTGCATGCATCTCTCCACCTCTGCTATTACTCCTGTAGTCTTCGTCTCCTGGACTTCCTCATAATCTCGTTTTGCCTTTGAGGTTCTCCCACTTCCCTATATGTCTACACATGAAGTTATTTTTATTTATTATGCTTGGGACTCATTGACATTCCGGAATCAGAAGACTGGAGTCTTGCATCATTTCTGGAAAATTTCAACCAAATTTTCAACTTGTGCTTCATCCTATTTTCTCTATGATATCCTAGAACTATGATTAGATTCATGTTGGGTCTTCTCACTCTATCTTTCATATCTCTTAAAAGCTTATCCAATTTTTCCAATTGGATATTGTCCAATTCTTTGCTGCCTCTCATGAAATTTCTTTAGCTCCATCTTTTAGTCCACTAATCTTCCCTTCAGTTGTTTCTATTGTTCATACTGTCCATTGATTCTAATGTCAGCTATTACCTTCTTCATTTTATAAGTTGTAGTTGGTTCTTATTTTCAAATCTGCCAGGTCAATGTTGATAGTTTCTTCCTACTCTTCTATTTCTTTAAAACTTAATTAAATATACTTGTTTTATCATCCATATTTGATCATTCCAGGTATCTGTAGATTTTGTTATTTCTGTTGATTCTTTATATCTTTAAGTTGTGGGCTCATAGTAGAATGCTGTGGAGTTTTTGAGGTTGGATTTTAAACTTTATTCCTCCAGGAAGGGTTTATATATACATTTTCTAGGACCGTGGGAGTATCATTAATACAAATTTTAGACTTTAGGGTTTCAAGGCTTCCAGATATTGTGAATTCAGAAATTAAATCTGCACAAGTGTGGGCTGTGATCAGAATTTCTCAAAGGAGACATTTTTTATTTTCTGCTACACTCAGAGCCAAAGTCAATATAGATAAGTATCCCTTTAGTCATGCTCCTTGGGGGTGGGGGAAGGTTTTTCCTAATTTACCCAATGATGTCATCATCCCTTGGGGCTCCCAGTTTTTTGCAGGACTTGCAGATATGACCTCCTACCATGATTTGGCACCATTAAACTCCAAACCATTGGCTGTCAAGGATCGTAGATAACAAAACACCAGGGCCAACTCCTGCTCTGGAGCTTGTTTAACCCTATGGATTAATATTTACTTTCTGACTTTGGAAGAATTTCATTGCTTTTCCTTAAACTCAGCCATACATTAAAGATAATGAGCTTTATTTTTGTTTATCTAGTATTTTCAGGTATGCTATGCAAGGAAGGTTTCTACAAACTTATAATCAATCATATTCTGACACAGAACTTGCGATTGCCTCCTAACAGGTATCTGATTCTACTCTCACTACATGTGTTCCATCCTCTATGCAGTAGCCAGAGTTACCTTTTTTAGAACATTTTTGGAAGAGAAGTAATTAATAAAGATCTCACAAAGCTATTTTCAGAGCATCATCCTTCCGTTCCAGAACTGCTTAGGGAAAGCACCACGGCTAAATATGCATTACACTTTCAGTGGCATATGTAACCTGGCAATCAGCCTTGGAGTTTCTCAAGTCATTCAGTTTGCTCAATTTCTTTGTCCCTTAAGATGGAAGCTAAAAATTGGCTTACATTTCTGTCCCAGCAGTAGCCCTGAGTTTCTTAGAGGACTTTTCTCTTCAATATCTTGGGTTCCAAGTTCTTGCATCTGCTGCGTTAATAATCTCTGTCTTTCCTCTAACCTTCTGGTGCACTCTTCCCCTCTCTTTTTGTGACCTGGTGGGGCACCACCTCCAACCTGTCACTCTCTAATATATCCCCAATCAGGCTGGATTAGGTCATTTATACCTGCAGAGCCCAAGCCCTGAGCTGCGGACCAGTACCCGCTACTGGTCCGTGGCCTGTTAGGGACCAGGCCGCAGAGCTCTGCTGCCCCTCCTGGCCCTGTCTGTGGAAAAATTGTCTCCCATGAAACTTACAAACTGGGGGGCAAGCATGCAAAGCTTCATCTGTATTTACAGCCACTCCCAATCGCTGGCGTCACCACCTGAGTTCCACACATTCCCCACGCCCCCCACCCCCGTCCATGGAAAAATTGTTTTCCATGAAACTGGTTCCTGTTGCCAAAAAGGTTGGAGACCACCGATTTAAAGGACATAAGCATTGAAAACATTATGGTGCCCATAATCTCCCTATATTTAATTTCAAAAAATCAAAATAAAATTTATTTTTGAAATGTCACAATTTACATGTGTGCTGAAATAAAAAGGCTTCTCATTAAATTTTCATATTGCCAAATTCAGAATATGTTAATAAAAATTAAACTTCTCTCTCTCTCTCTCTCTCTCGTGCTGTCTCAATGTCTCAGAACGTGCATAGTAAGTAATCCACTAAGCCAATGTTATATGTAGTAGATAATTCTGAAGTTTTAGGTCAATTGAGACAGTTGGGGTAGGGAAATTATGTCACTTCTTCACACACACAGCTCAGCAAACAATTTAAACTTAAATAATAGAAATCAATAGTAGATGTCACTCTTCTCCAGGTCCCTCAGCTATTCGTGCTTCCAGAATGATCTTCCTGATCATCTTCACGGGAGCCTCAGCTTATGCCATATTGTTGGGGCTCCAGCTCCTTTCTTTTGAACTCTCCATTTTCCTCCTGGGGCTCACTTATTCCAAATACCCACAATTCTCAATAATTCTAGTAGAGAGTCATTTACCCAACTCATAATGAGTTCAGGCTATGTCTGAAGAGACTAATTTTCAAACTCAGACACACTCATTATTTTGCATCCCAGAGGAAAATAAAACTTCTTCCTGAGAAGAATCCCACCCTCAATTGCCAACAAACATAACAACAACAAATGAAAACCATTTCTTCCTATCACAGGGATAATCTCACATTCTATATTTGGAATTTAAAGTTTTCTTTTAAATTTAATATCAATCTAATATTAAAATTAGCTTATAGCTGTCACTCAGGACATGCCATCTGATAGTTAGGTTTGTCCCCCCAAAACATTCATTATCAGCCTCAAAAGGAAACTGAAAATGCCTTCTAGGATCTACATTCCCCTAAATACTTCTGGAGTTAACAGCATTTAGTTTGGCTCTTTTGGACAATTTCTTCCTTCTTCTTACCAAACTATGACCTCCTTGCAGGTAGGACTTTTGTCTAACCCCAGTACTAGTAAAGGGGTACTCAATAAATGTTTATTGAATTGAATTGATTAGAAAGTTAGCTATAAATGTAATCTTGGCAATAAAATGAGCCAGAGTAATCATTTTTAGACAATTTGTGAATGTACTAAAAGATGTAATTACCACAAAAATAATATTTAGTGTTCAAACAATAGCATTTAAGTACAACTTAAGTCCTATGAGCCAGGTGCAATAAGTCAGAACTGCAGGAAATAAACATTACATTAATAGTGCAACCACACCTCACCAGACTCAGGTTGTAAAAAAAAAATGAAAAGCCCACCCCAGGGCCAAGTTCATGCCTCTTCCCCAGCTTCCCCATTTTAACTCAGCCTGTAGAGAAGGAATGAATGTTCTTGTGGCTTCTTCAAAAGCATAGTTTTATACATAGAAAAGGCTCTTAAATTTCCCCTCCTTATTTCCAGTCCTTATCAAGGATAAAAAAAGGAGGGAGCATGTTTTGGGATTAATTACTTCTCTTGTGCACTCCTTGCAGTCTTTATGATGCCTTTTTATGAACGTTTCCCCATTAATTTTCCATTTGGTGGGTTTAATCTTTTTTATTTATTAAATATTTTACATTAAAAAATAGTTTTATCACCAGTTTGGTGGGGGTTTTTTGTTTGTTTGTTTGTTTTTCTTTCTTTTTTTTTTTTTACTTAATTTCATCTCTGTACCAATTGGGTAAAGGATTAGACTGAAAAGAGCCTCAAAATTCATACTTTCTCACCTCCTTAGAGACCAAGAGAACCAAAGGGAAAGGCCTGCTAAAGTCCGTGTTTTGAAACCTTAATTCTATTCCTCAAATACACACCTACATCTCTAACTTCTTAAGTGATGTTGAAATGAAGTCAGAAGAGACAACTTTTTACCCTGCCAGAATCCTGTTCTTCCGACTAGAATCTCAGGATAAAAACCATGTTATGAGCACTAGACACACAGAAAAAGAAAAGACCCTTGAAGAAAGACACAGGAGGTGGGGGGGGATGAATTTTAATACTCATCTGTTTAGCCGAAGGGCGGGGGTGGGGGTGGGGGTGCGGGGGAAGACATTGAACAAAGATTTTTTGAAAAGTTACTAATCTGCCACTGGAGGCTGGAGTTGCTAATTGAGCTGTGCATTCCCAGCATGTCAATCCATTGGGGTAAGAGATGAGGCCCATTTCCAGAGTAAGAGGAGAAATCAAGAGCTTCACACAGTTTTCATTAGAACACCTTAGATTTGGTTATTCTAGTCAGCCTCCAAAAGGCATTCATTGCTCTTCTCCTACTTAGAACTTGCAATTGTAAAGACCCAAAAGGCTTACTTACACATGGGAAAAACTTCAGGGGCTGTTCATGACCTTTCACAGTCCTTAAGTTTTACTCTGTGAAAGTTCCCAAAGTCCACAATTACTAGTCATCAGGCAATTATTCAGGTTTAAATAATTAATCACTAACTGACTCTAGCGTTTTAATTGCAGAGATAATTGAGTACAGATTGAAAGCTTACAATCTGTACTCAAGGGGAAAAGTAGAAAAGAATGGCAAACCCACTCAGGGACAGGACTTGATTTCACCCTAAACAATCCTGGCTAGTTATTTAATTGATGGTTACTCTGGCCTTAAAGCATTGACACTTCCTTTTGATTTAGATTGTTGTTTTCATGCTTGTGAATTTAGTCCTAGGTGACTAGAATAACGGAAAGTCCTTATAAGGTATGATGGCATAGAATCGTATTACACCCCCTTCATTAAATTCCCTTTTTAAGATTCTGTTGCTTTTAATAATGTTCAAACCTCTTGTCATAGCACAGACAACTCCTCATTATCATTTCCTACTTATATTTTCAGCCTCACTTCCAGAAAATACCACCAATACTATATCTTTCTACATTGGATTATTCAATGCTCCTGAATACACAGCTGCCCTTGGACACGTCCATGTCCATGCATGGGCTGAACCCTCTGCATAAAATGCTCTGCTTTACTTTTTTGTCCAGGAAAATTTGTTTTTTAAAATAAGGCTTAGATACCACCTCCCAGGTGAAGCCTTCCCAGATTTCTTTGGGGAGAGTTATTTGTTCTTTCTTCTATGCTTCCAGAGGTCTATGTACGCCCTCCAATTTTTTTTTTAAATGATCTGATGTCCACAACAGATCTCAACCTTTTTTAGAATAAGACTTCTCCAAACCCAAGACAGTGCCAGGCACAAAGCAAGCATGCAAATGTTCATTGGATATATTTGGGTGAATCTTCCACTTGTGAAACTCTGTTAACAGCTCTCAACACTCATGCCTGAAAGAGGTGCTGTAACATTTATTGCTTTTTTTTAATGCTTGCAATTAATACACACTACCTGCCCTGTTTCAAAATGGCATTTTTAATGATTCAATTAACAACTTATAAAAAAACTGTCTTCCTAATTTACTCCTTCTACTTTTACTATTTTAAACTTTGCCTCTGACTTTAAGCCAATCCTCTCTGGGCAAGTATATCAAACTCTGAACACAGATCCAATTATCTAGGAGCACAATGGTGTTCACACTGGAGTCCTGAGTGTGACTGCACAAGGGACCCAAATACTAGTCAGTACCAAGAGACCCAGTAAACTCTTGCCTCTTTCAAGACATTACTAGCATGTAATTTCATTTATGAAGAAAAACTTCTCAACATTTATTTTCAAAAAGAAAATGGGGAAGAGGAAATCTTTAAGGATGTTATAAATAGAGGAAAACATGCTACATGTATTCTCTTCTACAAAGTTCTTTCTCCCTTTGATGCCTAAGTGAAAACATTCAGGTCTCTCTTTCTACTCAATTACTTCACAATTTGCCTGTCTTTCTGTCTCATTTAAAACTAGCAGAAAGTTTAAGGAGCCTATGATTGGATGAGATAAAGGGCTGGCCTTTGAGAGTTTACTATAACACAACTAACACAAATATCGGAGGGTGACATAGTGTACACATAACTTGATTAAAATCTCCAAATGAGAGAGTATTTAATTTTGACTGAATGTCAAGGAAGGCCTCACAGAGAAAGTAGCATTTTAGCATTTAAGGATGAGAAGAATTTATATAAATGGTGCCATGAACATAGGCACAAGACGTGACACAAATGTAATAGTACATATTCCATTGCAATTGAACTAAGGTAGGAATATATGCAGGAAGATTTTTTAAAAATTAATTCTGGAAAGATTTTGGAGGTCAAATACTTGAGAGCTTAGAAGTTATAAAGTGTTTGCACATATATATATATTTTTTTTTTTTTTTTGAAAGAGTTAACTGATTTTGAACAAAGCTATTCCCCATCCACTAACAGCTAGCCAAGTCAGTAGTGGTACATAGACTACATTTTGATTGTCCCTTCTCTGACTATCCCCCCCATCATATCTTCTTTCAAATGTAAACAGCTCTAGGTAATTTGGGGTAGTGGATTAAAGTGCCAATTGTAAAATGTTGAGAGAGGAAATTACTTAATACCAGTAAAGTGCAATTTCTTCATCTGTATAATGGGGCTAATTATAATAACAGTTACCTCATAGATTGAGTTTACCAAAAAAAAAATAACTAAATGAATCTAAGTGCTGAGTCCAAACCTTGCAAATATATCCACGGGATACAAATGGTATCTATTAAATGCAAATACCTAACAACAAATGTCTAGACTGATGTAAAATCCAGAACTAGTGCACGGTAGATGATTTTGTCATTGTTTGTTGTTTTTCTTTCATTTCCTGGATTGTTCGGGTAGAACTGATGTCTTTTAGTCTGGGTGGGCACCTCTGTGGTTTTTTAGAGTGATATAAGGGATATTAAGGGATAAATATGATCCAATGGGGAAACCTAGTTAAAGTTAGGAAAGAAAAAAACAGCAACAATACCTTGAACTCTCACATGGAGTTCTTTGCTTTTGGTTTTGTTTTTTTCAAATGGAATTTTAAATTTCATTTTAAATGGAATTCCCGTAATTTGAGGATAGAGAGAGAGGAGAATTGAGTTTTAACATACATATTTTTAATTGGCTTCAATCCTTAAGAAAGGGTAACTTTCAAAATCAGAACCTTGAAAACCCTACTCCTCAATATATTTTTCCACTCCAGTCCCAAGTTTCCTTTCTTCCTCTATTCCCTGGTGACTTGGAAGTTACAAGGGGCCATAATGAATGATGGGGCAATTTGCTGTATTGATGACAAAGACGCTAGCTCACACAAAGCGACATGAGTCTCTCGGATCATTTGAAGAAAGCTCATTACAAACCAAATAATTCATGAACTAAGGCCCATCCATATGGGCTAATTTGTACTAACTGTACTAAATTAAGTTGACACATTCTATAGGATTGAGAGACAAAAGTCTTATGTCAATAGGGAGATATTTTCCAACATTTTAAAATGTAGGATTTTACTAGCAGGTGCTGAGAACTCCATTTTGGGATGTTCCTGCCAACAGATTAGACCTTAGCCCTCTAAAGAAGTTGTGCTACTTGGAGGTAACCAGCAGTCTTCCATAAGCGCTCCAGAAGTATTCTTGTCTTTGGAAGAAAATGTTATTTCCTACACTCTAGGATCTCCCTTGGGATTGACCAAACTCTAGCAAAACATGTCAAGCAAATTCTCACAGCAACTCTAGGAATGGAATAGCTGGTTGCTTTTTCATCACCATTAAGAGCAGATTATTCTGCAGGTCATGAGGCCACATAGAATTGCCCTCTGGAAGACTCTGAAGCCAGGCTGATTTTTGATCCAATAGAGCAGTAGTGTAATCCTTCCTGAATTTTTCCCTCCAGTAGCATAGCCATTAGTTGAATAACATTCACACACCTGCTCAATTATGAGGTCCTGATTGATCCCAAAGGCACAACAAGAAGGCTGATGTGAGCAAGTCAGAACCGCGAAAAGAACTTGGGCTTTGAAACTGAGCAGAACAAACTCTGATACTGGTAGTTTTGTGATTTGGGGCAAGTCCCATGACCCTTGAACCTCTATTTATTCATCTGTAGAATGGAGATGAAAATAATAGGATTTACTATAATTACTGTAATAGTTAATTAGACAATACTAATGCATGCAAATAATCAGAGGTATATACTCCATAAATGATACTTATTATCACACTAGTGCCCAGGTTATGGGAATAATCTGCTCTGATTGACAATCAGCTGGATCTTCATAAGCTTCAATGACTATAATTCATCACACCTGTTATGTAAGGGGGGGAAGTATTTTCTAAAGTGAAGGGCCTGGAAATCCCATTTATCCAATTTCTACCTGGTTAGTGAAAGAACTAATTCCTTTTTAGCTTGACTAAATCCAAGAGAAATACAAGGTACATGTAAAAATTATCATCATCATTATCATACACACACATACATACATATTTCTAATTTAAATAATATAATCATTTATGAAATTAAGATCCATTAGGCCAGGAGATATGTCCTAATGCAAGTGTGAAGTCAATACATTCAATAAATACTTATTCAACAATAAATGCAAATCAGCTTCTTATTATTTTCTATCTGGAAAAATACTATTTGCCAGGATATAGAGTAAGGTTTCTCCTAGTAAAATAGCAAATAGTGTCACTAAATGTAACAAGAAACTTTGAAATCCTCATACTGAAATGAACTGGTCATCCATGATCTTAACAACTTAACTTGTAGACTGACTTTACTTTGGGGAACAGCAGGAAGCAGATCATACTCTAAAGAATCAAACCTGACTTGACAAAACAACGTTAGGCTGCAGTGGGTGCTGAGGTTTCAAATCTACCTACTTTGGTGTTATTCGAAAAAAAACCCGTACTGAAAAACAAAATTCCAATTCCAACCTGTCAACTTTTTTTTAATTATAGTTCAACTTAACTGGCATCATGGAGCTTTAGGGAACATAGCTGATGAGAATCCTTGAAGATATATAATTTAGAGATGACATTTGGAAGTAAATAAAGACCTTTGGGAGGCTGATTTAATGAAATGTGGTAGCTGTAGTTCCATTATTTAGGTAAAATAAGTTTTAAAAGACTTAGCTTCCTCTACCCTGAACCAAAATTCTTACTCAGTCTCAATTTTCAAAAAATAGTGGAAAACTTTTCAAAATTCTATGATAAAAATAATGTAAAATGATACTTTCTCAAGACAACATTTGTAGCAATAGCAATACCAAACACTTTGGAGTGGAGAATAAAGTTCTGAAGCAGCCTAGTAGCCAGGCTCAAGTACTCACTTGTTTCTTCTCATGGTAAAATGGGAGTGGGAGGAATGAAAAATAGGAAGAGAGGTGGGGTTAAAGAAAAGCTTCATGATTATTTTCTTGTTGGCCTCCTTCAGCTACATTAAGGCACAGAGACAAGAGAGAGAAACAGACAAAACATTTAAGGTTCTCTGTCTTGTTCAAATTTAGGTTTGATGTTTAGAAGGTGACTCAATATCAGTACATCTAATGTATCAGTTCACTCAGAGATTCTCAGAAGAGAAAGGGCCTCCTAGATATCTAGTCCCCATAATTTTTAATGGTTTTCAAGCTGTGTTCCATGGATCCCTAGGGTCCCTCAATGATGATTCAGCCCTAAAACAACTTGAGAAGTATTACATTTATCTGATTTTATATACAGGATTGGTGTGCCAGGTGAGATTTCATTTTGAGGGGAGGGGGAACAGGGAAAAAGAGCAGAAAAACTAATAAAAAATCTTTTTGAAACCATTGATCTACTAACCCTAAGTAATAACAATCCAATATATGATTACAAATACCTTCAGTGGTGAGGAACTCACTATCTTATGAGGCAAATTTCATACGGCTAAATTGTTGGGAAGCTCATTCTTGCAGAGAGAATAAATATGCCTTTTCATAATATAACTTTCACTCTGGTCCTGTCCTCTCAGACCACTGAAAGGAAGGCTAAACCTTTTTAACATGAGAGTTTCTCACTATTGGAAGGTGATTAAAAGGACATCACTCTCCTCCTCTGTTCCTAAGCTAGAAACTTCCAGTTCCTTAATGCTTGGCAGGGTTTTAGATTGTTCCATCATCCAAATCATTCTCCTCTGGGCACACTGCAGGGTGTTGAGTCTCACTGTGTGTTCTTTTGTGTGCAGTGTAAGAGGAGTGGATAGACATCATATCTTTTTGGTTGCCTTAAGACAAAAGAAACAGAAGGACAATATCAAGCAAATATTTGAAGCTGTTTGCTTTGTTCATGGTCTAGCTAGTACATGGTCTGGCAATGCATAACATGATAACACTTTCTGAAGACAAATTTAGTACTAAAAAGAAACTACACTTCTGGGCAGGAAACAAAGTTCTACAGGAGTATAGCTATTCACCTCCAAGGCTTTAATGAGCAAATAGGTCCCCATATTTTCTCACCTGTTTGCCATACTTTCTCCTTCCACTGGCAGGACTTGACGAAAGAATATGGCCTATAGTAATCATTCTAATCACCTCTTATAAGCCTCAGATTTTACCAGCTAGGGTAGGCAAGAGGAATCTAGTATTACAATGCCTTGAAGAGGAAAAAAGAATAAGGTTTTACAGCCAGAAAAAAACTGGGTTCAAATCTTATCTCTTTAGTGTGACCTTTGGTAAATCATTCCACCATTCTGAGCCTCAGTTAACTATCACACTACAGAATTGTTATATGTGGAATAATATATGTAACAGGCTTAGCACTGAGCCTGACACTTAGGATCTCAAGGAATATTATAAAAATTATTATAATTTCAAGCACTTATAGCACAGTTATTTTAACAGTATTGATTTCCATGATATCATTTATTCTTCAGTAATGGAGAATGGGGAATTTCCCTTGCAAATTTCCAAGATACTTGAAGCTTACAATTTTAGGATCAAATCATTTTTGTTCTGACAATTTTAATTGAAATTTTTTCCTGAAACAATTATGCACTGCTGTGAATTTGCAAACAGAAATTACTAGCATGATTTAAATATTTATTGATATTTTTATCATCCTAATATTCACAGTATTATGCAGTAATATCATAATACCTATAAGAAAATTTGAGGTGGACAGGACCATTTTCCTGTTCACTAAAGAGCCTCAGTTTTTTATAATTTTTGAGATTTTTACCTCTATCCTTGATATATGGAATGGTTCTGGCTAGTTCCAGCCTATGGCTTATATTAATATATTGTAGTAAGTGGCATTAGATGACCTACTTCAATAGTATCTGGTTACATTTTTGGTTCTCCTATTTTCATGAGGTTAATAGATATTTTGTTTGGAAAAGTTTCGGGGCTGTTACGTTTGAAGTGAAGCCTGCCCCCAGTCAAAAAAGAGAATCAAATTTTATAGTTCATTTTTCTCAGCTCTGGAAATTCTCCTCATTACAGTGGATTTAGTCACATCGCTTGACTTATAGAATGTCATAACTGTGCAATACTATGGGCTGCACCGTGACCAGCAACCCACGGACAAAGAGGTGGATTGTCTGAAAGTAGTTAGGAGCTCAGAGGGTAACAGCAGGCAGTGTCAGAGTCCAGTAGCGCAACAGCAGACATTGGCTAGGAGTGGACTGTCAAGTATTTGGAGCAGAGAACCCAAAAGAGGTTCAGGTAGCTGAATTCAAATGTGGCTAGCTCCCTACCCCACACCTACACCCCCAGGACATCCGAGAGAAAAGCAGAGAAAGATGGGGGCAGGGGCTAAGGTTCTGTCATTTGACAGAAGCAGTGATTGACCCAGCAGACTTAGGGAAAATTGTTAAAAACACCATGCCTAAGATCCACCAACAAGTAAGACTTGAGCAAAACCTAGGTACTACATGCAAGTTTCTTGGGGTTTTTTTCCCCCATACTGCTAGAAAATTTTCTGATCATTCTTACTGCTGTCAGAATAATGTCTTCTAGTGATTTCTGCCTGTGACCTCCAATGAACTTCAAAAACAAGCAAATTCTCATTATCCAGAATGAGTCTGCTGAAATTGCATGAAGACTGGGAAGTACTTTTTGGAGTATAGCCCAGAACCTTAACCCACAGACCATGTGGCATCTGTATTTCACTGTTCATGTCAGTGGTATTAAACAACAAATTCATAATTAGAAGAAAAGGACAGACATAGACTGGATCAAACTAAGCCAATTTTGTCTTTGCCTCCTAAATAGACATTAGTTCTACAATTTCACCAGGTATCTGACAGTCATTAAAACATCCCTTAAAAATTCCCTGGGACTATGAAAAACTTTCTACTTTGAAAATCAGAGAAAAATCTGCTGAGAGAATCACAGCTCTTTAAGCATTTCCAGGCCTCTTTAAGCATTAGAGATTTGATTATCAGACCAATAAGCCATCTTCTGCAGCTTGATGGTCTCTCCAAGGTCCTATCTTCTATAATACTGATGCTGATGATATTTGGTATATAGTTTTATAACTACAATAAGATTAATTACAAATGGGTGCAGTTTTAAAACACATTTGAGCTGAATTATATGAGTTTCTAATATGGAACATTTAAACATTACATGATTGCCTTAAAACAGCTAGATGGACTATCTAGCATAGGAAGAGATTTTTAAAACTGGTATTTAAGTTTTGTGTGCATCTGAGAATGGATAATTGCTTTAGAAAGCACTGGCATTGAATTCTTGACCCCATAATAAAGTAATTGTATAAATCATCAATTAAAACTTAAGTGAGCACCTATTATGTTTAAAGCTATTTTGGTGGCATTGGGTAAATAAAGAGCAGGAGAAGCAATCTCTGAATTAAAATGTTTACAAAGCAAATTGCAATTCAAATACAAACTCATGTCAATGCTTAAGAGTGATTTTGGGCTACTAGATCATCTTGAAGACCTTTGCATTTTTGACTTACAAAGTTAGAAGAGACCTTAGAGTCTAACACATCTGTTAAAAATGAAGAAATGAAGGCCAGGAGAGTCAACAATCCCCAGTACTTTGCCCAGAACCTGACTCATAGAAGGAACACAGGAAACATTCATTAAGCAATTGAATGAATAACGTTATCTGTATAAAGTCATTCAGTGAGGGAAGAACACAACTCCCTATAGAATCTAGACATCTTAACTCTTAGCCCTGTGACAAATGTTCCAGATTTCCGTCTTCGGCCTATAAAATTAAGATGCACTTGGTTTTTTACTGTTCATTTTTATTTAAACTTTTTATAGCACATCCCCTTTACCTATGGGGGATGTGCTGCAATACTCCCAGCAGATGCCTGAAACCATGAATAGGACCAAGCCCTATTTACGCCATGTTTTCTCTTATACATACACACCTACGATAATGTTTAATTTATGAATTAGGCACAGTAAGAGATTAACAACAATAACTAACAATAAAATAGAACAATTATAGCAATATACCATAATAAAAGAGGTAAATGTCGGCCAGCTCTGTCTCGAAATTATACTATCTTCATCCTTCTTGTGATGATATGAGATGATATGTCCAGCCTGGACTATCTTTAGTCATTTAGTAGCCATCTAGGTTACCAGATCGACTGCCTCTTGTACTGTTGTAGTGCTAGGGTTCAACTATTTTGCTTAATAATGGCCCCAAAGCACAAGAGTTACAATATCACAACCAGGGAGTATTCACAGTGATAGTTAAGATACAGAAGATTTCCACATTGCACTTTTTTTCAATTTTTTATCGATACATAATAGTTGTACATATTTGGAGGCTACATGTGATATTTGTATACATGTATACAATGTGTAATGATCAAATCATGGTAATTGGGATATCCACTACCTCAACCATTTATCTTTTCTTTGTGTTGGGAACACTACAATTCTCTATAGCTGCACCCACCTCCTTCTGCTTCATCTCCTCCTTAATTCCTGGAAATCAATTATGTGTTCTCCACAACTATAATTTTGTCATTTCAAGAATGTCATATAAATGGAATCACACAGTATGTAAACCTTTGGGTTTGGCTTCTTTTATTTGGCATAATTCTCTAGAGATTCATTCAGGTTGCTGCATGTATCAAGTTTATTCTTTTTCATTGCTGAATAGCATGCCATGGTATAGATGTACTACAGTTTGCTTAAACATCCACTCATTGTAGGACATCTAGGTGCTTTCTAGCTCTTGATTATTACAAATACTGCTGCTATAAACATTCACATACAGGTTTTTATGTGAACAAAAGTTTTCATTTCTCTGAGATAAATGCTCAGGGATAAATCACTGCATTGTACGATAATAGCATGTTTACTTTTTTAAAAACTACGAAACCGTTTTTCAAAGTGACTCTACTATCTTATATTCCCACAAGCAATGTATGAGTGATCCAGTTTCTCCAAATCTTTGTCAGCATTTGGGGTTGTCATTATTCTGATAGATGTGTCCTGATAGCTCATTGTGGTTTTAATTTGAATTTCCTTAATGGCTAATGTTGTTGAACATCTTTTCATGTGCTGATGATATGCCGTTTGTAAATTATCCTTGGTGAGATCTCAGTTTATGTTTTTTGCCATAAGATATAACTGGATTTTTCTAATTGGATGGGTTTTGTTTGCATTGTTGTTGTTTCTAACTGTTATTATCACTTTATAACTATTTCCTTTATGGATCATCTTTGGCTGTTAAGTCTAATAACTCTTTTCCTACCCCTAGCTCCCAAAGATTTTCTTCTGTGTCAAAGGATTTTATTGTTGCTGCTGCTGTTACCTACTTATAGGTACCTATTCAATTGCTCTGGCACTTTTGTTGAAAATGCTATTCTTTCCCCATTGAATTGTTTCATACCTTTATCAAAAATCAATTGGGATTATCTGTATGATCTACTTCGGGGCTCTCTATACCACTCCATCAATGTATGCGTGTGTCTGTCTCTTCACCAGTACAACACAGCCTTGATTACTATGGTTACCTAATATTAAGTTTTGAAGTTGAGTAGCCTAATTCCTGTCACTTTATTCTTCTCTTCAAAATTGTTTTAGTGATTGTAGCACTTTTGCCTTTCTATTAAAAATTTCAGAATCATCTTGTCTATACTGACAAAAAACTTTTGTTAGCATTTTGATAGTATTGTGTCAAATCTATATAACAAGTTGAGAAGAATTAACATCTTTACTATGTCAAGACTTCCTTTCCATTAACATGGTTTCTCTCTACATTTATTTAGATCTTTGATTTATTTTATCGGCATTTTGTAGTTTTCAACATAAAAGCCAGGCACATGTTGTGTTAGAATTGCACCTAAGTATTTTGGTTTGAGTGTTTATAATTGGTATTGCATTTTTATTTGGGGGGGTCTATAGATTCATTGCTGGTGTGTAGATATATAAGTGCTTTTTTATTTTTATCTTGTGTTCTTTGACCTTGCAGAACTCACTTATACTTCTGAGAGTTTTTCTGTGGATTCCTTGGGACAGGTCCTTGGGACGGCTCTATCTCGGCTAGTGGAGAAGACTCTGTCTACTTCTCTGTTTTTCCTTTTATATGTTAGTAGTTTAGGCAAAGGTTCATTATAATTATTCATATCTATATGTGACTGTTTTGGGGAATGAATTTTTTCTGGGTATGGACATGACTTAAAGGTTATGTTATACATACTGTGGGGAAAGTTCTATTTCCATTCTTTGACTGGTGGTCAGTGTTCCATGGCCTAACTACTCCATTCTTTAAGACTGAAATAACTGTTTCACTGGTTATTTTTCTGTAACCATTTTCTCCTTATTGTTTTTCTATAACTGCTTTCTCCTTTCTGTTTTCCTGATTTCCACTACCTCTCGCTTGTTTTTCTGTCCCTAACACCATGTAGACAGTGATGTTGTTTGCAAAGAGACAATTTTATTTCTTCATGTCCAATCTGTATGCCTTTTATTTCCTTCCCTTTCCATGTTGAACCTGCCTAAACTTCCAGAACTACTATGTTTAAAAAGAGTGGTGAGAGTGCACATTCTTTCATTGTTCCCAATCTTGGGAGGAAAGCATTAACTTTTTCACCATTGGTCCGAAATAATGTTAGCTATATGGATTTTTTTTACCGAGTTGAAAAAGTTCCCCTTTATTCCTTTCTTAACAATAATTTTATTACAAATCGGGATTGAATTTTATCAAATGCTTTTTTCTGCATCAACTGATATAACCCTATGATTTTCCTTCTTTAGTTCGTCTATATGATAGATTACATTTATCGGTTTTGACATATTGAACCAGCCTTAAATCCCTGAAATAAAACCAAAATGGCCATGGTGTATAATTCTTATGTGTTGCAGATGAATCACATCTGCTAATATTTTCTTAAGAATTTTTGCCATTATATTTATGAGGGATATTATTCTGTGGTTTTCTTTTTTTGTGTTATCTTTGTCTGCCTTTGATGTCCGAGTAGCTTTATAAAATGAATTAGAACATGTTCCCTTCTTTATTTTCTGGAAAAGATTGTGCAGAATTGTCTTAATTCTTCTTTAAACATGTGCAGAATTATGCAGTTAAACCATCAGGCCTGAAGATTTCTTTTTGTGAAGTTTATAAAATACAAATTTAATTTTCTTAATAGTTATAGAGCTATTCAAATTATCTATTTCATATTAGATGAGTTATAGTAGTTTGTGTTTTTTGAAGAATTGCTCAATTTAAAGTAGGTTATAAAATGTGTATGTGTAGAGTTGTTTGTAGTATTCCCTGATAATCCTTTTGTTTCTGCAGGGTCTGCAGTGATTTTATTCCAATATTGGTAATTCTCTCTTTTTGTCTTTGTCAGTCTGGTTATAAATTTCTCAATTTTATTAATCTTTTTGAGGACCCAGATCATTGAATCATTGATGATATCTTTTGTTTTTCTATTTTCAATGATATTGATTTTTATTTCCTTCCTCCTGCCTGCTTTGGTTCCCCCCGCCCACCCCGCCTTTCTTTTTTCTAGGTTCTTGAGATAAAATCTTAGATTACTGATTTGAGGCTTTTTCTCTTTTCTAATGTATGCCTTTAATGCTATACATTTTCCTCTCAGCACAGTGTTAGCTGTATCTCACAAATTTTGATCTACTGTATTTTCCTTTTCATTCAGTTCAATGTATTTTTTAAATTTCCCATGATACTTCATCTTTTACTAATGGATTATTTATAATTGTGTTGTTTAGTTTCCAAGTGTTTGGACATCTTCCTGTTACTGATTTCTAGATTGAATCCATTGTGGACAAAAAGCATGCTCTATATCATTTTAGTTATTTTAAATTTTTGGAGGTTTATTTTATGACCCAGGATATTTTGTATGTTCCACAGGCACTTGAAAACAATGTGTAATCTGCTGTTGTTGGGTAGAGTGTTCTACAAATGTTGATTATATTTCATCAATTGATTGTGCTATTGAGTGTTTTTATCTCCTTGCTATCTTTCTCTCTGATTTTTCTATCAGTTATTGAGAGCGGATGTTGAAGTCTCCAACCACAATTGTGGAGGTATCTACATCTCCTTTCAATTCTATCAGTTTTTGTTTCACATATTTTGCAGCTTTATCACTTGAGGCCTACATATTTAAGATTGTTATGTCCTCTAGTTGGATTGATCCTTTTATCATTATGAAATGTCCTCTCTGGCTCTGGTAATTTTCTTTGCTCTGAAATCCAGTTATTTGGTATTAGTATAACTACTCCTGCTTTCTTCTGATTATTATTTATGTAATATATCATTTTTCATCCTCTTTCTTTCAACCTGACAACATAAAGTGAGTTTCTTACAGATAGCATGCAGTTTGGTCACATTTTTGAATCTACTCAACCAATCTATGTCTTTTAATTGACATATTTAGATCATTTACATTTAACGTAATCATTGATATGTTAGACTTGAGTTTAGAGTTTGACTTTTTGTTTTCTGTTTGTTCTTTCTGTTTTTATTTCTTTTTTTTCTGCCTTCCTGTGGGCTACTTAAAACACTTCTTACTATTCCATTTTGATCTAGGATAGTGTTTTTTAATCTATTTGTATAGCTTTTTAAGTGATCATAATTTTTCTAGGTATTACTTTATATAGAAATAATTCATAAGTCTATTTGTGTCATCATTTCACCAGTTCAAGTATAAAAACATTACCTCCCTTTATATTCCTTCACCTTTCCTGTTTATCATTGTCTTAAATATTTCTCTGCATACATTTAGAATCACATCAAATCAGACAGTGTTATAATTTTTGCTTCACTCATCAAACATAATTTAGAAAACTCTAGAGAGGAAGGAAAGTCTACTGTATTTACCTATATTTTTGCTTATTGTGTTCTTTTTCCTTCTTTGTGTTCCACGTTTTCTTCTTTTATTATTTACTTTCTGTTTAGAGAAATTCCTTTTGTCATTCTTTTAGGGTATTCTGGTGATAATTTTTTAGTTTTCAAGCATCTGAGCATGTCCTAATTTCCCCTTCATTTCTGAAAAATATTTTCTTTGGATCTAGAATTCTGGGATGATAGTGCTTTTCTTTCAGCATTTGGAAAATGTTGCACCACTTCTTTCTGGCCTCCATGATTTCCAATGAGCTATATGATGTAATTCATACTGTTTTTTTTCTATAAGTAAGATACCATTTCTCTATTTCTGCTTACAGGATTTTTTTTTCTTTGTCTTTAATTCTCAGATGTTTAAATATGACATGGTCTGGTATGGATTTATTTGGTTTATACTATTTGGAGTTCACTTAGCTTCTCAAATATGTAGTTTTATATCTTTTTCCAAATTTGAGAAGTGTTCTGTCATTAATTCTTAAAGCACTTTTCAGCCCCATCCTCTTGATTCTCTCCTTCTGAAACTCCAGTGACATGAAAATTAAGTCTTTGTTTATATTCCTGAGGTCCCTGCAGCCCTGTTTATATTTTTTTAGTCTGCTTTCTCTCTGCTGTTCAGGTTAGACAGTTTTATTGCTCTATCTTTCAGTTCAATGATTATTTCCTTTATCCCTTCCATTCTACTGTTGAGCTCATCCTTTGATTTTTTCATTATGGTTATTGTAATTTTTTAATTCTAAAATTTCCATTTGATTCTTATTTATATCTTCTTTCTTTGCAAAGACTTTCTATTTTCTCACTCATTTCAGCATGTTCATAATTGCTTGTTGAATCATTTTTATGATAACTTCTTTAAATTCTTTGTCAGATAATTTTAACATTTCTGTTATCTTGGTATTGAAATCTCTATTGTCTTTTTATCAATCAGTTTTAGAACATTCTAGGTCTTGGTATGGTAATTTTTGACAGAAACCTGGACATATTTGGTATTATGTAATGATACTCTGAATCTTTTTGAAACTTCTCTTTTACATAGCTTCTTTTGACACACTCTCGCTGGTTGGAGGTGGGAGTTCTGGCTCACTCTAGGCCTCCACTGATACCTTATTAGCTAAGAGAAGTGGCAGTGCCATATTACTGCTCCCCATGTGGCCTTCACTGACTCTATGATGCAGAAGGGTGGTCACATTTCTGCTCATTGGTGGTAAAAGTTCCACCTCTCTTTGGCCTTTTGACACTACCCTAGTGGTGTGTTTGGAGGCTCCTCATTTATGCCTTGTGAGTTGTTAAGGTCTAGGCTCCCCACATGGCCTTTGCTGCTGGAGGTGAGGATGGGGCACAGATTTTTTCGGCTAGTTTGTCTGTAATGAAATCCAAAAGTTTTCTGCCTTCCTAGGCTTTTACTTTCCTGGTCCTATGGCTAGAAAAAGCAGGATTTTGCTATGGTTGTTAGTCTTATTGTTTTTTTTCTGCATTCCTTGGCATTTCTGGATTGCTGGCTTCTTCATCTCTAAGTTTAAAACATATGAGATGCAACAAAAACTCAGGAAACTCAGCAAAAGTTATTCCTTGGGTCTTGAGATACCTATCCCTCTTCTCTTTTTTCATTAGAGAACTTTTAAGAGTTCTCTAATGTTTGTTCTGGAATTTTAATTGTATTTAATGGGAGGAATATGAAAAAGCATGTCTATTGTGTCTTTCCTGAGCAGAAGTTCAATTCCACACCTGCTTTTGTGACCCCCTTTTGTAAAAGCATAAGCTCCTCAATATTTGAATGCTAAAAATTAGCCTTTTTTATGTTATGCTTTGAACTCCTGAAAAGGTATGTCATTGTGCCCTCAAACAAGTTTGTAAGATGCAGCCACCGTGAAGAATCCCTGATTGTTTAAATATCCCATACCCTCACACTTGTCCTTACATGTTGCCCCAGAAGCTACTCATGGAATCTTCACAACTCCTACAGCCTATCATGAAAGGATCAATGTTCATTATTGGGGTGTGATCTCAGGATATTCAAAAACTTCCAATCATTCGGATTTCTGAGTACTGTGAAGCTTCTTACAAAGGTGAGGAGAACAGCTTCTCCCCTAACCATGCCTTGTTTGCCATTTGAACCCCAACACAATTCCACTTATTTTTAAAGATCAGCCTCCCACCCATCCTCTTCAGTTAGCTTTTGGCTCAGTAACATCGCCGTGACACAACACCAAATGATGTGAGATTCTAAGAGAGTTTTGTTGGTAATAAGGGGAATAATTTTCTGAAATTAATTTAACAAGTATCCTATGAATTTCTACTGTGTTCTGCACATTGTTCTAAGCAAAGGATATAGACTAATAAATAAAATTATTGACTGGAAACCAGTCAAGGTACAAAGTGAAAGCTGCTTCCCATTTTATTTTTCATATACATTGCCCTCCTAGCCTTGCCCCCAATCAAAACTCCTTCTTTTAGATAGAAATATGCCTCATGAATATCAATGAGTGCAAATAGCTAAAGTGAGTGAATTAATTTCTTAACATTATTTCCATTCACTTCTGTCCTAAGTCACTCAAAATACCACCAAATATATATTCCTAGAATATTAATGCATTAGGGCAGTGGTCCCCAATCTTTTTGATACCAGGCATCAGTTTCATGGAAAACAGTTTTTTCACAGCCGGAGGAAGGGGCGTCATCATTTCGGCTCCGCCTCAGATCATCAGACGTTGGATTCTTATGCGGAGCACACAAAACGTGGATCCTTCCCGTGCGCAGTTTGCAGTGGGGTTCCCGTTCCGTAAGGGTCCCATGCACAGTTTGCAGTGGGGTCCCCGTTCCTGTGAGGGTCTGATGTCACTGCTGATCTGACGGGGGAGGGGCTCGGGTGGTGACAGAGCTAGGAGAAATGGGAGCGGCTGTGGGTGCAGGTGGGGCTTCGCTCGCTGGCCCACAGATCTCTTCCTGCTGCGCAGCCCAGTTCCTGGTGGGCTTAGACTGCTGCCCGTCCGAGACCCAGGGGTTGGGGACCGCAGCATTAGAGGATTTAAAAAAGTGTGCGACAATATTTATTATGTCAAAGACCTGATAATCTAGTTTGTAAGACAAAATACGTACTTCAAATAAAAGTCTAAATAAAAATAATTAAACTAGTATTAATATGCCACATTGGAGGGTGTGGAAAAAAATCCCTCATTATTTTCTCTTTAATTTTGACAGAAAATACTAAAAATACAAAAAACCTCACCCTAGAAAGTTCAAATAGATTGCCTCATGTTATTTTTCTAATAAATGGTGATTCTGGGCCTAAAACCTGGATCTTTCTACTCTGAGTACTGGACCATGTTAAGGCACTTTTAATGAGATATATATTTTAGCTCATATAAAGAAAAATCATCTGAAGATTAAATTGGAGAGCCATGACAGGAAGAAAAGTTTGCAAAGTGGCTGCTGCAACAAATTAAACTGCAAAAGCAAGCAGCCTCTGGAAACCTCCACAGATAAGATTTGAGATGTTCATTTTAAAATAGCATAACTTTTTGAAAAAGAAGAGGAAGAAAAGATCTCATTCTTGTAATAATCTGACAAGATAAAATTCTGTTTACTCTTCCTTTAATGCCTAAAGCTCTTACTGTCTGGTAGTTCCTGATTCAATAATTAGTAAGTGGTAAACAAGCTAGCTTTAAAGTTGCCTAATAAAAGTTTTCTTATGGCAGGCAATAAAAGTATCAAGATGCTGTAACCAGTTAAAGTGGTTTTCAAATGGAAGTCTATAAGAAAAAGCATTTCATGCTGTTTAAAAAAAATACATGAAAAGCGTTCTAAAGGCAGGAATTGTTATAAATTTTGTTTATTACTCTATTTCCTTTGCTTAAAACAATGCACAGCACACAGTAGGAATTCACTAGATACTTGTTAAATGAATTCCAGAAAATTATTCCCCTTCTTACCAACAAAACTCTCTTAGAAATTCAAGTCATTTGATGTTGTCTTGGCAACATTACTGAGCCAAAAACTAACAACTAAGCCCCAATCTCATTCTTTTTGTCCAGCCGATAGAGTAGAAAACTTATTAGCAATGCTGACAAATATGGTTACTTGACAAATATGGTCATCAGTTATTAAAAGAAGCTACCTTCAGTTAACCAAAGCCAAGTTCTTATATCCATGTGCTGCAGGAGAAAAAACCAATGAGAAAAAAATAGAGGGTTTCATGATGGATAGACCTATGTTCCAATTCCAGTAATATCACTTGTTCACTGAATAATCTGAACTTCAGTTTGTTTGTTTTTTAATCTGAGGAATAAGAATATCATCTCTTAAAATAATTGTGATGACTGGAAAAGATAGAAAAAGATATATTATTGACCTCCTGATAAATAGTATGCACATAGTATTTGCAGAATATTTGTTAGATTCTGAAAATTTACCCCTACTCTATGATGCTTGCCAACAGATTTATCACCTATCACAGGGTAATTCTATTAAATTCTAATAGCTGAGAACTAGATGCAGTGTTATTTCCATGGATAATTTACTCCTGTGTAACTATAACTCCCTCCATGTCTGCTAAATTCTATAGACAGTGACGGTTAGCAAATACGATAAACATTAACTTCCCATTCATACAAAGTGCAGAGGCTTAAAAAAAATCCAAATAGTGCAACCTATAGTTGTTTATTACACGATAAATAATTAAATATGGTTTGGCTAACAACACAATATGAAAAGATGGTTCCACATCACCCACTAAAGCTCAAATATAATCATTCTGGAAAACAATGGCTTAGCACTGGCTCATTCTGAGCTCTGGATCAAAAAAAAAGAGCTGAAGAAGAAATGTTGTTAGTATGGTCAGCACTGAAGCTAGATGATTGTTGCCAGGAAACAACAATCACTAAGTTACCTTGAGCCATAGATGGGGAACTAGACTTAGATGAGATGTCATTAGTCTTCTTTCACATGGACCCAATTCTTTACCCACCTATAGTCAGCATTCTTTATGTATATAAAATTGTGCAGTTCCTCAGGGTACCCACACACAACGGCTGATAGAGGACTTGTTTCTAAGAACCTCCCTGCTCTGAGATCCTTGGTTCTGTGAATGTGTCCAAAAGGTAGGTGAATGGATAACACTGCAACAGTGGCTAGTGTTTGCTTGTTATATGCCAGGCATTGTGCTCAGTGCTTTTATTTAATCATTTGTAATAGCCCAAAGAGATAGGTGCTACCAATATTCTTATTTTATTAATGAGGAAACTTAGGCATAGGGAGGTTTGCCACTTTTCTATGGGTCACATCTAGGAAATGCAGAGATAAGATACAAACCTAGACTGTCAGCCTGCAAAATCCACCTTCTTAACCACTACTCTATTCTGCCACCCAGACATTATTTAGAGAATTATTGATGTGGGCTTATTATTATTACTGAGACCAGGTAAGTTCAAAGGATTATCCATCCCAGGTTCTGGAATTCATGAGCTGCCACAATTTTATTTTTGATGGTCTTTAAAACAAAGAAAAGGAGAAGTCAAAGACAAGAATCAGAATGATTTTCTTCATGTGATTTAATAAAGGGTTTATTCCTAACTTTTCTCTATGTTTTTCTGAGCTCAAGAATAAAGTAGGAAAAATTAAGGAGGAAAGGATTGAATCGGGGAAGGTGGTTTTCCAAATAATATAATGCAGGAATCGAAGCTACCTAAAAATGATGTGAAATGTTGTACTTCTCATTCCTCCCAACCTCATCTCTCCAAGTCACCCACCATAAATGAGCAGTAAAAATTATATATATATATATATATATTTTTTTTTTTTACCAATGTCTTTTCTACTTTTGTACATCAATTTGAGCAACCATCCATGCACAAAAATAGCTTCATAAGAGCTAAGGAAACCAAATGAGAGATTACAGCACCTAGGTATAGCACAGACAAGAAAAGACACATTGAAGAGGGTAGCAAAGACAAGTTTGTGCATTACCCATGTCAGCCCTAACCCCCAGGCAGCATAGTGTGGAGAGATACCCTCCACCTGGGAGAAGGAGAGGGAAGTAAGCACCAGACTTTGCCTTGGATCCCAAAACCAGGCCTGTCCCAGTAAAACCCAGGGCTGGGCAGGCCCCTGCACTTTCAGACTCCAGGCCAGTACCTGAAATGAGCCTCTAGGCCCTACCACCAGGCCAATGGCAGCCTCAGGCTCCAGATTGCCCCAATGCCAGGCTAGCCCCTACAGCCACAGGCTATAGGACTATCCTAGCACCATGCTCACCCTTACAGACCTAATCATTAGGACTTGTCCCTGTGAATACAGAATCCAGGCCCATTCAGCACCAAGCCAGCCCCTGCAGCCCCATGCTCAAAAAATTAAAAATAAAACTACCATATGACCCAGCAATCCCACTACTGAGTAGATATTCAAAGGACGTGAAATCAGTATGTCAAAGAGATATCAGCACTGCCATGTTTATTGCAGTATTATTCACAATAGCCAAGATATGGAATCAACCTAAGTGTCCATCAACAGAGGAATGGATAAAGAAAATGTGATACATACACACACACACACACACACACACACACACACACACACAGAGTAGAATATTATTCAGCCTTAAAAAAAAAAAAAAGAAAGAAAAGCCTGGTATTTGCAACAACATGAATGAACCTGTAGGAAATTTTACTGAGTGAAATAAGCCAGGCACAGAAAGATAAATACCACATGATCTCACTTGTATGTGGAATCTAAAAAAGAGGAACTCTTAGAAGTAGAGATCAGAATGGTGGTTACCAGGGGCCATTGGTGGAGGTGGGTAAGAGATGTTGGTAAAAGATACAAAATTTTAGTTAGAAAGGTGGAATAAGTTCAACAAACCTATTGTAAAACATGGTGACTACAGTTCATAACAATGTATTGTATTGTTTAAAATTGCTAAGAGAGTAGATTTTAAATGTTCTTGCCACAAAAATAAGTATATGAAATAATGCATATATTAATTAGCTCTATCCAGCCATTCAACAATGTATATATATTTCAAAACATGTTGTATACAATAAATATATAGAATTTGTATTTGTCCATTGAGAAAAAAAATATTTAAAATATTTAAAAATAAAATCACTTTTTAAAAAAAATATATTAAACAACTGCTAGGGAAAAGTAATAGGGCTAAATGCTACCAGAGCTACATAATTGTGTAAGATAGGGCTGCTATTCTCAAGAGATATATAGTATATAGGGGAGACTTAGAGTCTCCCTCTTTGCGTGGACCATGGAACTACTTGTAAAATGTAAATTAAATGTCATCTAATCCAGTGCTTCTCAAACATTAAAATATAAACAAATTATTTGAGGATCATTTAAAATGCAGATTCAAATGCAATAGGTCTTACATGGTGCCTGAGACTCTGTATTTCTAACAATTACCCAGATGACACAGATGCTGCTAGTTCACAGACCACACTTGGAGTAGCAAAGAGGTAGACTATAATCCCTGCTTTAATTTACCAAGGTATTTCAATGCAGCTGGAGTCACTGTGCATTAATCTTTTATATACCCAGTAGCCATGACCCCAAAAGAGCAACCTCATAACATCTTTATGATATAATGTACCCCCTGAGAAACATCATGCCCACATCTGTGACTCACTAGCTCGCTAGAGGATGAAAGAGATCATGCCTAATACATAAAAGTTGGCACCCAGTAAAAAGGAGTTCTTTTTACCATGACTATAAATTGAGAGAGATGGGTATTTCTTTTTAAATTTTAATAATTAAACTTTATCTTTTCTAGTCATAAGAGGCAACATCATTAAGAAGAAAAGTAAACCTCAGTAGGAATTTGCAATTTGAGTCATTTTTAAAGCACTGGTGAAGGACGTGTTCCAGTATTAGTACTTGGTCAGAGGCTCCCATTAGTAATTAAGGACTGCTTGCAATCAGCAATGTGTGCTTGCATTATATAAGACATACTGATTTCTGGAGGAAGTCAACCTCTATCTCTCCCCTGCTAATAAGAAATTGGGAGGCGCAAAACAACCCCAGATGGTGTATGTTTGTAGTAATGAATGGAGGTATTTTAATGGTGTTAGTTAAGTTTTACTTTGTGTTTTCAATGAGAGACTGACTGCCCAAGACATTTTAATTGTAAACCAGATTCCCCATGAGGTCTTAAACTATTTTATGTTAAACATAAAGCTTTGTTAACTTGTATGGGTGGTATCATTCATCCCCTAAGAACAAGGGGATATAAAAATATTTCATAATGAGCCATGAATACATAACATAACCCCAGAAGTTTAATAATACAACCCATATTTCATTTCTTAAAATGATTCCTTATTCTACCTACATGAAGCCACTTTCAAATGAAAAGATTCAAATTTGGTTTCACAAATATAAACAGAGTTCTACTTCTGAAATTCTAAGTGAAAATAACCAAGCAGCAAGTGGGATGAGATTATTTAACATTCTTTTAACAGAATATTCTGGATAGACAGACGAGTCATTCACTGAAATCTCTTTTCTTTGATTGCCTAAAACGTAACATTACTTTGAGATCACCTATTTAATAAGATTCTGCCTCCATCTCCCAAGAACCATTCTGACTTTAAAAGTCTTGTCTCTCATTTGGTAAAAAGTTTTTTGCAAATGAAGCCTTGGAGAAAGGAAGCCCAGTTGGAACATTTTTAGAGGATTTGCCAGAGATTATGAAATTAAGACATCTCGAGATACATTAAGAATCCCTAGTACTCAATTTCAAGGAGGGAGAATTAGTTTCTAATCCCATTTCTGTTGCTAAAGATGGTTGTTTGACCTGAGGCAAGTCAATGATTCCGTGGACCTCTCTTTGCTCATCTGTCAGAGAAGCTTTTCAAAATCTGGGTGAGTATCACCACATACAGCCCCACCTGGAATGCTTCTTAAAAATGCATATTCCTAAGTCACACCCAGTCCTACTGAATCAGGCTGCAAAGGTGTCCATTTTCCTTGACAAGTTTCCCAAGTGATTTTTATGCTCACTAAGTATGAGAACACTGAAACTAATTAGCTTTAAGGCCTTCCAGCAATATTCTTTCCTTGGAAAACAGACCTAAGGTGAACTACAAATCTTGATAAATCCCACCTCCAACTCACTCCATCATTTCCCTATGATAATGTATCTCAGTCTCCATCTAACACTTGAGTTCTGCTGTCAACTTGTCAACTATTAATTGTGTACTATTTACAATAGACAAAAGTTGAAAACAACTCATGTGTCTATGAACAAAACAAAAAAACAAAATGTGGTATATACATACAATGAAATATTATTCACTCATAAAAAGGAAGTTGTGATGCCTACTATAACATGGGTGAACCTTCAAAACATTAGGCCCTGTAAAATAATCCAGACACACAAAAAAACAAATATTGTATGATTCTGCTTATATAAAATATCTACAATAGGCAAATTAAGAGATAGAAAATACATTAAAGGTTATCAGGGGCTGGAAGGAGGGAGGAATGGGTAATTATTGTTTAATGAGTATAGAGTTTCTGTTTAGGGTGATGGAAAAGTTTTGGAAATAGAAAATGGTAATGACTACACAATATGGTGAATATAATTAATGCCATTAAAGTGATTAAAATGGCAGATTTTATTTTATATACATTATATATATATATATATAACCACAATAAAATAAAAATAAGTCAAGCACATTGCCAACTTGCACATGTGTAGCTAGCAAATCTCCCTCACATCTCATTGGCTCAGACCTATCACATGTTCAGCCAACTGCAAAGACTTCCGAGAATTGTTGTTTTTACTTGAATATATTGAACACCAAAACTCAGGACAAATTAGTAAGGAAGAAGCCGAGAGCGAATATCAGATATGTCTTAGTCCATTTTCTGGTGCTATAACAGAATACCTGAGACTGGGTAATTTATAAACAATAAAATTTTAAATAACGGTGATATAGAATCTCTTTTGTTCTCCTGGAGAGAGTTGGAACCCATTCTATTAAGTGAAGTATCCCAAGAATGGAAAAATAAGCACCACATGTACTCACCAGCAAATTGGTTTCCCTGATCATCACCTAAGTGCACATTTGGGAATAACACCAATTGGGTGTTGGACAGATGTGGGGGATAGGGGGAGGGGATGGGTGCATACCTACATAATGAGTGCGATACGCACTGTCTGGGGAATGGACACGCTTGAAGCTCTGACTCGGGCGGATGGGGGGTCATGCGCAATATACATAACCTGAACTTTTGTAACCCCATAATAAGCTGAAATAAATTTTAAAAAAAAAGGAAAAACAAATTTTATTATAATGGCTCATGGTTCTGGGGACTGGGAAGTCCAAGAAAATGTCACCAGGATCTGGCAAAGGCCTTCATGCTGCATCATCCCATGACAGAATGTAAAAGGCAAAGTAAGCATGTGAAACAGAGAGAAGATTGGGGCCTAACTTCATCCTTTTATCAGGAACCCACTCCCACAGTAACTAACCCATTTCTGAGATTATGGTATTAATCCATTTATGAGAACAGAACCCTCATCATCTAATCACCTCTTAAAAGTGCCACCTCTTAATACCATCACAATGACAATTAAATTTCAACATCAGTTTTGGAGGAGACATTCAAACCATAGCAGGATAGGAAAACAGTAGCATCTAATATTTAATTTTTTTATTATTTCAAAATATTAAGAGAGTACAAGTGTTTTTGTTACATGGATGAATTGCATAATGCTAAAGTCAGGGCTTTTAGCATGCCCATCACAAGAGTAGTGTACATTGTACCCACAGGTAAGTTTTTATCCCTCACCCTCCCCCTTCTTAGTTTCCAATGTCCTTCACACCACTATATGACCATGTGTACCTATCATTTAGCTCCCACTTATTAGTGAGAACACGTGGTATTTCTTTTTCCCTTCCTGAGATACCACACTTAGGATAATGTTCTCCAGTTCCATGCAAGTTGCTGCAAAAGACATTATTTCACGCATTTAACATTTGTGTTCTATTTTTTCTTTCTGTTTCGCCTTATTCATCCAAAACTTCCTCAGTGTGGTAGTAATCACTAATTGTCCAACAATATCCATTACTTTGAGTTTTCATTGGGCAGATGGCAAGCCCACTAGAAACTACATTTCCTTCCTGCCTTGCAACTTCGTGGTTATATTACTAAATTCTGACCAATGGGATGTGAATAGAACATCCCATTGCTATATGCCACTAAGGGTATAGCAGCCAAATATAATGAACCCACAGTGTGTTCCCCTGTCCTTTGCCCCTCACTGTTGGTTAGCCGATAGTGAAAAGTATTCACTTTGGTCTGAAGGAGAAGCTGCTCTCCCCAAGGGACTGCCTACTTCAAATTGCAAACTGAAACATGAGACAAGACAAACTTGTATCTTGTGAAAATCACTATATTTTTTGGTCTCTTTGCTAGTTCTTGGCTTGTATCCTTAAACTTGGTCTCTATATGTCACTCTGTCTTTGCCTACTCCACTCTGCCTTCATTTTTTGTCTCCTAATTTATAGCAGCACAGATTGGCTTACTGAATGTTCAGAAGATTGGTGCTTATCATTAGCCTACAGCTTTTTATTTTTTTATAATGCCAGTGAGGATCGGTAGGCTTCTTTCTAGGTCACAGCCATGACTTAACACTGCCTTTCGGTTCCAGATGGAAATCCAGTCTTTATTCTGCAGAATAGAATAGACCAGGGCTTACTAAAGAGGAAGTGACACTGGGATTAATCAGTGTCACCTCATGCCAACCACATACCTTAATTGGGAAGCATAAGCTATATATATACATACATATACATATATATACACACACATATATTTCTGCTGCCACTTCCCCATGCTGCACACAGGGCAGACATAGCCAGTCAATCCTGATACTCCTGAGTCTGCTGTCATTTCAGAATTCTTCTTAACCAGTGCTGCAAAGGGAAACTGTTAAACAATAGGAATTAGTAGAGCATGTGAAATCTTTTTGCCATGTTTGGCTTAAAGGAGTATACAATGAGCAGAGTGAAGTAAGAACTAAGATCCATGCTTGAGCACAGAAAATTTTAAAAAGGCCCATAGGGACCTGAAAACTAAAGGGTATTTTAAAATTCTGGCTCAATTCTAGGACTCTAACTGGCAATCTTCAGTCATAATTAACTCCTTCTGTCTCTCAAATTGGGTATGAAGGGTGATGTGACTTCTTCCAGAAAGGAATGTGTCCAAATACATCCATCTATTGCTTTTAAGAACAAAGATACCTACACTGTTTCTGTTGTGGTAGGGAATAATAACATAGGAGGGCAGCAACAGCAGGGGTCTCTACAAAAGGAATGATGATGAGGCTGGGAACAAAATGAACAAACATAGATGGGGTTAAAGGAACCCATCAGAACAAAACATTGATGAAGGAGAAGGGAGGTAGTTTAGTCTTTGCCCAAGCATAGTATGCAGGTCTTTCCTAGGCAGATTTCTTTGTCTGAATCTGCAGATATGGCCCCTCTTAATTTTTAAAATAAATATATTACAGGTTCAAATACTGGGGCTATTAGAGGTTAAGTGACTCACAAAAGGTCATATACCTACTAAAGATGTGCTTCTGAAGGTAAAGGCTATGTCTGATTCATTGTCTGTTATCTCTGAGACTTGTACACTGCAAGCACTTAATATAAATTGTGGGATGAAGACTATTTCATGAAACTTAACCATGATAAAAATCATTTACAGATCATAAAAAATTCAGGGCAAGCCATCTGCAATTTGGAATTTTCCCTTTATGATAAAATATAAATGCCCCTCATACCTAAAGATTGTCATTGGCATGTTTGGCAAAAATGCAAATGCCATTTGAGTTGGATATTGAAACCAGCTGAGCCTAGGATTTATTAACTTAAGGGAGAAATCCCTGTCTCTTCTGTTGCAGAAGCAAAGCATATATTCATCCAGTATACTCTGCATCACATAGCTGTGCATCTGGACATTCCCACTTTGCATTGATGTGTCTTGATAGTTTTTAACCTGGAAATTTTTTCATGCATTTGTTGATTTATTCATTCACTCATCAATCACTGTGTTCCTACCTGTGCAAGAAACTGAGGTGATGCCAGTAACAACCAGACAAGGCATCCACCTTCAAAGACCTTCTGATCAGGCAGGAAAGGTGAGATAAGCTGTCAAATAATTATGATGGTCTAAACAACTCCTCGGACTCCACATCTCCACCATAAGGAGGGGCCACTTGACTTCACCCCTCAACACAAACCTCTTTAGTACTTGAATTCTCAGCTTCAAATCTATCTTGGATCTGGTTCTACTGTGACTTTGTGTCCAATTCTTAATAAAAGCTTCAGCTTCAGATATAACCTCATTCTTCATCTCTCTCATTTACTCTCTAAAGACCGAATGAAGACTGACCCTAAAATCTATCCATTCACTCATTTATTGTGTATTTATTTATTTAAAATATTACATTGAGCCAGGCCCTATGACAGGTCTGGGGATGCAGTAATGAACAAAAGCCACCATAGCCATTGCCCTCATGGAGCTACAGTCTACATGGGGAGGCATACAACCGCCAAACATTCTCCCAAACAAACATAACATCCCCAGAGTGACAGGGCTGTGACAGAGTGGTGCATGGTACTGGGAAAATCTATGATGAGTTGTGCGGCTGGTGGGGGAGGTAGACTCTGCATTGCAATCAATACTATCTAATAGTAATGGCTAAATCCACACATTCATGTTATCAGCAAACATATTGATGACAATTCTAATGGAAGTTTACCATTTATTGCTTCCTGTGTGCTTGGTTTCCACTGCCTCTAAGAAATTCCACAACATACTGGTTGGCATTTGCTGATTCTGATGATTTCCACATGGTGAAAGTATGCCCACATGCACTGAGTATCATTTTTTCCCTGCCTGACTTTTCTCTCATATGAAACGTGGCCTACGTCATAGGCGTACCCCCTGATAAACCAGTAAAACTGATAAACCTGATCAGTTTCCAGAGCCAGATGTTTCAGCTGTGGCCTGTCTCAATTACATTGCAAGTCTCAATTACAATATAAGCTTCCTGATTTTTTTCCAAATGTGTACAACTTATGCTTTGTTTCTTTAAGTCAAACATGCTGAGAGTATTCCTCTAGCTCATTAGCCTTAAAGTTCAATCTTTCAAAAATTATAGCTTCATTTTTAGTTTTGGTTTGTTGATACTTATTATTTAAGTAGCATACTATACCACAGCACTTAAAATAAAATCTGGGTAGGTAGACAATCTCCCACCAGACAAGGATGGGTTGGGGAGGCACAGATACCTGCTTCCAACCCCAGCTCCAGGATCTGGATCTGATCTTTTGTTTGGTGAAAATCCCGGGATGGAACGGTATAGGAAAACCACCCCTCAAACCAAACCAAGAGGGTGCTGAGGGACCAAAGAATGACCCAGACAACTCATATGAGTTTATCAAAGGTTACTTACACAGGGCTCTCACTCCTGGGCAGCACAGAAGCTCCTCGGAGAATAAAATCCTCACCGCCTGCCTGTTTGTGGAGTCTTAAATTTCTTTCTGGCAAGCGACGCAGAGCTGTCTCCACATCATCGCATGTTTACAGGTAAGATGACCAACTACGCAAAAGGAGCTACTTAAGAATACCCTTTGTGCTTTGTATTTCTTTTGGCTACCTTGTTTTGATCTATATCTCTAAAGAAATCTGCACAAGTTAAACATTAAAAGCCAGTGGTGGGGAACTTTTATTCTTCCCTCATCTCTACAGATAAAGGTGCTTCAGGCAGTATGGAAGGGGCTCTTTGAGTGA
Organism: Lemur catta; assembly: GCF_020740605.2. Lineage (NCBI taxonomy): Eukaryota > Metazoa > Chordata > Mammalia > Primates > Lemuridae > Lemur > Lemur catta. The sequence continues at coordinate 19,580,923 of NC_059128.1, forward strand.
GGAAACTTAGGAGGCATGGATATAAGAAAGCTACTTTGGAAAAGAGACCACACTCCCTATTTTCACATGGGACACAACCTTGCTCCAACAGAGAGAAACTGAGAGAAAGCCATCTGGTATCCTGAAGGCCTTGATGCCCCAGCAACCTGGGCAAAAAGCCATGGTAACCTAGAGTGCAACGGAGGCTTCCAGGCCTCCCGAAGAAACCACAGTGAGTAAGTAGCTGTGGCTGGCAAATTTGGGTGCCCAGCCATCAGCCATCACTCACAGTCTTCCTGGCCATGAGAAGAATCCAAATTTTGTCCACTGGCAATGTACTCAATGCCAAGGGAAGAATGACAATCAATTTAAATCAGTCTTAGCAATTTCACAGCCCTTTATAAGTGACTGTTCTACAGGTGGACATGAGACGTAGTTCTGTCCTAAAGAAAGCTCTGGCCTAGTAGAATCTTCTGAGATTTTTTCCTTTTCGAATAAGGGAGAAACACACAAGGAGATGCTTCCTGTTTCTCCCTATCTGCTTTTCACATTTTCCACTATAAGAGGGAGAAAATGGGAGTAGGAAAGCAAAGAAGGGACTGAGGCTTGAGAAGAGAGAAGGTGTAACAGCATCCTATTTGGAGCTGGATTCCAAGAGCCCAGGCTAGGTCACAGTGGCCAGGTGACTAGCCCTCTCTGCTGTGGAATCATGATTGGTAATTTGTGCCTATTAACCTCTGCCCCTTGTGTGGCTGGTACACAATGAAGATAATGAGGGCATCTGAGTGAGGGCCTATGTTCTGCCAAGACTCAGGCATGGTACAAATGGAAAGCATTATTGTCTCGTTATCCCTCATTTCAGGAGGGGTCCTCATTAACAAGTGGAAGCTGTATCCTGCCATAGCCATAAAGCAATAAACAGTATAGAAACGAGCCATGAATTACTTCTAATTGCACTATCCCATCACATCAGAGCCAGAAACTGCTCCAAATTAATGCTCAGCAAATTTAAAGCAGATATAGGGATATAATTTTCTATGCAATACTTAATTAGTCTCCAGAAACTGCTACCATGGGGCAGTACCTCAGAACCTTCAATGCGTCTCCCAAAGAGCAACTGCAGTCATGGTCCACAGTATAAGAGGCAAGTAGGACCCCCTCCCAGAATCTGCAACCCTTTCTAATTGCTCACAGACTGTGTGATCAGAAAGGATGTCCCATAGTGGCTAAATGTGCAGTTGGCTTCTTACTTAACAAAGTGGACTATATCGTTCCTTTATGGCTAGAGCTATGCTACAGCAAGCCCCTTCATTGCTTCTCTGTGGTCCTGTCAATGATCTGACTGAGACAGTTGTGGCTCTTTATGTATATAGTTTAGAACAGTATTGAGACCCACCATAAACTCTAGCTGCCAATGAAGGAGTTGCAGAACCCATCTGATTCCATAGCCTTCTGTTCAATAACTGCTTAGGGTGTCATTGCAATCAACATCAGGGTTTAACCTGGACTGGAGTTGAGAAGGTGTAGGACTCGCATGGGAAGGCACAACTTACAGCACGGCCAGTCATTCCCATCGATGACAAAAGAAGCACAAGTTTATTTTCTTCTCAACTGGCTTTAGCAAACTTGTCATCGGATTCTCTTTTGTGATACAAGATTTTCAGTGTCTAATCCTCCTTACTTCCTTGGATTCTGGACATCATTGCTTGGAAGATATAATTATACTCATTAGAATATAGAAGACCTAAAACCAGCTGGAAAAGTCTCTCCTTCAAATTTTTCAAAAAAAACTAATTATATCACAGAAGCAAAAACATGGTAATTAAAATGACCATTATGTTGCAAGCTTCCTATAATTATTGTTACTCATTTTGGCAACTGGGAGTTTGAGGATTTGAATTTTATTTTCTGAGCCATAAGTGTGAGAAAAGCAATTTATTTACTTTACTGTTGATCACAGGGAATTAATTTACACCCATTTCCTCAGACTTCATTAGAGGACATATCATTCCTCTTTATCCTTGTTACTGATTTTTAAAGGATAGTTTTCCTTTCTGTTCTTCCCAGACCTCACTGACAAATATCCTTCCCAGCCCATGCCAAACACAGGACTCCATCCAAAGCCTCTCTGGCTATTCATATTCTCCAAACCCTTTTTTTTTCCTTTTCTCAGTCTGGAGCAAGCAAAAGTTAACGTTACAGAATTGCACAAACCCATCTGAATAATTTGTCAAATTTCCTAGTATTGACTGTCACAATCATTTACTAATTCTTGCTAAATCTATGTCCAAGCTGTTAGCTTTCATCTAATCACCACTCTATATAATAGTGTCAAACACATACACAGTACCAAAAGATATAGTATGAGGGAAAAAAAATTTAGAAGGAAATGGCAGGGAAGGAACACAGAATTTTTATAAAATAGAATGATGAAAACCAAGGAAGGAGGGTAAGAAGTGAGTTGCTATTCTATGAAAAGCCAGAAGAAAAATAAGTGCTATTCTCTGCAACTATTGTACATCAGGTATGATGCTGGACATGCTACATACATTAATCATGTACCTAAAAGCATCAGAGATTCAACAGATACCAAAAAAAAAAAAAAAAAAGCCTTCTTGGGGCCTCCCTTATCAAAACTAAAAGCAGCAATTTTTTGGAAATAAGGCTGCCCTAAATTCCTCCTCAGGGCAAATCTACTCCCAGAAAACATAAAGCTTACTCCAAATCTCTTCTCCAGGGATTTGGATTTATTGCCCTGAAGGAGACAGAAAGACCACTTATACCTGTGTAAACAAACAGTATCACAAACTTCCTTGTCTCCTGTTTGTTCTCCTGAAAATCTATTTGTCTTTCCAAGAAGTTTCCCCACTAAATGGCTTTCTCCCCCTCCCCTCACCTAGTAAGATGGTATATAAGCTCCAAATTTGAACCACCCCATTGAGTTACTCATCACTGAGTTCTCCCATGTGGAGGCACATAGCACATGTAAGTAAACTACCTTTTTCTCCTATTATTCTGTCTTTTGCCACTTTAATGCACGGGCCCTTTTACCTAACCTAAGAGGATAGAGGTAAAGTTTTTCCTATTCTACACTTTCTTTATGCAGATCCAATTTATTCACCTATATCGTTTTTCTTTTGCCTGAAGAACTGAAAACATTTCTTGCAGGGCAGGTCTACTACTAATGAATTCCTTAAATTTTATTTTGTCTGAGATCTTTATTTCTCCTTCTTTTATGAAAGATAATATTATTGGATATAGAATTCAAGGTTGGTGGGTTTTTTTTCTTTAAACACTTCTAAAATTTTACTGTACTCTCTTCTTTCTGGCATGGTTTCTAAAGAGAAGTCTGCTATAATTTTTATCCTTGTTCCTGTATAGATAAGGTGATTTTTTTTCCTCTAGCTTCCTTCAAGATTTTCTTTTTGTCCTTGACTTCATGTAGTTTGATATGATACACGTATGTGTGGAGTTTTTTGGAATTTATTGTGCTTGATGTCCTCCGAGCTTCCTGGATTTGTGGACTGGTATCTGTCATTAATTTTGGAAAATTCTCAGCAATTATTACTTCAAATACTTCTTTGTTCTTTCTTCCTCTCCTTCTAGTATTCTAATTAGGTGTATGTTATACCTTTTCACATTATCTCACAGTTTTTTCATTTCTTTTTTCTTTTTGAATTTTAGCTTGGGATGTTTCTATCAACCTATCTTCAACTTCACTGATTTTTCCCTCAGCTATGTCAAGTCAACTGATGAGCACCCCCTCCCAAAGGCATTCTTCATTTCTGTCACTGTGTTTTTGATTTCTGGCATTTCCTTTTGATTCTTTCTTACATGTTCTATCTCTCTGCTTGCATTGCCCATCTACTTTCGCACATTGCCCACTTTTTCCATTACAGTCCTTACCATATTAATCCTAGTTATTTTAAACATTTTGCCTGATAATTCCAGCATCTCTGTCATATCTGAGTCTGGTTCTGATGATTATTTTTTCTACAGACTGTGTTTCTTATCTTTTGGCATATCTTGTAATATTTTATTGAAAGCTGAATATGTAGTATCAGGTAATAGGAACTGAAGATTTAAATAGTCATTAGTATGAGGATTTATGTAAACCTGGTTAGGAATTAGGCTGCACTTAATATTTACTGTCATTATAAGCACCAGAGGCTTCAGATTCCTCTACTGTCCTTCATTTTATCTCCCCTCTTGGCTTTGGGGCTTCTCTACGTACTTTCAGCTATAACCACTGTTATTTTACTGGAGCCTTTTGGTGTGGTGCTAGGGTGTAAGGTAGGGAGGTCATTTCTATAATGTTTAAATTATGTCTCCATCTTTTAATAAGCCTATGTGTCAGGGCTGTGGTCTTCATGAGTATTCTTGTCCCTCTTCCACTGGTGTATCTTTTTTCCCTTGCTCTCTGCTCTCTCCCCTGGCTTCAGCATTCCCAACATATTTCCTCAAAACCTTGTCTCCTGTCAAAAATATTTTTTGTTCCCTATTTAAGTAAGACAAAGAAGATGAAGAGGTTTCAAGGGAATAAGGGTTTCCCTTCCTCCTACTGAAATACGGTTCAGAATTGTGCTCTGGCAAAGACCTTTCCTCTGTAGAATGTGCCTGTATTATTGAGATGTCTCATGACATATTTCACAATTGTTACTTTTTCCCTCTCCCTGCCAGGGTCACAAGAGGATCTTTCTTGGACCTTTACTATGTGAACTTAGCAGAGTTTCTGAAGGAAAAACCCGGGAAAATGTGCCTCCCCACACACACCTACAAGGCTGGGCTTTACTCTCAAGCAAGTCCATACTCAGCCATTTGTCAAAATTTCCATCTAAGTGTCTCCGAGTTTACGGCTCCAGTGGCTTCTGCCCCAGGTAAGCAGATTTCAGTTGTTGTATCTCTCTAGATGTTCCAGCCTGTCAAGATTTGAGGATAAATCTTTTGAGACCTAACTCTGCAGCTTCAGTTCTCAGATAGATTCAAGCAAAGCAGGTGATTGTTCAGTTTGTCCAGCTTTTTCTTGAGAGTTTACAGATAAGAGTTGTCTTAGGTATGATAAAAATATATAGGACATCTTTTAAGCTCTTTATATGGCAGAGCTAAAACCGGAAGGAATCATCCTTCTTAGATAAGGACACTTCGGGAAAACTAATAAAGAATAAATTAAAGTTTGATTAATCAAACATAGCAAAGTCTGAAGAACGGAGACCCTTTCAGAAATTTCATTATTTATTTCTGGTATTTAAATTCCATCTATAAGTCATGGAAAGTGAGAAAAGATTCCAGACCTCCTCCCCATGCCACCCCCATGACTACCACAAATGCTAGTCCATTAAATACTCTTTGAGGGGAGGGAGGAAGATGCCCATTACCAAAAAGTTCAGGAAATATTATGTTCTATATTGCCTTAACAGAAAATTTATAATATATTATATGCTAGTTATATAAAGGCTCAGAAAATCCTGCATTAAAAATCACATGTTCATGTTATTTATACCAAATGTTTCCCAGACTTATCTGACTGTGGAACCCTTTTACATGTTCCTTTTTACCAAGCAACATCTTGACAGACAGAATAATAGCACCCCAAAGATGCCCACATCTTAATTTCCAAAAGTTATGAACATGTACCTGATTGGAAAAAGGGACTTTGAAAATGTTATTAAGTTACAGGTTTTGAGATGGGGAGATTATCCTGGATTAAATGGGTAGTCTCATGATGATCAGAAAGGTCCCTGAGGAAGGCAGGTAGGTCAGAAGTAGAGAGAAGGCAATGATATGTGGAAGAAGAGAGAGATTTGAAGATGTTATACTGCTGGCTTTGAAGATGGAGGAAAAGACCACAAGCCAAGGAATGAGCAGAGTCTCTAGAAGCTGAAAAAAGCAAGAAATAGCTTCTCCCCTAGAGACTCTGAAGGAACCAACCATTCTGACAACTTGGCTATTTTTTTAGCACAATGAGATTGATTTGGGACTTCTGACTTCCAGAACTGTGAAATCATAAATTTATGTTGCTTTAAGCCACTAAATTTGTGGTGATTTGTTATAGCAGCAATAAGAAACTAATACAACATCCTATTGTGTTAGTCTTCAATGGAAAAATCTCTAGAAAATGCTATGCTACAGGCAAAGCATGATGTTAGACATTATGAGGGATACAAAGAGAAACAGATTACGTCTATGCTCTTAGTAATTCTATAAATTAGCAAAGTTGGCAGAAAAGTAAAGAGCTGCTACAAGTCAATGTGAAAAAAGAAATTTACTTCCTAAAGATATCATAACCAAAAAGAGAGTTTAATTTTTACTGTGTGTATTTGAGGAATTCAACATATATTTATTCAAAACTTACCATGTGAGATATGCCAGAGTAACTATAGAGATGAACAAGAAATGGTTTATGTCTCTCCTTTGATGAATAAACTATTTTGCACAAGAACCATGTCAGTCAAAAAAAAACTAGTTACAGTGTACCTTCAAAATAAAATAGCTTTAATAGTCTCATGGCAAATTTGTGTCTGATTTATATAGTTAAAATTATCTAAATGATTGAATGACAGAATTCAATGAGAAACTACACAACTCTCTGGTCTAAAGCATTCATTTCTAGGCATATTAGCAATATGGAAATAGATGTGACGTTTTGATCTCTCATCCCATTCATAAAAGCTTCATAGGCACTATCTCATTTTATTCTCAAAATATGTAGGAATAAAAATATTAATACTGTCATACCCACCTTAGAAATAGGGAAACTGGCATTCCATGAGTTAGGACTCAAACCTACCACCTTTTCTACCAATAAAATCTTTATTACACTGCAGGCAATTGAGAACAGGCAAGGTTTGTAAGCAGTGATGCGGCATGATCAAATTTATGAATTTCATTGCCTTTTTTTACCTACCCTGAATCACTAGAGATGCCAAATAGAGATACACAGTAATAGCTTAGCAATGAGTAAGTCACCAAACATTGAGGCTATATATTTTGTGTTAAAACTTGATATTACCAATACAAGAAATCAGAATTTAAAAGGAAAACATTGTATTTACCTACAGACCTCAATCCATGGAAGACAAATGCATGTTGTCATAAAGAATGCATCCTCGGTGCATGGCAGTTACAGAGTGTGTATCTTATCTTTGCTTGGAGCCTCTAATGCAGACACCAAGGCCCTAAAAAAAAAAAAAAGAGGGCACAAGTCTACAGATATTTTTTAACAAATATTGTTCATTTTATCCCTAAATTTCAAGTTCTTATGAAACTTTGTTTCAATCTAGGTAAAAGAATAAAAGTCATCATTTAAGTGATTATTTAAGTCATAAACCTTGAGAAATGGTTATCAGAGGCAGGTAATGATCTAGCCTCTCAGCTAATGGAGGTTAACACTCTAATAAACCATTTGTTAATTGCAGCAATTGACTGTTTGCAAGAGAATTATGGCTATTACAACTCTGTTTCATGAGTGGTAGTAGAGGAAAGACACAGTTGGATGGGGACAGGGTGTGTAAGCACACCAAAAGGTGACTACAGAGAAAATGATTGCCACCTGTCACTAAAAGGTCCCCCTTACAATGAATGAGAAGGGAAGGGGAGTCACCCTGATATAAGCATACAGTGAATAAGACTGTGGGAAATATTACTATTGGTATAAAAATAAAAATTCCCCAAACTAAGATGCACTCAAATGTGTCCTCAGTAAAAAATGGACATTGAATACAACGATGAAAGTTTGGAATCCCCCAAACACTTAGTATGAAGAGAACTTTTGCCTTCACAAGAAGTCTTTCCAAATGCAATTAAAAATACACTTTTCAAAAATGCGTATTATATTTGAGGTTGAAAATCCGAATCATAAGTCCCTGACAATTATTGAGATTGTTTATAAGGACATTTTTAAAGTCAAGAACATGCAGTTTTAGTTAGGATTATATTTAATGATTGCAAGGAAAAAATAGTCAAGATAAATGGCTTAAGTAAGATAGATTTTTATTTCTCACTTTTGTAAAACAGTCCATGCTGGTGGATGACTTCAGCCACATGAAGTCATCAGAGACGCAGGTCTCTTCTGACCCCATCACAATAACTCCAGGATGTGGTTTTATATTCATGAGGATGGCTGCAAGTGCATCACCTACCAAACTGGTGCTCTCAGCAGCAGGATAAAGAAGAAGAGGAAGACAGTCCTGACCCTCTGTGTAGTGAAAAATCAGTGTTATCCAAAGAGAGGTCGGGCCTTTTTTCTCAGCTACTGGGAGGTGATCTCTTGGTCTTTGGGATCCTCTGCATGATAGGACTATCTTTGTTTGCCTAAGGTCTTTGACCACTGGACAGTCTAACACAATGTGATTTATGACAGAGGCCATATGGCACTGGTTCCGACTTTCAGAGGAACTAGACACTGTGGGTATTAGCCAACCTCCAGGAAGGGTTGCAGACTACAGATGGGCCACACAGGCAACATGTGGTGAAGACCCAATAAAAACTCTTGACACCAAGGCTCAGGTGAGCTTCCCTGCATGGCAATATTACATGTGTATTGTTATACATCATGACCAGGAGGAGTTAACACTGTCTTTACGGGAAGAGAACAACTAGAAGTTCTGCATTTGGACCCCACCTGGACTCTGCCTTATGCATTTCTTACCTTGGATAATTTTAGTTTGTATCCTTCTCCTGCAATAAACCGTAGCTGTGAATATAACAGCTTGACTTTGTGAGTTCTATGAGTGAATCTTTCTAGTGAATTATTGAAACTGAAGGTGGTTTGTGAACCCCCTAAATTTGAAATTGGTGTTAGATGTGAGGGAAGACTTGTGTGGACTGTGCCCCCTATTCTAACCTGCATAGTTAGCTAAAACTCTCACACTCTCCTTTTTGATAGGCATTCTAGAAGAACCACATAACCCTTCCACTCACTTCTCATTGGCCAGAACCTGTTCATATGAACACACCTATCTGCAAAGAAGACTAGGAAATGTTGGCTTTTGTCTGAGCATGTTTCTGCTCTTAATTAATCAGGGATTCTCTTTCCTAAAAAGAGAAAAATAATGGGCCCATACACTGTGGTAAATTTACCTTCTGTAAAAACAGACTGAAGAATATCTATAATTATAAAGATTCTTCATTCTTACATATTAGATGAAGAACAAAATGAGAAATTGATGTTTTAAAGAAAGTCAAGAATTTTTCATTTAACAGAAAGCTTTGGTGTCAAATATCACTTTTTGCCATATAATTTATTTTGTTGCTTCCAAGCTTGATAACTTGGCCTTTTACATTATTCCAAACATATTTCAGCAGTTCTCCCTTTCCCACAGTTTCATTTTCTGTTGTTTCAGTTACCCATAGTCAACCATGGTGTGAAAATAGGTCAGTATAATACAATAAAATATTTCGAGAGAGAGAGAGACCACATTCACATAATTTTATTATGTTATATTGTTATAATTATTCTATTTTATTATTATTTATTATTAATCTCTTACTATGCCTAATTTATAAATTAAATTGTATCGTAGGTATGTATGTATAGGAAAAGACATAGTATACATAGGGTTTGGTACTACCCACGGTTTCAGGCATCCACCGGGGGGGCTTGGAATGTAGACTCTGTGGATGAAGGGGACTACTGTATTCTTTATATTTGCAAAAATAGAGGCAATTTGGTAGCAGTTACATGTCGAATGTGGTATGTTTGGTGTTATATAAAAGTTAATACTCTATCAGGGAAGTATTATTTCAATTTTATAAGTAAGAAAACTGTAGCTCAGGGATGCCAATGGCTAGCCCTCCAGGGCTACCCCCACCCACCGCCTTGTTGGTCTGGGCTGATAGCACTGGAAGTTCCCTTTGCTTTCTAGGAAAAGAAAGTCTGAATCCTAGATGAATTGTGTCAATAAACTCTCACAAGGCTACTTTTGCCCTTTCTTTCTCCTTTCAGACACTTATTTTATTTCTGCCTTGTAAATTTAAGGCATTTTGGTTGTTCTTTTTAAACTAAGTCTCTTTACAGTCCAGTAGTGTTATTTCCAAAGTCTGTCATGTCTTCTCTGGACGCTCATCCTTCCGCGGGGTCACCTTTACTGACTCACGACGATTTAGCTTTAAATCTGCCCCTGGGTCTCTTAATCAGTCTGTGACATAGATGTCCCCTACACTAGCATTCTTTAAATTTCCATGCAGCAACCAATTTGTAGTGAGTATAGATTTCATCACACAAACTCATATGCAAGAATGTAGCTTTCTTTATAGAACTAAATTTGTTTTACTATGCTTCTTTTCTTCAAGATGCTGGGAATGACTCCATCTCTTTTTTCTAGGGATGGCTGTGAGTTTGGGAGGAGAAGGGTTATATGGTTCCTATGTGGGGGTACAGAGGGTGGGCTTCTGGGCCTTCCTGTGGTCCTCTCTCCGTGAGTCATCCAGGAGACATCCTCAACCCCCTATCACCTTTGTCATCCACCAGAGCAGACCAATGCTGGTCACTCTCGTCAAGTCAGCTGCTTTCTGCCGGCCATATCCAAGTCCTCCTGAACACCCATGGGGACGATTTTCCTGCTTCTAGCCCTTGCTGAGACTCCAGGAACTCTGTACTAGCATGCCACGCCTGTCCACCGAGACACTCCAGGTGGCTGCTTCTCCCGTCTTTTCAGCATGCTGAGCAACGGGAACTCCAAGGCCTTGCAGCTTCCATAGGCTCCATCTGGTAGAGGACACAGGCTTTTTCTGCTCAAGCTGTACCAGCATTATCTGGGGCTTCTATTTTTCTCCCCATATCCTCCCAGCCTCCCCTGGGGAGGAGTCCAGAAGTCCCTTCTCAGAAAACCACCAGTGTCTATACTTTCTTTCATTCCCTCTATCCTGGGAAGCTTTTCTAGTCTCAGGATCCAAAAGTGCCAGATGATTACATGTTTTTCTACACCCTCAGCAGTTTCAGTCCGTATTTTCAAAATGTAAAAGCCCTTACTTTTTCTGCCATAACAATCCTTTCCTGGGTTATTGGTATTACAGAGGCATAGTGCAGTGGTCTTAAAGTGGTACCCTGAGACCAACAGCATCAGTACCACCTGCAAACTCATTATGATATAAATTTTCAGGCCCTACCCCGGACTGACTGACTCAAAAACCCTGGGGTAGCACCCAGAAATCTGTGATTTAAGGAGCTCTCCAGGTGATTCTGATGCAAGCTCAAGTTTGACAAATATAGCACAAGCTTGGCTTCTAGAGTCAGACTTCTTCGGTCTTATGAGCTGTGTGACTCAGTGCAAGTGGCTTAACATCTCTGTGCCCCAGCTACCACATCTATGAAATGGAGATGATATTTGTATTTCCCTCAGGTTGAGGCTTTTGTAATGATTACATAGGCTAATAATATATGTAAGTACTTATTATAAGGACTGGGCATATAATGAGCACTAAAAAATATATACTACTTTTATCATTATGTCTTTTGACTGAAACTCAAATTATAGGCAGGGTTGGGGCAACAGAAGATGTCAGAAAAGGAGTCTCAGTTACTATTTCAAATATACCAACCCACAAAATTTGAAGAAAATAAAACAGTCTCCTTCTAATCCCTTTAAACTGATTCTATAATTCACATTTTATATTAGTCATCATTCTCACTTTTTCACTTCAAATTAAATATTGCATGGAACCATACAAAAAATATTTTCTAAAACAAATCATTCAGTACTTTTACCAAAAGAATGGAACAATTATGTGGGAACTAATTTCGATATTCTGTCAAACACTGTTTCATCTGCCTACAGGCGGCTGACCAAAGTGCTAGTTTACTGGTTTTACGCATTCATATACTGTGTGCAAGAATCATACCACTGGCTGAGAAATTGGAAAGAGTTTTAAAATGCAAATTCTTTTTCTTCAATAAAATTTCACCAGTATTACCATATACAACCTGAGATTACATACTGAGTAAATTACCTGTTGAAAAAAAAATTGCTCGCTTGTTCATGAGGTGAATTTAATTCTTCAAGAAAGCCAATGTCCCATTTAGTAATTTAGGTAATTTACTAAACATTAGATTTTTCCAAGAAACACTCACCTCACCTGATTCATCAGCACATCTCTGGTGATGAGGTCAGTCACAGATTTGGAAAGTATTACCTTCCCCAACTCTGTGACGCTATCCCCTGTATGACTAATGACCTATTTAAGATGGGGTGTTGCCTGGTGTCAACATTCTCTCTGAAGTTTTTCCACAAATGCAGGATAGCTTCATTAATAAAAATCAAGAACAACTGATAACAACTGGAAATCTTTGCCTTTACTACTTTCTTATAATATTCAAGAAGGCCAAGTAACAGAAATATACGTACATATACATGGATTATCTACATCTTCTAAATCCGCCAACCATCTGCTTCATTTTGGCTAGCTTTTCCTTACCACATTCACAATACAGAATAATCTAGTGTTGAGCATCCTATTGAAATAAAAAAAATATATATTTTTAAAAAACCTATACATTTTTCATAGAATATAAAACATTTGGGTATTCGAAAATATCACTTTTTGCTAATCTTTTAAGCTTCATGTTGGTGATGTATCATGAAACTATGACAATAATAAGTTAAAACAGATTAAATAAAATCACAACATTTTTAAGCTGGAGAGAGCCTTACTGATTAATCATCTCATCTAACTCTTTCAAGTATAGGAAAACTTGCAAGCTTAAACTCTTCTTTAAACACTGCAGGTTTACAAACACATGGACTCAAGTTTATAGACTTTGCAAACCTAATCTTTCCACATGTAGTGTTGATGCATCTTCATTTTCTAGGACTCTCCTGGCCACTGGGAGTTCTGAAGCTGAATAAGACCTAGTCTCTTACTGACACAGTGTTTGCCATGTAACATAGGAACTAAGACACACCAAATTATAAGGTACTAGTTTAGTTGGAGGATAGGCATCTTGAATTGGAATGGCAGGGCATTATGCTTAAAGGTAGACAGCAACCAGATGACAAAAGACCTTATCTATTATCAACAACAAACGTTGATTTTATCATGTGCCACTGTGCTAAGAGTTTTGCCTACATCATTTCATGTGATTCTCATGATAACCCTGGGAGGTAGGTTCTAGCATTATCTCTTTTTGTACATGAAAGAACCAAAGTGCACAAGGCTAGTGGGTAGCCCAAGGTCAAATGGACAAATAAGTAAAATCGGATTCAATCTTGTCTGACTCCAAGATGCAATCATTCCCTTTAACTGTCTGTTCTTGTGCAGGGGTATTACATAATCAAGCTCTTCTTTTGGAAGATTAATTTGGCAACAGCACGGAGTCTGCACTGTCTTTTTCCTGGCCCATAGAACAAGCAGGAATGCTTAATGACAGTTTCTTTTGCCCATTTAGAGATTTATGAGAAAATCATTTCATACTTCTTGGATTTAAAATGCTAATTTCACACATCCTTTTGCTTCAACTTTTTTTTTATTTTAATTTAAATCATGAGCTGTGATCTGACCCTTTTCTAACTCCCAGGCTCTTTCTCCCTCCCCTCCATTTTCTCTCAGTAGAGACAATTTCTCTCTCTCTCAGTGACCATTATTGCTTTCCTAAGGCCTTGGGCAAACAGAGAAGGCTTCTCCCATCCAGGCTAATCATCAAAGTAGCTACAAAGAGAGGAGAGGGGAGGGAGAGAATCTGCTCAATATAATTACAAACAATAGCAAACAAAGCTTCCTCCATCCGTTAATGCTGAAATGTATCCCTTCAAACTAATTAGTTTTGGGGGGACTGCTAATAAATCCTAATATTTCTCAAAGAGAAATGGCTTGTAATTTAATTTATATTAAGCTGTTACTGAAGTTTACGCTAATTAAATCTGGGCTTCAATAGCAATTAATCCCAGGAATAATCTGAAAATGTAAATAATGTAATAAAGTAAATAACTCTGCACGACCCTCCCATGAAAAGCAACAGGCAGCATGGAGTTGGGGGGCAGCCCCAAGTTTGTGTGCAGGGAGCAAAAGGAGAAACTGTTTCTTGCCTTCTCAGAACAGAACATTTGCTCTTTAACAAGCATAGCTATATTCTGTATTTATTTCCTCCAGAGAATGGATCTCCATTGTAAATGTTGAAGGTTAGCTCCGGAGGTGTCTTCTATGAACAAATGGCTTGTCAAAGTCTGCCTGGGGAAGAAGATGAACTAAACAGCATGGAGGGACAAGAAAATCTCCAAGGACAATACCAGGCCTGAACTCGCATCCTAGCATATATTAATATATGCTTCTCTCTTTTTTGGTATGTTAAATTAACTCCTAATCTTCATACCTGTGAAAATACCCATTGCTGTGTGTATTCCCATTCACCACCCTCTAGCCCCAAAGGAATGAGATGATCCCAGTTATATACATGTTGTATCTCTGGAGCCATTTTCCCAATACAGACTATTTAGGTTGTACAATATATTTTTTGAAGTCTTGCAAAATTTTCCAACTAAAACTTTATGTAGCTACAGAAGTTTAAAGAAGCTGCTTATAGAATAAAAAACATCTATTTGCCAAAGCGATTATCCATTGTATCCAGTCTTAGAGGCTCTTCAGCATATGAAAAGCTAAAACTCCTGCCCCTGTGTTGCTTTGGTGACAGTGTAGTTCTCAGATGTTCAGCATTCCCAGTGAAGGAGACAAGCTATTATTAGCCAAATTCCCTCTGGGCTGAAATCAGCAAGGCCTCTGTCTCTCTTGACAGCCCCACTGTCCCTCACAGAGCCAGCTCCTGTGTACTCTGTCAGATCTCCCTTTGTGGAATTACCTGTCTATCTTGCAATGTCGTAAGGATTAAATGAGATGATGTTGGAGGGGGCTCTAATTACCAAAACTCTCTAAAAACACGTGGCTATTATCTTGGAAGAATAAGTGAAATAAACTACAAATCTCTATTTCCCTAAGTAATCAGTGTCTAAACAGGGAAGTGAAGACTTGAAAGGTACAGGACAATCATTAGGCAAGTACAGTACCTAGTTATTTACAGTGTCATCTAGGCATCTCCATCTGTAACACTGAACTTAACTCTTAAAATTTTCCTCTGATAGACATATGGCTGCCCCCACTTTAGAGATGAGAAAATTGAGGCACCAAGTGTGTATCTTGGTCAGGGTCACACAACTAGTCCATGACCAGACTTAAGTTAGAACCCAGGGCTTGTGAATTTGAGTCCCAGATGCAAAACTCTTGAGAGAGAACCTAGTTTTCCATCTATGGATTCACCATTGTTGTGGACTAAATTGCATCCCTCCCCACCAAATTCATACGTTGAAGCCTTGTGATGGTTAATTTTAGGTGTTAACTTGACTAGATTAAGAGATCTCTAGATAGCTGTTAAAGCATTATTTTGGGGTATGTCTTTGAAGGTATTTCCAGGAGAGATTGGCATATGAATCAGCGGACATTTAGGAAGATCAGCCCTAACTCAACATGGGCGGGCACCATCAACTCAGTCCAGGGCCTGGATAAAACAAAAAGGCAGAGGAAGGGCAAATTCTCTCTCTCTCTTTGGGAACTGAGACACCCATCTGCTCTTGCTCAGGACAGCAGAACTCCAGGTTCTTGAGCCTTCAGACTTTCAGACCTGCACCAGCAGCCCCCAGGTTTTCAGGCTTTCGACTTTAGACTGACAGTTACACCAAAAGCTCCCCTGGCTCTCAGGCCTTGGGACCTGTACTGAGCTATCCCACTGGCTTCCCTGGTGCTCCAGCTTGCAGATGGCTTATTGCAGAATTTCTCAGCCTCCATAATGGCGTGAGCCAATTCCCATAAAAAGCCCCCTCTCATATATCCTTATATCTGTATCTATCCTATTTGTCCTGTTTTTCCGGAAAACCCCGACTAACACAAGCCCTAACCCCCAATGTGACTGACTGGAGAGATAAGGTCTTTAAAGAGGTAATTAAAGTTAAATGAGGTCAGAAGGGTAAGACCCTAATCCAATAAGACTGGTGTCCTTATAAGAAAAGGAAGAGACACCAGGGATGCAAAGAGAAAAAGACCATATGAGGATACAGTGAAACGGTGGCCATCTGCAAGCCAAGGAGAAAGGCCCCAGGAGGAAGAAATTAGTCTGCCAGCACCTTGATCTTAGACTGCCAGGCTCCAGAACTGTTATAAATTTCTGTTAAGCCACCCAGTCTGTGGTGTTTTGTTATGACATCCTTCTCAAACTAATACAACCATCTTCTTTGAAAGCTCTAATAATGACTGCCATCAGAGTATGGTCTAAAAGCAGGGGCCTTTCACATGAGGCCTTTCCATAAGCCAGATCTATGCTGTCTAGACAATGTTAGGATATAGTTTCCACTTTCCCAGCCTGAAATACCCTCAACTTACTGCCTTCCTCCCCCTTCTCCCTGTCTATTAAATTCTGCAAGGCCCAGCTCAATTACCATCCTCAAGAAACTCTTTAAAGCGACTCTATCCTCTCCTTATTTTTCCCTCCTTGGGATCTTTAATATATTTCCAACTGGCCACATCTATTCTTGAGTCCCTCGACAATACACGTTCTGATGCTGTTCCTGATATCATTCCTGAAGTTAGGGCTTCTGTCTCCAGACAGACCATTAACTCCTTGAAAGTAGGCAGAATTTTTTTTTTTTTTTTTTTGGCACTGCCCTAAAAGGACCTTACACTAGTCTTAAAATATTTAATGGTGTTTATTGAGTGTTTATTATAAGCCAGGCACTGTACTAAGCACTTTAAATGTGTTAAGTATTGCATATGCTTTATTTCATTGGGTTTTCTCCAGAAGGTACAACGTTTATCCCCATTTTAAAGAAGGGGAAGCTAAAGTTTAGAGACAATGGTTGCTTGCCCAAGGTTGCTCAACTAAGAGAGAGCACAGCTTGGATTAGAACCAGGTAAGTCTG
Organism: Lemur catta; assembly: GCF_020740605.2. Lineage (NCBI taxonomy): Eukaryota > Metazoa > Chordata > Mammalia > Primates > Lemuridae > Lemur > Lemur catta. The sequence continues at coordinate 19,597,794 of NC_059128.1, forward strand.
ACCTCAGAGCTGATCTCTCATCCACTGGGTGGTATTATCTCTTCAAGGTACAGGCACTTTACATTGACTTTAATAGACCATGAACCTGGGGTATCAGGAAAAATTCAAGATCATACATGAAACTCTTTGAGTTTAAATCTGGTTCCAATTTTCACACTATGCCTAAGGATTTGGAATGTAATGTATTATGCCCTTTTGAACTGTTTAACTGTTCCTTCAGTGTGTTTCTGATATAACAAGATGGTGGAGTGGATTGAGGTTTTCGGACTCATATTTGGCATCATTAGGTTTTACAGTCTCTACAAGTTCTACACTATGAAATTTTGAATCTGATATTAATGTGCATTATGGTCTCTTCTCATTAAAGCTCAAGGTAGTAACAACTATGCCAGGACTCTGTGGTGTATACCTAATGAGAAAAACTTTTGTTAGCATTGACCCATCACTAAAGGTTCTTTCATCACACTGTGGATTACAAACAAATATTAGGTCTGTTTCTCCCAAAATCAATTTTCTGAAGTGTGGCCACCAATATCACAGACATACATCCAAATCAGAAAATGTTAGGCACATTAATATATTACCTTATATTACATTCTATTATATATTACCTTATGTCATGTTATATTGTATTATGTATTATCCTTGTTAAAGGGTATATTGATACTCAAAACATAAAAGAATCAAAAAGGATGAGGATTACATGACTATATATACATCTACAGCAGAAAGTGTAAAAACAAGTGGCCAAAGAAGCCAGCAATGTGAAAATGAGTGTCAGAAGTGGGAAATATAAAACTTTACATCATCATAATTCGTGACATCTACACCATTATAGTGGTGCTTGGAGAGTTAACTACATCAGCCAGATGTAACATATATTTGGGGTTAGCTTTAAAATAACCCATTTTCCTTCTCACATTTCTCATTTCTCCAGAATAATTATACAAACTATACTGCAAATCCCAGAGGGAAATTCAACATTTATGAAGAAAACATGAAAAAAATCTTACACAAGAAAAATATGTTTAAATGTCTTTCTCCTTTGCTTCCCTGGTTTCTCGTCTATTTTAATTAAAACTCTTCCATTTAGGGAATAAGTGATTTCATATCCTAAGTAACATAAACAAAAATTTACCCTTTTCACAGTGTTTTCTGGTCTTCATTGAATTATTTCTTACAAGTCCAAAAAAAAAGCCTTTTATAAAATTGATTAAAATAAATGAAACTGAATGATTTTAACATGAACATTTTTCACTCTTGAAATTATTCCCCCATAGTGTATTATATATGTCTTTTTGCTTTCATTTATACATAAACACACACACACACACACAATCATTTATTCCCAGTAATTTTCCAAATAGCAGAAGGTCAAATAGACTTCTTTCCTTGTTAAGTAGTAACATTTCAATGTTAGAAAGAACCAGAGGCCTTTGTCTTTTTTAAATCCAATCCTTAACCTATGGTTTTAAATATCTCTCCATGCATGATGTGTGTGCAGGCACATTTTATCCCCTTTGGCCATTTTCAGATTTGGAATAAGTCTGAAAAGATATAATATTCTAAATGAAACAGTGGTTTGGAGTATGGTTTTAAAAGATTCACACATGGCAAGATTGGTAGTACTAGTAAAAGATGAAATATTGAGGTTAGATCATTTTTCTCATCAGATCATCACTGCACGCATATAAAAATAGCCAGCTATATCTGTCCATTTATGAAGTATTTTTGACACAATTACTGAGAGAAATTATGCAATATTCCAGCCCAAAAACTTTTTGGATATTCCTGAAAAATTACACATACATCGCACTTGATCTTTTTTAAGGGTTTTCAAAACCATAATCTCATTTGGTTTTCATAATAGCCTCATAAGAGTGGGAGAGCCACTCTCATTATTCCCATTTTAGAGATGAGAAGATCCAATTTAATGAGCCCTTGCATAGTGTCAAAGCTGAGCAAAAAATCCTGGACTCCTCAGACTTTGTTCAGTTATCTTTCTACTATACCATAAAAATATGCTTTGTTTTTCTTTCATTTTTTTAAATACCCACTTACAAAGATGCTTATTACAAACAACTTGTGGTTTTGAATTCTATAGGTAACGGTGGAAACAAAGTCTTCTGTGACTCTAAAGGGCTACAACCTAGTATTATAATTAATAATTTTTATTAAATATTTACACTCTATTTACTCATCTGTGTATCTTATAGAGTGGGAGTCAGAAAACTACAGTCTACAAACCAAATCTGGTCTTCCAACATTGTTGTTTTTGGTTTGTTTTTTTGTTCTGTTTTATTCTGTTTTGTTTTTAACGAAACACATCTGCCATGTCTGCTATAGAGTTTACTTTTTTTTATTTGTACCAAATTAATTTTTCTTGATCAATAAACAAGTGAATGCCTATAATTGGAAACCTCTATGCAACACCCATAGTATTAATACATATTGCTTTTACTACCAGTTTGAATAGTTACAACAGAGTTTACATGGCCCAGAAGCCTAAAATATTTATTATCTGACCCATTACAGGAAAGGTTTGCCACATCTGCTATAGAGTTTACTCTTTTTTATTTATACCAAATTATGTTTTCTTGACCAGGAAACAGGTGAATGCCCATATCTGGGACACCCTCCATGAAACACTCACAGTATTTCTGTCCTTAGAAAGGGAGGTGAAAGTTGAGAGTTCTTTTTTGGGAATGTGATAAAGAATCATAGGAAATTCTATATGACACAGGAATCATATATTGGCTAATTTAGATGGTTCCAGAACCTAACCAACATGTTATGTAGAGAGGGAACTACAGAATGAAGGAGATATAGCAAATTCTAATAACCTGCACCTGGAATTTCTATCTAGGTCTTTAGAGTAGCAGCATTGAAGCACTTTCCCAAAGTAGAGCAGAGAAGTTCCTATAATTCCCAACCTCTAAGAGAGAATGTCTTCAGAGACAGAAATCTCCACTTCTCTTTCCCCTAATCTATTAAAATTACAAAACATCCAAGTAACTCCATAAACCACTGGGCCCAATTACCTTTGGACGTGGGCCCAGTGCAAGTCACAGCACATAACAAAATTGAAATTTCAGGCCACGCTCTCAAAACTCTGGCCCACTCTGTTAAAGGGACCAACACACCTGTTAAAGATATGATGGCAAGCTGCCATGTTTTGCAGTAGTCAGAAGTTCAGTGTCATGTAAAAGACTTTTGTCCCTGGTGCTGAGATAATGAGCTTGTTCCTTCTTGATGATTTATGGGATGCAGATGAGAAACTGGCTGATTGAGGCTTTGGAAGATGAAAGTTTTCCACTGTTGGCAGTAGTTCCAGTACCCTGGAGAACATGGTTTAACTGCTCCAGTTCTATTACTGCCATCAGAAAAAGTCGAATAACAAATTATGCCAGGTGAATAGAAATAATGCTCATTTTGCTCCATTTGCTACCTGCAATAAAGCTGGAAAGCTTGCTGAACTTTGCAAAACCAAACTATGGTATTCTGATACATACTTAACTGACCTGCTCAGGGGTCAGTACACTAACCAGCTTGTCCCTAAATTACTACCCCTCCTTCAGTCTTTGTCTTATATTCCTATATTTAGGCCTCTATATTTGCTCCCAGTTAGCCATAGGTCTACCATTTTCTCCTACCTGCTTAATGTAGCTCAATAATTAAATTTTGCTGAAATGTGAAAGAATTTTAGGATACAGATATTATACACCTGAGGTTAATAAGTACCATCTTATATCATGGACTTTCCTTCAAATAAGCATTAAATAAATTCTTCTGTCCAACAGAGTAACCACCAGCCACACTAGGCTATTTAAATTAATTAAAATTAAAATTTTAAATTTACTTCTTCAGTCACACTAGTGTATTTCAAGGGCTTAAAATCCACATGTTCAGTGGCTACCATATTGAAAAGTGCAAATGTAGAATATTTCCATCATTGCTAAAAGCTCTCTTAGACAGTTCTACTCTACACCTTAACCCACAAAAGTAAAATTATCCTTTAATCCCACTCATACTTTTTGCTTACTCTCACAAACACAAAGCTTTTGTCTTTTTTCTATTTTTGAAGAAAAATAAATAAATAATAGAAGGAAACTAATATTTTTTGAGTGTCTTCCATGTGCTAGGCATGAGTTCTCAGTTCACTCAAATAATTTTGTTTAATTCTCCCAAAATAGTCTAAGAGGTTCTTTATTCCCAGGTCCACTCTCTCTGAGGCCCCTGACCTAGAACATCTACACAGTCATCTCTTCACTAATTCTTTTTTCCATTAAATAATCATTTATTGACACCTACCATGTGCCTGTAACTGTTCTAGAGTTGCTGTCTTCCTGATGCTAGCCCTAGGAATCCCAATTTTCTCCAGTTTTGCTCTCTTTTCCTTTCTTGGGAATTTCTACAGCTCCTCCTCTTGATATGAGCGTAGCCCACTTTTTCTCTTTGAATATCTTCCTGCTGCAGTTTTCCTTTAGCAATTGCTAATGATTTCCAAACCTGCCTCCTCTCCATCCTAAACCCTCAGCCCATAGGCTGTAAAAACAATTACTCTCACTATCAAAATTGCAAGGGAGAGCTACATATCCTCCACTACCTTTCATAATACCATTTGGAAATTCACAGTTTACATGCATATATTAAAAGCAATCCCTGTACAATGACTGCTCTGACAGTCTGGTTGTCTTATTTGAACATTAAAATACATTGAAGGCTGTGGCACTTCAGCTTCACTAGGTCTTCGGAGAAAGGCAATATCTTATTAGAAATATGTTGAACATTTCATGCAAATTCAATGCAAAGTCCATAGAAAGTGGTGAATGAAAGATGGCCACATATTCTTTGACATTCCTCCCATCCAGAAGCAGAGTGTGTTTCCCTTCCCCTTGGATAAGGCTGACCTGTAGGTTAACCAGTAGAAGATGGTGAAAGTGATGCCACACCACATCCAGGCTTAGCCTTTCAGAGAACTGGCAACATTTATCTCTCTTGGCAGCTGAGTCACCCTGTAAGAATTCTGATGACTTGTTGGAGAGATCACATGGAGGAGTCCTGAGACTACATGGAAAAGAAGCTCAGCCTTCTAGATGTGTTACCAAGCCACCAGGCATGTAAAGTAAAGCCATCTTGGACACTCCAGGGCCAGTCCAGCGACCAGTTGTGTACCATTCAGTGGTCTGAGTCTCTGCTATGTGGAGCAGAAGAGCCCAGCCAAGTCCTACCAAGTTCCTGTCCCAGAAAATTATGACAGATAATAAAATAGGTTTGTTTAAGCCATTAAATATCAAAGTAGTTTGTTATGCAATAATAGATAACCAGAACTTAGGGCAACAGATGAGCTGGTATGACTGGCTACCTCATTTGGATGTGTTTCAATACAGTCCTCCAACAGGCTTTTGAGGAGATGGGAAACAGCCAGGCTGACCTTATGGAGAGTGAGTCATAGAAGCATATGATGCTGCAGGTCAGATACAAATGATGTGGGTAAGGAAGGAGAATGAAAGCACCACTGGTCCCTGGATGCTTCTCCAGTATTCTATCTGCACACTAGCCAACTTTTAAGAAACAGCCTCTTTCTGATATTTTGAATTGACTTGACTATTGCCCCACTAGCCTGTAAGTTTCCTGAAGTCAGGAATTCCTTGTGTAGATGTGTCCCAGCAGCTAGAGAAAATATTATAAAGAAGTGTTATGACAGAATTCAGTTTATAATACAGCTCTGCTACTCTCTAGTGATGTAGCTTTGGGCAACTTAACCTCCGTGTACCTCAGTTTTGTCATCTGTAAAATAGGGATGATAGTATGATATCTATCTCATTAGATACTAAGAATTGAATGATGAAATAATCTGTCTGATGGAGAAATGAAAATATCTACTACTTGAAATCTTGCCCAAGGCTAGCCCCCTGGTGGACACAGAAGACCCAATAAAAGTATCCATTTGCACATTAAAGATAAATTACAACATTAGCACAGACTTCAGAGGCCAGGTCAGGCACAGGTCTTAAAGTCCAGGCTTTCTAGGACAGCACCTTGTATTGCTAATTGGAGATCTCCAATCCAGTTCTCTTTCAGCTATATCCATCTCATAACAGCAGCTGATTTGTCATGGCCCCAAACTGTTATTGAACTTGGGGCAATTGTGAGGGAAAGGACAGGAAGGACTCTTTAATCCTCAGGCTGGAGAGCAATAGCCCAGATTCAAACGTTGGTCCCCATACTGGCCTCTGATGGCCCAAGATCCAGTTTCCCAAGGACATGGTAAGTGCAAATATGATTCAGCAACCAGGAGATCCGATAAAAGGCAGAAAAAGCAGGAGAAATGGAGAAACAAATGCTGAATCCCTGAGGCTGAACAGACATGGCTCTTTTGTGCTGGAGATGGTTTCTGGTGGGCAGATGGTGCAACATGGAGTGGCTAAAGCTGGGGACTCCATAACTAAGGTGGTCTTTATGGTCTTTGCTGGGGACTCCATAACTAAGTTTGAGCTGGGCCTATAGAGAAGGCATATGCCATGTCTCCAAGTTCAGCAAGTTCTAAGAAATGTCAAGGAGTACTAGTACCTGACAGCCACAACTACTAAACTGTAGTTTCAAGAAGAAGGAGGAAGAGAAGAAAGAAGGAGGAGGAGGAGGAGAAAGAAGAGAAGAAGAAAGAAAAGGAGGTAGTGTCAGCCTACCCAGGAGTAAGAATAGCAGAGGGATTGAGGATGCAGATTCTGGAGTTCATATGCCCAAGTTGGTTTCCAGTTCCATTACTTTCTTGAACAAAGTAATTAACCTCTCTAAGCCTATTTCCCCATCTGAAAAGGGAGCACAAAAGTAGTATGTGCCTCGAAAGAGTTTGAGGATTGTTGTGAGGATTCAATGAGATGTTTCAGTACACCCTATCTCATGATTTACACCCTATCATGAGATTATCCCATTTAAAATGCCTCTTGCCCTCTTCTACCTTTTCTTTTTCCATTGCATTCAATGCCCTTTAACATTTAAAAATGTGGGGGGGGGGGTGAGTGTGCATAAACTATATATGTAGAGTTTATTCTTTATGATTTTTTCTCCCTCTACTAGAATGTAAGATTCAGGAGGGCAGATATATTTATCTGTTTTATTTTTTAATGGGTCCCAAGTACTCAGAAGGATGCCAGGTAAATAGTAGATAACCAATAAATATTTTTTGAACGGATGAATAAATAGAGGTAAAGCACCAGACTTATAGTAAACACTCAATAGCTGCTGCTATTATTTGCTAATTCCTGCTACTTAAATCCTGTCTGGATTGCATTCCCCCAGAAGTTCTGTGTTCCATAGTGCTGATCTCAGTCCTTTCTTACAGCATTTATCCCATTTGTTTCATATTAGAATTTCTGTATTTGTGCATCTTATTTCCTGTACTAGAATAAAAGTGGAATCATGAGATTATTAGGTTCAGTGATTAAAGACCAGGCCATAATGTGTAGTGGTTAAGAGAAGAGGCTTTTAAATCAGACCTTAGTTTGAATATTCAGCTCTACCACTTACTGGGCGCCCTTGGGCAAGTTATTGTCACTAAACTTTTCTCATCAGCTTAATGAGTATAATAGTTGTTCTGCACTCATAAAATTGTTTTGGGGATTAAATGAGATACTGCTTTTAAAGTACTCAGCACAGTGCCTGACACATAATAAATAGGAAATAACTGTCAGCTGTGATTATTCATCGTTGCCTCCCTCCTGGTATTTTGTGTGGTGCCTTGCATAAAGCATCCTAGAGCAAACAATCACTGAACTAACACATCTTAAATTTAACCTGAAACAACTTGAGGCTTCACACAGTTCTCTTAATATTCTCTCACTCTGCCCTGCCTTGCCCTCAGTCCCAATCCTCCCAGCCAACCGAGTTCCAATTTCCCCTGTGGACTGACTGCATCACCCCTCGTGTTGTCCCGCTCCCGGTGGAGAGCCAGAGCTGTCATTGTTACAGCAGTCTGGCAGGCTGCAGATGACTGCAGACTGGCTTTCCAGTCTGTCGGAGATTAGGTCAAGCAACAAAGGAAGAGATTAGATGCCAAGGACTTACTGCATTTTAATGCTTGGTTCCTAGCCCGTATTTATGCTAAGGGACAATAATTACAACAATATGACCTTGCATAACAAATGGATCTGTCAAACGGGTCTTGCCAAGTGACTTGCACGAATTCAAGCTCAACTTGTGATCCTCCAACTCACAGTTGTTATACACACACTGATCTACCGCACTCATTTGTCAAAACTAAAAGGTAAGGGAAGCCTCTATTCATTCAGTTAGTCATTCATTTATTCATCTATGTGTTCAACCATTATTTATTGAGTGCTAAGCTAAGACTGTTGAATAAGACGTAGTTTACACTTTGAAGGAGCTTACAGTCTAGGGGTGAAGGTCATAGAAAAGTCAATGTTCTATGAGAATAGTCCATATGCAAAAATTTTAGATTTGTTCTGGAAAGCTGAGCTGGTAACTGAGGCAAGTGTCTGGAAAACTGGAAGAAATACAATGTTTTACATGTTTCCCTCAATCATCTAGTAATTCTCTCATTTTCAGTTCTCTCTGCCATGGCAAATTTGAAGACTCCATGTTCTATCATTGCTGTCCCCAATGAAAGACATCCAGCTGGTTATCTACTTCTATCTTGGTTAGTGTGTTAATTTTCTATTGCTACTTAAACAGATTACAACAAACTCAGTGGCTTAAAATAACGCAGGTTTCGTATCTTATAGTTATGGAGGCCAGAAGTCTGAAATGGTTCTCACTAGGCTGAGATTAAGGTATCAGCAAGGCTGCCTTCCTTTCTGGAGCCTCTAGGGGAGAATCTGCCTTCTTGCCTTTTCCAGCTTCTAGAGGATGTCCAAATTCCTTGGATCTTTGCACCCTTCCATCTTCAAAGCTAGCAATGGCAGGTGGAGTCTTTCTCACGTCACACAATCTGGTACTAACTCTTCTGCCTCTCTCTCTTCTGCATTTCAAAGACATTAGTGATTATATTTGACCCACCTAGATAATCTACGGAAATCTCTTTATGTTAAAATCAGCCAATTAGCAACCTCAATTCCCCTTTGCTATGTAATATAACATATTCAAAAATCCTGGGGATTAGGATGTGGACATCTTTAGAGGACTATTATTCTGCCTACCACAGGTACGAAAGCTTTGCTTTCATCTGTCATTACCATCTCCATTTAGGGTGAAGGAGAGGAAATAAGTCTGAGTGTTCCAGAAAACTGGATGTAGATCGTTGTTCTTGTGCATTGGGTTAGACACAGAACTAAGTCTTAAAACTCAAGTCTCAGAACACAGCAAACACCTTGTTATCTATTAGCAATTGACAGTTCTCATCAGAACACCATAGGGTGGACAAATGTGACTCAGATTCCATGCAGATCCCTGGAGGTGGTTTCAGAGGCTGAATAATCCATCAGATTTAAGATCTTTCCATTTTAAATGACCATTTCTCCCTGTCTCTACTCATTTCTTCTTCAATCTTTCTTAGAGCTGGAGAACCTCTGGAAATTTGAATAAAAAATTGTTGGTCCTACCAATATTAGCAAGTTTTGAAATGATTACTGAGGCCAAAAACTTCGTACCCCATATGCAGTCCTCCAGTAATTCTTGCTGGCTCTATTCTTAAAATATATACCAGACTGAAGTACTTCTCATCACATCCATGACTCCCACCCTCCTTCAGGCCACACCACCTCATGCCAGGTCTATTGCGACAGCCTCCTTCAGAGGCTTGTCTGCTTCCTCTCTTACCTCCAGAATGTTCTCAATCAACCCTGAAGCCAAGGTGATATCTTTAAAACTGAAAGCCGATTATGACACTCTTCTTCCCAAATGCTTCTTCAGGGGCTTTCCATCACACTTAAAATAAAACTCAGAACCATACCCTACACAGTCTGATCTGGACAAACTCCCCAACCTCATCCCCAAACATTCTCTTCTCTCCTCCCTGTTCTTGATTTAGGGTATTTTACACATGCTAATCTGCCTAGGCAGCATTTTCTCCAGGTGTTATGGCCAGCGTCTTCACGGTACTCAAGATGTGATTTGAATGTAGGGTTGCAAGATAAAATAGAAAATGTCCAGCTAAATTTGAATTGTAGATTAAAAAGTAACTTTTTAGTGTAAGTACATCCTATGAATATACATACTGGGCATCCTGTATTTTTATTTGCTAATTCTGGCAATCCTATTTAACACATTGACTGCCACACTAGAAAAAAAAAATTTTTTCCCTGAGGTCACGGTGTTTTATTATGAAAATACAATAAAAACTTTGAAAACAAAATGATCTTTTCTAATTTAATGAAAAAATTGTAATTTTTTATTATTTTCTGTGCATGAATTATATGCAATTAAATTGTCAATATTAATTATAACAATAAGAGAATATCAACAAGGTTCTCATGAACCAACTGCAGGGTTTTGCCCAGGGGGCCACCCATCACATAACATGTATGCTACAGCATGGCACGTGAGTTGCCTGCCGCAACACGCAGCTCCCAAGGTAAAGACGTGTGCGTTACACATGCTTTGCGAGGCCCTGGGCTCAAAACTAATGTGGGTTAATTACAACTCACATGGCAGTTAATGTGTCAAATGACATTTATTGAATGAAGTATCTGAATACCCTCACCTCCTTCACTTTCTGTCTTTTTAACCTAATTTTATTATTAATATTGTTATTGTTATAGCACTTACATTAATTGCTTATTAGTTTCTGTTTGTTATGTATCTACTCAAGTAGAATGCACTCCATGAGGTACAGATCTTGTTGTAATCGCACTATAGCTCTAGAACCAGAAGTCCTAGTAATAATCCTTAATAATATTTGTTGAAGAAATAAATGAATAAATAAGTTTCTTGGACCTCTGTGCTCTCATTATATGGTCACTCCCTTCTTCCCTTTAAAGCAGTGTACAGCTGTCTGGGCTGTAGGGAAAGCACCAGGAATTTGATTATCACAGAGTACAATTAGAAAAGAAAAAGCCCCAGATGATATTTCAAAATATGTTCCCATTAGATATATTTCTGCAGATTAGCACTGGTCAAGCACTATAGGGGTTTCAGTCAATGGCAGACCCTCTACCCTAGGATGACACTGTGAATGGCATTTCCATTCCTGTTTGAGAGGGATGAGGAGCAGCTGGCATGAGACTCCTGGGGGAGGCCATTTGCATTTAATTCTCTGGGCACTTAAGGAAGGGGTGGGGTCACTTTCCCAGTTCTGCTCTCCTATTAATTTAAATGCACACATTTAAATCAAGTCCTTCTTCCTGCCTGGATGACAATTACCATATTCGACATTTGCTAGTCCTCAGCAATGCCTGGGACTTGTGAATAATTTAGGAACCCTGGGTTGTTCCCTAATCAAGGCAACTGAATGGAAGTGAGATCTGGACTTGTAGCATCAGCAGCTCCCTGCCAAAAATGACAGTTAAAATAAGGAAAGTGATGAGCACATTTAGAAGAAGAAGTACTATCCCACAGTATGCTGCAATATGCTCATTCTTTGGATATAAACTTTTTCTGATATTTATATCACAATAGCTACAAATGCTGACTTGATACAAGGTTGACAAGAATGAAGAGGAAATTCACCAGTCCTGAACCACAGATTTTATGGAAAAGTCTCTGCTCAAAATAGGCTAGGCCCTCATCCCCCAAAACCACATGCCATGGTGTTTGGTTTGGAAATTATGGTCACTGTTTGCTCAATCATCAAAAATGCAAGTATCTACTATGTATTAATATTATTCTAGGTACCAGGGATAAAATGATTAAAAAAAAAAAAAGATACAGTCCCAGGGTACACAGAATTTATTGACAGAAATAGATATTCAAAAAACAATGCCATGAGTATTTGTAAAATTATCTATTGTAGTAATTGCTAAGAAGGAAAACTTTTAAAATGAGATGAGAACTTAATATAGGGAAAACTTTCTTTGATTAGTGAGAGAGGAAAGAGCTGGTGTCAGGGGAGATTTTTTTGAGGAAATAACTTGAAAGAAGAGATTCAAAGAATGAATAAAAATTAATCAGGTGAGGACGAGAATAGTCAGAGTCTTCAAACCGACAAGGTTCATATGTTACACCAAAATATGGCACCTTGGCATATTGAATATTTTAAGCTGAAGCAATTTCAGAAATGGCAAAAAGGACTCTCTGACCTTCCCCTGAACTTCTCCCCTGAAGCAGGTCATCACAAGACCTTCATGTGAGAAGTTCCCTCCCTATACTTTGAGGGAAAAGGGATCCTTATTTCCAAAAACAGAAGGATATGGAGAGGAATCTGAACGAACAGGCCTTGCTAAGTTTCCCCCAGTTATTACCCTTAGCTCATACCCTTTGTCCTATTACATTTTTCCATGCCTTTCTACTCTTCATCAAACCTAGCATAAAAATGCTAAGGTTTAACCATTTCTTCAAATCTTCATTTTTTGTGAAGGCTCCTGTGTCACATAAAACTTATATTAAATAAATCTGAATGTTTTTTCTCTTGTTGATCCATCTTTTGTTACAGGGGATCCAGCCAAGCACTTGGAACAGTAGAAGGAAAAGATACTTTATTTTCTCCTACAAAACTAACCTACATGAAAGCTCCAGGGTCCTTACAAATGTCTTTTACCCTTTTAGGTCCTGAGGCTGAGGGCTGAGAATTAAGACTGACAAAAGATTAACAAGAGAAAAAGCATAAAACTTTATTTGATGTTAATATTTTAATTTTTATATGCATGAAAGCCTTTATAGAAAAGAAGTTAAGACTCAAAGAATGGTTACACCCAGGGGTTCTATACCATTTTAACAAAGGATGATAAATTTGTGGAAAAGTGACAAGACAAAAAAAGGGGGGAGGACTTGAGCTTCTAGGGGTGGTAAATAGCAGGAAGAAATATGTAAGGGAAATTGATAAAAGATAAGGGTTATTTTTGTCTGTGAAGATCCATCTTGATGCTGACTTTCTGTCTCCAGTGATAAGGATTGTTCTCCTCCTATTAGAGAAGAGGGGAGAACGAAAAACTTCACAAAGAAAAACTCACGTCCCTCTTTTAGGCAGACAGGAGGAGGGCAAAGAGCTCTTCCTGCATTTGCTGCTCCTTAATTGCCTTCAGCTAAAAATAGTCCTATGCCAAAGTGGCATATTTTGAAGTGGCAGAGACTGAAACCCTTTATACTCAAGCTGCCTCTCCCTGATGATGCTACATAGAGTAACCCATGTGAAAAGAAACTCAGTCATAAGCCAGCAGCCACAACCAGTGTCCTTACAAAAACTTCGGATCTTGGGGTCATACCACAGAGACCATTTGCTTTCCTTGCCCTCTCTATTTCAATGTGTCTGGCACGTCTCTACAGATATGGCCCCTCACGAGAGTTTTAATTATGTCTCAGTTTCAGCTTCTCCAGGTAAAGTGTGTTTATCTGTTTAAGGTGCTTCCATGGCCCCCTGAAGTGAATTCTGCACATTTCACATAGGCTACATTTTGAGTCCTACTATCCTAAATGTATCCTCTAAATTTGGTAAAAATCCATTCAGGCATTTTCCTGAGATATGATAATAGTCCAGTGGAAATCTGAGTTGCTGTTGTTCACCTTCTTCCTGACCTGAGATCCTTATTATGATGTCCCCATAAAGAGTGATGAGCTGACAAAAGTCTATGATAGCTCCCAAGACTCATTTTCCAGTTTTTACTGTGAGGCCATTCTCCAAAGCTCAAGGCATTGGCAATCTTTCCCACCACCTTCTCTGAGTTGAGCTCAGCGCCTACTAACCAGGAAATTTAAAAAAAAAACAACTCAGGCATAGTTTTCTTCAATGCACTGTGCAACTGGGAAATTTGCTGGGTTGTTGTGAGCCTGGATATGACTGAGAAATTTCACTGTCTTTAACCTCAATCTGCATAACAAAGCTGATATTGGCTGCTTAGCATAACGGGAAGATATTCAGAATACCACTCCCACTTGGGATGTTCAACAAAATACAAGCAGACACAGCTCCAAATCCTAGGGCTCAGGATGAAGAAAGAATTCGCCCTCCTTTGCCTCTTCCCACTGTGTAAAGGGCAGCCAGCCAGGAACACAGGTGTGCAGCTCATTAAGAACAGAATTAAGCCCAACGGGATAGGTAACAGCCACATGAAGAATGCTCTGCTAAGTAAAGGCACCCTTCCTGCTCTGACCTTGGGAAAGGAATCAGGAGGAAAATGCTACCTCCCATATTTGCCTGCTTTCTGCTTTGCTATCAGCCCAGTGAAAAGAGCCACAAAACCATTTTACCTTGAGATCTGCAGCAGGAGGCCCTGCAACATAGTTGTTTTTACTAATATATTGAATGAAATGTCTGTTGAGTATATATGGTACATAAAGAACTGTCCTGAGTGATGGGGGAGCTTGTGAAAAGAGCAGTGAAGAGGATTAGGATATGCCACCCCAAAATACACCACTTTGGCATGAGGACTATTTTGAATTAAAGGCAATTAAGAAACAGCAAAGTAAGAGCTCTCTTCCTTCTGTCCTCCCCATTTCTGCCTAAAAGCAGGCCATAAATTTCCATTTGTACATGTGTTCCCCTTTCCTATACCTGGAAGAGGACAATAACTTTTATCTGCATAACAAACTTAACTAAACAACCCATAACTACCATATATTTCCTAGTCACCCTCCCACAATTTACTGCCCCTGGGAATCTAAACTCCTTTTCCTTTGTCTAGTCACTTCTCCATATATTTATCACCCTTTGCTATAATGGTATATAAGCCCTAGGTCTAACCACCTTATTGGAGTTTCATTTCTTTTCTGTGGAACCTCTGTGCACATGAAGTTAAAAATAAGATTTGTATGCCTTTTCTCCTGCTAATCTTTCTTTTTTAGAAAAGCCTGAATTCACAGGCTCCAACAGAAACTAAGACGGCAGAAGAAAACTTTTTCCTCCCCTACTGCAGAAAGCCAACATTCCAAAGGAACTCCAAAATATGTGAACACAACTAAAACATTATTTATCCCTTAACATTGTTTCTGAATAATAAAGATGCAATGAGGTTGAGGTGACTAAATTTTTCAGTTCTACCCACACCAGTTTCATAGAATGTGAGCTTCAAATTGATGCCTTAGCAAAATTGGAGGTTACTTTATCCCATAGATCTTAGAGATTGCTGTCAAATAATAGAAACTGGAAACAAATCCTCAGTGCCTAAGGTCTATTCTATAGCCTATTTTCAAGAAGAAAATGGGTACATAGATCCTAGAGTAGTGACCAAAATATGCACCAGATAGAGGAAGGGTTGGGAGTTTCTAAGTGTTCCTCTACATGAGGAACTAGAGCTTATCATCTTAATTTATTCTACATCATTAAAAACATCAAAAAAGTATGTCTGAATTATTTTCCTGAAAGCTCTTGGGAAGTTTTTAAATTTCTCTGAGTTCCTTGGGAAATAATTTCTGACAAGTATAAGTAATGTCAAATAAGAAACAAATCTGGACTTGGTAAGGAGAGACTTTATTACAAAGGATTATTGCAAGAAATGCATGTGGGAGAAGTATTGGAATAGGGGGAGAGAGACTATTGCAATAGAAAAAAACATTCTGACTATAAGATCTGCAAGCACCTCAAGAGTCAGGCAACAGGAATTTTTCTCTTATAGAGAGGAGTGAACATGGTACAATTGTTTGAAAGGTTACCCCTTCAAAACCCATGTTTAGGCCGGGTGCGGTGGCTGATGCCTGTAATCCCAGCCCTCTGGGAGGCCGAGGCGGGTGGATCGCTCGAGGTCGAGTTCGAGACCAGCCTGAGCGAGACCCCGTCTCTACTAAAAATAGAAATAAATTATCTGGACAACTAAAAATATATATATAGAAAAAAAAAATTAGCCGGGCATGGTGGTGCATGCCTGTAGTCCCAGCTACTCGGGAGGCTGAGGCAGTAGGATCGCTTAAGCCCAGGAGTTTGAGGTTGCTGTGAGCTAGGCAGACGCCATGGCACTCACTCTAGCCCGGGCAACAAAGTGAGACTCTGTCTCAAAAAAAAAAAAAAAAAAAAAAACCATGTTTAAATTTAATTGTCACTGCAATAGTATTTAGAAGTGGACTTTTAAGAGGTGATTAGCTCATGAAGGCTGAGAGTGGGATTAATTATAGGCCATTATAAAAGAGCAAGTTTAGCCTCCTTTTGCCTCTTGGCTCTTCTGTCTTCTGCCCTGTGAGGATCCAGTGCACCTTCCCTGCAGAGAATGCAGCATGCAAGGCACCACCTTGGAAAAAGTATATGGCCTTATCAGACACCACATGTTAGACTTTCCTCCAGAACCATCAGCCAATACATTTCTTTACAAATTTCCCATTCTTAGGTATCCTGTTTTAGCAGCACAACAGGGACTAAGATGCACAGCTACAAAGACCGAAGTGTGGGGAAGTGAGACTGAAGGTGGTGTGATGGGATAGTGACCAGAAAAGGTTTATCATGAGGCCAGCATATTCTCAGTAGGACAGGGACTGTTAAGGAGGAGTTGTGTGCAGGCTCAGGCTGGGTGTGTCAAAGTTCAGTGATCTGGGGGAAGGAGGAAAACTTACCCAAAGTTTGGCTAACAAATGTTTTGCTTCAATTGATCATTGTGGATAAAAAAGTTCAGCTACTCATTTATGAGTTGAAGAATGGGAATTTGGAAGGTCTGTGTCTGGCCTTGTCATAGGTAAACAAGGAGGACACCCATGAGTCTTATCCAGGTCACATGGGGAAGAGTGGTTCTTTGCACTAAGTCCTTTCCAGGAACACAAAGGATGGGAGGATTTCTTAATCTTTGCTCTTTTCTGAGAGCACAAGGCTCAGGTAAAATATAACATTGTCAATAAGAGTAATTGTAGAAGTAATAGAACTGTTTGTTTAAAATCAGATCATCTCGGAAACATCCAGTTTGAATACAATATCTTTTAGTGTTTGAGCTGGTATTGTAGCCCTTAAGTAACAGGACATTTCCTTTCTTAAAATAGAAATCCACAACATAGAGCCTTTCCAGGGTGCCATTAGAATACAACGTTAATCCAACAAAACTCTCAATTTGAATATATTATAGTGTAAAAAGTAATTGTCATGATAAGGAAACCTCTAATTTATGACCAATTTGGTAAATATTTATGCAGAGCCTACAACGTGTATCCTACTTATTACTTACATTTTTATGAAGACAAATTCCACCACCAGTCAATTCTCCAAACCCAACTTTTCAATTAAAAAGAAAAACTAGTTTAAAGAGCTAGTTCAAGTAATCCTGCAATGCAATTATAATGTATATATAAAAGGAATTTTGTGAAGGAAAATCGTCCCTTTTTCCCACTGTAACTATATCTTCATCTGGGTTGGTTCTATATGAATTGTAGCAAGAGATATTTCCTAGCAACTGGGTAAAAATATTCAAGTATATTTGGAAAATTCCTGTTAGAGGATACTACAGGTAAAGGGACATAGGGAACAACATAAAAAATTAAAGCAATAAAAAAATTAATTACAACGTAATCCCTAAAATACTTTACAACCTATACACACAATGTACTGAGCCAACATAATAAGCTGCATACACTTAGATAATCCATTTTTAAATATTACTTCTAAAGTATAATCTCCCTCAATTATGGAACAAGAATAAAGCATCATTTAGCATGTAACAATGGAAGGGTGAACCGGCTGGGTTATGCATTAAGAAAGCCCCCCAGTAAATGCTTTGGAAGAGCCCTCCTGCCTCTCCACCTAGCCCCTAATTATGTTTCTCCTTCTGCTCTCTCCACCCACCACCCAGAATTCTTTGAAAGGAGCTAAAGCTCTTATTTACCGAGTTGCCAGAGTGTTGATCATGTCTAATGGCTCTAACACAAAAGCAGCCAACCTTTAAATGTGTTGCTTAAAGACTATTAATGCCTTGCTTCCTTTTATCCACTTGAGCTTTTCCTCCTATCCCTAAATTCTGTCATGATTCCAGTAAACTTTCCTCCCTCTACTGAAATCAGCACCTCTTTTTTCAAAGAACCTATGTTGGAGTGAGAGGAAGGATTTGGGGAAGGAACAGCAATGTTGCAGAAACTATCAGCTTCAGGAGAACACCTCATTAATCTCTGTATCCCCTATACAACCATCACCACCTAACATCGTGCCTGACACATAGTAGGCCCTCAGTCAATATTTATGAAGTAGAAGGAAAGAAGGAACGAATGGAGGGACGGAGGGAGGGAGAGAGGGAGGAAGGAGGAAAAGGATATTTATTACTCCTCATTAAGAGTGTGGACTCACTCATCTACTTGGGAGGGGGAGCATTTACCAAGGAGGCTGAGTGTACGTCAAACAATAGAAAATAAAGATATCGGGTAGGAGGGAAGCTCACGCACATTCCCTATTTTCCTCCCATTCTATATATGTTTTCCCTTTATAAGGGAGTCAAGGGTAGCTATGTGATGGTTGGTTCTAGGACAGAAAGAAAAGTCAGCTCTGGAAGCTTCTGCTGCCAAGCTGGCCTAAGGATTAATTGCTCTCAAACAAGTTCAGGGTCCATTAGTGCAGTGATGCGGTAAGGGCCTCAGGGCTCCTTTCTCAGAACTGAAGTACTATCGTCCATCATCGCTGGCTAGGGAGAGTTCAGCAACGGAGACATAAATGGAGCTGGGGTACAGCTGTGTATTAGCTACAAACACTAGAAACCACCTACAGGTCACTGTTTGGTTTTATTTTCCATTCTGCATAATTTTCCTAGAAGGTATGGGGTAATCAGTAACTACTTAGAATACAATGGCCACAGTTAATTGTTTCTCCTCCAACTGTGTCAAAAACAACAAGGGAATTGAGCCTGTAAATGGGCTGTGTGAATCAGGAGGCATAAAACAACACTTAGTACTTTACCTACCAGTTATTTTTTCAAAACACTTGTCCATTTACCAATGCATTTCTGCCACCTAATATTCTAAGGAGATTGGTCTGGTCGTTTCGCTAATCCCTCAAGTCTGTTAGCGGGAAAACAAAGAGGGTGAGGACAGGTGGTGTCCCAGATTTGTTACTGTGAGTCGGCGAATGGGTGAGCTGTGCCTGCCCAACCAACCTAACCTCCACTTCACAAAGAGAAGTCACAGCAGAGAGCCAAGGGTGGCAAGACGTTCTCCACAGTGAAGAGCACAAAGTAGAGTATTATTATTGCCCTTCGTTAGTAATCTACAAATTGCTGAGGATAAAACATTCAGTTCCCCCAAGAGTTTCACAAACAGTTAACAAATCCTAAGGCTCCTCCTGCTTTTCTTAAGAGTTAATTATTCATAAGGAAATGTGGAATACAAACTCAAATGCAGAAATGAACATATGCCATTATATAGATTTGCCTACACATATTAAATGATTCTACATGTGTGTATATATACATATACACGTGTACACAGGTGAGTGTACACACACACACCTTGTAAGACATGCCCATCTAGGAACCCAGGCTACAAAGTCAAAGATGTGGATATAAGCCACATCTTTCCAACATGGCCTCAGTAAAGCACTAATTTCTCTTTATAACACTCTGTGCCTCCAACCTTTAAATAATTTAAGAAAGGTATTTCTGTAGTAAGCATTAATTTCTTGTTAACATCTTATACTCTCCTAATTGGAGATACTTCTCTATCTATCGAGACTGCATCCAGTCCCTGCAATCTTGAGAACTTATTTCCTGCAAATTGAAAGGGTGGAGAATGGGGTGATGAGAGGGGGAGTGTGGTGTTGAGGAATAGTATGCTGTAAACAAGAAAGAAAGATCTATGCCTATTCATTTTAGCAAAATTTCAGCCATCTGTGACAGGAATGTTTCTCTTCCTAAGTGTCATGTCAAATCTTAAAAACTTTTGCTCTAGGACATCTGAAGAGGAGCATAAAATAGAAACATCCATGTATATTAAGAAAAGCTGACTCTAAACATCTCCGAGAATAGAGTTAAGCCCATGATGAGAAAGGTATGCTAAAAATTTTATAAATCTGACTATGCAAATGATTCCAATAATGAAACAAATTGAGAAGATTCTGAATAAATAAGTATTGATCATAAAAGGTCCAGAATTGTAGAATTGTGCTGTGCAATATAGTATCCATTAGCCATACATGGCTATTTCAAATTAAATTAAAATTAATCAAATTTAAAATTGAGTCCCTCAGCTACACTAGCTACATTTCAAGTGCTCAATAGGTATATGTGGCTAGTGGTTGCTATACTGGACAATGCATATACAGAACATTTCCAATATCATAGAAAGTTCTATGAGTACTGCTTTTTAGCAAATGGGAATTTTTCTAGAGCCACTTAGAAATCTGGATGCATCATAAAGGATTTAATAAATAAATTTCCAATCCACAATAAGTTAAATTATGATACTAAGAGGAGCTTGAGTTATGATCATAAAGTTACTGTCTTTGAGACATTCAAAAGGCAAAAAGCATTAAACAAAAACAAAAATTCAAAATAAAAAAAGATTCTAGAAATTACAACCTAATGAAATTAGCGTTTTTCATTTGCACATCCGTGGAGTTATGGTTTATATATGGTGTTGGTGTATACAGAGAGAAGAAAATGATGAATCTCAGGAACCAGCATGGGCTCACTAAGACAAAATACATTCAATTCTCTTTTTGATGAGAAAATTCGGTAAAACCATGCTGTAATCACACCATAACCAGACTTCAGCAAGGCTGTGACAAAATTTTTTAGGACACTTTTGTGGGCAGAATAAAGAAATTTTTGCTGACTAATACCATTTTGCATTTTCATAAACAGTAGAACAATGGAACCTAAACAATATTGATTAAAGTATCTGTCTGGAGGGAGGTCCCAAATAGCAGACCTAAGGGTCTAGTTCTAGGTTCCATCCCATTCCACAACTTTATCTAAAGCTTAGATTAAGATATAACTGTCATACTCACCAGATGAAAGATGACAGAAATAGTCACTGGAAAACAGAATCAAGCTATAAGAGATTCTTAAGGGATTTAAAAAAATGAGACAAAAATTAACATGATAAATTTTATCAGGAATAAAAGTCAAGTACTCCATTTAGTACTTGGGGGTACTTCATTAATTTGTACCGGTATTTTAAGTGAAGCTCAGGAGGTCAATTGCTGAAGGTCCTAGTTGCCCTTTCTGTGGGCCATGCATATCAGCTTCATTTTTTTCATCAAATTGTAATTTGAGGCTGCCTCGAGGGAACTAAACTAGCATAATCAAGAGAAATTGTAGTCGTTCCAAATTCTCTAGGGTTCAGAGAGAGAACCAGAGTCTGACAGCCCAGACAGGAGGGAGGCAGAGGCAGCTCCATAGGTGGGAGGGTGCCTGGGCAAGCACTCTTCAAAAGCTCCAGGCTTTGTGTCCTGGGCTATCTCTCAGAATCTCATTTCTGCACCATTTACTCTAAAATAATCTAATCATAATCCTAACTCCCTTGATAGTAACACATTTCCCTTCATATTTATTAGAAAGTTGTTTCTTTAAGAGAATATTGTTCCTCTTGTCCTCCTTCTCTTCTGGAAGATATATTTAAAGGAAACATCCAAGACCTAGGATCTTGAGCAAGGTGACTGAAGAATAAACGATTCAGAAAAATTAAATTTCTTTAATTCAATTCAGCACAAGGCAAAGGAAGAAAGAGAACAGAAATACACACAAATTAATATGCTAATTAGCATGATATGAATTCCAAATGCAAGAAGCAAATAAAGTGCTTTGGAATTGTTGTTTATGTAAGGAATGGAGATTTTTATTCAGCCTCTAGAAAAGACTGACAGAGGACAGGATAGTGAGCTTCAGCTATTTTGAGGGCAATTATAAGAAAGATAAATTAAATCTATTCTGTGTTACTCAAGAGAATAGAACGAAGGCCAATGGGTAAAAGTTATAGGAAGCATATTTCAACTCAATAGAAAGAAGGATTTCCTAATAATTAGCTCTGTCCTAAAGTGAAATGAGATCCCTCAATAGGGCAATCATCTCTCTCAGTGGGGCATTCAACAGAAGCCATATGTTGGTAGCACTTAGGAAAGACTCCTGCTACGGGCAGGAGATTGAACCAGGTGACCTCTACGAGCCTTTCTATTTCTGAAATTCTATGACCCTGTTTCCTAATTCCTCTCACCTGCACTGATCCCACTTTTGGTGGATAACTAGGGAATGGTCAGTCTACTCAATATAGGATCATAAATCAGACTTTCCACTGTTTTCTGCCCCCTCACTCTTTCCAGTCAAGATAATGTGGCTGCCCTCTCCAAGTCTGCAATGTGTGGGAATTCATGATGTATTAGACTATTTCTGTGTCTTAAATTTATTTGGCTTTTACATAAACAACTTAATTCGTCTCACTTTCCCTCCTCCCTTGGATTCAACACATCACATTTGTTTAATCCTTTTCTAAACATTAAACATCCAGTTGAAAGTAAAAGAAGAGCATATAATTCAAAATATAATGCAAACTAAGGTACATGTGGCAATTTGGGACTTTGTTTAACTATTTGATTCAAACAAACATTTGTAGAGCAATTGCATGGGTTTATTCAGTTACTTGTAAGTTATCTTTATTTTCTTAAAAAATGGCACCTAATTAAGGATTTAGCTGAAAGACCAGGGTTTTTACCTTGGTGTTTTGAGATTCTGTTTCATTAAAAATAATCATTAACATCTACTATTTATAATAAGGCTTATTGCTAATGACTACAGAAAACTCAAATGTGAATAAGATAAAGACCCTGTCACAAAGAAGCTTACTGTCTAATTGAAAATGGTATGCAAATAATTAAAGCAAAAGGGAATGTGAGTGTCCCCATAGAGGTCATAGTTCTTTTTTTGTTTTGTTTTGTTTTTGAGACAGAGTCTCATTCTGTTGCCCGGGCTAGAGTGCTGTGGCGTCAGCCTAGCTCACAGCAACCTCAAACTCCTGGGCTCAAGCAATCCTCCTGCCTCTGCCTCCCGAGTAGCTGGGGCTACAAGCATGTGCTACCATACCTGGCTAATTTTTATTTTTAGTAGAGATGGGGGTCTCACTCTTGCTCAGGCTGGTCTCGAACTCCTGAGCTCAAATGATCCACCCACCTCGGCCTCCCAGAGTGCTAGGATTACAGGCGTGAGCCACTGCGCCCAGCCTGAGGTACATAGTTCTATGGAGAGAAAGTTCATACCTAGCCAGGGAAATTCAAAGCCAACTTCATCAAAGAGGAGGGCAAACAGCCATACCATGAAGGGACATTAATCCTGATCCTGGAATGATATGAATTTTTTTCCACTCAATAGATACAGGGAAGTCATTGAAGAAATTTTACAGGAGAGTTTCATGATAGGAATTATTTTTAAAAAACAGTAATCTATCCCCTCCCCCCACCCCCCACCTCTGTCCAATACCCAATTGGTGTTATTCCCAAATGTGCACTTAGGTGATGATCAGGGAAACCAATTTGCTGGTGAGTACATGTGGTGCTTATTTTTCCATTCTTGGGATACTTCACTTAATAGAATGGGTCCCCACTCTCTCCAGGAGAACAAAAGAGATGCCATATCACCGTTATTTCTTATAGCTGAGTAATAATCCACGGTATACATATACCACATTTTACTAATCCATTCATGAATTGATGAGCATTTGGGTTGTTTCCACATCTTTGCAATTGTGAATTGTGCTGCTATAAACATTTGGGTGCAGGTGTCTTTTTCATAGAATGACTTTTACATGACGAGTGTGATGCGCACTGTCTAGGGAATGGACACGCTTGAAGCTCAGACTCGGGGGGATGGGGGGGCATGGGCAATATATATAACCTGAACTTTTGTACCTCCATAATAAGTTGAAATAAAAAAAATCAGTAATCTAGCAGCAATGTAAAAACTACTTAGAGAATTAGAGGGATAAGCTTGTTTGTCCTAGTTGGAGGGAAGCAACCGAGGCCTTGGAAGTAAGCGTGTACACTGCACAATGGAAGTAAGAGTGTAAGGAAGTGTCTACACTGAAGACATTATGTAGGTCAATTAGTAGCATCTGGAAATTATAGGAAGTGATGGAGAACTCTACGAACTCAAAATGGAGAGGATGGACTGAGAGAATTTCTGGGTGTCATGGCCTTAAATAAACATGAAGAACTTTTTGCACAGAGTAAACAAAAGTAAACAAATGGAAAATAAAAGAGGACAAGAGGTATGCAGATGAAAAGTGAAATTTCAGAAAACAAACTGATGTGAAGCATATTAATTTAATATAGTGCTTCATCTGGGTAGCATAAGTAAAGATGGCAATCACTGGAACTGAGTGGGTTAGGGTATTGATTGAAAGTTAAATTCCCAAGTATGAAAATAGAATATCAAGTTAACTGCATGGGAAATGGAAAAGAGGTAGTTAAGTTGGGAAGAAGCCAGAAGTCCAATCATTAAGAGATTTGGAGAAGTTCTAGGAGACTAAATGTATCAATCATGTTTGGTTTTTTGTGTGTGTGTTTTCTGATGTTTGACATTTGGGCCGTACTGAACCTTGAGAGACTGCTCCTCCCAGAGCTAGCCAATTCCTAGACAGTAAAGGACACTCCTGCAAGTGCATCTGTCATATGCAAAACAATCAATCAGGAACCCATACCCCCTACAACCTCTTTTACCTGGCTCTTATACTCTGGTCCACTAGCCACTTTTAACCACCCCAGGGCCAGGCACCAGACAACTAGGGAGATGCACTACAACCAGAGCCTGCTGAAATTATTCAAACTAGCCAATCCTAAAGTGCTTACTCTGCCTCGCCCATTCCTTCTCACAGAGACCCCAATAATGGCACATGCCAGTGTTTTTTCTTTGCTCCTTCTGCCTCCTGGCAGTGCTTCCCTGTGTGACCCTACATGGCATGGCACGGCATGCCACCTCCTCTTGGGAATTGCAAATCACAAACTATCTTTTCAATGGCCATCATCTCCTGATCTGTTGGTTTCATCATACCTGAATAATAATCAAACTTATATTTAAAACACTAGAGATGTATAAGTGGCCAGCAAGGATGTCAAAAACAGGCATAATTCTGAGCGAAGACATTAAACTAAAGGCAGAGACCACAGTTTGTCAGGAAGTTTGGGAAACCCTTTATAAATGAATTGTCACTTGAGAAGTACAAAGAAGGTTGAACTGGATGTTGCAAGAGATATACCAAACCACAAATTGGTCCCCAAAGTTCTGGGGAACACCAAGGGATTGTAAGAAAAAGAACTTACCAGATATTTAACTGGTATTTATTTGCCATGTGGGGAAACTTGAAGTTTTAATTAAACTTCAGCAGACACTTAACAATGTGTATAGCTTAAGTAAGAGTTAACCCTGGAGAGAGTTACCAGGAATGAAGAATTGTGAGAGGAAAATTCAGTTTCAGTTATGATAATCAGGTGGAAGGAATGCTGATTTCTAAATGACACAGTAGTAGAGTGAAAAAAGGTGGCAGACACTGGTTGCATTATTAGGATAAGAATACAGAAACAGATAAGGGTATGGAAGAGATGGAGATGGGAAGAGTTTAACTATCAATAAGAGGACTTATAGAAGAAAGGGGTTCATAGTGCTTCAGGGAGAACACCAAGCAAAGCTTCAAACCTAGAGGAATTTGTAGGACTATTTGAGTCTCTGTGGTTCCAAACAGGCCTCTTCAAATGACAAGCTAAGACCAAGAATCCTTGCTGACATCTCTAATTCAAATAAATCTGCAAAACTACTCATTTATAATGTGGGTATAATCTGTGCTTAGTGGCAACCTTAGTCAGGAATGGAGGAGTTCACCTTGTAGAAAACACAAAAGACATTACAAAATCACCAGATATTTATCTGGTATTTATTTACCATGTGGGGGCGATTTGATGTTTAAATTAAAGCTCAGTAGAAGTTTCAACTATGATGCCATAGGGATGTATTTAGCTTAAAGATTTTTTTGTTTGTTTATAATCTCTGAAAACAAAAAGAACAAGAGTGTCATGAAGATCATGAAGAGTCCTTCTCCTCTTCTCATCCCCTATTTCATCTGTAAAATATAACCTACTTTAAAAAAATAAATGTAATATATCAAAATATGAGATAAGGGTTATAGAATGAAGGAAAATAGAGCAAGATAGATCAGGAATGCCAATTGGATCATGGAGTGGGGAGAAGTTTGGGGTATTAAGTAGGATGCTCAGGAGAAGCTTCATTGCAAAGATGTGATCTGAACAAATACTTAACATTTGGTTACAGTGTGAGCCAAGAGGGTAAAAGGGAGAAGCACTTTCTAGATGCTAGGTACTATGATGCCTTCTTTATAGGCATGATCTCATTTTCACCACTATAAAACATATACTGCCATTATTATTAACCACTCAACAGATGAAGAAATTCAGCAAAGAAAGGATAACCAGCCTTGCTAAGTTCACACAGCCACTCAAGGACAACTCCAGATACGGACCCAGGCAGTCTGACTGTTAAAACCCATGCTCCTTGAAAAGCTCCTTCTCTCCCCACCTTAAGCTCAAACCTAAATTTTACCCAGCTCAGCCCTACTCCATGAGAGGAGAAAACTCCAGAGAAGTGAGTGCTGAAGACTTGGTTATAGGAGTGTTAGTGCTGTGTCAGTCTACAACTTCTAGCACAGGAAAGGAAAAGAAAATCCTCAGCACCAGAAAGAGAGCTCCACACCCAAGCTGTAATCTTCTCTGAGACAAGATAATAAATATAAAAAGCCATATTTGCTCATTTCTATTAATACTTGAACCCCTGACTCTGTGATGACATACAACTCTCCAGAGGGACACTTTAGAGACAACACAAGATTAAACACATGGCCCCCCACATCTCTTGCCTGAGTCACTACAGTCCTTAAAAGATAAATGGCCATAGTCCCTGCCTACCACACATACCATCTGACCAGGTTAGTGATTATACTCCTGTAATCTATGACCAGAAGTACTCTTACATCCAAACATTAATGTGATTCTGCTTTAATACAACTTCTAAACAAGTTTAATGTGATTTTGCAGGTACCAAACCTCACCATATATATATATATATATATATATATATATATATATATATATATATATATATGTGTGTGTATATATATATATACATATATATATATATATGCAGTGGACCAAAAATAATGTGCTGGAGGTTCTATTAGAACCTCTCTGAAGGGCTGCTCCTTGGCTATAGGCCTTGGTCTATAGTCCTCAGTAAGACGTCTAAATAAGACTAACTTTAATTCTTTAAAGGCTTAATTTTTTTCTTCAGTCAACAATAATCTCAACTAAAGAAAAAATGGTGATACTGGAATAGTAGGGAAAAGAAATGGTAGGATTAATTCTGAAATGCAGTAGCAGCAAAGGTAACTACCACCTTACAATTTACTTGAGGCCAGTCCTTGAGTATAAACAAACGTTGGGGTGTATTTCAGAATGTCAGAGGCTAGCAGATAGCAGTGGTAATCTTCAGCATCAAACAGCCAAGAGTTCTCTTTTATAAGAATAAGTTGGGTTAGGCAGAATGTCATACTCCCCAAGATGTACATGCTCTGATCCCTGAATCCTGTGAATATGTTACACTACATGGAAAAAGGGACTTTAGACATGCAAGATTGCTAGTCAGTTGACTTTAAAATAAGAAGATTATTCTGGATTATCCAGTGAGCCCATTATAATCACATGAGCTCTTAAAAATCAGTGTTTACTCCCTGCTTAGGACAGAGGGATGTGTCCAGAGGAGAACTCAAAGAGATTCAGAGCATGAGAAAGACTCAGTGTGCCTTTGCTGGTTTTATGATGGAGAAAGCATTATGATGAGGAATGAGAGAGGCCTTTGGGAGTTGAAAAAGTTTCCTAGCAAAGAAAAAAAATGAGGACCTCAATCCTATGTCCACACAGAACTGAATTTGGAAGATAATCTGAATGATCTTGGAGGCCAGTCATCCCCGGACTCTCTGGAATGGAAGGTATCCCTGCTGATTTCTTGATTTCAGCTTTAAGAGACTCGAAGCAAAGGGTGCAGTTGAACCACATTGTACCCAGACTACTGATATACAGAACAGTGATATAACACTATAAATGGGTGCTCTTTTAAGCTGCTGAAGTTATGGGCATTTGTTATAGCAGTAATAGAAATTTTTTTTTATTTCAGCATATTATAAGGGTACAAATGTTTAAGTAATAGAAAATTAATATATAAATCATTGTAGGATTATAGCAAATCCTATAATTCTCTGTTGTTATGTGGTCTTAGGCTTAAATTTCAGCTCAGTCTTTCAGAAAATGTGTAACTTTGGAAAAGTCATTTTACCTCTCTCTAAGCACAGGTTTAGGATATTAAGCTCTCAGTCATATATTTTATCCCTGAAAGGAGGCATGGTTTCACCATGAGAGTTAAATCAGTTGAGATATAAGGAAATGACTAATGCATCATAAATTATTTTAAATTAACTAAAGCCCATAGTTTATTCAGATTTACCTAGATGTTACCCAATGTCCTTTTTTCTGTTCCAGGATTCCATCCAGAATGTCACACTACATTTTGTTCCCATGACTTTTGAAACTCCTCTTGTCTGTGACAACTTCTCAGATCTGTCTTGCTTTTGAAGACTTTGGCAGTTTTGAGGGGTACTGGTCAAGTGTTTTATAGGATGCTTCTCTATTGGGATTTGTCTCATGTTTTTCTCATGATTAGACTGGAGTTATGGGTAGAGGGAGGAAGTCACAGAAGTAAAGTGTCATTTTCATCATGTCACATCAAGAGTACATGCTATCAACATGATTTATGACTGTGGATGTTGACCTTGATCCTCTAGCTGATACTGTGTTTGCAAGGTTTCTCTCCACTGTATCGTGTTTGTCAGGTTTCTCTCCACTGTGCAGTTGCTGTTTCCACACTGTATTACTTGGAAAGAGTTACTTGTGCAGTTCACATTTAAAGAATAGGGAGTTATGCTCCACCTCCTTGAGGACAGAGTATCTACATAAAGTATAATCTTTGGAATTCTTCTTCCCAGATTTCATCATAAACTTTGAATATACTTAGTGCACTTTTAGTTCTCAAAGCCCTCCAAATTCTGATTTTACAATATCATCTTCCTCCCACTGAATACAAACCAAAACAATATTGAAAAATCATCATTTCATGGGAAAATTATCATGGAAATTATGGAAAAATTATCATCCATGGAGGAGAATTTATAATCTCTCCTAAGAATGGGATAGAATGTTGTACAGACTGTCAATTTCAGATGACCTCAGTTCTAGTCATTACCTTTCTCCTGACAAAAGTACACTTGATTCAGTTCAAGATTTTAAGAGAAGGTCACACAATTCTCTCTCACCTCTCACTAAATCTGTTTCCTGGCCCAGATGTCAGAGATACCAGATCACAGTCTTCAGCTTTGAAAAGCAATGTCTCGGGCGTGCTCAACAGCATGCACTTTTTGACATGAGCAGCAGGATAAAGAACATCAACAGCATTTAATTCTCTTTCTGTATTAGTGTGGGCTATAGTGACAATACTTGGCACAACTGTAATAACCAAGAGGAAAAAGTAAAATTAAATTTAGAGCTGGAAGGATGGAAGAAATAAATCTCTCAATTACTGTGCAGCATGGAGTGCTCACTGGCCATCTTGCTGGCTTGAAAGTGTCAAGCTACAAATCCAAGCCACTAGACAGAAAGCAAAATGCAGAAATTCCACCAGAGAGGCTGCCTCTGCAGTGTTTCCAGCTCCATCTGGAGGCATGAGAGCCAGAAATGCTGGGGGACTCTCTGCCTACAAAATTGGAGAGGTTTGGCCAGCTTAAGCAAGGTCTTAGAAAAACATCTGTGCTTCAAAGGCTGAGCTGAGCACAACTCCCAATCTCCCATCAATGCCATCATTACCCATTGCCATTTAAGCAATATTGAGTGTTGACAGCCTCCCAGATTTTCCAACCATAAAGGAAAGATGGAAGTAAGCTATGGGCAGAGAAAAGGAAAGGGAAGAAAAGTGCCAAAAAAATTTTATGAAACATGTGATATAAGGAAATATTATGCTAAATGCCCAAGTATAAAAAAATCAAAATCAAGAGTTTGTTCTGAGGATGAAAATCCATTCATTGAAGGGGAAAGAGAAAAGAAAGACTCAAAAGTCCATGGAACGGACATCATCAGTTTTCCTCCAGAATTATCTAGTCACCTGTCTTCTTAGTTGTTTCCATCATACACAGAAATATCTTCAAAGGTTAACTATATTTGTCATCACCAAGGGATCAGAATTTGGCACTAATTATGAAGGACCTATGAATACATTATTATCAGTACCAGGACTTCCTTCCCAGTACTTATTTTCCTTTAGGTCCTAATAATTTAAAAGGCCAACCTGGATCTAGCCTCATAGTTATTATATTATCCTAGGGTGAAGTGAGTGAGTGGCAATACGGGAAACAGACATCAAGGCACTTCATTCTGACCTCAAAGGTCTACAACATTTTTCTCTGGATACATATACTACAAGAAACGTTTTTCCCAGCACAACATGATTTCATTATCTTCCAATTCCAGCCTCCTTCCAAGAAAGCAATGTAATTATCCCACATCTTATGACATGTTATAGGAGGAGTGGAGAGTACCATAGAGAAGAATGGGATCACCTGGTGGTTTACCACTATGAACTTTGCTCTTTGTCCTGGAAATTACTTTCAAACCTCTCAGATGCACTTGATATCTTATGACACTCAACCGTGATAATAATAATAACATAATAGCTTGAAATTGCTATGTTACAATGCTGTTCTGAACACTGTGCATGTGTTAATTCACTTCACCTTCATACAACAATATAATGAGAAAATCACTATGGTTATTCTTATTTTACAAATGAAGAAAGTGAGGCACAAAGGGTTAGGTAACTTGACCAAGGTTATAAAACTAGTAAGTGAAGTTTTGGGTTTTGACTTTGGCAATGTGGCACAACAGTCCATGTTCTTAGTCATGAAAGTGTTCTTTCCCATGAACCAGGCTAATTGGTCATCTGATTGGAAGGTCCTTCCTCACATAGATTCTCTACCATGAGTAAGAGAAACAAGGAAAGCAATAGATAACAACATGAGTAAATACTGGAGAGGCTATAACCTGACACCTCTATGCTTAAATGAGGAACTCAAAATTCCAACTGGAGATGCCCAGTGTCATCAAAGAAAGATAAATGATCATTAAACAACCATCTGACTTGAGCAGAGCAACTTTTCAACATAGCCATTCTAAATTTTATCCTTCAAATTTTATTTATTATGCACATCCCATATTTGTGGTCCCAAAATGAAGCTGGACTCCCTGTATAAGCGTCCAACAGGCAGGGAACATTCCCCAAGATTGAATATTGCTGAGAGAGAGGGAATCATATCTGTTAGGCAGAGTAAAGCTGTTAAGAGGGAGTATGCACTAGGATTAATAAAACAGAGGATTTTGCGGACTGTGACTGGGGGTTCTGGATAAATCAAGGGTCCACCTAAAAGATAGTCTTCCAAGGGTTGTTTAAACCTGTGCACAAGGTCATGGAGTGTAAAGATGAGAATTTTAATCATCATTTGAACAATGGAAAAATCATGGGAAGAGCAGTATCAGAGGAGACATAAGGCTGTCCTATCTCTTCATTTTTCTCTGCATAGCAAGTCAGGGTATTGCTTTGTTTCTAATTTTCTCTAAAACTGAAAGTCATAGCCTTGCACTTGATTCTGACAAAAGGGATCTTTTCAATCCTGCCTCCAGGCTCTGTCCATGACCTTCCCTCTCTCTGATATGCCCTTCCCCACATTGACTCTGAGCTCAAACATCACCCCAACCTCTTGGCAGATTTAGCCAGTCTTCCTAATAGTTTTGGTGGAGTGATGAGAACTGAATTCTACTATAAATTATTCAGGGACGAATAGAATAACAGAATGTTATAAAACAGAACTTGATGGTTTAGACTATTGGTCCAAAGTTTGGGTGGTGAATTAAAAATGAGACTAGAGGCCTTAGTACAATTGAGAAAAGTGATTTTCTGATAAGGAGAATCGTGAGTACATTTATAGACAGAGGGAAGCTGGGCTCTATGTGTTGGATAAGAGGAGGAGACCAAAACAGGAATCAAGTCTGAGGTGGGAGGATCATGTGAGGCCAGGAGTTCAAGACCAGCCTAAGCAAGAGCAAGACCCAGTCTCTAAAAAAAATAGGAAAATTAGCCAGGTGTGGTGGCATGCACCTGTAATCCCAACTACTTGGGAGGCTGAGACAAGAGGATCACTTGAGCCCAGGAGTTTGAGGTTGCAGTGAGCTATGTTGATGCCACTGTACTCTGGTCCAGAGGACAAAGCAAAACCCTGTATCAAAAAAAAAAAAAAGCAATCATAGGAGGGATTGACTACATTAAAGGGATCAGAGGAGGAGCAGTTAGTGTTGAAAAGGAGAGAAGATTATTACAATCCTGGGGTAAAGGCCCACAAAGGATTAGACAAATTTGAGAAACTTGGACAGCCTTGGACCTCTACAGCCACTTGTGAGAAAATGGTAGTCTCCTACCCTCATTATGGGAAGGAAAATGTGAGGTTAAGAAGAAAACACTCATGCCCTGCCTCAGAAGTATAAAGATAATTATGCTGAATTAAAGCAGGTTGTTGAAAATTCTCATATAAAATGCTTCTTATGCTTGATTTGAAATGTTAAATATAGTTCCCAAAAATGAAAACATAAACATACACTCTAAAAAGATAATATGTTGTAGATGCTATTACATATGAGCCAAGAGTAGGAAAGATACAATGAAGACGCACAGACTTCTAAGTACACTATTCATTCATTTTCAGGATGGGACAGAAAATTGCATTGTCCCTATAGAGCTGTGAATATTTTCAAGTGAATATTCTCAAGTCAGGAAGGCAAGTTCCTTGATTTTTTGTTAAAGCTTTTACCCTAAGCACACGATATACCTTAAGGAATAAAACTGCACAATTTCACAGAAGGGAAAACTCTGACCTTAGCAATATGTGATGTCCCAGTGGATACAAGGATTAAGTGTCTGAACAGGCTGTTGTAATTCAGCAGGGAACTTACAACAACCACTGAGGCATGAAATGTGAGAGGAATAACAAAGCATGTTCAGGTTATAAAAGGCAGCATTAAATGTTTGCTGATGTGATCGTAAGAGCTGAAGGTTTATCCATGATACACTCTATATGCATAAAAGAAAAGCAGGGATGAGACTATATATGGAGTATCAACGCTGTTGAAATATGAGCCAAAGAGAACGAGGAGACAGAGGTATAATATGCTGAATACAAAAAAGCAGCAATGGTGAGATCCACTTGGTAGCAACAGGAGAGAACCCAGATGGCAATCTGAAGATTTGAAATACTCTAAAGGAGCCAAATGAAACTGTCAAAGGGGAACGTTTTTATCAGCCAACACGATGCAGAACCAGGGGGAAAATGGCAAGAGTGCCATGGTTATCCAAAACAGATGCTGGTGGTTCCTGGCCCATGTTCCTGTCTGGATTCAGTTCTAGAATACACCATAGAATTCACCAAGGCTAGAGTCTGGCTGGGGAACACACCAGAGCATTCTAAGAGCTGTCCTGGTCAATGAGAATGAGAGAAGGGGAGAGATAAACATTACCCAGCCAGGCTGTTAAAGTCAATGAAAGAGAAAACTTTGAGTCAAGTTCCTGGATCCTCTTCCATACTGTTAAGTCCCAATCTAGTCACTTGGTTTCTTGTGGCCTTTGCTTCTTTATTGGGGATGGAGAGGTTTGGTAATGAGTTCTTACTATACTGAAAGTCTATCAAGGTGGTAGGTAAAGTGCAGCATAATCCACAATTTAAATCCTTGCTAAAGCAGACAATATAGAAGGTTGGATAACCCTGGGAATCCCACTTGAAAAGTGAGTATTATAAGAAGATTTTAAGATTAAGCAAAAGTAATGGCTTTAGTCCTGGTCTCAGGATGTAGCAACCATATGAGTCAAAGGAAGTCAAATTTGACAATGGAAAAATGAAAGCACTTCAAAAAAATAGCTTTGCTACAAAATTCTCAGTGGCAGTCCAGGCTTCAGATGAATACATAATCTTTTGGGAAATTCATCCCAGTAGCAAATCTAAAATAGTTGATGTTCATCCCCACTGAGACTAGATACAAAAGGGTAGGGAAGAATAGAATGCTTTTGTATCCAATAGGATACTTTCATTACAAGCAAAAGAAACAAACGTGGCTAACCTAAGCAAAAAATAAAGGAAATTTATCAGAAGGCTCTTGATGGGAGGGTAAGGAACCAGGCTTAAAACCTGGCAGTCGCCAGTGTCTAAGCAGCAGGAAGTACTCAAAAAGCCTCTACTGATGAAGTAGTTGCACCCAATCATTTTTCCCTCCTTATATCACTCTGCTCAAGATTCCCAGTCCCAGAGATAGTCTGTTGAGGTTAGCTTGGGTCACATGTCTACTCTTCAGATAGATAAAAATGGAGAACCTTCCTTGTTTTGCAGTCCCCGCAAGAACAGTCAATTGGAGTGAAGTAATTCCATAGAAGACTATCAGGAATTGGTATGAAAGGAAAATTTGGCAGTGTAAAACAAACAAAAGCAAACATCTGCCTCATTTTTTTTTTAAATCCTGATGTAAGGGTTTTAATACAGAAGCAAATATGAGCTATTGTGATTAATACATATCAAGAGAATAGGGCAGGGCCGGGCGTGGTGGCTCACGCCTGTAATCCTAGCACTCTGGGAGGCCAAGGTGGGTGGATCGTTTGAGCTCAGGAGTTCGAGATCAGCCTGAGCAAGAGTGAGACCCCATCTCTACTAAAAATAGAAATAAATTATATGGACAACTAAAAATATATAGAGAAAAAATTAGCTGGGCATGGTGGCACATGCCTGTAGTCCCAGCTACTCGGGAGGCTGAGGCAGGAGGATCACTTGAACCCAGGTGTTTGAGGTTACTGTGAGCTAGGCTGACGCCATGACACTCTAGCTTGGGCAACAGAGTGAGACTCTGTCTCAAAAAAAAAAAAAAAAAAGGAGTCCAAATAGGGAAAGAAGAGATCAAACTCTCACTCTTTGCTGATGATATGGTGTTATATCTAGAAAACCCCAAGGATTCAACCAAGAGACTCCTGGAATTGATCAATGAATTCAGTAAAGTCTCAGGATACAAAATCAATACACACAAATCAGAGGCATTCATATATGCCAATAACAGTCAAACAGAGAACCAAATTAAGGACTCAATACCCTTCAAAATAGCAACAAAGAAAATAAAATACCTAGGAATATATTTAACTAAGGAGGTAAAGGACCTCTCTATAGGGAGGTTCTCTATAGGGAGAACTACGAAACACTGAGGAAGGAAATCGCAGAACATGTAAATAGGTGGAAAACCATACCATGCTCGTGGATTGGAAGAATCAACATTGTTAAAATGACTATACTGCCCAAAGTTATCTACAGATTCAATGCAATCCCTATTAAATTACCAACATCATTTTTCACAGATATAGAAAGAATAATTTTACGCTTTGTGTGGAACCAGAGAAGACTCTGTTTAGCAAAAGCAATTTTAAGCAACAAAAACAAAATGGGAGGTATTAATTTGCCAGACTTCAAACTATACTACAAATCTGTGATTATTAAAACTGTTTGGTATTGGCACAAGTGCAGGGACACAGACCAATGGAACAGAACAGAAAATCCAAATATAAAACCATCCTCATATAGCCATCTAATCTTTGACAAAGCAGACAAAAACATACTCTGGAGAAAAGATTTCTTATTTAATAAATGGTGCTGGGAAAACTGGATAGCCACATGTAGAAGACTAAAACAGGACCCACAGCTTTCACCACTCACAAAAATCAAATCAGGGTGGATAACAGACTTAAATCTTAGGTGGGAAACTATTAGAATTCTAGAAGAAAATGTAGGAAAGACTCTTACAGACATTGGTCTAGGCAAAGAATTTATGAAGAAAACCCCTAAGGCAATCACAGCAACAACAAAAATAAACGAATGGGACCTGATTAAATTAAAAAGCTTCTATACAGCCAAAGAAACAGTCACGAAAATAAACAGACAGCCTACAGAATGGGAAAAAATTTTCGCATACTACACCTCAGATAAAGGACTGATAACAAGAATCTATTTAGAACTCAGGAAAATCAGCAAGAAAAAATCAAACAACCCTATCAAAAAGTGGGCAAAGGACATGAATAGAAATTTTTCAAAAGAAGATATAAGAATGGCTAACAAACATATGAAAAAATGCTCAACATCCCTAATCATCAGGGAAATGCAAATCAAAACCACAATGAGATACCACTTAACTCCAGTGAGAATGGCCTTTATCAAAAAGTCCCAAAACAACACATGTTGGCGTGGATATGGAGAGACAGGAACACTCATACATTGCTGGTGGGACTGCAAACTAGTGCAACCCCTGTGGAAAGCATTATGGAGATATCTTAAACAGATTCAAGTAAACCTACCATTCGATCCAGCAATCCCATTATTGGGCATCTACCCAGAAGAACAAAAGTTATTCTGTAACAAAGACACCTGTAGCTGAATGTTTATAGCAGCACAGTTCACAATTGCAAAGATGTGGAAACAACCCAAATGCCCATCAATCCACGAATGGATTAGTAAACTGTGGTATATGTATACCATGGAGTATTACTCAGCTATAAGAAATAACAGTGATACGACATCTCTTTGGTTCTCCTGGAGAGAATTGGAACCCATTATATTAAGTGAAGTATCCCAAGAATGGAAAAACAAGTATCACATGTACTCACCAGAAAATTGGTTTCCCTGATCATCACCTAAATGCACATTGGGGAAGGATACCAATTGGATATCAGACTGAGACCGGGGGGGGGGGGGGGGGATGGGTGTATGCCTACATGATGGGTGCGTTGCGCACTGTCTGGGGAATGGTCATGCTTGAGGGTGCTGACTCGGGGAGGTGGGGGGTGGGGGGAGGGGATGGAGGTATGACTACATGGTGAGTGCCAGGCGCACTGTCTGGAGAATGGACATGCTTGAGGCTCTGACTCAGGGGGATGGGAGGGGACATGGACAATGTATATAACCTGAACTTATGTACCCCCATGATGAGCTGAAATTAAAAAAAAAAAAAAAAAAAAAAACAGAGAGAGTAGGGCAAACCTACTGTGATTTTATGTGTCAACTTGATTGAGCCATAAGGTACCCAGACATTTAGTCAAGCATTATTCTGGGTGGGTCTATGAGAGTAGTTTTGGATGAGATTAATAGTAAAGTGACTCACACTCCTTAATGTGGGTGGGCTTCATCCGGTCACTGAGGACCTGGATAAAACAAAAGGGCTGACACTCCCAGGAGTAAGAGGGAACTGCTCCTGCCCAATTAATTGCCTTGAGCTGGGACTTTAGTTCTTTCCTGCCTTTGGACTCAAACTGAAACATTGTCTCTTTCTGGGCCTCAAGTCTCCCAGTATTCATACTTGAACTACACCATCAACTCTCATGGATCACAGCTCACCTACAGATCTTCGGACTTCTCAGCCTGCGTAATTGTATAAGCCAATTCCTTATAATAAATGTATCTCTCTTCTCTCTCTCTCTTTATCTCTCTCTCTCTCTGTGTCTCATCCCCCCCCCCCTTCTCTCTCCTTCTAAATAGATAAATAGATCTAATATTGGTTCTTTTTCTCTGGAGAACCTTGACTGATACACTCACCTCTCCAAAGTGGGGATACTGAAGTACATGCTTCTCTTTCCCTGCTGTATTTAAAGTAGCTTGTCTTTTTCTATAGTCTTTTCACTAATGCTGTGTATCATTTGTCTTTCTGTAGTCTAGTGAAGTAGGCATTAGACACAATCAGAAAATTGATTTTAAGTTCTAGCTTTGACATAATTTAATTTTGGGGAAACTGCAAAACCTTTTAAGCTTCAGTTTTTTCATCTGCCAGATTTGGACAATAACACCCTTTAAGGAGTGATGGTTTCGAGGAATAAATGACATAATTAAAGGAAAAGTGTCCAGCTGATGCCTGGTAGACAGTAGGTGTTTAATTAATGTTTGTTATATCTAATGTATAGCATAAATCAGGGAAAGATCCATATTGTCTACTTTTTTGTCTACATTTCCCAAAGTGCTGGCCATAGTAGACACTTAATAAATATTTGTGAGCAACAATGAAATATACTGATGAAATGCTGTCTTTGGCATCTAAAATCATACACACTGCTATGTACACAGAATAGAGAGTGTGAATGAACTGAATTCACCAAATCATATCAACGATCACTACATATCATGTGATCATGTGATTGCACCACAGAAATGAGCAACTGGACAAGACAACTACAGTCTACTAGAAAGAGAAATTCAACATCCTGCTGATAAAAGTGTGATCTTCAAGATAAATGACAGGGCTGATGCAGTATGTGGGGATGTGTGTTAGAAAAGATTTTCTATCACCTTAAAAAAGTCAAAATTGAAGTCAAAGCTGGTCATTTCTTAAAAGTTATTGACCTAAGCTCTAGTGAGCATGCCATATTTCATTACCATCACTAAAGCGTACTTCTCAATGGAAAATAATCTGCTAAAAATTGAGAAAATTAATATTTGTATCTCATATCCCAGGATTTTAAGGGTCAACTATTCTAGTTTAATCCTAACTATTCCTATGAATTGTGTTTATATAGCCTGAAAATAAACAGGCTTTTTGTGATACCAAATAACAGAATTGATGGAATTAATTGGTTACTTTGGCCTTGTGAGGACATAGCCACAGAGAGAGATGCAGAGTACCAACTCCTGGTCCTAATATTAAGACATTTTTTTTGAAAGGCTAGCAAAGTTTGGAGTCAATGAAAAGAAAAATCCCCAAAGAATCATAAAATAGTATATCAATTCTTTAACGTTCCAATCCCTTCATTTTGGGAAAACTGAGAGTCAGAAAGAATATGAAATTTTCCAATATTTACAGGACTAGTTTTGAACATTATCCAGATTATCTGATTCATTCTTTATTCTTTCAGCAAATACTAATTAAGGATCACCTTGTATCAAGCATTGTTCCAAAAGCTAAGGACACAGACAGAAAAGGATAGTGCTCTCATGAAACTTATATTTTAGAAGAGAAAATCAAACAATAAGCAAGTAAACACATAAGTAAGATAGATACTAGATACTGAAGAATGCTAAAAAGATAAAAATTTAGGATAACGTACCACAGAGTGATGTCGGTGCCTCTTTAGAGGGGGTTGTCAGAAAAGAACTCTCCAAGAAAGCAACATTTGAGCTTAATCAAGAATCACAGAGAACTAGGCTCATGAAGAGTTGGAAAAAGTATGGTCCAGGCAAGACAACAGCAAATGCAAAGTCTCAGGAATAGCACACACTTGATAGAACTGAGGAAACAAGAGAAAGCCAGTCTGGAGAGT
The DNA here is from genome assembly GCF_020740605.2 of Lemur catta. Classification (NCBI taxonomy): domain Eukaryota; kingdom Metazoa; phylum Chordata; class Mammalia; order Primates; family Lemuridae; genus Lemur; species Lemur catta. The sequence continues at coordinate 19,637,249 of NC_059128.1, forward strand.
ATACACAAGGGGAAAAGTGGCATGAGACTGAGGTATTTACAGCCACAATGAGAAATCGGGATTTTATTTGAAAAGCAAAGGATACTCCCAGTACAGTGCTCTCAAAGTCCAGTGTCCCACATTATCACAAAGCTGAACTTTTTCTGGCAACAAATAGCTCTACTTCTGGAAAAATAACTAAAATGCAGGCTTGGCTCCTTTGCTGTAGGATTTCATTTGTCTGTGATATGAGGCTTTTCAGTAAGCCAAATGATTCCATAAAACGGATTCCCCTGGATTGCCCAATCCATTTAACCTACCAAAGGGATGCCATTTGTTTTCCCTAGACTGATGTAGAGCTGTATGTCCAACTTGGACGTTATGTAGTCACCTGGGAAGGGAAAGCCCAGCCAGTGAGTAATGACAGATGGCTCGCCTCTAAGGAGTATACTTCATCAATGAATCTGTATCAGCAGCACTGGGCCTTCCAGCCTCTTCCCTGGAATAGGGGCCAACTCCAACAGGTTCCGTAGAGACAAGAAAAAATTTTGCCCACATTTTTTTTTCCTGTCTGAGAAACAGAGAGACAGCAATGAAACAAGTGAAAATTGTTTTGACTTATACCCAATGGAGTTAGAAACTCACCCAGGTATTCAGTGAGTAATTGAGGCAAGTGGTGTTCATAGGAGTGGCCAGGTTAAGATACTTTCTCAGGTCATTCTCATTTTTCCCCTCTAGTAATTCTTTGTTATAGCAAATAGAATCCATTTATATGTCCAACTTTCTACCAGACTCCTATCGAGTTTAATTCCTTCACAACATCAATTCCATCTCTAGATAAGGATCTATTTTATAAATCTTTATCCACTCTATCTCTGCTGAGCAAGAGGAAGGGAGAAATTAGAAGATCACAAAGCATGTGTTTTGATGTTGGGTCAACTTGCTGTGACAAAACAGACCTTTCCTTTTGCAGCCATCTTTATTCTGCAAAACTTAATTATCAATCTCATAATGTCTCATAAGTTAATCAGACACTGAATAAAAATAGTGAGAATGCCAGGGAAGTAGTTGTAAAGCAATATTCCAAGGCAAGGCATGGTGGCTCATGCCTGTAATCCCAGCACTTTGGGAGGCAGAAGTAGGAGCATCAATTGAGTTGCCCTTCTCTGCTTTATTCCCTATATCAGGACTCAGAAAACTATAGCCTCTGGCCAAACCCAGCCCCTCACCTGATTTTGTAAATAAAGTTTTATTGGAATATAGCCTTATTCATTAGTTTATATGTTGTCTACATGGCTGTTATATGGCTGTTTTAATGCTACAACAACAAAGTCAAGTAGCTACAACAGAGATCATCTGGCCCACAAAATAAAATATTTAATAACTGGCCCTTTACTGTAAGTGTTTGCAGGCCCCTGCGCTATATCTCCAATAATTATATTCACAGCATAGCTTATCTAGGTCCTGGGATCTCCCTGTCATAAACAAATTACTAGACAAGATGGATATTGTGCATGGTGTAGTATTAATAGATGCTGTAGGTGCCCTTGTTGGCAAAATTTGCTTTACCTGACAATGCCTCCATCTCTCAAATGTTCTGAGCTTAGCTGCTAGCAGCTCCCAGCTGTATCATTCTCATGAGAATTGCTCTCAGAAGCCTGGCTGGAGCCACCACCCCCACCCCCAGAAACGTTTGAGAGGTCATGCTCTTCTGGAGGCAGCCCATAGCCAATGAATGACTAATATTGGAATACAAAATGCTAGTTTCCTTGGTCCTGCTGGGACAAATATGTGGTGTGAGGGTCAAGAGCTCCCTTGGAATCAGGCTAAGGCTGGACTTGAGCAACACCCACATCTTAATAGGGCTTTCCCTCTCACGCTTTCCTGCTTTCTTCATTCCTTTCCAGGTTTCACCCGGGAGCACTCCCTCACCAAGTCCCTTGCAGAAGAAGCCTAGTCTTAGGCTCCTTCTTAATTACCTACTTAAGACACATGGTGATTATATATGAGGAGTATTTCTTATGTCCATACATAATTTAAGAGAAATGTGTGGCAATGTGGTGTGCATTATGGGATGAAGTTGGGAAGGGAGAAATGGAAGGAAGGAGTTGCCATCTAGTGCTATCCTGCTCTAAATTGGCGTGATCCTCTGTGCAGATGATAAATCTTAAAGAAATCTTCATTTTCTTCCTTTCTTCAACAGGAACTGTAACTGTCACCCCCAGGACATTATATTTTCTGGTTCCAGTCTTAGTGGCTATAGACGCCAAAGGAAGCTGGAGACTTTTTCGTCACGTTGACTTCGTTGACAGATGCTGCGAACCCCCAGTCAGCAGCAGGCTCAGAAAGAGCAGCAAATGACAACTGAACATAAAAGAAATGGTCTATTTAAAAACGTATTTTGTATCTGGTTCCTAGCCTGACATGTTCCTTGCCTTGTGAACCTCAGAAGCTTACTGGAGTGAAGAAAATAAGAACAGTTTTCTTCTTTAAAACAGTGCACAACTTTTCATACACTTTTCAGTTAAATTGTGTTCTTAGCTCTGTTCTTTTGCTCAGATTTCTATGAGGCTTAAAAAAAATGAACAACCTTCTTGGGGTTCTCTCTCCTGCAACAATCGACCGCCCCCCCCTCCGCCCCCGCACCCTGTGAGATACTGTGCTCTCCTTCCAGAACATTCACACATCCCAGGATCGACAACCCATTGAAATGTCTATTAATAAACACCCTGAGGCACTCTCTTTAGCTGAATAATTAAGAAAAATTTCTAAGAGACTGAACCATGTGTGACCTAAATTGGCTTTAAAAATGCTTTTCAGAGCTGAGGGAGCAGCATTTGCGGCATAATCGCCTTCCACCTTGACATTAATTATGCACCGTGGTGTTCAGAGAGCAACTCTGAGCCAGGAATATAAGTGTTTGTAAAGTAAACATGTCAAGCAAGGCAGAACATTGTAAAATGAAGAAAATATTAAATCCCATGCTGTTATGATCCATTTCTCAACTCTTTTTTTTTTTTTCCTTCATAAATCTTCTACAGTCAGCCTACAAAGGGATGGTATTTCCTTTCTCGAAGAGAGATAAGATGACTCAACAATACTTAGAGTTTGGACTTTTTGAAAGAGGAAAAAAAAAGAAGGTGCTTTTTTTCCACTCTGTGGTTGAAAATAAAAAGGGCTTGCTGATTTAAAGAGCTGCACAGCATTGGGGAACCTTTAGAAAGCATTCTCTATAGGAACAATTCTGTCTCTGTACCGTTATGTGAACTGTAATTTCATTCCCCTTTCTTTATCATCAAGGACATTTGCGTGACAGCCGGGCCCTAGCAGTTCCTGAGTTTACCTATTCCTAATCCTTACTTCTTCATTTAATGTCATTAGCCCTTGTAGGTGGCATCTTTATTAATTGTTACACATAAAGCTCCAATGTCACAAAGGATCCCAGTGTTAGCAAGAAACTTAATAAAGATATTCCACTATTTATAAGGAAAAATCCTAAGATAATATCCAAAATAGTCAAAAGATTCAGTGATTTTCAAAATAATTTTAGCATCTCTTCAACTAAATCTAATGACAAACTCCAATTACAAAAAGAATAAAACAGATAAATGTGAAGCAGCCCCAACTGACATCGGTGCTACCCCTTATACACACATCTTCCCACCCCCACAGGGGGGTTATGTGTGTAACTCCAAGAAACTCTCGGGGCTCCTGCCAACCTCAGTTTAGAAATCAATAATTTAACCCGCTCACAATATATCGTTGTCTTCTGGATGAAGTATTTGTGCTTGCTGACAATAGGCCCATTAACTTTCCTTTTAAAACCATTCTCAGAAAACCATCTCCATCTAATAAGATTTCACTCACCAGGAGACAGTTGAAATACACCTTTCTGAGATACGCTGCCTTTATTTCTTTAGACATACCCGGTGATAAAAACATCTCTGCCAGGACTCTCAAGTTGGTAGAATCTGTGAACACATTAAAAGATTATAACATTGAAGAAAAGAAAAAGTATCAAGGAAGAATTTATTTATTGCTGGCAAAACTCACAAAACTTTTAAAGAAATCATAGCTCTCTACAGGTGAAAATATTTATATTTTCTTTGGGAACGAAATAAATTTCCTTAGAAAGAAAATTAACAAGGGCCTGAGCACTGTGAATGATGATTTAAACTAACCAGAGGATTTACAGTGACTGAAAAAGGTAATTCTATGAAGTCACGTATAAAGTATCTAGGGTTTAGGAAGATGACCCACTCAGTAAGAGATAGACCAATTCATATGAGCATCAAAGGGGCTGAGATAATGTTTAGCTGGGAAAGAAATAATATAGAAATTGAATTGCATCCACATATTTGAAATTCCAATAAGAGAAGTAGACTTGTTACTCCAAGAGCAAAATGAGTGGAGCTTACAAAAAGCCACACTTTACACTAACATGGTAAAGGGCTTCCAAACTAGACTTGCCCAGTGATAGACAAACTTGAGAGGTAATAAAATTGCGTACAAAATCTTGAGCATGACTCATGATTAGAAACAATTTGGGGTTATTTTTCCTAATTATAAAAGTAATAATTAGCCTGCATGAAAAACATGGAATACTATTTAAAGAGTAACAATCATCCATTATTAATCCCCTGAGATAACCTTCATGAACATCGTGTTGTATTATATTTCCTTCCAGATATAGATATATATTCACGTTTCATATACTTGAGAATATACTGAATATATAATTTTTTTGTCCTAAATTTATTTTTCCATTGCTATCAAAAGCTCTTTTAATGTATCATATTATGGATGTACTATCGTATACTCAAATATTTGCTCAATGTTAAATATTTTTTTATTTCAATGATTCACAATGAAACCATTGGGAATTTATAATCACCAAAAACTGGAAGCAACTCAGATGGCCTTCAATAAGTGAATGCATAAATTGTGGTACATCCATACAATGTAATGCTATTCAGCAAGAAAACAAATCAGATTTCAAGGCCAATGAAAAGACATGGATGAATCTTAAATTCATAATGTATATTGTTAAGGGGTTGGAGGAAAAAGTTCTGACCTAAATAACTTTAGAAACGAGTGGAGTCTGTAAGACTAAAGGCAAAGGAAAAGCCACAGAAGCATTCTACTCTCATAGATAAAATTGTTTCCATGGGGGTATGGACTGACAACTCTGAAATCACTATACATGTATATCGGAGTTGAAGAGTTAAGTAAATAGATGGTGGATAATGAGAACCATGTTTCTCACTGTTAGAGTGTGAGGTTACAGACAAGCCAAGGGTGGTAGCTAAAATGATCCATGTGATAATAGAGTTGGAGAACATCAGTATGAACTCATATTTGGCTTACTGTTGATACAGATGGTTACACATAGAAATATTTGTAGATATGCATACATTCATGGGTTAGTATATATACATCTATTCCTAGTAGCTGAGAGAACCTAGTAGCACTGACACTGCAGTAGCAACAAGCCCCCCCAGTCCCCAAATCTTGGTTTCTAATACCATTCTTCAATAAAAGAAACAAGGGCTCATTGGATAAATGGCTGATTCTAGAACTGGGGCAGGAAATATACCACATGAGCCTGGAGCATCTAGTAGTTCCAGAAAGTAAGGAAGTGCTTTAAAAAACACAACAATGGGCCATGTCAAAGGGACATGGAAATTGACTAAAAGAGCTTCCAATGGTCAAAGCTGGAAAAATTTGAGCAACATGATAAAGGTATTACAATCCAAAAGTATAAAATAAATATCTATGCATCCATACTCTTAAAAATCAATATTAAATAAATGGGGGAAAATAGACACATCTTCCCTACAGAAAAATTCCAAGTAACTTATGTAAACACTCTGCCTTTAAGATAGGCAATTAATTTCCTACCCTTTTATTTTTTTTCAGAATATTACAGAGGTACAAATGTTTGATTACATGGATTGCTTTATATTGCTTGAGTCAAAGTTATAAGTGTGCCCATCACCCAAATAGTGTACACTGTACCCATTAGGTATGATTTCACCCATCCCCTCCTCCCCGCTCCCACCTGCATGATCTCCATTGAGTTTTACTTCTGTCTGTGCACATGAGTGTTGATCGGTTAGTTCCAGTTTAACAGTGAGTACACGTGGTGTTTGGTTTTCCATTCTTGTGATACTTCACTTAGAAGGATGGTCTCCAGTTCCATCCAGATTATTGCAAAAGATATTAATTCATTTTTTATGGCTGAATAGTACTCCATAGTACACATATACCACATTTTATTAGTCCACTCGTGAATTGATGGGCACCTGGGTTGATTCCAGATCTTTGCAATTGTGAATTGTGCTGCAATAAGCAATCTAGTGCAAGTGACTTTTTGATAAAATGACTTTTTTTCCTTTGGGTAAATACCCAGTAGTGGGATTGCTGGATCAAATGATAGGTCTACTTTTAGTTCTCTGAGGAATCTCCATACTATTTTCCATAGAGGTTGCACTAGTTTGCAGTCCCACCAAAGGTGTATAAGTGTTCCTATCTCTCTGCAACCATGCCAGCATCTACTACCTTTGGGACTTTTTGATAAAAGCCATTCTCACTGGGGTTAGGTGATATCTCATTGTTTTGCTTTGCATTTCTCTGATGATTAGTGATGTTGAGCGTTTTTTCATATGTTTATTGGCCATTAGTCTATCGTCTTTTGAAAAGCTTCTGTTCATGTCTTTTGCCCACTTTTTAATGGGGTTGTTTGATTTTTTTCTTGGTGATTTTCTTGAGCTCTGTATAGATTCTGGTTATTAGCCCTTTATTGTATGTATAGCATGTGAATATTTTCTCCCATTCTGTAGGTTGTCTATTTGTTCTGTTGATTGTTTCCTTGGCTGTGCAGAAGCTTTTTAATTTAATCAAGTCTCATTTATTAATGTGAGAGGCTCACAGTAGAGTCAGAGAAATTACAATATCATGTGATAAATGTGCAAGCAGGCTAAGAACAGGAAGCAATGGAAGCATATGGCATGATCAAGAAAGCATCTTTAAGAAAGAAGACAATTGAGCCAGGAAGGATTTGTAGGATTTAGCCCAGTGGTGTACTAGAGCCAGCATGCAATCTCTAGGGACCCCATACGCACAATCCTTCCCACCTTTGTGTTCAGTTACATCACATTGGTAGCCTGAAAACACTCACGGTAAGAATACACCATGGAAATCATCCAATGCTGTAAATCAAGGCTCTCCCTCTTCCCCTCCCCCAAAAGGCAGTTGTTAAACATTTACCAGAATAGCAATGCTTTAATCAATCAAATTTTGAAGGAGGAGTGCAGAAGGAGGAAAAGAGCATGGTGAATTTGAGAAACTGACTTAGCTAGAGTGTGAAAGAGTTATTAGTATAGAGAATATCATTGGGGATCAAATCATGTAGGCTTTTATAAGCCAAACTAAGATATTTAGAATTTATTCTGAGGGCAATAGGGAGCCACTGAAGGGTGTAGAGCAAGGGATGGGACGTAGTTTGCATGTTAGAAAGATTTCCTCTGGCTTCAGAAGGCACAGTAAAATTGAAAACATAGGGTGTGCTTAAAATTTTATTGATACATAGATTACTTAGATTTGATCATTGTCTTTTTCTCCACAGGTTAGTGCCATTGAAGTGTCATTATCAGTTGACATCAAAATGTTTGTATTTTTGCTTAGTATTTTCTACCTGGATTTTTTTAAGTTACTTTTTTTTTTACAAACTATCACAAAACAATAGACTGAGAGACTTAGCCCTTTTGACAGTTTTATTATATTTCTAACAGTTCTTAGAAAGTTCTCTCCTTTCCAATCCTATATTTATGAAAGGAGCAAGACCTGAGACTGTGAAATAAATGAAGAATTGTTGGAAAGAACGAGGTGAGAGATAATCATCTGAACTTGGGTAGAAGTTGTTGTGGTTGTGGTGAATGGCTTTAAAACATATTTAGGAGGTAATTCACAGTGATGGAATGAATGTGGAGAGTGAGAGACAAAGAAAAGTGAAGAAAAATGCTCAGATATCTGGTTGGTCAGTGGTTACTCACACCACAAAATAGGAACCAGTAGAGAGAGAGTAATTTAGGGCCAGGTAACAAAAGTCCAGAGAATGAGGAGGTATGGCAGTGGAAGGGTGGAAAAGAATATGTTCAATTTATTGAATTTGAAATGTCTTTTGCATGTTCTCAGAGAAATTGTGCAGAAGTCAGTTGTGCATGTGAGTCTGAAGCTCAGGAAAAGAGAAGAGAACAAATCACATCTAAAAACAAAACAAAGCCAAAGGCAGGAAAGGTCTTTGTCCAGAGGCTGGAAACAAAGAAAGAGAATGAAACCTTAGGGACCCAAGGGAAGTGGGTGCATTTTTAAGAAGGAAGGGGTGAGTCAGCTGTGTCAAATGCTACAGAGAGGTCAAAAAAGATAAGAACTAAGGCATTCTCTTTGCTGCATCTACTGCAAGAATGAAGACAATTCCTAGGAATTAGACTGCAGACTTTCCAGAAAAGGTCAATATCACTCTGAAGGGACGCACAGTTATCATGAAGGGCCCTGGAGGAACTCTGCAGAGAGACTACAATCACATCAATATAGAAGTCTCAGTCTCCTTGGAAAGAAATAGAAGAGGCTTCAAGTTGATATAGTGGAGAAATAGATAGGAATTGGCTCCCGTTCGCATCATCCTAGTCATGTAAAGAACACGATCAAGGACGTTACCCTGGGCTTCCATTACAAGATGAGGTCTTTGTATGCTCACTTCCCCCTCAATGTTGTTATTCAGAAGAATGGGTCTCTTGTTGAAAACAGAAACTTCTTGGGTGGGAAATACATCTGGAGGGTTCAAATAAGGCCAGGTGTTGCTTGTTCAGCATCTCAAGCCCAGAAAGATGAGTTAATTCTTGAAGGAAACAACAGTGAACTTGTATCAAATTGAGTTTCTTTGATTCACCAAGTCACAGCAGTCAAAAACAAGGATATCAGAAATTTTGGGGATGGTATTGATGTTTCTGAAAAAGAAACAGTTTGGCAGTCTGATGAATAAAATCTAAAAGTTATCTAGCTATGGAAACAAGAAGGTGCTAGATGATTCCTAAGACCTATCAGTGATATTTTAAAGATGCAATAAAAGCTCAGGAAGAAAGGAAGGAAGGTGGGGGGAGGGGAGGAGAGAGGAGGGAAGGGAAAAAAGAGACAGAAAAGTATGCACTGAATTTACTAGTATCCATTGGATTTAGCTGCCACACACAGAGCCATTTCTCTAGAGTGGTTGGGGCAAAGGTCAAATTGCAGAATAGGTAAAAATAGCAAAGATAAACTGTTTTTAGCTTTAACTTATGCTTTCTGCTTAGCAAGGTAAGTCTCAGGTGCCCTTTGTAACAAAGGTACAACCTAGCCCAATAATTCTCAGACTCTTCCACCAAAATATTCCTTATAGCAAAAGAGGGTATGAACCTCTGCATACCTAGGACTATAGGATTCTACAACCACAAAATTTTTCTAGCTTTATCCTAGTAATTCTTCAAAATTTATGCTTGGTATAAATATGAAAATGGTAGTTTTCACCCCCAAAAAAATCTTTTGAAGAAAACTGATATTCCCAGGACAATGTATGATGTTTACTTTATGGCCTCAGGGACCTCTGGAGGGTGTGTATAAACTCTAGTTTGAGAAGCAGGGACTCAGTTCAAACCCTGTGTAGGAAAATTACTTCCCAGAGATTGTATCACAGCTTACTATGAGAAATGACACGAAGAACGGGAAGCAACTAAAGAAGGCAATGTTGATCTGAGAACAGACATGGTACCAAGACTAGTAATCAGGTTCTACCTACTCCTGGATCACTGTGAACTGATAGCACAAGTTTGGGCAATCACTTAAGGGCTGTGAGCCTCAGTTTCCACTTCTGTGAAATGAAGGAGTTGATTTGCATGCTTATTAAATTTCTTTCCAGTCCTAATTTTCTTCTCTGCTTGCCAATGGGAATGTTAAATGGGCTGAAAGGAAAAGAACAGAGAAGTTAACATCCTTTCAGAGTCATTGTTAAATGTAACTATGTTCAAGAGTTTTGAACAATATTCAAAGAGTGGCAATTTTCCTACAAGGATGCAGTTCTAAAAGTGCTTTATTCAGCTATAAATTTTCATGAAAATGGGTCTCTATCCAGATGTCACTGCCTGGTAGAAAATATGAATCAAAACAAAGAAAATTGCATAGTTTCTATTTTGTGTTTTTTACATATAGAACATTCTTGAAACTCACAAAAGCCAACACACTTTTATAGGCTAACAACTGTTTAATAAATACCTATTGTTCAATTAAATATAGTTCACCTATAGGAAATACAGAAATATTAATAAATGGGACAAAATCTTTGTATTCAAAGATTTCATTATATTGAAGAAACAGAGGTACACAACTCTAAAGAAAGACAATAAAATAAACGTCATGAATGAAGATACAAGCCACATGCTCAAGGAGTGACTGGTTTTGATGAGTGTCTTTTGTTGGAGGAGATGGCATTCTTTGCCTAGTCCTACAGTCACTTGGGAAGTCACTTAAAGCATATGAGTCCTACGGTCCAACTAGTCATTGGAAAACTAGAATTTTACACAGAAATTCTGATTCCAAATCCAGCTCTCTTTTTGTTGCCTCTAAAAAAAAGAAAAATCATTTTTATTATGTTCTTCAATTTTTGAAAACATATATATGTATGTCTGTCTATATACACAGACATGTATAACATTCTAGTTAATCTTCACACCAGTCCTGAGAAAGAGTTGCTTTCATTTATCCTGATGTTTCACAGATTTGAGACTCTCAGAGGTCTCAGGACTTGCCCAAGATCAACTAGCACAAAGCACATAGGACTCAAACTGAAAATTCCTAACACCCAATTCTGAATTTTCACATAAATTATTCCTAACATGCAGTCTGCTGTGCTCTGGGATAAAACAGTAGTCCCTCTATCTGACTATTATTACCATCAGGGAGAAGCTAAGAACTGGAATTCCAAAATTCTTCCAGTTAAATAGTTCTATATTTATAAAAATAAGAAAAAATAGGAGATTATTTAGCCATATCCATCTTTTACAATCTAGGAGTGTAAGCAACTGTCCATTGAGCAGAGTTTGGGAAAAGGTGGATAATGTAGAGATTCCAGGGCCACAAGGAAGGCAGAGGCAGCACACTAGTATGTACAGAGAGCTGCAAGACACAAGCATTGATAACCAACTTTGCCCCCTTACAATCCTGCCCAGGGGGGAGACTCAGAAATGAAGGAGCAATTTCACCATGCCTATCCATTTTGCCTCTTTTCTGTGAAGTGGGAAAAAGAAATAAAAAGTTAAATGTGTATTAATTTGTCAAGAGGCTAAATCCCCTTCTAATGCATTGCTTTTCTTAAAATATTTAATAATTATCTGAAAGAAAAGAAACTCACTGAATAATTTTTTAGCATTTTAACAGAGCACCCCCAAAAGACGTGCATTTTTACCAGCTTATAGATGCTACAAGTCATGTTTCCAAGCAGATTGTCCTGATGGGTCATAATAGATTGCACTGAGGTACGAATGTGGACTAAGTGGAAATGCAGGGCTAATCTGTCAGGTCCAACCAAGATAAATATCCCAGCAACACTGCCATATTTCAGAGTGTGTAGTGTTGACTATAGATCTCCTGACATGATAAATTTTATGGCCAAATGTGGTGGCATTTTGCAACCCCAGGTCTACTAAGGATGGCTGGTCCTTCTCTGATGAGGTCAATTGTGATAAATTGCCTTATTGAACTCCCCATGAAATATGACATTTCAGGTTAGCCAAATTCTCTTTGATGTGCCTGTCCCAGTTAGCCTCAAGACATTTACCAGAAGAGCTTTTCTAGTTAGAAGAATGAAATGGTACCAGATATGCCCTTCTCGTCTTCCTTATTATTTTGTCAGCAAGGAAGAGGAAGGTTGTAGAATCTTTTTTCTGGGACTACCATGAACAGCTTTCCTTCTGGAGTGGCAAGAGGTGGAGGGCACTGCCCATGAAGAGAGGAAAGAAATAAGATGACCTGTTCAATCTCCTGCATCTTTTGTTAATTGCCCTGGCATGGAGCCACCAACACGTTATTTGCTAGGGGTGGGGGGGCGGATAATCTTTCCTCATGCATAGAAACCTGAGTAGCCAATGAACTGATGCTACATACTTCTCAAAGGAAACTGACATTTACCCAGAGCAAGCCAGGATGATGTTTGGATTCATGGAATTACTTAAGTGCCTCTCATAAGGAAAGAAATCTTGAAAACTTGTGTAGCCTTCCCCATTTTTCCAGTTTTTCAAGACTTATTTATGAATGGCAGCGATACTAAAAGTACATGGTACCTGCAGGCTAATGTTACCATAACTTGTCTCCAATTAATTCAGCCTTCACATAAGAGCATAAACTGTCATAGTTCAAGCTTTGTCACAAAATAACTATGTGACCCTGGGCAAGTTACTGAACTTTTCTGGGCCTTGGGTTTCTCACCTGTAAAGTAAAGGTTATTATACTACATCACCCCAAATTTCCTTTCATAACAAAGCTTCTAGTAGGTAGTACAACCATGTGCCTGAGAGCACAGACTGCCTGAGTTCAAAACCAGCCTGGATCCTACACATAAAACCTGAGTCACCTTGAGTGCTTAATTTAATCTCTCTGTACTCCGTTTTTCTTATCTGTGAAATGGGGATAATAATAATAGCAACCACCTCATATTGCTGAAGATTAAATAATTTAATATATGTAAAGTGCTTATAATCATGGATGGAAGATGGTAAATTTTCAGTAAGTGCCAACTATTACTATACTGGGGTTCTATGTTACTGGTATTCAAAAAATGATGATGAGTCCAATACATGGGCTGTTATATAGTAAAATGATTCACATTTTTTACTACCTCACCTTCACCTGTAACTGGATTCCTACATGTGGGCAAGTTAGTATTCAACAAATGACAGGGACAGAACTGGATAGTATTAATCACTATATTTCCATTTTCTTTATCAGTATATGTAACCACAAGTGGTAACATCTTATCCTCCTGCTTACCCTTAATTAGTCCCACCTCCATGTCCTTCCTCAGTGAACACACACACACACACACACACACACTCAAAGCTCAATCACACAAATCTCTTTCAATTCCAACTACCTAACATTTCAACACCTCACCCTTTCTTTTCCATTTCTATTACACGTGGCATCCATTCAATAAAGTTTCCTTGACAATGATGAAGATGTGACTGTCGGCCGGGCGCGGTGGCTCACGCCTGTAATCCTAGCTCTGGGAGGCCGAGGCGGGTGGATCGCTCGAGGTCAGGAGTTCGAGACCAGCCTGAGCAAGAGTGAGACCCCGTCTCTACTAAAAATAGAAAGAAATTATCTGGCCAACTAAAAATATATATACAAAAAAATTAGCCGGGCATGGTGGCTCATGCCTGTAGTCCCAGCTACTCGGGAGGCTGAGGCAGTAGGATCGCTTAAGCCCAGGAGTCTGAGGTTGCTGTGAGCTAGGCTGATGCCACGGCACTCACTCTAGCCCGGGCAACAAAGTGAGACTCTGTCTCAAAAAAAAAAAAAAAAAAAAAAGATGTGACTGAATATGAGGATAATGATGTTACATTAGTAAACTGCATTTATTATTATAGTTTCAAAGTACTTACATAAGTCATACAGGTGTAGTTCTTTCATTTATACAGCAAACATTTTTTTTTTATTTCAACATATTATGGGAGTACAAATGTTTTTGGTTACATGGATCACTTTTGCTTGAGTCAGGGTTAAAAGTGGGTCCATCACCCAGATAGTGTACATTGTACCCGTTAGGTAGGTTTTCACCCATTCCCTTCTTCCCCCTCCCCCCTGCTTGATTTTCACTGAGTTTTTCTTCGTTCTGTGCACATGTGTGCTCATCAGTTAGTTCTAATTTAACAGTGAGTACATGTTGTGTTTGTTTTTCCATTCTTGAGATACTTCATTTAGGATGATGGTCTCCAATTCCTTCCAAATTGCTGCAAAAGACCTTAATTCATCCTTCTTCATGGCTGAATACTATTCCATAGTATACATATACCACATTTTATTAATCCACTCATGAATTGATGGGCACTTGGGTTGATTCCACATCTTTGGGATTGTGAATTATATTGCAATAAACTAAAATAAATTCTAGTGCAAGTGCCTTTTTGATAAAATGACTGTTTTTCATTTGGGTAAGTACTCAAGAGTGGGATTGTTGGATCGAATGGTAGATCTACTTTTAGTTCTTTGAGGAATCTCCATACTGTTTTCCATAGAGGTTGTGTTAATTTGAAGTCCCACCGACAGTGCATAAGAATTCATTTCTCTCTACATTCACAGCAGTGTCTATTGTCTTTGGACTTTTTAATAAAAGCCATTCTAACTGGGATAAGTTGATATCTCATTGTGGTTTTAATTTACATTTCCTTGATAATTAGTGACATTGAGCATTTTTTCATATATTTGCTGGCCATTTGTCTATCTTCTTTTCAAAAGCTTCTGCTCATGTCTTTTGCCCAATTTTTAATAGGGTTGTTTGTTTTTTCCTTGCTAATTTGCTTGAATTCTTTGTAGATTCTGGTTATTAGCCCTTTATTGGATGTATAGCTTGCAAATATTTTCTCCCATTCTATAGGTTGTCTATTTGCTCTGTTGATTATTTCCTTGGATTTGCAGAAGCTTTTTAATCTAATCAAGCCCGATTTATTTATTTTTGTTGTTGCTATGATTGCCATTGGACAAGTAAACATTTTTAAGAGCCTACCATATATATCTGGCCCTGCAAAGGCTCTTTTGGGCCCAAAACAATGATGTAACATATCTAAATCTCATCCAAATTTAAATTCAGGCAAAATCTCAGTTATTATCCTATGGTCAAGCCATAGAACATTCATTTTACAAGCAATTACTTGTAGAAAATAATTCATTAAGTTACTAATTGTTTTCCCTTCCTAGAACTTTGCTTTAGTCTATAGATACATTTTTCTAGCCATGACTTAATCATCTGAATATTAAGGGAGTTTGACTAAGTAGTCTCAGAGGTCATTTTCTGTTCTAATGTTCTATGGGAAGAAAGACAAAAATAGCTGATTAGGACTTAAGTAAATAAGAACAGGCAAGAAATATAATGCATTCAAAAATAATGGCTAGAAGGATATGCACAAAATTGATTATTTCTGGGTGGTCAGCTTGTAGATAAATTTTATTATTACATTAAAGTAATGTTCTCTGTCTCTCCTCTTTATTCCTTTCCTGTTTGGTTGCACTAGTATTATATGGGCTGCCAAAAGAAGTAAAATGTGATCGGCTTTCCTGGAACACTATGTTTGGAGAAATTCAGAGGGGATACTGCCGGCTCTCAATTGATGGATGGGTCAATTGAGCAACAGCTGATATATGATGGAAAAATCATAGACTTCAGAGTCCAAAGATTGTACTTTAAGTTTCACTTTTTTCTTTTGGTTTTATACTCAACTACAAACAATGCATGTATCCTCTCCAAGGCTCAGGTTTAGCATCTACAAAAGGAAGACCTTCACAACTGCAATTGTGAAGGCACAACATTTGACTGACTGGCTATCTATGTCTATCAATGCAAGATAGATGATGTTATTCCTTATTTCTAGATGAGAAAGCAGAGATTCAGTGAGGTTAAAAGATATAGCATTGGTGAAAAAGTATGTTGTAAATCTCAAAGTTCTACATGCATTTTGTTGTAGTTATTGCTGTTAGATCACCCCATGCAAATATTAGGGTTTTATGCCTGGGTGATTGTAGTAATATAGACAAAGTAAACTTGGACTACGAGTAGATGTGTTTGGTCTCTTTAATTTTAGATATAGAGAGAAAAAATATCAAGAGGAGAGTGGCACTTGCTCTTTCCACTAAACTTTAACCAGTGGTGAAATGGTCCATGTCTATCTTCACCAGTGGGCATCTCTAGCATGTAGCAAAGTGCCTGGACTATAGCAGGAGTTCAGTAAGTATAGTAAAAACCCTTCCAGTGAGTGATGTGAGTTCAGCTATTCACTTACATAAAATGCCTGATCACATTATTGAAACATTAAGGAAAAGGCCATCTGGTTTGCCAGCTGGGAGCTGTGGGGTGTGCAATCTAAATGCACGTGATCACATGGCTGTGTCTCCATCCCACCTCACTATTACCTGCTCTGGCTTAAATATTGATTTTGGGTCCTGTGACTGACTGAAACTTCCAGGATAGTAGCAACAATTACAGGCATAGCTTTGTGCCTTTTTTGTCCCTAATCTGGGTAAAAATAAAGAACATTGGAAATATGAGGACCCAGTCTTTGCCTCCACACTTCCCAAGAAAAATTTTCCCTGATGTTTCTCCACCTGATCTTGCCTTCCCCTTCCTACCCAGTCCCCATATCCCTTAAAAGATAAGAACTTCAATCAGGGGCTGGGCAGAGGACCAACATCAATTACGAACAATCACTATGCTTTACTGTGTTTTACTATTGGTAAATTAAATGAATATACAGTTAAAAGGATGACCCACATAAACAAAGGTATAGTTGTGACATATTTAATATTTCATGGCATAAATGAAACTGGTATGCACTGGGGCAAAGGATATTCCCAACAAGATTTGAATTTTTTTCAAAGTGAGGCAGGTGATAAAGAGATCAAAGGAGAGGCTTAAAGAAAAAGAGAAACAAAAACATCCATACTAACATTTGACCTGATTGTGTCTTTAAAAAGAGACCACATTTTGAGAAGCAAGCTTACTCACAGACAAAAATCTCCCAAACAGCAATTTTTTAAGTCCTCAGTTTCTGCTATGAAATCAATTACTTTTTCATGAATAGCATACTAACCCTCCCCCACTACTCTTACAACTTATCTAAGATAGAGTCTATTTGGGGGTCAGCTGATTTGTTCAGCTCATTTTTCATGATAAGCATGAGACTTACACAATGTTTTATACACTAAATTTGAAGGAAACTTCCATACCTGCCCCAACAAATTGCAGGTTGGTTACCATCTTAGTTTACCAAATTTATGATCTGTGAGTTTCCATGACTACTAACAACTGTCTTGATTTTCCCTGCGTCTCCTGCAATGATGGTTGAAAAGAAATTCATAAGTGTTTGGATTTGAAATATTGTATTGGCCTCATGAGACTAGAGTAAGAAAAGAGAGGAAGACTGTTTCCTTTGGATTTTAACAAGACTCCAGACTAACATAATTTTCCAACCAAATGGGACCACTTTAAATAGCAGGATATGGTGATTTTTTTCTTACTATTTGATTTTAGTATTTCATTTTTTAACTAGGAACCATAAGGCATCATTCAATAAATATTTAATAGGCTGCTATAATATTGAAGGTATTCTGCTAAGTCCTGCTGAAGACGTAAAGGAAAATAAGACATGACTCTCTTCCAATTCAGTTATGCCATTATATATATATGTAATCCAGTTATATTAATGTATGTAATGGCATAAATGGATTGAAAGCAAACTATATTATATATGTGTTAATATATATACATACACACACATACACAAAGATACAAATGCTTGTGTATAAATATTTATCTATATCTATATGGGTAGATTAGATAGATAAATAGATACTAACTCACAACATAAGGCAACACATAGGTTCAAATAGAGGAATGGCAATATATAAAAATGAAGAGTGGAAATATCAGAAAAGAATTAAAAGGCATGAGCTCTAAGTTGCCCTCAATTCTGTGCAAAAAAAAAAAAAGATGAGGAGAATTTCAACTGATGGAACAGAGGGATTGGCAGATATGAGATAAACCAGTCAACTTGAGAAATATTAAGACAGCATGTTTAAATGATACTTAAGTGCAGAATTTTAAAAACCATTATAAATCAGGCTAAGGAATTTGGCCTTATGCTATAGGTAAGAAAAAGATGTTCAAGGATGCAGAATGCTAAAGTAACATCAAGAAAATGATACTTAGGAGGATATATCTAGCAGCATTAGGCAGACTAGTTTAAAGGAAAGCAACTTGGATGAAGGGTAACAAAAGGAATGAAACCATGAGAAGTTAAGAATGAGTGAAATGTCCTTTCATATCCAACTGGTCTGGCTTCAAACCCAATTCACTAGCTCTACAGCCTCAAGCAATTTACTTACCTTCTCACTGGTTTCACAATGACCCCATCTGCCAATAGGAACGAGGAAAAAGAAAATTTTCAAGTTTGTGGTCAGGATTAAATCAGATAGTATAAGTAAAGTGCCTAGCAAGGAATTCTCACAGTCTTTGTTTACTAAAGAATGCCTTTATTTTGCCTTCACTTTTGAAGGGTAATTTTGCTGATTATACAAGTCATGATTGGCAGGCCATTTTTTTTTTTAGCACTTTGAATATGTTGTTCCATTGCTTTCTGGTCTCCACAGTTTCCAATGTGCTATAAGGCATTTATCATATTATTGTTCACATGTAGGTTTGGGTCACTTTTCTCTTGCTGCTTTTGAGTTTCTCTTTTTGTCTTTGGCTTTGAGCAGTTTGACTGTGATTTTTGTGTTTATCCTTCTTGAGGTTCTCTGAGCTTTTTGTTCAGCCATTTGGGAAATGATCAGTTGAGCTCATGCCTTTTAAGCAATGTGTAAGTCAATCCAAATGTATAAAGTTTCATCAAGTGTGACGTTTAACTTATTTAGCTTAGAATTTAGCTTAGAATCATTTCTCCCCTTAGGTTGCAGTATTTTTCTTTGACATTTTGCTCTGCAAGCCACCTTATGAGCCACCTTACTTCACCTCTACCATACTTTACCTGCTCTCAAAAATCAGACAGTATGAATACACTACTGGTTTCTGTGCTGTAATGAAATAATTTGTAAATTCCTTGGTTGTATTAATAAAAACTAATATTTCTATCACTCCCTACTAAGCTCCAATCCTCTTTCTAAGTACTTTGCAAATACTATCTCATGTAACCTTCCTCACAAATCTATGAGCAATATATTAATGTTATCCCATTTTACAGATGAAGAAACTAAGGCTCGTGAGATTAAATAAATACTAATAACTTATCCTGGGTCTGGCTCTTAAGCACTGTATGCTACTTTTTCAATTGAAGCATGCTTCTTTAATTTTGTATTCCTTTTCTCCAAGGCAGAAATTTATTTGAATTTTCCAACCTTCATTTTAAACTGAATATAATGAGAATGTGTTTTACATTTCTATCAGGGCCCTTATTTGTACTCCCATACAAGAAGCACTATGTTGTTCTTGTACCCTGACTTTGGTAATAGATTGCCTGTATTCAAATATAAGTTTATCTTTTTGCTATCTGTGTGACATTGGACAAGTTATTTAAAATCTCTGTGTCTTGGTTTTCTCATCTTAATTCAATATAATAAAAATAACTACCACATCAGATTTTATAAGAATAAAATGATATAATACATGTAAAATGCTGGTAGCATGTCTAACACAAAATAAGCTCTCAATAAATGTCAGATATTATCATTACTTTGTATCTCTTACATTGTACTTATCATATTATATCATAATTTCTGTTTGTCTGATTCTCCTATTTGACTATTATCCCCAAAAGGTAGGGACAATATTGTTAACAGAAAAAGAACCCAAACTTTGTAAAGTAATTTAAAGAGGTTTATTCTGAGCCAAATGTGTGTGACTGGTCCAGAGCACATGGTCTCAAGAGGTCCTGAAAAAATGTGCCCAAGGTAGCTAGGTTACAATTTGGTTTTATACATTCATGAAGAACAGAACTACATGTAAGACCCTAAGTCAACAGGGCTTATAGGTTATAGGTGGGTTTCAATATTCTTTGATTTGTAATTGGTTAAAGAAATGAAGCTTTGTCTAAAGGCTTGGAACATTTTCACTTAATATAAGGATGTCTGTTAATCAGAGACAAGCCACTGGACATTTATCTAAACTCAAGTGATCTGTTGAGTAAATTAATGGCCTACAGATGTGGTTTGAGCTTTGTCTTGCATAGTCTTGGGCCTGTTAATGAGTTACAAAGAATATCTCCAAGAAGAGAAGGGGGGAGGGCATGATGAGGCATGTCTGACCTCTCTTCTCATGGCCAGTAACTCATCTTTAGGGTATTTATGGGGTCTCTTTGACTAAGAGGGGGTCCAATCAGTCAGCTAGGGAGCTTAAGATTTTATTTTAGTCCACAATATCATTTCATCTTTGTAGCCCTGATGCCTAGTAGTGTCCAAAACATGGTAAGAATACATTAAATACCTAAGGGACGGATGGATGGAAAAGTCCCTTTAAATGGGCAAGCTAACATTTCACATCAGATGAGGCATTCAGCCTAGAGAAGCATACCTAGGTGTTCTCTGTTAATTTTCAGAATGTGATAAATTCATCACATACATAGCAGTAAACTGCAGATGGTAAAGGCAACAAATACTCCCTACAAACAGAGAGAAAAGAGGTATCTGTGGCCCTAGCTCATCACACATTTCCAACAAATCTAGTTTATGTAATTCCACAGAAGCTGATAAGAAGCAATGAGGACTAATGACCCTGGAGTTCTCTTGATTTCAGAATAATCCACACCAATCTTACTTTGTTCAAAACATAAGAGTATTTGGGTGGTTGTCCTCACTTGTAGGTGTTTCATTCCCTTTTCCATTGCAATGAATCATTGGTTGCATTGCCCATCCCACCATCCTCCACTCTCACCCTCAGAATCTGCATTCATGTGCAATATTAACCTCTTGAGGTGGTCTTACATTTGAAATTCTTAGTCCCAAGAGAAAAAAGAATGAAGCAGAAAATAAATATACTAGCACTGACTATATATACATATACATACATATAAGTGTATACATGTGTACGTGTACATATGTGCATGTGCATATATATAACCAACTTAAAAAAAAATAAAAGTTGGACTATCGGTATTGTTAGAAATTCAGTACAGCAAATGTTGAACTGACCTTAGCCCAACAGTTAAGAACCTGAACGCTGGAGTGATCCCACTTGAGTTTGAAGCTCAGCTCCATTATGTGCTACTTGTGTCTCCTTCTTGTCACTTTTCTGAGCATCTGTTTTCTCACTTATATCTTTTTCACTGGCTTGTTGTCAAGATCAAAAGAAATAATTAGGTATAGCATTTTCACAATGTCTGGCATGAAATAAGCTCTTATTAATATTATTATTTTACTTCGTATCAGTCATTGAGAACATTTACAGAGATGAAACAAGGTATTGTTTCATTTTGTTTACGAGAGACAGGGTCTTGCTCCATCACCCAGGCTTGAATGTTGTGGTGTGATCATAGTTTACTGTAACTGCAAACTCCTGGACTCAAAGGATCCTCCCACCACAGCCTCCCAAAGTTCTGGGATAACAGGTGTGAGCCACCTTACCAGACTGAAACAAACTATTTTAATGGAAATATACAAATCATACAAGAGAAATACAGATAAGAGAACTAGAAAAGAAGGCAACATTATTATCATTGTCATTTTACAGGTATGGAAACTAAGACTTAGAGATGTTAGTAACTAGCAGTAAGTTAATTTCCTGAAAATTAATTCAACAAAATTCAGCTTCCTAAATGTCTAATTTATTCTATTTATCAAGTTTACTGGTTTAATGAAACTGGTTTTATTAGCTTCAATTAATGAAGAAACTGAAAGTCAAACAATATTTTCAGAGCTCAAAAGGAAGGTTGAATTTTGGTTTCTGCCAATAAAACATGTTTTAGCAAAACAGAAATGTCAGCGTTTACTATGGTACTTTCTCAATTTCTACTGATTTCTAGACCCATTTTAATATTATTTGTTTTGCCAAATTTTAGCAATTTTAGGCTTTTTTAGATAATTTTTAAAAATTCTTCCTTTGCATTTTCTGATACATAGTCAACGAGTATTAGAGGTACTAATCATATGATCTATCATAGTAAAATATTCTGAACAGCCCCACTTTCTTTACACACTTTGAGTTTTTTAACTCTTTTTTATGTCCAACATTTCAATAAACTTATAACACATTGGTCTATTCCAATTGTCTCTTATCAGCAAACAGAATTTCTGCATTTCCTATGTGATGAGACTTTTTTCCAGATTATTTTTATTTCTTTACGATGCTTTGGATTTAAATTTAAATTCTTAATTTAATTTAAATATGTAATGTAATTCAATCTTACTTTAATCAAAATAACTGAAAATTGAACTTAATTTAAAACAAAGATTTAATTCCATTTAAAATTGAATCGCAATTTAATTTAAAATTAAAATTCAATTTAATTTAAAATTGTGATTATTTCACATGCTTTTGAATTAAATTTAAATTTTAAATGGCTACAGATACAAACTGAAAGCTGATATGCCATTTGAGATGTTGGCAACAGAATATTAAAAGTCCTGGAACTACAAAAAAATACAGAATGCCATTCAAAACCATCCAAATTCACATCCAAAAGAAGTAACTGAAACAATCCTATCATGTATGAAAGTCAATTTGTTGGCTGGAAAATAGCATTTCTTATGAGAAATTTTTATCATTTTAAAAAATTCTTTGACCATTTTCTCAACTATCTTATCAGCCTTAGTGTAATTCATATTCCTTTTAAACTTAGTAACATTGTTGTTAAAACTATCAGAAGTAAATTTGGCAAAAAGTAGTTATTTGGTTAGAGCAACAGGAGAGTTGATCTGCTTCCAAGGTTGTACACTGACAGCTAGTATTGGAGCCAAAATCTGCCTGAGACATAGATAATTATCCTTTCTTGTGCACCATTTCAGAGAACATGGGCCAAAGAAACTCAAGTGGAAAGTCCACCATGATTAGTCTACATTAGCAAGTTTTACATGACCGTAGATTACCAGGTTTCAGGCTAAGTGAATTTTGGTTTTGACTACATAATCAGAAAAATTAAGTAATATGTTACAGGTTGTTTCCAAACATTTTATGTTAAAGGATAAAGCCTCCTTTTAGTATCCTCCACATTCTCAGCTAAATGTTATCTCCCAAACATCCTTTTGATCAAACAAGGAGGGAGTTCCATTTTTTGATCCCCCAGTATTTTATTAGAAACTATTTGGTTACCTGTTCAAACAGACAGACTTTGAAACATGCCATACTATTTTTTATTGTTGCTTTTACTCCTTAAAGGAGTTGGTAAAATTTTCTCTTTTAGAAAGAAAACAAGATGATGCACTAAAGAGAAAAAAACATATTTGATAGGTACCCAAAGAAACAGAAAAACAAACAATAGTTGCCTCTTTCTTCCAACATTTAACAGTTTTGTCTCATTATTTTGAATTTATGGTTACTGTTTAGGAAACTAGTGTCACCAATGTTTGTGATAAAATGTTGCTAAAATACATATTTATACTATCTCTTTTCAAGAGTTATATAAATCCATATTTATTTAAAGAAAGGAAATGTCATACTTTTCAGTGATTTTATTTCCTTTCTGTAATAGAAAACATTTTAGAAAAAGCCAAGAAAATTAGGAAAGAGCAAGGAATGGTATACCACATGCTATGTGTAGGTGTTCAGTAAATGATATTTTATGTCGATAAGGAGAAGGAAGAGAAAAATGAGGGGGAAGTATAAATGTAAGTACATTTTTTTTAATTTATGTTGCAAGACAGAATTATTTAGTCACACCTCTATATTTAATGGAAAATCAGTGATGAGGCAATCACTAAAATATAAATCATACAGAAGAGAATTAGAACTATGATCTATTTTTTAACCATTTTCCTGATGAGGAGAGAAGAAAATACATTCCATAGTGGATGTGTTTTTGGAATTCAGATAATTGAGGATTTTTTTAAGCACCAGGGCATGTCAACATGATTGTCATTTCAGTTACCAATTGTCAAGTACCTACTATCCACCAGCAATATAGTCATTTATTTAATCTTTCAGGTAATATTACCACCACTATTTTATAGATGAGGAAACAAAGATCAAAAAGGTTAAGGGCCTCATCTAATGTCTTAATGGCTTATGAGCAAGAAAGTCAAGATTGGAAATTGTAATTCTGGAGACTGAGTGGAAATAGATTTTTTTGTTAATCCAGAGAGGCAGTATTGCCTGGTGACTTAGAAAGCATGAACTCTAGCACCAGACTGCCTGCATTTGAATCTTGGCTCTGCCACTTTCTAACTATATGCCCTTAGGCATGTTACCTAACTTCCCTGTTCTTCAGTTTCCTCATCTGAAAAGTGGGTATTTTGATGTTTAAATAATGTAATATATGTAAGGCAATCAGATCAGTGTCTGGTACCTACTATGCACTATGACAATTAATAATTGTCAGCTATTATTAACTCTTAGAAGAAGATCTATTCCCTCTTCTTCTAGAAAAAAATAACCCATATATTCCCTTGGGGAATCTCTCCTCCACCACTCTTAGTCCACATGGTTTGAATGGTGTAACTCCACCCTGGCTCCAGACATAAATATATGCCCCAAACCTGCTCAGTCAGAGTTAAGACTCCCCATGGCTACAGGCACTGATTCAGGAGTGGGGTTCCGACAGAAGGTGGTCCAGTGAAACTTAATTTGGGGACTTTTGGGAAAACTGTTAGGGAAGAAAGAGCCTGCCTCTTTTTCAATTGGATTGAGAGGCACCAGAATGTAAGCACGGAGTTTCCAGGGACTACTTTATAGAAAGAGAGTGCTTGAGGGTGAATCCCATGTGGGACAAAGTATAAATAAATGAGAGAGAAGGAGAAAATCAAATCTGAAGACATCATCTGAGCCCCTCAATCAAGCTTTGACTGATGAGATCTACTCATGAACTTTAAAGGTGCATGAGGCAATCTTACTTTTTGCTTAAGTCAGTTTGAGTTGGGTTTCTGTCATTTGCAAGCAAAATTATCCTTATTGTTACCTCTACTATCCTCTGTTTAAAAAGTTAAGCATCTATTTATTTTGTGCAACTACTCCCACTTCCTGTCTCCAAAATAAATTGGTCCAAAATCCTGAGCAGTGCTAAATGTGGCCCCCACTTATCATCTCCCCTTTATAGAGAAGGAAGCTGCAGGTTTAAGAGACTAAGTAAATTTTCTGATTTCCTATACCTATTATGTATGTATTATTTCAATTTTAAAAAGTATCTAAAGTGGCCTATGCAAATATAAATAGATTTAAGAAAAATCGCATGGACCTTTTTTGAATTCGCTTGCTGCACTAAATGATTAAGTTCCCGATTTTCCTCTTTTAAAAGGAGGAAAGGAATAATACCATGACAGAGAGTTTGGCCTGATCAACAAATGTTGTCATAAAATTCAAGTGTGTTTTGCCCCCTTTTCTGTAAGCTGCCATGAAGTTGCATTCCTCCCTTCCTATATTAAATCCATTAAATGAAGGCAGATCATAGGGCAGAGAAAGACTTACAGCTGGGGTATAAGCACACACTTAACATTTGGCCTTCTCATCTAAATTCTCTGGCTCCACAGAAATGAGGCTTTTGGAAGCATAATTTTAGATGCCAATTGAAAATCCCAAATGCTACCAAAGCAAAAATTTATTTTCACTATTATTCCTTAGTATAATAGATTTGAGAAAGCTAAGTAAATGTGAACTCTCTGATTCCTGGACAGACTAAAACAGTCTATAATATGACATGAAATTTTTGGTGAAAACATCAAATTCTCCTATACCAGGGAAACTATTTCTTATGCAATCCAATAATAATATTCAGGTCCACACCTTAAGAAAATGATCTTTATTTCTCCATCTGAAAAACCTTACATAATTCATGGCACAATGCACATCCTAGGCACCACTATGAAAACAATTCCCTATGACTTCAAACGGGCACAACCAATATTGTTTAATTTTTTAACATCCTCTACATGCAACTGTCTCACAAGCCATATCAGTACCAGCAATAAAGAGGTGGGAAAAGAAGCAGAGAAAAGAGGAATGATAAACTAAGAGAGAGAAGAAGGTTATTAATAGTTGCAGAATTAGATGGCCTTGCTAAATGAAAAGGATCGAGTTGGCAGCTTCATAATTACCTCTGATTGATATGACAAATATAACAATAGCAGATGATGTACAGCACAGCTCTAAACAGTGATAAGTCACATACATCAAAACACAACAGCAGATGCTCCTTTTTATTTATTTATTTTTTAATTTTTGT
Source organism: Lemur catta (assembly GCF_020740605.2). NCBI lineage: Eukaryota > Metazoa > Chordata > Mammalia > Primates > Lemuridae > Lemur > Lemur catta. The sequence continues at coordinate 19,663,381 of NC_059128.1, forward strand.
TTAATCTTTGAAAGCTTCCCTGGTTCACTGACTCCAGTGCCTGATTTTTCTTCTCTGGAGATAGGAATTTAACTTGAGCCTTGGGTGTCAGGCAGGGCCTAGGCTGGCGGACAGAGGGTCTCAGCACCCAGAGCGGTGGGTACTGTCATTGCCAAGAATCCCATGGAATCAATAGTCAAAATATAAGGTGGAGAGAGTGAAAGATAATTAGCCAGCAAAAATGAGGCCAAATGAGCCAATTATTTAATAGGAATTCTGAAACAGAAATTGGGGCTTGAAGCATAGAATCAAGGATGGAAGACGCAGGGAGATGAAAGTAGGAAACCTCAAGTTCAGGAGAGCCAAGAGTCCATGTATGTGAATTCTATAGCAGGAGCCATTGGCCTCAGCTGTCCCAGGGGCCTGAGGCCATCATGGCAAGGCAGTTACGCTGAAAAGGCCAAAGAGCCAGAGGATACAAATTGGAAATAATGATGTCCTATAATTCCCGAGCTGAAATGCCAATGGAAGATCTTTTATAGAAGAGAAATTTTAAAATAATTACCAAAATTAATGTCTCAATTATTCATTCATGGAAGATAAAATAGTGGATGAAGAATATGTTTGGAATTGTGCAAAACTTGGATTGAAGTCTAGGCTCTTTCCCTGACTTTGTGTGCTTCGGTTAGTAACTTGCTTATCTAAGACTCAATCTCCTGAGAATAATAATAATAGTGCTTACCTCACAAGGTTTTATAAAGACAAAATGATACGATCCACATAAAGCACTTAACATATTAATTATTATATATAAAGTACTATGTACTTTTGTTTAAAGGAATGGCTTCATTCAGATAAAACTGACCTATAGTAAACTACACATATTTAAGTTGTACAATATAAGTTTTAACGTATGTATACCCTCATTAAACCATCTCCACAATTAGGAAAATGAACATACCCATCACCCTAAAGTTCTCATATGTCCTTTTCTCTATTTCTTTTGTTCTATTCTTCCCACTCTCACCACCCCCCTCAGCATCTCAAGAAACAACTTATTTTGTTTCTGTCACTATAGATTAGTTTTTATACTTTAGAATTTTACACTATGAAATCATACCATGTACTTTTTTAGTGTGGAAAGGTGGTCTAGCTTCTGTCACTCAACATAGTATTTTTGAGATTTATTGTGTCAGGAATTCCCAAACCACCCCTACCTTTGATGATCTTCTAGGATTCACAGAGCTTAGACTTAACATAAAGTCCTGCCCATGGCTATGATTTATTACACTAAAAGGATACAAAGCACACTCAGCGAAGGGATAAGGTATATAAGGCAAAGTCCAGAGGAAACCAGGTGCAAGCTTCCAAGAGTCCTCCCCCAGTGAAGTCACAGAACACAATTCCCCCAGCAACAAGTTACTACAATGCATATGAAATATCATTTACCAAGAAAGCTTATTAGAGACTCAGTGCCCAAGATTTTTACTGGGGGATAGTTATGTAGGCAGCCTCTACCTGGCATGGTCCAAAATTCCAGACTCCCAGAAGGATAGTAGGTGTTCAGCATGAACAATACTGCTGGCAAAAACAGTTTAAGTACGCTGAGCCATTCTTAATAGCTCTGGGAATGATGGGAACCCTCTCAAAATCCAAGTTCCCAGATGACAGCCAAAGACCACCCTTTTAAGCAGGGCCTATTAAGCATAGCAGTCACAGAGCTGCTATGTTAACTTTTTTATGAACATTTATTCATGTTGTGGCATGTCCATTCATTTTCATTGTTGAATAGCATTCCATCATGTATATATATATGTGTGTATATATATATATATATATATATATATATATATATATATATATACACACATACACACACACACACACACACATTTTCTAATTATCCTGATCCTCCTATAAGAATCATTAGATATTTCAGAGTAAAAAAAAAAAATCTATAAAGGCTTAGAGTCAAAGACAGAAGGCAAAGCCAGTAAGTGATTGGAGTTTTGACTTAAAAATTAATTCTTAGACTAATGGCTAACTGTGAATAACAAAGAAATATGAGCATACCCAGGGATGGAAAAAGTTAAAACTATGGCTAAATTTTGATTGAACTGTAAGTTAAAAAAGAGGAGGAGGAAGATCCCCTAAAGGGCCATTCAAAGTATCTAAATTTGCACTTACCAAAGCATGTAGTAATGTTTTAACAGCTGGAGTGGTTAAGCATTCTTCTGTTTTAGCAGTTTTAATAGCTGATGACAAGAGGGCAAGGTTAGACCCCCAGAGAGCTCGGCAGGCTCACGGCAACACCTGAAGTGAGTGAGAGTCTGTTTTGATGAACTGAAACAGGGTCTTCTGAAGAACAGAAATGTTTAATAGACTGCTCTATATATTTAAATTAATGTGGATTTGCCCTTTATTTAATCTTGACCAGCAGACTCCACAAAAGCTCTAAGCAATAGTACTGAAATTGCTACAATATGAAAATGGAAGTAGATCATCATCAATGAACACGTATCTCGTGCCTACAGCATGGGAGCACACTGGTTCTGTGTTCACGCAGGTACCACATAAAGCAAAATAGGTATTTGGCCATAAAATTTAATAGAGATTTAGCAATTATCTGGTCCATTCAGCCAAAAAAAGAAGGCAGTTTGGAAAATTGAGAAACTGGATTAGGAGTCTGCTCTCCTATTTCTTTCTTATGTAAATTCTTCACCCTATTATGCCCACTCATCTACAGACTTCCTGTTTTCAATGTCTTTTATCTTTCACAGGGGCTGAAAAAGCAAATATGATATAAGGATCCTCCCAGGAGCACATTCTCCAGTAGGGCAGGTGTAATACATTCTCCATGTAACTATGAGAACAGAATGCTACATTTTAGAGCTGTGGTACTCAAACTTTAGCGTCCATCAGAATGCCTGGGGGGGGCTTGTTAAACCCCAGGTTGCTGAGCACCACCTCCAGAGTTCTGATTCAGTAAGTCTGGAACAGGGACCAAGAATTTGCATCTCTAACAAATACCCAGGTGTTACTGATGCTGCTGGTCCACACTTTGAGAACAAGTGTTTTAGAGGATGACAGAAATAATACTCTCAGCCCAGGCTATTCGAGATAGCTTCATTGAGAAAGTTATGCACAAATTGGGTCTTGAAGGACAGAAGATTGCAACATGAGAAATAAGAGAAAGAGGGTATTAGAAATTAAAGTAATGTGCTAATTAATAAGCTAAGACTGTAGGAACTTTTCCCTACCCTCACGCTATTGTGGTCCTTAAAGATCCAAGAATAAAACACAGGAATGAAGATATGCCCGTTTTCACATTACTTGAAAATTTTAACATAGCAAACTTTCAAAGGAGTTCCCTCAGATCCTAATTTTGCAATATCTTCATTTAATCTCTTACCTCTTTTGCTACATCTACCACAATGGCAATCTATATTGAAAAATGAATAAGCATTATTAACCAAAATGCTAGAGAAGTTGTTGGGGGCTTTTCTTGTCCAGGGCCTAATTTTGTTCTTTGACAACCACAGTTACGAACTCCATTTCAGTCTCCTCTGACAACATAATAATTGAAGCCTTTTATGTCTTTTTCTATTTTCTGGAATACTTATAGTGAAAAAAGAGACAAAAATACTTTTTAAAAGAAATATTAAAATATTAATTAGAAGTCCATACAACAATATAGATTAGCACAATGCAGCTTATAACACAAGTCTTTAAAACAATTTGCTGGAGAAGCAACAACAAAAGAACCAGAAAAAAAAATGGCATTATGCAAATGTTATTCAGGGTTACCGCATCTTGGGGAAAAAAAATCTAACCTTTGGTTCAGTTTCATAAATAAAGACATAGAAAAGGGTTTTAAAAATTCTACTCTTTACTTTGTAAAAGCACTTTTCACCCTAATTCTGACAACCAAGTGCCCTCAAAACAAAGCCATGGAGAATAAAATGTTTAGAGAAGAATGACTGGTCATGTTTGGCCAGAGCCTAGATATGACTCTAGGAATAATAGAAAATAAAGCCAAAAAGGTAAGTTGAGGTCATATTATATATAAGACTTGGTATGTCTGGAAAGAATAACCAAACTATACCCCTACCAAGGGAATGTTATCATCTCCCAGAATGACAGCCACCTGAAAGAGAGTCTTTCAGGACAGGAAAGGAGTAAAAAAACTGTTATCACTATATTCGTCTACTCAGGCCTGCTCTTTCCTTTTGGAAACTGTTCCTTTACTATTTCATGTGATTCTGTTAGGACTGTCAGTCACAGAGCCTGGCCTGGCCACTGGCTGTAAGAATGGAGTGAAGAACTGACCTCTCACTGCCTTCCATGCTCTAAGCCTCAGTGGGCACATTACCTAGTCAGGGACTATTCAGACTATTCATTTCCTTCCAAGAGAATGCTACAGAAAATCTGGGAAAAGAGCACCTCCTTTTGACTTTTGACTGTGGGATATGAACTTAACGCTGCCATCAGCATTAAGAACACAAAGAGAAACAGAGTCTAGAGATGGTGACAAAGAGAAAGGCCTGACACCATCCTTCAAGATCTCCATCTAGCAGAGGTGACCCCGAAGCTACCGTTGAACTTCCCATCTTTGTAAGCCAATAGTTCTCCCTTTGTCTTCCTTGAGTTTGAGTTGCTTTCTGTCATGGAAAGTTACAAGAAAAATTAGGTAATAATAAACTTATGCCTGTTTTGCAAATAGTTAAAAAAGAAAAGCTATACTATGAGTAAATCTGTGGGAGTCTTGCTCAGGAAAGTCACTTCTCAGCCTGAGTTGTGGAATAGGCAAACACTTTTGGGGTATTCTTAGAAAACTTATTCCCTTTTGTGTGGTCTGAGGGGGTTACTGAAGTTACAAGTAAAAAGGAAAGAAAGATAAAGAGAAGGAGGAAGGAAGGAAGAGGGGAAGAAGGGAAGGAAGTAAAAACAAAAGAAACACTGAATTCAAATCAAAATCCAAAGTCTAATTCCAGGCAATGGCTGCTAAAGTGCTTTTTGTCTGTCTAAGGAGCCCAATTTTCTTCAGAGATTAACGGCTACATGCAAATAATATAAGACATAAAATGGTGCCACCAAGTCTGTTTGCACGTTTATCAACACATATTTCAATTTGAAAGACTGTCACATCCATTATAATCAAACCAGACCTACAGATTGACCTATTCGCAAATTACACTTTTTACAGCAAAGTGTCTTTGTGCCAACTTAGGAGCAGTATCTCCCACCCCATCCAAAAACCATCCCACAACTCTGTTCCCTCCCACCTTCCTGCGACTGACATTATATTGATTACAGTTCAATTTCCCTTTCAACTTCTGTCCCAATTCCCTTGCAAGTCCAGTAAACATCAAGACTCCTAGTCACAAAACACTTCAGCATGAAAGTGTGGGTCCATCAAGCCCTGATAACCTCTCTGGCTGTAAGAATAATACAATGGTGGCCTTCTTGAACTGCTTCTATCAGTTTCTATTAAATTTATCCTTCAAAGCTGTCAAGCCACTCATTTCTCCTTCCTCCTATAGAGAGTGCCAGTAGATTGGGGGCAGCAGGAAAGAAATGGAAGGCGTGGGGTAGACGAAGAGTGTGGAAGGGATGGCAGAGATGGGCTGCCTTGGGAGGAAGGGTATCAAACCCTCAGTGACCTGTGTGTGACGACCACAATCACAGAAACTTCACTCAGTCTCACCAAGGCTATTAGGAGCTGCATTTCCAGGTTGCATCTCACTGCTCAGAAAGATAACTGCCTTGCAGACTTCAATATACCTTGAGAGAATTAGATTTTTCTAAGCCAAAGATTGAATTCCTCCTGTTTCCCCCCTTCCTTACTGTAACTAGGGCCTCAATTTTATTTTCCTTGTGCACCAGGCAAATGACATCCTGCTAAGTCTGCCAGAAGCAGGGAGTACTGAAATACTAGGATCTGTGATCTTGCTTGCCAGCCTGCTTGCTTTGCTTACCTATTTCCATGAAAGGAGATGCAGGAGAAAGCCTTAATCAGAAAAGCTATATAATGAAGTGTTCTCTGCAGCTTCCAGGGGCAATCCGAATCAGAAAAGTGTGGCTTTTACTTTTAATCCTATACAATTTGCCTTGATGCATTACAGCTAATTGTAATTGTTTGCTGGATAGAGGGAGCACTGAGAGGGGGAAAATTTGTTGCTAAGCCCTTAAGCAATCAAATGTCATCGTAAGGGTAACGTACAAATCAACTTTTGCAACTTCACCATCTGCAGATAGCCTGTCCTCCATGAAACCAGCTAATTTCCCAAACAGAGCGTGCTCTGCCCTCCTGTGTGCTCCCATGACACTCTATTGCCACCTCCACTATATGATTTGCCACTTTGTGTTACACTTCCCTGTTTGCATATCTATCTGCTCTCCACTACACTAGGAGTTCCTTAAAGCCAGAGGCTATATTTTTTGTTTATCTTTATCTTCAACTCCTGTATAATGTCTACACATGGCTGATATGCCACATATCTGGACTGAATGAATGAGGAGACCTAAATCAATTTCTCATATATTCCTTGCTGAAGGACCATAAATTTGTAAGCGAAGATGTTTTTCCACTCTGGAAACTAAATCAAACACACACACACACACACACACACACACACACACACACACACACATACACACAAATGTAATCAATAAATGCATATGTGGCAAGGACTCTTTTTAATGTATTAATCACTTACAAAAGAAAATAGTAAAGTAGCAAATGACATTCACATCAGCATTGTCAGCTCAGAGGTTTAAAAAAATGTTCTCTAGCAAATCTCAAAACATCCTGTTAGGCTAGGTGTACCTGTCCCCTCACCTCCTCCAGGGGGCCATACATGGTGGAAACATACTCAGTGAAATGCCTTTGAAGGTCTGAAGATCAGCTGGTGCAATGGGCATCACGTGGTGCCGAGGCTGTTCCCCAAATTCCAGAGCACTGCTGACCAGGGCAAAGGGCCCAGGCCAGGGAAGAGGCCACAGACCAATCACGCTGTACAGTACTCACCTGGCCCTTGTGAGCCTGTCTCCACAGACTGCAGCTTGCTCCTTTACCCATTTAGATTGCTTTGTTTTAAGCTTCCCAAAGAAAAGGAACCTACCCTGCTTTATAAATTGGGAAATAAGACTCAGAGAGGAGTGTGACCTTTTTCTTCTCATACCAAATCCACACAAGGCAACAGCTCTAGAGCAGGGGCCGGTGCTCAGTGGGTTCCCTTTGTCCTGCACTGGCTCCTGCCACCCTCTACCCTGTAAGAGCCAGCCCTGTGCTTAAGGGGACAGCAGGCCACTTATCTTCAGTTCTCCTGGCATGATTCTCAGGTGGTTCGGCCCCTGTTTTTCCTCATCACCCAACCCTCTTAGTCCCTGGGCCTTCCAGGTCCCTATATTTTTCTTCCCTCCCCAGAGACTGGTTCTTGATGCTTTACTGACAAAGGTCTGAAAGTGCAAAGGTCTGAAAACATAAAATCTTCACCTAAAGCCTGATATTTTAGCTCTAAAATTCCCAGGAGATTGAGAAGGATTAAGAGTTAGTAGGGCTTTCTGAGAATTCCTGAAATAGCTCAGGGACTCCAAGGAAGGGTGTCACTAGATTTGGCCTTAGTCTTCCAGACAGGCTACTCTCTAAGACCACAGGACAAGGGTAAAAACTGAAAATGTAGTAGGATTAGAGGGCATTTGCAGTAACATATAGGTCATAGGTTAAAAAAAGCAGACAAGGAGTGGAGGAATTAGTCAAGGAAACACCAGTGACCCCAAAACAGGAAATGTCTGTTCTGCCAGACATTTCCTTTCTCTTATTATAGAGTGAGCATGTACTTTCTTATCAGGGAGGCATAGGTCTTTTCATTCATTCATACATTTATTCAACAAATATTGCTCAAGCAGCCACTATACACCGGGCATTGTGCTAAATTTGGCTTCTAATTCTCACTTGGTAAAATAGTTTATTTAGAGGCATAAATGCATGAGAGAAGAGCACATTAGAACTTTGAAATGCAGAAGCAATATATGTTGCAGTTGATGTTCGCACTCTGGAATGAGCTAAACCCTGGTTCAAGTTCAGGCTGTGACACATCATAGCTGTTAATTGATCTCCTTCAGCCTCAGTCTCCTCTTCTGTAAAATGGAGATTATGATCATTATAATCTCAAGCCCTTGTTGCATAAATTAAATGAGATAATGATTACAAAGTACTTTAGCTCACTTTTGGGAGCAGAATAAACATGCAAGACATATTAACAATTATTATTTGAATGGGGAGGCAAAATCTGAACTAGAAGTAATGCTTTCCCCTAAAAGGCAAGGGTGGAAGGAAAGTGATACATTTCAATAGCATTCATTTTATAGCAGCAGAGAGTGCCTGTGAAGTTTAGCAAAGGAAAGAAAACAGAGATGAGAAATCAACACACATAATAAATGTTTTGGATTATCTTTGGACTCTGATTAATTATATTTCATTAGCACAGAAAACCAGGAATTGTTAGAACAGTGCCTCTCAAATTTAATGTGTATGAATAATACCCTGGGGATCCTATTAGGATACGGGTTCTAATTCAGTGGGTCCAGGGTAGGGCCTGAGATTCTGCATCTCTAACAAGCTCCTGGTGGTAGTGTGATGCTTGAGTAGTAGCAAGGGGTTGGATAAAATTAGAATTGAAGCTGTATTTACATATATATGTAAATGTGTGTGTAGTTTACTGCTACATAGCCTATATTGTATGCATATATGCACATATGTCATATGTGTATGTATACACATATTCCCACATGTTAGCAATAAACTTGTAGCTGAGATTCCTGTTTCTTGCTTTGGTTCTGCCACAAGTGAGTGGCATGGCTTAATTTCTTCTTATCGTTTAGTTTCTTCATGTTTGAAAATGATGGTATTGAACACTGTTTTCCACATTTCCTTCCAGCTTTAGCTTCCTATTTGAACTTTTTTCTGCTGGGGGGAAAAGAGAAATTTACTTATAATTGCATGGGATTTAAGAGACATAGAGAAAGTAATTTTTGATCCTCAGATATTCTGTTCATCTACCCCTTAGGAAAATCCTCATGGAGACCACTGCTCTGGAGTCATTTGAAATGCAGAAAATGTAACATGTTTTTTCTTATAACCAAAATATAAATGCCAATGAAGGGAATACATATAGATATTTAGAAAAACAGCACTAGATTTTTCATTCAAAAGAATTCAATTAGGCTCAATGTCATCAACAAAGCCAAAAGCATTCAGCTCCCTATTTTTAACAATTCTAAGGAACTTGGGGGGAGTGGACAAGGAGGGAAGTGCAGCAAGAACCTTTCAAAGCACCACAGAAAGAAGTCACCTTGGCAAATATTCCTGCTCCAAGCACCTCTCCAGCCAGTGTAAACACTTAGACACACTTGTTCCTGAAACACAGCTATGCAAATTGTTCACATTTTCTTCTTACAAGTTCTGTCAGGTCTGTATTATTTATGAGCTAACCAACTTCATAGCTAGCCTTTCACCTTGTCATATTTGTCTGCATTTTCAGAGCAAATCTAGTCTGCCTAACACCTTTCCTGGCTCCATTGTTTGACATGAAAATAGGGCCATTAAAAGCATTGTCTCTGATATGAAGGGAATGGTAACTAGGCAAAAGGATTATACTAATGATGAGAGAATCAAGACCATTCTCAAATCCGTTGACCTTCTGTTTTCTTTCTTTCTTAAAAAAAAAAAAAAAAAAAAACCTTTTTCAGACACTGCGAAGTATTTAGATGCATCTACAAAATAAAAAAAATGGGGTGAATATTTTGACTAGTTTTTTAACCAGAAAAAAAAAAGACTTAAAAGACACTTGAGGTGACCTTGCCCAGATTGTCTGCACAATCCCTTCTCTTAGCCGTAAAATACCTCACTTCCAGCACACTGTTAGTACTGACCTAGGCTATGGTTGGCCAGCCAGGTGCACGGTGCTCGCTAATTTTGCACAGATACAATATATTTATCCATTTCAGAGGTTGTGTTAAGAATCAACATGCCCTTCACTGTGTGAAGAGTAATAACAAGAAGAGAAGCAGAGGATTTGATTTTTTCCACCATATTAATAGTAGATATTTATTCCAAAATTTAAATGAGTTCTTCTTTAAGCACTTGGAGCTACAGACATATTTGAGATTTGAGTCATTAAAAAGTCTAATGATAAATGGGACTAAATGAGAGGTGTGGCTAAATTAGGCATATCAATACATGTGCACATAATTACACAGAATATGTACATATAATTTGCCTTTAACAGTATTACCATCTATACCTGAAATTCCCACATGTCCTCAAACAAGTACCGCTTTGTGATGTCATGCCTTTAATGGAGCCCTGTTTCCATGGGGACATTAGCACTCCTTCTCAGAATAGCATTTAGTTCTGACAATTGAAGAAGCTGGAGAATTTCAATTACATTAATAGACTTAATACCTTCCAGCACCTACAAATTTGAAAATTATCAAGTTCTGAAGCATTGCCATTGTGCCTGAGAAGACGCTGACATCTGGCCATGTTTCAAAGAAGTGCATGTAAACAAATAAATATCTATTCAATCCTTAATCTTCCAATAGCCTGTAACATGGAAGTATATATTGCTAGGTCCTTTCTACCCAAGAGCAGCTAAGTAGAACCCATTAACTCATTCACTGGTTCATTCATTCAATATGTATATTTTGAGTGCCTTGAAACTGTCTCCAGTGCCCAGCATAGCCCATAGCATCTAAACTATATATAAATATATATTTTATATGTATATTATATGTATTAATATAATATCAATATATATATTTCTTACCCTCAATGACCTTGAAGTACAGTGGATAATTATTACGTGTTAAAAGATGGAAACACCAAGATATACTATGAAGAGAAGTAGAAATTGGAGGACCAGGTGGATTCAGGGAAGAGGAGCAAGTGAGGGTCTCTGGCAAGACTTCAAAAGCAAAGAGAAGATGGTCCGCCATCAGCCAAAGCAATTAAATTCCTCTCCTCCCTCTGACCACACTAAAGAGCATTTAACACTCATGATGGTCTCAGGTCAAGAGTATATTAAATAGTTAACATCTATGCACCCTCCAGCTTTCCACAAGGGGGTGTGGGGGAAACACGGAGAAATCACAGCTCAAGCAACCAGAGAATCAAGGTCAGATCCACCAGAAGTGCAGCCATACTGGGCAGAGCTAATGGTTCACCTGCGACAAAGATGGGAGGCATTTTCTGGTTATTCCCAATATGTAGTGCTTGCCATAGAGGCCAGGCAGCATCCCACAGTATCTCACAAGCCTATCTAGGTCTCACTGCCCAATGGAATGGAGTATAATAGAATCAACTTAGAAGACTGAGGTCCCCTTGGAATTTTCAGTGCCCATACATCCACTTAATGTTTGTTATATAGCATTTTCCATTAGCTAAATCTCCACATATACTCTATGGTAAGAGTGCTTATTCTATATGCTGGACATTTCCGAGGACTGCTGGTACAAAAGAAAGTAAGGCAGAATTGTGTTGAAGAAGAGAAGAAATAATAAAAGATCCCTTCTCTGCCTGACTTCAAAGCCCTGGTGATTTGAGCAAGGTAAAGTGGTTCAAAATAAGTCCCACAAGGGCCCTGGCCCTGCAGGACAAGTGAGCAAATTTCAGAATGTTTAGACTGTTACTGTACTTGTAAAAAAAAGCCAACTGCATTTCTCACTTGGTTGTACTTTTCTGAAGAGTCAATACAGTGTGAAAGTTAAGGCCTTGGTTTCTGCAAATAAATAACCTTGTTCTAATAATATTACTTCCCAGCTTAATAACTTAATATCTACATGATCTTGATCTTGCACATTAATCTTCCTAAGCCTTGGTTTCTTCATCTGAAAATTGGGCTAAGAAAAAATAGCCCATTCATACTGAGTGTTTTCTCTGTGCTGGGCACTATGATACTTTTAAACATTAACTCATGTAACCCTTTCCACACCTAATAAGAAAGATACTATTATTACTATTACTACCACTTTGCAGATGGAAAAACCTATGCACAGAGAGATTGAGAACTTTCCTAGGATCACATACGTAGTAAATGGTGGGGCTGAGATTTGAGGTGAGGCAATTGGGATCTATAACCTGTACTATGAATCACTATACTGAATTCCTAAAATAATATCACCTTCCTCATTAAGAAGCTTATTTGAGCTATCTATATGTATTAGTCTACTAAGGTTGCCATAATAAAACACCACAGACTGGGTGGCTTAAACAACAGAAATTTATTTTCTCACCTGGAAGTGAGAAGTCCATCAAAGTGCCATCATATTTGGTTTCTCATGAGGCCTACTTCCTGGTTAGCAGAGGACAGCCTTCTTGCTGTATCCTCATGTGGCTCTTCCTCTGTGCTCATGCATGGAGAGAGAGAGAGAGAGAGATCACTGGTGTCTCTTCCTCTGTGCTCATGCATGGAGAGAGAGAGAGAGAGAGATCACTGGTGTCTCTTCCTCTGTGCTCATGCATGGAGAGAGAGAGAGAGAGAGATCACTGGTGTCTCTTCCTCTGTGCTCATGCATGGAGAGAGAGAGAGAGAGAGAGAGAGAGAGAGAGAGAGAGAGAGAGAGAGAGAGAGAGAGATCACTGGTGTCTCTTCCTCTCATAAGAACACCAGCCCTATCAGAGTAGAGGTCCTGCCCTTATGACCTCATTTAACTTTAATTACCTGCTTGAAGTCCCAATCTTTAAATATGGTCACATTGGTGGTTAGAGCTTCAACATATAAATTTGGGAGGGGACACAATTCAGCCCATAATACTATATAAAGAATTCAGCATAGTAATTAATACACATAAGTATTCACATGTCTCAGTCCATTCAGGCTGCTATAGCAAAATGTCATAAACTAAGTGGCCTATAAACAAAAGAAATTACTCACAATTCTGGAAACTGACAAGTCCAAGGTCAAGGTGCCAGCAGATTTGGTGTCTGGTAAGGACCTGCTTTCTGGTCATGGATGACATCTTATCGCTGGAAGGACCAGTCAGCTCTCTGGAATCTCTTTGATAAGGGCACCAATCCCATTCATCAGGGCTCTACTCTCTTAACTTAATCACCTCTCAAACGCCCCCCATCTCCTAATTCCATCACATTGGTGATTAGTTTTCAACATAGGAATTTGGGGGGGACACAAACATTCAGACCTTAGCACATAGTAAGCACTCAACAAATAGTAACTATTGGTATTTCATGAACTTATTTGACAAACTCCAAAAATTATCAAGTTTGGTAGAAAGATATGGAAATCAGAAATTAGAAATATTTGAGATTGCTAATGCCAATTGAGCAAATCACTTCATTTCTATGCACCTGCTTTTCTTAAACTGTGAATTATAATACAACCATCATCACATATTAGCACGACCATGTGTTTATAGTAATATTCTTACAGAAATAATAGAGTCCAAGAAAGAGAGCTCCTTTCGTAGGAACTATTATTTTGTTGTTGTTGTCTTGGGGGTTTTTGTTTTGTTTTGGTTTTGGGTTTTTGCACCAACTACTTATATCTTGGAGGCTCTAGTAGTTCCTGTGACCTTTGTCCCTGCATCCCTGCAGATACCTACAATCCTGATTCATGGGAAATTCAGGCTATCTTCTTCTGTTGGGCCATCTGAAGTTTGTCCAGGCTACACATCTATATCCCAGCACTTCCCTTATTGTTCTTCATTTCCAGTGAAGGGCTCATTATAAATGGGCCTCTTGTGAAGTTTGTTAAATATGCTGCAAGCTCATAATCTATATAATCCCGATTGTTGCTATCTTTTCACAGAGAAAGTCACCATGCAGCACTTTAACTCGAGGTGGATAGGATCAAAGAGATCTACTAAGATTCTACTTTTAATGTATTTTATTTCTTTTAATCCCCTCTTTTCCAATCTGCTTTATGATTGATTACACTAACTCAGGTCCCAACTGAAAGTTGGTAATTCTGGGCTCTCAGGAAAGAGGGATAAATAATCTCTCCATTTATAAGGATGAATATATAAGATGTACCTACTGTAATTCAGGTTTTCCCACGATCTCTCTCACTTTTCTCTGCTGAAAGTTATGTCCTGCCTAAGATTGATTTCCTAATGAATTACATGTAAATGTCAGTTCCCTCTCAGTAGTGGACACTCATGATGTCTTCCTTCATATGAAGATGAACTCTATCTTAACCTCAAGGACTTCAAATTATTGTAAGAAACAATATGATGAGGTCGTGAAAATATTTTTCCAAGAGTTTTTTAAAAGTGTATAAACTTCTAGTGTGGGGTAGATATGGTATTATATTACCTGCATGTGGGCCAGAGGACTTTGAAGGGCATTGTTCTACCCCAAGATAACCACAAAGAACATCCATCTGAGGGAATAGATAAATGAGCCTGGTATCCAGCCAGATCTTTGCTCACCAACCTTTGAACCCTTAGGGCTGTGTCTACCTGGAAGAAAAGCACTTTTTTTAATGTGCACAAAAGTACCACAGGAGTTAAGGGGGCCCTGCTCCAACCCTACATGTCTTTGAGTTTAGATTTTGTTCACCCCACTTTTCAATTTGTTATAACAAGTATTCTATTCTATAACAATTTAATGAGTATCATTACATGCCATGGTTAATGTCCTCCTTCTTCCTGAAATATGTGAAATTATTAGTGCTATTTAGGAGCTCTGATTCCAGAGCATCATTCCAAACTAAATCAAAGTAATCTCTGTACCTATGGCTTAAGGAGTGAGAACAGTTCATAGCATTAAATATTATCAAGTCATCAAAAGCATTTTTTAAATATGCAAACTAAGAAACATTTCTACATCTGAATGTTGATGTATCATAACATCATGTGTGTTTATTATATATTTTGAGTTCTCCTAGCTATATTTCTTCCCCAAATACCATTACCTTAAAGCAGCCACTAGGTGAGGAGTCAGAACACCTGAATTCAAGCACTGGCTTTACAACTTGACACACTTTTTGACCTTGAATGAAAGTCACTTGAGTTCTCAGGGCATTTCCTTCCCTTTGAGCCACATGAACAGTGAAAGAAAAACTAGCCTCTGACTCCACAGGGATGTTGTAAAAATAAATGAGATGTAGGTCTGTAGTCACTTTAAGCTCTTAGGAATGAAAAAGCTTAAAGAGATATAAGGTTTCAGTAGTTATTCTTTATTTTTTCAGCCTTACAAGTGAGAAATGTTCCACCTTGGTAAGTTTTGAAGAATACGGCCTGACTGACTACTCCCCCTGCTCCATAGCTTTGTCTCTTCTACATTTACAAAGTTGACTGTAATTCTGACTGTTGACTCAGTGAAATTAATAAGGATCTGCCATATCCTCAGGCAACAAAGAAGAGTGGTCACGCTCAGTGTGGGATGAATTATCTGCCACCAGTTGGACATCACACAATACATGCCCCTACAGTGGCTATTTTGAAAAAAATGTCTCTAATGAAACAAAGAAAGTGTTACATTGCAGAAAAGAGGAAATTACTAGGATAGAGTTCCCACATAGGATATTGATCTGACAGTCTAGAAGTGCAGAGGTAGAAAACTTCCAACACTGTCTTTTAGGAAAACAAGAACTACATTTTGCCAGTGTCAGAGGGATACTCTCTCCTAATGCCAAGGTAGTTGTGAAAGAGAATCACAAATAACCAGCTAAAGTTCCTCATATTCTCCCCTGCCTCAGGATGAAGAGTCTGACAGGTGATACCCTAAGAGGGCAGCATAATCCATGGAGCTCACATAAAGTCTTCTGTGGCTTCGATCCCATCCTGACATTCAGTAGAAAAGTTGACACCCATAAATTAAAGGAAAATATTACAGTGAAGAGATAATTACAATAGGTAGCTGTAACTGAAGATGTGTTTTGGAAAAAATTAGCTCAAAAGACACATTCCTATGCCAGCATGGATTTCTAAGCTAGTGGATCAAGCTAACATCTTTGTCTTAATCTCAATGGGGCTGACTTACAGGCTGACTTACAGGCTTTGACTATCTTCCTTTACTCATTCCATAAATATGCATTGAGCACAGTAATGGAAATTGCTTGTGGTGTCTCCAAATCTATTCTCACGTCCTGTATTAGTCAGAGTTCTCCAGAGAGATGGGACCAACAGGATACATAGAGATAGATATATGAGAGGGGATTTATTAAGGGAATTGGCTCACATTCTTAAGGAGGCTGAGAAGTCCTGCAATAGGCCATCTGCAAGCTGGAGCCCCTGGGATGCTGGTAGTGTGGCTCAGTCTCAGTCCAAAGGGCTCAGAACCAAGGAAGCTGATGGTGTAACTCTCACTCCATGGCCAAAGGCCTGAGAATCTGGCAGAAGTTGGCGGGGAGCAGTGGGGGTGGGAGGTGCTGATATAAGTCCTGGAGTCCAAAGGGCAAAGAGCCTGGAGCTCTGATGTCTAACAACAGGGGAGGAAGAATGTATCCCAGCTCCAGCAGCCATATTGACATATTCTCCTTTTCTCTGTTTTTGTTCCGTCCAGGCCCCCATAGAATGGATGGTGCCTGCCCACACTGAGGGAGGACCTTCCTTACCTAGTCCATTCAGGCTCACATGCTAATCTCCTCTGAATACACCCCATGGATACACTCCAAAATAATGCTTTGCCAGGTCTCTATGTATTCCTTCATCCAATCAAGTTGACACCTGAAATGAACCATCATACCTCCTTCCTGAGCTAATAGCTGTCCAGCTAGAAACTAAATTTTCTAGCTGATCTTACAGGAGGTATGGTGACTGAAGTTTGCACTAATGGGAAATGAATGGAAGCAATCAGGGCAACTTCTGTATCACTTACTTTAAAGAAAATCCTTGACCTGGACTTCTGCTCTCTTGTGCCTGCTTAATGAAAATGGCAAAATCAAGCCTATCTGTCTGCCATGGACTATGATGTGAGAGAGAAATAAATATCTGTGTTCTGAAATCTCTTTGTCACATCAGCTTAGCCTGCACCTTTACAAGGAGAACTGCCTTCTGAGTACTAGATCCTGTACCACATGCTGAGGATTCTACTTAGCAAAACACATATGGTACATGTCCCTATGGAAAGTATAATCTAATGTCTACCCAGTCTCCTGTCTCGGAACAAAACACTATAGGACAAGTGTTATCATACTCAACAATCAAAATAAAGCAGGGCAGAGAGCAAGAGTATAGGAGTGGATAAGAATCTGGGCTTCAGTACCATGCAGTTCTGAGTTCAAGCTTTTGCACTATCTTTACTAACCATATGCTTGGGCAAATCACTTTGGTAAATCTCATTATTGTTCTTGTGAATCGGGGATAATATAAATAATAATATGTACCTAAAAATTGGGATGATAATAAAAAAAAAGCATGTTTATAACTTAAAATTGGACTTGAGTTTACCAAGTGTGATTATCAGAGTTCATTCCAGCCCATATTACATGAGGCAGGTATCATCATTCCCACTTTGCAGATGAGAAAACTAAATCTCAGAGAAAACACTACTTAGTAAATGGCTGAGTGAGAATTTATTTCCAGGTTTCTGATTCCAAAGCCCATACTACTGCACCAGATATATCACAATCAGGGCCAATAATCATTGCTCAGCTATTAATCCAATGACGGCAATTCTTCAAGGTTGTATCACAGATGTCGATTTCTTTCCACTGCCTACCATTCAGGTAAAACCCTTGTGAGAGCAGGGTTTCTAGCTCTAGACTTCAATGGACAAGTTAGCACCCTTTTCTGTGTTCCCATGGTACTTTGTATGTCTGTCATAATTCAGCTAACACTATCTTATAATTTTTTGCTTATCTAATATCCCCAATAGAGTGTGAGCACTTGAATTAAGGACTGTTTCTTAAATATCTCTGCCCCAGGACTTAGTATGATGCCTGGTATATACTAGGCACTCAATGCATGATTGTCATAAATAATTGCCATGTGAATAAATTATTGGACATTAAAATCTGGAGTGTAAATAAAGAAAAACCTGCTGACTAAGGTAGTTATTTGTTTGATACAAAGGAAATGGATGGGGGCATTCAGTTTTGAAAATAAATGAATGGCAATGAAATGTTTAATAAAATTGATCAAGCATAAGAAATTAATACATAGTAGCACCTTGATGAAAATGAGTATTTTCCAAAAGTTATTGGCCGATTGCTTTGACCTCAAAGACATAATAAATATTATACATCATCTGTAAGGGTCCAGCTCACAAAAGCATTTTTAACCTCAATTGAAACTGAAATATTATACAGTTGTGATAGAAAAATTATAGCAAGCAATATAGTGGAAACACCAAAAAGAAAAACAAAACAGAAAGATCAAGATTTTGTTCCTTAGTGAAAGTAGATTTCATTAGAGAGAGATAAGGAAGTAATTGTTGACTCTTAAAAACCCTAAATGCATTTACTATGCATTTTTCAGTGGCTTTAGAAGTTCAAGGCACTGGTCCTTTATTCTCCCTAATTCCACATCAAAGCTTCCAGCTTTCACTCTTTACTATAGAGATATTTCCAGCAATACTCTATACAGAATAGTCTGGATTAGCTGCTTTTTTCTCTCAAGTGTAACAAAGAGATGGAGACAAATCTTTCTAAGATAACTGGAAAAGCATTGGAAAAAAAAAATCTGTGAGTTTCATAAAGAAAGCTAAAGGCAAAGTAAGTAAACTGTCCAGAAAAATAGTGCCTTTGGTGAAATTTACTGACCTACAATGAGTAAGATATTAAGAAAATAAAGAAATGAGACAAAAGATTAATAATGCTTTTTTAAAAAAGAATAGGAAAATGTAGCAGGAAAAGACAATGATTAATAGCATTTTTCCATGCTGGCTTACAAATATCATCATCAGCCCAAGGAATTTTGTTTGTTATTAAGAACAAACTGGAAGTACAGAGACCTTATTGTGGGGGAGGAAAAGAGGTGTGGTACAGAATTTTCCATTTACATAAGTAGGTTAATTGCAACTTGATTTATTTTTAAATTCAGAGAAGCTGAACTGATGTCCTCTATGTCTGTAGAGAGAAGAATACAAAGAAATAATGCAAGATGGGTATTTAAATTTTCTGGAAATTGAAGAAATAAACTCCCTATATGGTATACATATAAAGGCTATTGTGGAAAACTGAGAAATCAATGTGGAAAATCCAAAACTAAGGGAGAAAGAATTTTGAACCTCTCATCTAAAAATTTGGTCACTGTTATAAGCTAAATTAATAAGTGAGGAATTCCAGAAAAATCTTCTAAGTTATCTACATGGCATTAGCACAAAGTTAGGCTTACTAGTTAAATGAGTAAGAGAAGAGAATTGTGTCTGCATCTTGGATAATGCTCAAATTCTCCTCACAACTTTCTCCCTCTCTGACTCTCTCTGCCCCCAGCCCCTCTTTCTCGGCATCACTGTAAAAACTGCATCAGCACCAAGGACAGCAGCTCTCATTTTTACGTAGATGTCAGTGACCACTAGAAACTGGGCATATCGATGACGCTCACATCAGGAGCTCTTTGAATTCAGATTACAAATCCTTGTAACTTAGTCACAAAGTTAAAAGCACCTGATCTGCAATACTGCTTTTCTTATTCAGAATATGATTATCTGTATTTATTAAAATAGCAGACATTTTACTAAGTTCTCAGAGTACATTTTTAACAAAACTGAGGATCAGAAACTACCAGACCTGGAAAGATCCTTCCAGAGTCTTCAGCCTAAGCTCCTGTTTGTAAAGATGAGAAGAATTAGGACAAGTGGTCACACACATTGCTCCTAAACAGACAAAAGTTGTGGGTTTAATAGAACTTGAGTCTGGATATTACGGTAAGTATGGTGCTTATATGTACTTAATTTTTTTTTTTAATCCTGAGGGGTTTGGCCAGGCGCAGTGGCTCACACCTGTAATCCTAGCACTCTGGGAGGCCAAGGCGGGCAGATCGTTTGAACTCAGGAGTTCGAGACCAGCCTGAGCAAGAGCGAGACCCCGTCTCTACTAAACATAGAAAGAAATTATACGGACAGCTAAAAATATATATAGAAATATTAGCCGGGCATGGTGGCGCATGCCTATAGTCCCAGCTACTCAGGAGGCTGAGGCAGGAGGATTGCCTGAGCCCAGGAATCTGAGGTTGCTGTGAGCAAGGCTGACGCCACGGCACTCTAGCCTGGGCAACAGAGTAAGACTCTGTCTCAAAAAAAAATAAAAAATAAATAAATAAATAAATCCTGAGGGGTTTTTTTAATTGGTTCATATTACTCAAAGATTTGGAGTTTTTATTTAACCATACTCCAATGATCATGTGTAACATGAAAAATGCCAAAACCAAAATGAGAAAATCTCACCCTTGACCCTAACATGTTCCCATTCCTTAACAATAATTTAACAATGGTATATCTGTTTATAGAATGAACTTTTTTTTTCAAAAACACAACCAATGGTTCCACACACCATCTGCCACATGCCAAGTGTTTCAAAAATATAAATGAAGTTTATACTTAACTTTTTGTCACAAAGAGGATTATATTACCTGGATTACCATTAGATACAAATTTAGTGGAAATGCATCTAGTAAGTTAGTGCATTCATGTTCTATTCAAGCATCACCTCTTCTAGGAAGCCATGCATGTGAAGTCTGAGCTATGTGTCCCTCCTCTTCACTTTCATAGGGCCTTATGCCTGACTATCATAATGCATTTAGCTCATTACATCAAAATTATTCCTTTAGGTGTCTGCCCGCCAGTTCTATAAACAACTTAAGGGAAAGTACAAAGTGCTTTCTATTCACTCATTCTCTATGTTCTCAAAATGTGCTACATGAACTACACTGTACTATACACTGGAGACATAACTATGATTAAGACATTATTCCTTACCTCAGAAAGTTTAAATTTGAATGAAGTGACAGAGAAAAGAAACTTACAATACTATATTATAAGAGAGAGTAAACAGGCTCCAATGTCTCACAGGTCAGGGTTTAAATCTTAATTCTTCCATTCTTAAAACACTGGGAAAATTAATTAGATATAGCTTAAAATGTGATGATGGTGATAATACCTATTTCTAAGAATTGTTTTAAAGATTAAATGATGATGATAAAAAAATTGTTCTTGGCCATAATAAGTGCTAAATAAATATGAGGATCTGCA
The DNA here is from genome assembly GCF_020740605.2 of Lemur catta. NCBI lineage: Eukaryota > Metazoa > Chordata > Mammalia > Primates > Lemuridae > Lemur > Lemur catta. Next base: position 19,684,517 of record NC_059128.1, read on the forward strand.
CAATGCTGTAATATAATATTGGTGGTGTGAGCAAAAATACTGACAAAACACAGAGGAGGGATGCATAGATTTATTACAGTTTTATCCAAGACTTAACTACCTCAGAGAGATATAAAAAGTGTGATAAATGTCTTAGAGATAATTATGAAATAAATCATTTTATTTAGCAAGAAATTGTTACTTGGTTAAGCGGATGTGGGCTGCAGAAGGAGAGTTATGGAAAACTTTCTGAAGGAAGTGGCATTTCAGTTAAGGAAGAAAAGATTAGTAGCATTAACCACTCAAGGAGGGGCAGAAGGCAATCCACGTGAGGATAGTGCTTTTTGCAAAGGCCTAGAGATAAGAAAGCACATGGTACTCTCAGGTAACCACAAGCAGTTCTGTTTAACTTTGGCATCGAATCAGAGGGATGCTGAGAGTGACCCAGGGTGAGGCTGAAGGACAAACAGTAGCCAGCTCATGAGAATCTCAGTTGCTCTGCCAAGTGGCTAGCACTGCATCCTGAGAGCAATTGATAACCACCACAGGGTTTTATTCATGGAAGTAATATAATAGGATTTACATTTTAGAAGGATAACTCAAACTGTAATGCAAAGAACAAATTAGGAGGAGGTGTAACAGTGGAGTGATGAGACCAGAAGACCCTTAGCTAGAAGACTGGTGCAATAATCTGTCAAACAGCTAAGGATGGCCTAAATATTTTGGACCCCCAAGCAAACAGCATCTGACACTAAATGGGTGCCTAATAAACCTTTGTTGAACTAACTGAATAGTAGGAAAGGGAACTAACACACCACAGTGAAAAAGAAGCAGCGCCTCTGCTATCTCCCAAAAGTCATTTATATCCATTTCTCACTTCTGCATCTTATGGAGCCCTATCAAATTAAAGGTTTTTAGATCCCTTTATGAGAGGAAGGTAGGGAGATAAAATAAGAAAAGTGTGATCACGAAATGTAATCACTTTATGTTACTGGAATTTAATAGTATTAAAATCCACTTTCATGCTAATTGTGGTGTTTTAGGTTTTATATGTGTGCATAATTTATGTTTCTTGGAACATGATTTGACTTACAATCTGTCCAAATCCATTAAATAGCAGAAGATAGTAGTGTGTATAAGTCTATTTATACCAATGCAAACACAAATGCATATTTCTACTTCCATATTTGTACATCACACCTAATTTAAAAAGAAAAGGTTACAATATTTTTTAAAAAGTATTCACTTAGATCCTCTAGATCTTTCACAGTGTTTATATCTGTCTTCATAAGTCTTTTTTTTTTTTTTCCTTCACTGTTCAGTTTGTTCACATTGGTGCTTGATATGGGATTCTCAATGCTCATGACCACAGCCAAATACATCTACATAGGGCATCCCCTCCTTGTGCAATCTATTACAATTCTGAAGGACTTTCAAAGTGCCCTGTGGCTTACGGTGGCTTCCCAAAGGCTCTGTGTATCTAATTTCCTCCTGAACCCCCATTTCTTGGCATCTGTGTCAGAACAGGTGTGAGTAGACATGGGCAGGTCCATGGAGCCCACAGTTCATTGCTGGCACAAGATAAGAGTTATCTTCCTGGAGGAGATGACTCTGACAATGTTTTCCAGGATGCCAACTTCCAATTAGTGTCATCTTTTGCTCCATGTCCTAGGGCAAAAGTCCAGTTTATAGTGAGTAGACTCAGGGTGTTCTGAGAGATAGGCACTAATGCCAGAAAAGACATTCATTTCAGCTTTTTTTCTGTAGTCAAGGAAGACTGGTCTGTCCACTGAAGACACAATCACTGCTGTCCAGTGTAAGGTCAGACCCTTATTCATGAACAAGGATGCTAATTTATTTTCCCACAATGAAGCCAAATGTGCTTCCAGATGTTGAGCTATGAAGCAATTATGATTGCTGCAAGCACATGGAGGTGGGGGAAGCAAGAAAATCCTACAGTTATGACTCACAAATTATCTTTGAGGGATCATTGTATTGGAGGAATATGTTGATGTAGACAGCAAGGCAAAACCTTTTGTCAACCAGACTCAGGATGGTCTTTTGACAGCCAACCTATTGTTATCAAAAAACATAAATTCTTGTAATAAATTTCCTAAAGACGATAGATTTCTCTCTAGATAACATGTGGGAAAAAAGTGAGAGGGGAAGGGTGATTTTCACAAGATTATGTTCACATGATACCATAACACTTTTAGTTGGGTCAATCAATGTCAAATATATTAAAAGATTATTGGATCAAGCCAACCAATCTGGGGTTTGTTATTGTTCTTGGGTTTTTTTATTTGTTTGTTTTTTCTGAATGAATGGAGTAAGCAATGGTCGAAAGGGTTACCCTGTGTAGACAGAGAGCCTTTGTAAAGGCCACTGTTTAAAAAGCAATCGTAGGCAAATGCCTGACACATGAGTTCAGTAAAAGAACTTACTCCAGGGACAAGCAAAGATGCTCATGGCTGCTGCTTTCTCTTACACAAAGAAGACTCCTTTCTAGTCTAGACCACTGGCCAGCTTTGGTCTACTCTTCCATGTCCTCATATCTGACTATGAAGACAATGTATCTACTTATTCATCAATAACCCTTGGTGAACACTCTCACATCTAATGTTGTACTCACATTATGGTCCTATACACCATTGCCTATGAATCATACTTCAACATTTTCCCCAATCCTTATTGTACCAATAGCAGCCAGGCCATTCTCTTGCTTTGCCTTCTCCAATGCAAAAAAAAAAAAAAAAAAATGGACATCAATAGTCAACTCTTGTGCAAAAACCAATTTTAGATATGGAGCCTCTTCAGTGTTAAAATATTTGGCAACTCTTCACCTTCTTAAGTATCACCTAAAATCTCATCTGAATTCTACCCTCTTTCAGCAAAATACAAGCTGAGATATGAGAACAAGAATTTTATGAGTGAGGCAGTGTGGGGTAGCAGAAGGAACATGGGCTTGGGAACCAGACAGGCTTGATTCTGAAAGCCACCTTTCCATTATACACTTTACCGCTATGAAGGCTTATGCAAGTTACTTGAACGCCTCCTGCCTCAGTTTCCTCATCTGTAAAAATGAAGATTAAATTAGAGTAAACATATAGGGACATTAAGCAGAGGCTTTGGAATATAGAATCACTTAGTTGATTTTTTTTAATTTTTGATAAGGAAGCTGAGTTCCCAAGCAGTGATGTTAGTTTTATTCAAATACAGGTAAGTGTCAATGATGAGGATGCCTTCTGAGAACTGCATCATTAGGCAATTTCATCATTGTACAAACATCCTAGAGTATATTTAAACAAACCTAGATGGCTTCGCCTACTGCATACCTAGGCTACATGGTATAGCCTATTGCTCCTAGACTATAAATCTGTCCAGCATGTTACTGGACCGAATACTCTAGGCAATGTTAACACAGTGGTAAGTATTTAAAATATTTAATCTATCTAAACATAGAAAAGATCCAGTAAAAATATGATATGAAAGATTTTTTAAAAATGGTGCATTTGCATAGGGCATTTACCATGAACGAAGCTTTCATGACTGGAAGTTGCTCTGGGTGAATCAGTGAGTGAGTGCCTAGATTATTACTGTACACTTCTGTACAACTGTCAGCTCAGAGGTTTGTTTACACCAGCATCACCACAAACACACAAGTAATGCATTGCACTATGACATTGCTCACCAGCATCACCACAAATACGCAAGTAATGCATTGCACTACGACATTGTACACCAGCATCACCACAAACACAAAATTAATACACAGTGCTACAACATTACAATGGCTATGACATCACTAAGTGATAGGAATTTTTCAGCTCCATTATAACTTTGTGGGACCATAGTCTTATCGGTCTGTTGTTGACCCAAATGTCATTATATGTGGCTCATGACTATATAAGCAAAATGTAGTAAATTATATTTTCCAAAAATAGCCGCAGCAATATCTTCAGTTGCATTTGCTCTTCCAGCACCTTGCCACAGAGCTGCAGTCTGTTTCCTTTCCCCCAATCTAGGCAGAACTCTGTGACTTTCTGGACAAATATAGTATATGATACACAGTAGGAAGAACTCTGCATGACTTTCAAGACTAGTCTAAAAGACTAAAAAGCAATACAGCTTCCTCCTGACTCACTCTATCTAGAAGCTTGCCCTCAGAACCCAGCCACCATGTTGTAAGGAAGCTCAGGACACATGGAAATGCCACATTTAGGTGTTCCGGCCGACAGTCCCAGCTAAGGTTTCAGCTAACAGTAAACATCAACCACCAAGGATGTGAGAGAGCAAGCCTTCAGATAATTCCAGCCCCCAGCCTTGGAGCTGCCTTAGCTAATGATGACTGCAGTACAGATGACTGTCCTCACAGATTCCTGCCCAAATTGCAGATTTGTAAGCAAAATATATGCTGTTAATGTTTTAAGCCACAAAATGTTGGGGTAGTTTGTTATATAATAGATAACTAGAACACTGAATCTCAGTAAATTAAATGCACTGCTACTAAGTTTAGAGTCAAAATGAATTTTCAAAGGATGTCATCTGAGATTTTTTAAATATAAAGCTGAAATGTGTCCTCAAAAACTCCACAACCCGTCTTTCCTATTTTGTAAAAACCTGAGGACCAGAGATATTTTGTGACTCACTGAGATTCCATAAGTAGTTAGGGGTGTGGTCTGTACCAAGTCCAGTTCAATACTGTCCTTTCCACAATATGACTATGTATAACACACAAGTTTGTCAAGTTGAAAACAAAAGGGGTCAATTTAGTGCAATTATTCTCCAAGTCTACCAGAGTTCAGTACAATGTTCCTATGCTCCTCTCTGCTTATTTCTTCCTTCCTGCTTAGCAGAGAGCCTGATCTGAACTTGGGTGATTTAGTGTGTAAGGTTAGAAGCCTGGATGGGATCCAACAGGCTCAACTGAGCTAACAAGAATAAAAAAAAAAAAATTGTGTCAAACTATGAAATCAGCAGATGTGACTCGAAGCAAGGGAGAGGGCAAATATGCTGAGTGTGAAGCTGCTGTTTTTCTACAGTCACTTTTCTGAGTATAAATGCCTGCAAATTCTATAACATCGATCAGATGGTTTGGCAGAAGCCTGTTTTTGGCAGGCAGAGAGTTCCACATGATGGTTTTATCTTGTTAGGAGCTAATCTATTATGATAGACTTGCATGCACATATAGCCCATCAATTAGAAAATGTTATATCACATAATTGATTGCAGACTCTTCTGTCATTGACGTGACAGTGGGAAATAACGTTGACATGAATATTTGTCTTTCTTCATTGCTGCTAGACATGCAAACTATTGAAATTGGCCAAAAAGACCCAAAAACTTTGTTTTTCAACGTTAAAGTGTTCTTCCAATCTCATTCTAAATGAAAATCAAGCCAAGTCTAGAAGTTGAATATCTATCAAAATAGCCCAGGTATTCCCATGGAATACAGATATGAATGTGTGATGGACACAAGTCTAAAAATTATGGGAAACAATAAAGAAACTCGGAATGGGAAGGAAAAAGAAGAAAGGCAATACGAAAGAGAAGAGAGCGGCTAACTGCAGTCATCATAGCAGCGGTTCAAGGCCTTTCTCCTATTCCAAAAAGTATACCTCAATTAGAGAATAAGGGTGTAGGTTCTGTTAATAAAAGTGCTAACCAATTTTCGTGGAGTTTTAACTCAATACCTCACAGTAGTTCAAAGATCTTTTCTCTCTATTCTTCCTAAATGTTTGATTTAAACACTCAATCAGGGGTCAGCAAACTGTAGCCCTCAAGTTACACCTGTCTGTAAATGAAGTTTTTTTGGAACATACAGACTCATTTGTTTGGTATTGTTTATGTCTTCTTTTGAAAAGCAACAGAAGAATTGCAACAGAAACCTTATGGCCACAAAGTTGAAAATATTTACTTTCCAACCTTAAAAAAGGAGATTGCAGACTTCTGGCTTAAATGCTACCTAAAAATACTACTAAGTTTGTGGTGGGAAACTTTATGGAATTTTTCATTCTCATATAGTTCTCTTTGTCTGCTAGCCAGTTGTGGGACCTGATTTTAAAGGTGCAACTAATAGGACCACTAATTCTATTATTTCAATGAAGTTGAGAATCTGCTCTGTGGAAAATCTGCTTATTGAGAGCACGGTTAAGGTTTTTCGAATTTTACTTCCTTCAATCTGATATATTTACAGCATTTTATAAAGATTTCAATGAACAAGTGGTGCAAAATACCTTTCATGAACCTGACTATCTTTAGCCATTAACTACAGACAACAAAACCACTTCTACTTGAGCAAACTCTGCTTCAATAAGAAGATCAGACTTCTTTCTCATTTAGCCACAAACCACTGATTTTCTTGTTCTAGTGAAAAAAAGGTAAGAAAAGATGAAAGTCAAAACAGCATGTCTCTTATGTGGTTTGGTGCTAAATCTTTTTAGCTATATAAATCCTAGGGAGAAACTTAAAAGGGAAAAAATAAGGTGAAAAGAGCAAAATAATGGGGTATAAAAATCACAGAAGAGAGAGATGCTGTTAATCACTTTTACTGCTCTTACCTGGATTCTTCTAAAGAGATAAATGGTTATCTAAACAAAGGGAATTATTTTCTAAGTTTAAGACAGAATAAAATGTTGATACTTGCTAATGTTATGGGGCATCTGAAATTGCCCTAAGAGTAATAAAATGCATCTGAGGAAAGACCCAGAAGTAGCAGCAATGTTGATATTTGATAGTCATATGCATAAGAAAATGGCTTGAGAATGAAAATGAAGCCAGAAAATGAAAATGGCAAGTTGAAATATGAAGGATAAGGAATGAGGAAGTATACAGAGGCTGGACGTTGTGTTTTGTTTTGTCTGAATTTATAGTGTGGCTTTACACATTGCTCTGAAAGAAGAACAAATTGGAAAAACTTTTGGAAACATCTGCATACATACCTCAGTGGTCTGATGGCTTTCCAGCTCATGCAAGCTGGGTGCTAATGACTCATTATAGCATGCAAGATGCATGTATGTTCTCATAATTCACAGTCAGTTACTCTGTACTTGTCTGTAGATGGTGAACTTCCATCAAGTTTAATCACCAGCTTTGTCAACCTGGGGTGGTTACATTCCCAGATGTTGACTAACAGTAAGGATTGATTGTCTTCCAGATGTGTTAGATTTCCACACATCTCTATCAACTCCAAGAGAGTATGTGAATGCTTGTCTGAATCAATGACCACTGACAGATCTCCCCCAGATATCTCTTTGGCAGAAATGCCCCCTTTTCTGGAGAAATCAAGTTGAGCCATGGCTTCTGTAAATATTGAAACCACCACTCTCCCGCCAGTCAGCAGTTGGCTTTAGAAAAATGAAAAACAGATGCAATGTAGCAATGGGTGATAACCTGGTCCCATCATTTTAGTATCTTGTATAAATAATGCCTCAGCGACGTCAAACTAAAAAATTATCAGGCCTCAGACTTAAATCCAAATGAATTAATATTGGCATCAGAGAGAGACATGGTGAATTAAATAAAATAAGCAAAACTGTGTGGAAGTAGCTTGGACCTAGACATTTCATAAAATATTGATCATGTTTTGTTTAATAATTACTTTTTTATTTCCATTTTCCTTTGAATTTTTTGATTCCAGACAAAAGTGCCGACTACCTTAATAGATGAGGCTTGCACAGTCCCAAACAAGACAAGAAGTTTGGACAAATTCCAGCGAAACATCCAAGCTTCTGAGTATTTATTAAAACCTGGTTAAAACTCTGGGCTTTCGCAAATCCTCAATTTTTGATAAATATGATAATGTCCCCACCAAGACAACATAAACATTCTGAACATAAAGCAAAGCTTAGAATTATCCCAAAGCAAGCTATCAAAAGTTTTTCTTTTGCAGTGTAGGAAGGCATTTGTCTTTTATCCTCTGCTGTCTATTTCAACCAATGATTAAAATGAAGCCACTGCAATATTATTTGGTAATTACAGTTATAGATCATCAATATAAACTCAAAGAATTATGCTATGACCAGTTTTCCATTTTAACAAATGAACGACATTTACTCTGTGATGCAAAACATCTGGATGGACAATGAACACCTCAATCAATTATTAGGCCTTTCCTAACATTCTAGATATCTGGATAATTGGCCGATTTTTCCAGTTTGATCAAGACATTAGGCATTGGCTGGGCCCGGTGGCTCACTCCTGTAATCCTAGCACTCTGGGAGGTCAAGGCAGGTGGATCGTTTGGGCTCAGGAGTTTGAGACCAGCCTGAGCAAGAGTTAGACCCCATCTCTACCAAAAAAATAGAAAGAAATTATCTAGACAACTAAAAAAATATATACAGAAAAAATTAGCCAAGCATGCTGGTGCATGCCTGTAGTCTCAGCTACTTAGGAGGCTTAGGCAGAAGGATTGCTTGAGCCCAGGAATTTGAGGTTGCTGTGAGCTGAGCTGATGCCACGGCACTCTAGCCCAGGCAAACAGAATGAGACTCTGTCTCAAAAAAAAAAAAAAAAAAAAAAAAAAGACATTAGGCATCAAATAGTGCCTTATGGTGAACTAACTTCAGGTAGCCCTCAAAGAAAGAGTTGTAAACATAGGGGAAAATATATTTGGGCAATATGTTTTCCTGGTTATTAGGTATATTTTTGCCTAACGGTGCAGCCCCAATAGTTGGTTGCTCTAAACTATTCTTGCTCTTCAGCTTTTTCTCTTCATCCAGTTTTTGAACACACATTTTTCTCTATTTCAGTGTTGTCAAAGTGGCTCCAAAGCTATGAGGAAACTGGGAGAGACGGGTATTTAGTACATGGGACTGCAGTGGTGATGGTGTCTCTTTGAAAGTGATATTGCAGATCCTGAGTTTTTAAGTAAAGGGCCTGCCTGTACTGCAGTTTGCTTCCTGTTTATTTTCCTATGCTTTAACTACAGACAATTTAAATTCTGCTCAGTTATTAAATATCCCATATCTCAGGATCACACAAGCAGATATAACTTCAAAATTTTTATTAATTTTTTTTTTAGAGCTATCTTTCTGCAAATGAAATGTTACAGTAATCTTCAGGCACCAGGTTTGATAAGCCCAGTAAGGACATGGAATTTGCATCAGTAGCTGTGGCAAATGATTAGGAAGCACATTGGTTTTTAAACTCCAAAGAATCTCTCAGGAGAAAGGAGATGGTACATTTTTCGATGATGCAAGGTGCTAGTTGAAAAGGCCCAAGAGACACAAATCCTATTCATCACAAAAGAGATCTTGCCAGCTCCCAACAGCTGTGACTTGCTCTACAGAAAGGAGATCCTTCCTAAGGAATGCAATCATAGTTTGGGTAGGAACTTTTATTTCTGCACAGTTTTACCTATAGCATAGAATTTTGATGCCCTCTTTTACATAGATATCTGAGAATACTTTGAAAATATTAACTAGCAGTCTTGTTGGTGATCTAGGATGATAGTAAAAGTTATCATTGATTGAGCACCTATGACCAGGTGCTTTTTTGCTTTTTCTCTAATCCTCATCCTAATCCTACAAGAGGAAGATGAGGACTCGTGTTTTATAGCTAGGGGAAGCAACACTCAGCATGGATAAGTAACTTGTCCAAAGTCACATGGCTGCTGAGCTATAGAACCAGGATTTCTAGAAGTTCAACTGCAGAGTTGGTGGGGGGAAGGGGGGGAACTGCATTAGTGCTCCCTACTTTTGGAAGATAAAGGAAGGGTTAAGTTTCAGAAGAGATAATGTGAAAAACACCTGTTTAGTTAAAAACAAAGAGAAACAAAACACATCCCACTTAGTTACATTAAAAATTATTTGATATTTTACATGGTACAGTACTTTTTAAACTACAGTTTGCAACTGAATAGGGGGTCATGACATTTTAGTATATCTCGAACATTTACTCTTAGTGAAATAGAATAATAAAGATGAAGAGTTTCTGGACTATCAGATAGGCACATATGGGGTGGATAAATTAAACAAGACTGTTTTCCTCATAATGTCAGGTTAAAATCAGAAGACAAATTCAGGAAATCATAGAGCATGATTCTTCTAAAGAGCTTCTAGCATTAAAATTCCCACAATATTGAAAGCCTTAAAGTGACCTTTTTTCCCAAGGTCCCCAAAACTGGACTTGGGGTACAGGGAGGGGATGGTAACAGTCTGAACAAGTTAACTCTCTAGAGCTAGGATGATGCGAGGAGTTAGCCAGTAGGAATTGGTTTTCATGAAAAACAAGAACCTCTCAAACCAAAACCAAGACACAGCTGAGCTCTGAGTGCAGCTCAGGTTTTTGGAGACTTACCTCTTCTCTGCCTACATCCATTCCCAGCTTCCTAATAATAATTATAACAACAAAAATAATAGCCAACATTAATTGAATACATTCTATGTGCAAGGCCCTTCTGTACCAAAAAAAAAAAAAATTATATATATATGGTACCTCATTTGTCCCTCATCATAGTCCTATGAATAAATATCTTTATTATTTCCACCTTACAGTTAAGGAAATTGAGGCTTTGAAAGGTTAAGTTGCCCATTGTTACAGTGGCAGGTAAATGCACAACCCATTGAGCTATCCTACCTCGATTCCATATTTTCTATGGAGGGGTCCAGACCATGTAGTGTAGAGGAGAGATCTGGGAGAGAAGGGAGGAAGCAGAGATGCCACCTCTCAGGAGAACACTAGGATGCTGTGGTAGTTAAATAGTAGCCCCCACAAAGATGGCCATGCCTTAATTCCCAGAATCCATGAATATGACACCTTATATGGCTAAAGAAACTTTGTGGATGTGATTAGATCAAGAATTCTGAAACGGGAGGTTATCCTGTATTATCAGGGTGGACCCAATGTAATCACAAGGGTCCTTTACAGAGGGAGGTAGGAGGGTGAGACAGACTAAGAGATTGGAAGATGTTACACTGCTGACTTTGAACAAAAACAGAGGAAGAGAGCCATGAGTCAAGAAAAGCAGGTAGCCTCCACAACTAGAAAAGACAAGGAAATGGATTCTCCCTTGAACCTCCAGAAAGAGTACAGCCTTTCTAATATTTTTATTTGAGGACTTCAGACTTCTAGAACCATAAAATAATACATTTGTGTTGTTTTAAGCTCCTAGGTCTGTGGTAATTTGTGACAACAGCAGAACAGAAAACTAATGCAGGTACCTTCACAAAGAAAACACATGGACTCTTCTTTTCCTTTCAGATGACACACAGGGTTTGTTTGCCTTCCAGTCTCCAGCAGAGGCATCTCAAAGCAGTGTACCTCGTCAGGTTCCAGGTGAGGAACCCTAACCCCTTCTCACGGCATCTTTACACTCCTCCGCCACACTGAGCACAAGTTTGGCACCCAGATATCTTTCTCTGTTTGCTAAGGCTCTGAGCTCCTTGGAGCTCCCAGCTTTCACAGCAATTGTTTGTTCACATCTATCGCAGCAACCAGAGCATTGTAACTTTTCTGATTCCATATCTCCATCTTCCACTGACCTAGTCTCCTCAAGAGGAGATACCATATCTTTTTTTCATTTCTGTGTCTCCAGCACCTGGCACAGTGCTTGACCTATAAGGGTGTCCAAGCCCAGAGAAAAGGGGAGGGAAGAGGGAGAAAAGGGATTGGGAGGATGGCCCAAACTCAATACGTAATGGATAAATTCCTGGACCTAAGTCTGTCCATCACTCTCACATAACTGCCCCAAGAAATAAACCTACCTATACCCCAATAACGAAAACGTTTGCTGCTTTCCCCCAACAGTCCTCAGACTTACATTTTCTAAGTCTCACTGAGATCCATTCTGTATAACAAACTGAGCCTGCAAAGCCCTGAATCACGATACCTAGCAGTGGAACAAGAATTGTGCTGGCTTTTTGTCTAAGCTTTGAAACTGGTTTCTACCTCCAGGATCCAAAAAGAATTTGATGCCTGATTTTTAGCCATTTAAGGTAAATCTTCCCTTCTCTGTGGAAAGTTTTTGCACCTTTCTGCCCAGAGAAAGCCACCTTCTCAGCAGTTCTGTAACAGTTACACTGTTTCTACTGATTAGGTACCAGTTTTGTAAGTCTTGCATCACTGGACATTTTTTCTGAATGCCTTATATCTCTAACTACATACAAAATATTATCCCTTCATCAACCAACAGACATCTCTGGAAGGATTTCTGCATGTCAGGCACTATGCTGGACTCTGGGGACACAGCAGTTTCAAAAAGTCACAGTTCTGTCTCTCATGGGGTTGATGGAAAACAAGAACTAGGGTTTTTATCTCCTTATTACCCTCCTCCAACACACACACAGTGCCTAGCACAGAGAAAGTACATAATATATGTGTTTATTTATTGGCCTCTTGAGCAAAACAAATAATAAAAAGTCTAATCTTAGCTATATCCACCTTAATCATAACTAGACCCTCAGGGATTACAGGTCATTTAGCCTAAATCTTTGGTTTTATGGATAGAGACAATGATGCACAAATAAGCAAAGCTACACAACAAATTATACAACTAAGGACAGAATTAAAGTTACATCTCTGTCTTCTGCCTCCTAATCCAGTGTGCCTTCTAATTGGACCCAGAGATGACAGCTAAACTAAATCCTAAAAACAGCTCAGTTTGATTCATTCTGAACTTGCTGCAAACGTCCAGGCTTACTAAGCCGTGCACATGTCTAATTCCACTCCCGAGTCTTCACCTATATCATTTCTCCTCACTGCCATTCTCTCTCAGCAGTATGAAGCTGCAGCTGGTACTAAGGACCTTCAGGGTCACTGGGAAGCAATTTATTTCATTTTTTTTAAAATAAAGAAAATGTTAATATCACAAGATCTATGTCTAAAATACCCCTGGGCAAGTTTCCTCTCTGACTTTATTCTTTTTCATTTTCAACTTCCTCTTTTTTTTTTTCTTTCTCCATGTCAAATTGTCAGGATGACTTTAATCTCGGAGATATGCTTCTTTTCCTTTTCTGACTCCCACCTGCCACCCTGAGACAATTCCACAGAAGCCCATTAATTCTTTCAAATCTAAGATTAGTCCCTGTACTCCGTCCACAGGGGCAGGGAGGTGTGCCCAGCACAGAAGGTAGAGGTAATTTGAAAGAAAAGTGTAAGTGTGCATGCATATTAACTGGTCTGTAAAAACTGAAAGCAGTTTGTCTTCATTGAATCTGGAGATCACAGTTTCCCAGACTTTCTATTTTAAGTCAACCTCTGGAAACCAACTTCTATCTCAAATGGAAAACATATAGTAAAAAGAGCTCCATGTGATATTCAAAACAGTGGCTGCACATCTGAACTGTGGCCCAATTACTTCCAGTTGATAAGAACTGCATTTCAAATGGAAGGGAGATGATTTCGGCTTCCGGAAGACTTTGGTTATAGGAAAATAGAACAACTTGCAGGGAAATTGTCTTTTTCCACCTTCCATGTTCATAAACATTATAGTTAATTCTGGGTAATAAAAATGTGAAGTTTAATCAATGACAAACAAACATTTTTGGTAGGAAACTGAAAATGGTTTATTGATGAGAAATAAACAAAAGGGCAGTATGTGTTTAACAGGCAAGCCGGTGCCAATTTTTCTTTGCACCTTAGTTTTTAACTCTCCCCACCCAACATTTCTGTTCCAGAGGCAAGTAAGGACAGAAGAAAGGAGAGAGATGCAAATTTAGACAGAGAACTAAAAGAACTAGAAGGCTGCCTTATGAATAATAAACCTCTATTTGTAAATTACCTACGTTTAGAGAAAATTCAGCTCATTTAAAATGTTTAGTAGATGTAAAGAGCTCTGAGTCCTATGGAATAAAAGCAACTAAGTCAAAACATCTTTGAAAACAAACAAGAGAAGGGAAGCATCCATCACATCCTCACCCCTTCTGTCTTCCAAGAAGTAGCAATCTTAGGCCCTGGGAGGGGAACCATAATTTTTATCTGAAAACCTCTCAGGGCGGTCCTTTTGTATTTCCCTTTCTTTCTTCGCAGATCACAGCAGCAATTTTCTTTTATTGTCAGCTATTTATAGTTTTCTTTTCTCAAAACCATGGCCAGAAAGAAATTGGGCAAAAAGCATTTCTTTCAACAGTCACATTATTTTGTAGCACACTTCAGAACTATTAAATACAATCAAAAGAGACTGAAAAAAATTTCCCAAACTTGTTCAACTCGGTTTTTTTTTTTTTCTTGCCACTTGGGCTATTTTACTTAAAGAAGTGAAAGCCAAACAGAAATTCTCATCCTGCCCCCATAATGACGAGAGATGTGGGGAAAAGAGCCACTCAAAAGCTATCTTTTCTATTCAGAAATGAACCTGCTGCAGTAAAGGAAGGCACTTGGTATAATGGAGTTGGCATAAATCTCAATCCTGTTTCCTGTGTCTCAGACATTTCACAGAAGCTTCAAAATACTCTAGAGAGATTGGGGTGTGTATACTCAAGATTTAGAGACCTGTCAGCCACCAACAACCCCCTGGCATTTAGTCATTTCTTTTGTACCCATAGTAGAGTGGTTAAAAGCATGATTTGTAGTCAGACATAGTGACTCCAAATTCTGGCTCTACCTCTTGCTAAATCTTGTGACCTTGGGAGAAATACTTGGCCTCTCTATGCTTCAGGTGCTCCATTCATAAAACAAGAATCAGTTAGCACTTAGCGAATAGATAGGGTTTAGCACAGGGTGGCCACTCAAGGTAAATATAATGCTTGTTCCCCACCATATTGCCCCTTGCTGGGCACACAGATGATGGCACTTCACAGGCTACTGCAAGTTGAGACCATGTCACTGAGTTCTGGACATGGGTAGAGGTAATTTAAGCCACTTTCAGATCTTGCTATAAAAGTTCTCTCTTCCTCCATATCTCTTCATGGCAAGCCTTGAATTCAAGCACAGGCCTGGGATCCTGTCAGTGTGGGTACTTATGAGGAGCAGAGTCTCCCCACCCACCTGCATCCAATATGGAGCATGGGAGAAATCAACCCTTTCGTATTAAGCTATTGACATTTTGAGATTAACTTGTTACTGCCGCATAGTCAAGCCTTTCCTGATTAATGCTCCCTGGTCAGTTCAACTCCTCCAAGAAACAGACACCAAGACAGAGTTAGAAGCACAAGAGATAATATTGGAGGAGATCCCCAGAGTAGATACAGAAAGAAGGAGCAGGAGTAAGCAGGGAGATCCTGCAGACCATGACGCTGGCCCAACACACACAGAAGGTAAAGGGAAGGCAGGATTGGGCTGTGGGAGGCTCAGACTGTGGTGCAGCTCCATGAAGGTCTGGGCCAGGCAATGCGGAGCCCCAAAGTGACGACTGCCCATTATTCCATATTGAGCAGAAACATCCCACCTCCAACTCCCCTACTGTCCTCAGTTGCTGGGTAGAAGCAAACCAGGGAGAATGTGGCCTCAGGGTGTACAATGCAGTGGACCCCAAAGAGGGAGCCACTGCATTGGAGACTGTCAGCTAACTATGCTTCTTACTTGGGAGTCCCTTTTGAATGGATACGCTGACTAGTCCACTTCTAAGGCTTCCACAGCCCCTCAATAAAAATATAGCTATTTTTACCATCCCACAGCTCTTTGTTCCTCTGTCTCTCTTGTGTGGCACTAATCAAGGGTGTCTACCTCGCTAGAAAGTGAGTTCCTTGTGGCCCCCATCAATGGCTTACTCATCATTATATTTCAGTGTTCGGTTGGTACATAGGAAGAACTTGACAAATGCCCGTTTGGGGAGTGAGTGAGTGACAGAATGTGAGTCCCACACAGAGTGGGAGTAGAGCTAACTTTTAGGAGGTTACTGTTGAGAGGACCTACTCTTGAGCATAGTGGGCTGCTTCATTCAGGCTGAGGTTACACACCCAACGTCATAATGTCAGAGCTGGACTCAGTGAGGGAAATTTGTATGCTCCGAAGTTCTTCAGGCTACAGAGAAAAAAAAAAAAAACTGCTATGACTATTTCCATTTCCTCCCTCTGAGAAGCCCTACACAGCTTTCTAGGAGCTTTAGATTTACTACATTGGGACAGGGAAAAATGGAATAAAGTTGGACAGAGAAGCAGAGGGCAGATGAAGATGCAGTATAAATGGCAGAGCATAGACTAGGAGAGCAGCACCTCGGTCAGAATTCGGAGACTACTGGCAGGAGGTGGGTAGGTGCCCTGTGAGATGTGGCTTTTTTGAGAGACCTCAGTCCAAATCTCCAATCCAGGGTGATTGTGTGACCCTAGACAACTCATTTAACCTCTGCAGCACTGAGAAGATAGGAATCCTGTCTGCCTTGTTTATGCTCTGTCCCCAAGGCCCAGCATTGTTCTGGGAACATGGCTGACACTTGAGTTATGTCACAATGATGGTCTCAGAATTAGAATCAAACTGTTTGGATTTGAACCCTGGCTCTGACACCTACTATGAGACCGGAGGTAAGTTACTTAAACTTTCTGCTTGGCTTCCTTATCTGTAAACTGGTTACATAAATGGTAACTACTTCATAGGGTTGTTATGAAGATTGAAATGAAATGATTCATGTAAACACTTCAAACAGTATCTGGCACATAGCATGTACCCAATAAATGTCACCTGTTATAAATCTTGTTATTTGTCAAATGAGCAAATCTCACAGACCTTCAGTTTTTCACCTGTAGAAACAGACCAAATATCTACCCCCTACATTTGTTCTGCGTATTAAATGAGATAATGTAAGTAAAATGCTCAGTTCAGTGCCTGGCACAAAAGTGGTATGAAGAAGTGGGGTTCTTGTTCAAAGCTGCCATAACCCTTCCTTGAGCCTAGCATGTATATCTGGATCTCTGTGCAGCAAGGAAGTTGGAAAGATCTAAGCCCCAAGCCAAGATGTCCTTGAGCTCAAGGTCTGAGTCTCATCCCCTCCACTCTATTTGGCAGCCACCTGAGCCCCACCCAGCCATGAGAACTCCTCTCTCTCCCTCTAGGCTCACGTAGGGGCTGCTAGCTGTCATCAGTAATTCATTTTCCCAGTGGGGAAAAAAAAAAGTCTCAGCAAACACATCTTTTTCCTTGGCTCAGGGCCCTCAATTGCTCTCTGCAGCTTCCACCCTTTAGAGATGTTCCAATCAAGCTGCCTTCTATAATGCATTCTCCATTTGGACTCTCTCTGCTTATAGTTGCAACACAGCTTCTGTGAAGAACGTTATGCAAACTAATGTTACATCCAACTCTATTCTAAATCTCTAACCTCGGGACATTCTTCTAGAAGGTTATAAGTCCCAAAGTCAGTGGAAATAACAGCAATCAAAAATCCCATCATCTATTTTCTGTTGCAGAGGAAGCAAACCCTGCCAATGCAGTGCTTCCATTATAGACAAGCTTACGTTTAATATTTCAGTAAATGCCAGAGAGAAAGAACCAAGATTAGGCAAGAGCTATCTGGTTTGAATCACTAGCACCAAATGAGACAGGGCATCGAGACCAGAAACCTGCCACTGAGGAATAAAACCCCTTATTCTTCCCTTGTGAGATCCATATTACACAATAACACCACCAGGACAGGTAGTCTTACAGGTACAAAGTATCCCACAAAGGACAATAGGCAAGAATATGTGGAGTTTGACTTTCATATTTTTTTTTTTTTGAGACTGAGTCTCACTCTGTTGCCCGGGCTAGAGTGCCATGGCATCAGCCTAGCTCAAGCAACCTTAAATTCCTGGGCTCAAGCGATCCTCCTGCCTCAGCCTCCCAAGTAGCTGGGACTACAGGCATGCACCACCATGCCTGGCTAATTTTTTCTATATATATTTTTAGTTGTCCATATTTTGATATTGATAAATCATCCACACAAAAGCATTCCTGACTCAGGTTCTGTCTGATTAAAAAAAAAAAAAAAAAAAGACATAATGAGAACCAGGCAGTGGGTGTGAAAGATTTGTCATTCTTTTATTGGGTTGGATTTTCCCAGACATGTCTTTAAAGAAGAATTTCAAGGATGATGGGCAGAGATTTCTCTTCGCTAAGTCAAATGATGGGAAGAATAGTTTTTTTAGAAAGATAAAACTGAAAATGACCAGGAAAGCAAGACTTGAAAGTGGGCGTTGCCTATGTAACACACACCCGGGAGTGAGGACCTGGAGGAGTAGGAGCAACCAACCAATCAACCATCTACTTGGTCAGTGTCTAAGCTGTAAGAGGGAGAAGGATCAAAGCCTTCAAGATGAAACCACTCCACTCAGGCACTTAGGGTACCTTTTCTTTTCTTCTTTCTTTTTTTTTTAATATAAATGTAGAATGTGGTTCCAAGAAAGCAATGAGCATAGGCCATGAACCTATGCTTTTACCTAAGCTGTTTTAAGTTAGAGTTTTTTTTTCATGAGCAACTAAAATAATCATTCATCATGAATCATTAATTCTCAGTTTCCTCATCTATAAAATAATAATAGTAATAACTTCCCAACATTTTTATGAAGAATAAATGAAACCTCTCTACTCCTATTCACAGCGAAAGTTCTTCTAAGTTGACACTTGCCACTCCCCCTTCTTCATCTTCCAGGGACTCAACATTAGTCTTCAAACAAGCCACCACTCATTTTGCTCCATGGACACAATATCTTCTAAAGAGGCCACTCGTCTCCTAGTTGTTAAGTTGAATGGATGTTAGCTCTCATTTTATTTGACTTCCCACTGGCTTCAGCAAGGTTGCATTTTAAAATGGGCCTCTTCTCTGTCTACTCTCTATCAAAATGATTTTTTATTTCAAAATATTAAGGGGGTCCAAATGTTTTATGTTACATGGATACTTTTTATAATGCTTAAGTCTGGGCTTTTAGTGTGCCCATCACCCAAATAGTGTTCATTGTACCTGATAAGTAGGTTTTTACCACTCCCCTCCTTCCCTCTCCCCCATCTTGATTTCCAATGACCCTTATATCTTTTTGTGCTCCTGTGTGCCCATCAATTAGCTCCCAATTATTAGATATTACATGTAGTGCTTGTTTTTCCATTCCTGAGATATTTTGCTTAGGATAATGGTCTCCAGTTCCATCCACATTGTTGTAAAAGACTTTATTTCATTCCTTTTTATGGCTGAGTAGTACTCCATGGTGTGTATGTATATATATATATATATACATACATGTGTGTATATATATATACATATACACATATAGATAAACCACATTTTGTTAATCCACTCTTGAATTGATGGGCACTCGGGTTGATTCCAGATCTTCACAATTGTGAACTGTGCTGCAATAAACATTTGAGTGCAAGTGTCTTTTTATAAGATTATTTCTTTTCCTTTGAGTAGATACCCAGTAGTGGGCTTGCTGGGTCAAATGGTTAGTCTACATTTATTTCTTTGAGGAATCTCCATACTGTTTTCCATAGAGGTTGTGCTAATTTGCAGTCCCACCAACAGTGTACAAGCATTCCTTTCTCCATCCATATGAGCGTCTATTGTTTTTTGACTTTTTAATAATTGCCATTCTGACAGGGGTAAGGTAATATCTAATTTTGGTTTTAATTTGCATTTCCCAATGATTAGTGATGTTGAACATTTCTTCATATGTTTGTTAGCCATTTGTCTGTCTTCTTTTGAAAAACTTCTGTTCCTGTCTTTTGCCCACTTTTAATTGGGTTCTTTGTTTTTTTCTCTCTAATTTATTTGAGCTCTTTGTAGATTCTGGATATTAGCCCTTTAACAGATGTATAGTTTGTGAATATGTTCTCCCATTCTGCAGGTTGTCTATTACTCTGTTGATTATTTTCTTAGCTGTGCAGAAGCCTTTTAATTTAATCAAGTCTCATTTATTTATTTTTGTTGTTGCTGTGTTTGCCTTTGGGGTCTTAGTCATAAATTCTTTGCCTAGGATGATGTCTAGTAGAGGTTTTCCTACATTTTATTCTGGAATTTTCATGTTTTCTTCCCTTACATTTAAGTATTTTATCCACCTGGAATTAATTTTTGTATATGGTGAGACATAGTTGTCCTGTTTCATTCTTCTGCATGTGGCTATCTAGTTTTCCCAGCACTGTTTATTGCATAGGGCTTCCTCTCCCCAGTGTATGTTGTTTTCTGCTTGTTGAAGATTAGTCGGTTGTAGATAGATGCTTTTATATCTGGATTCTCTATTCTGTTCCATTGATCTATGTCACTACTTTTATATCAGTACCATGCTGTTTTGGTCACTATATCCTTGTATTAATAGTATAATTTGAAGTCTCCAAAATGATTTTGTCCTTTTCCATGACTTTAAACACCATACATACACTAATGAAAATCAAAAGTTACAGATCTGGTCCAGACTTCCGCCATAAGCTCAGACCTATTTATCTTTCTACCTGGCTGTCTCAAAGGCACTTCATTCTCAGTGTGCCATATGCCAACCCCATGATCTTCATGTTGCTGCCCACCATCCAACCTCATTCTCTTGCCCTGCATCCAGCTACATAAGCCACAGAAC
This sequence comes from Lemur catta, assembly GCF_020740605.2. NCBI lineage: Eukaryota > Metazoa > Chordata > Mammalia > Primates > Lemuridae > Lemur > Lemur catta. The sequence goes on from NC_059128.1 coordinate 19,704,904, forward strand.
TTCCCTTGCCACTATACATGTTATATACACGCATATATGTGTGGATGTTGATTTAATCAATGTCCATTCCCCCTATTAGATCCATAAATGCATGTTCTGTGAACTTTCTATCAAGAGCTTTGTTGGTACCAATAGCACAGTTCCAGGCACACAGTAGGTTCTCAATCAATATTCACTGAACAACACAAGCAAATAAAATAATACAGGCAAAATACCTAGCACTACCAAATACTACCCTCTTTCCTCCAGGCTCACTGCTTCCTACTAAAGGAAAAAGGTAGAAGCATAGGTGACATAAAATAAAACCTCACAATAATTTACGTTTAGTTGTGAAATATTTTTCCACAAATTTTAAGAATTCTTTTCAAAAACAGCAATAGAACCACACTACAAGCATCTGTCTTTTGACCCCAGCTGTTACTCCCCACATGTTCTGGGATAAGGCATTTATTTACTTCCAAATCCAAGAAAATGCCTCTGTCCTGGTTCTGATGCAAATTCTCTTCTGCACTCCGGGTTCCCCACTGTTCTCTGATCTTCTGTGCTCCTCTCTGAGTAGGAGCCTTCCAAGTTCATAAACCTTTGCGGAAAATACAATTACTGTATGCAATTGCTCAAAATCCAGACTTTGCACAGTCACTATAAAAAGAGGTGAAAATATGTGAAAAATCTACATAGTGAACATCCCTCTCACTAGAGAGAAACAGGACTTCTCTGCCTTTTCAAGTGTTACCCAATCCCTAACCCAACTATGGTGCCTCAGCCTTGGTAGTTTAATTGTTTCATTTCCACTTGTCTGTATGCTCCAGCACCTCTCAGTAAACTTGGCAAAGTTTCTGCTTCTAGCCACAGTGTGGTTACCTTTATAAGCTTGTGACACAGATCTTGAACTGGATTTTTACTCAAGAGAGGGAGAAAAATTATTGATTTGACTCAAGACTCTCATTTTTGCTTCAAAAGCAAAGTGAGGAATGAAAACAGAAACTAAAGATAACTTTTTCTATTCCCAATACCCTCAAGTTCAGGCACCTTATGACCAAGTGTGGTTCAGAGTTCATCCCATCCACAGACCTCCTGTGCTCAGGGCCCTGCTGTGCTTTTGATGATTGCTGATTGCAAAATAAATCTGGGAGAAGTGTGGTTCTTATCCTTAGGGTGGTCTCATTGCCCCCTTATATGCATTGCTTCTTCCTTTCCATTGTGTGAATCCATTGACCAGTATAAGCATTGTTCACTCCTGCAACCCCCCAGGCCTTGCAGTAGACCATCAAATATTATTTCAGGTGGCCTGGGGTCATGCAGGAGTTCTTGCATGTCATAAATGACATGGAAGAAACACACTCAAAACTACAAATGCCTGGTATTCACTAAACTAGGAGATCTGACCCCCAAAAGCTCACAGATGTTGTTATCCTAAGACAATATTTTTCTCCATTTTTTTTTATTTGACATAGCAGATCTTTATTTTAACCCTACACATTCATACCTTCCCCTACTTTGTTCCTTTATCTAATGAGTGAAATGTAATGTTTTGCTAAATTTAAGTTCATACAAGAGGATTAATGCTTTGTAGAAAGGAGTGAATAGAATGCTGGAGTTAGATCCCAAGACCTAAATTCAAGGACTGGTTCTGACAATTACTCCCTAAGCTAACTGGACAAGTCCCTCAACAACTTTGAGTTTAATTAATCTCACCCCAAAACACAGAAAAGAGTTTCCCTTCTCCATCTTCTGTGTATATTGTGAACATCAATGAGAAAACAGCAATAAAATTACATTAGAATAAAGACGATGTATAAATCCAAGAGTATATGCCTCACTCACCATCATCATCATTTTCACTCCATTATTGCCTGAATGCTTTTCATGTTGTACTGCTGCCACCTAATGGCAGAGCTGAATGAATTTGAAGCTTTCTTAAAGTTACACACCCTGGTTTTGCATTTGCTTAAATTTGTATTCACCTGGACTGAAGTCAGAAAATACGCAGGCCGAGGGGGGAAAAAAAACACAGAAATGATTGCCCTTGTTATACTTGGCAAGTAGAATTCAGCCCCAGCCTTGAATAAATGGGGCAGAAATGAGCCCAAGGTCTAGATTAAGGGAAAGCCCACCAGGTGGTCTTATCCATTTTTTATTAGTCCAAATGTGTTTTGCATGTAACAAACCGTGCTCCTATTAACTTCCAGATATAAAACGAAAACATTTAGAGCGAGCTGTGGACTGATTGTCAGAATCGGAGGGAATGTGAAATTTTGAAACTCTTGAGACAGAAAACCGGATCTCTTGGTGTAAGAAGTTGTTAGCAGCAACTAGTTGCAGGAATCGTGCATATGGCCTGGCTGAACATCTTTCCAAGGAGTCTCAGACTCTGTAGTCACTCCCAAAGGTACAAGAGTGTTCCTCACAGATTTTATGAAGAGACAAATGCTCTGACTCCTCTTTGGTCTCCTTTTTAAAACATTCTAGTTAGACATTCCACAGGGCAATAAAAACTAATAACTAGCCATTTGCACTTTTCATTTCCATGGTAACTTTCCTATGGAGGTATTCCAAAGTTCTTAAAAAAACAGGGACTGCTGATTGAGCTATATCCAGGAAATGAGGTGATAGTTTTCAGTCCTGTAAGCAGAAACCTGCCCATTTTAATATGAGTATCTGTCTGCAGAAAGTCAGTGGAACTCCCAGTGCAAGGACAATGTGCCGCACACTTAGACAGAAATAAGTCTTGTAAAGACAGCTAAGGGAAACTGCTTAACTCAGCCTTCCCTCAAAATGAGGAAAGCCCATCCAGCAGGGTGAGAGAATCCCTCTATCACAGTAGAACTTAGGGCTTCGTGAAGATGGCAGAAGATTTTGGAGAATGACTGGATTTATTACCCTATGGAACAAGAACTAGATATATTTTAATGTACATTAAACTATGAATAAATTTTTAATATGATAAAAAGTCTTAGTGAAAAATGAAAATCTATATTTAAAGAAAAGTAGAGGACAGAAATATAAATTGTGACACTGGAAGAATTAATTTGAACTCATAATTTTAAACCAGAAATATATTTATCCAGTTCTGTCAATAATCAAAAAGCAACAGCTTCACCTTTTCCCAGTACTCAGCTATAATCCAATCAGTCTGCAGCCCAGACTCTCCATCTTGGCTAATCTGGGAGAGTATTGTTTTTCGGTTGAGTCTGATAAGATTAACAGAAGCCTAGGATGAAATAGAGTACTGTGGAGTAGAGAACCCACATATAAAGCCATCTACCTACAGCCAACTGATCTTTGACAAAGCAGACAACAACGTACACTGGGGAAAAGAAGTCCTATTCAATGAATGGTGCTGGAAAAATCGAATAGCCACATGCAAAAGAATGAAACAAGACCCCTATCTCTCACCACTCACAAAAATTAATTCAAGACGAATAAAAGACTTAAATGTAAGGTATAAAACCACAAGAACTCTATAAGAAAGCATGGGAAAGCTCTTCCAGATATCAGCCTAAGCAAAGAATTTATGAAGACTCCAATGGTAACTACAGCAACAACAAGAATAAATAGGACTTGATTAAATTAAAAGGCTTCTGCACAGCTAAGGAAATAATCAACACAGCAAATAACCTACAGAATAGAAGAAAATATTCTCAAACTACACATCTGATAAAGGGCTAATATCCAGAATCTACAGAGAACTCAAACAAATCACCAAAAGAAAAAAATTTAAAAGTGGGCAAAAGACACAGATGTTTTTCAAAAGAAGATAGACAAATGGCCAATAAACATATGAAAAAATGCTCAACATCACTAATCATCAGGGAAATGCAAATTAAAACCACAATGAGATATCACCTTACTCCTGTTAGAATGGTTCCTATTAAAAAGTCCAAAAACAATAGATGCTGGCATGGATGCAGAGAGAAAGGAACACTTATACACTGTTGGTAGGACTGCAAATTAGTACAACCTCCATGGAAAACAGTATGGAGATTCCTCAAAGAAATAAAAGTAGACCTACCATTTGATCCAGCAATCTCACTACTGGGTATCTACCCAAAGGAAAAGAAGTGATTTTATCAAAATGGTATCTGCACTCAAATGTTTATTGCAGCACAATTCACAATTGCAAAGATCTGGAATCAATCCAAGTGCCAATCAGTTCAAGAGTGGATTAACAAAATGTGGTATATGTACACCATGGAGTACTACTTGGCCATAAAAAAGGATGAATTACTGCTTTTTGTAGCAATCTGGAAGGAACTGGATACCATTCTACTAAGTGAAGTATCTCAAGAATGGAAAAACAAGCACCACGTGTACTCTCTAATAAATTGGAACTAACCAATGGATACACAAGTGCACAGAGGGAAGTAAAAGTCATTGGAAATCAAGCACGGAGGAGGAGAGGGGTAAAACCCCACCCAACAGGTACAATGAACACTATTGAGATCATGGGCACATTCATTTATAGCCCTGACTCAAGCCATGTAACAAAAACATTTGTACCCCCTTAATATTTTGAAATTTTAAAAAAATAAGAAAATACAGTACTGTATATGGTAAATTTACTATAAGCCTAGAAAAGTAACTCTGGGAAGGAACCAAAATTAAGGTCAAAATAAGAATAGAAATAAGAATTAGAACAAAAAGAGAAATAAGGTTAGAAATAGGAGTATATAAAAACATGAGAATGAGAATAGAGACATGAGATACCACATTTTGAATTCATGCTGTTTGCATTACCGTAATAAGTTTTCTTTTAAGTGTGATAATTTGTTAATCAATGAAATATTTTGTGTGTCTTCTGTCCACATTCTAGTATGTTTAAGCATTTTTGAAAACTTCTGGAGTTTGTGTTTTTAATCAACTCATCAGAAGAGTTTTATGAAATAAATTTAAGTTTGCAGTGACTGTCTAAGTATTTAGGAACATTTATTTTGTTAAATCCATAAGTTTTTATTTATCATGATCCACTAGTATGTGAATAGTTAGAAGAATATTAATATTTATTGCTTAAAAATCATTGTTTGATAAATTCATATCAAGAATTTAGACACTAAGCAAACATCAAAAGTTAATAAAATGCCATTTCTACATGTAAGAGCCATTGTGTATCAAGAATCTTTTCACAGTTTCCCAATAGCCCTAATATACAGAAAGTTGTGTAAACATTCAGCAGCTCTTCTCAGTGAAACTGGCAGAAACCTTACTTAGCTCGTATATCTGAGCAAGTAGTCCCCAGTTTCTACTTACCATATGTAGGGAGATGTTACTTTCTATTTCCAGGCCCTTGTTATTTTTGTAAGGTGTCCACAGTTTTGTATCTATGTCTAATTGGGTCTGTGTTTCACTTTTCTATCCTAATCAAATTCAATGTTTTCCACTATGTTGATTTCATGGGAAGGATATGACAACCCTTGTCCCTACTGGCACTTTGTTGTGAATTGGGGTTTATATTAGTGAAAGACTTCTTGATTGCTTGTCAAAGTCCTTACTCAAGTTAGTATGTCATACACAAGCAAAGGTGTGGCTGGATGGCCAGACCAGGCACTCAAGTGCTGCTGGATTTCTTATCTCTGCTTCTCTCTGAATATTAGCTTTTATTTTCTCTCATTGTAAACAGACTTCCTCCACACTGTGCCAAATGTGGCTGCCTGGATCAACATACTCCCATCCTAACAGTTGCCTGACTCAAAGACAAGAGTGTTTCTCCCAGTTTGAATCTAAAAAAGACTCATGGCAGGACAATGATTGGCCAGATATATTCAGCCACATATAGTCATGCAGACTATGATCCCATCCAGCTTATGGCTAGAGGTAAGGGACTATTACTGGCTCAGCTGGGCTCATATATCAACGCCTGCCATCTAACAACTGGGATCTATTTCCAAATGGAATACAAGAGGCTCAGAAGTGCCCACTGAGGAAACTGTCATGATCTAAAAAATTGTCATGAACGATCCAACTGATATACAATATAAAGGGCACTGAAACCACACAGTATCTGCGTGACCTTGTTAAAGATCTCAACACTAACAGTATCTTGCCAATGAAAATTAAATCCCAGCTATTTAAATGCTTAGCATCCACAGTCTACATGAGAATATTCTGATGGAAAGCTAATGATAATGCAAATACTATGATATTTGATCTGAGTTCATCATAAACAAAGCAATATATATATTTTTTAACTCTAAAGAATTCTTTCAATCAAATAAAGTTTTTTTTAATTTTTTATTGATACATAATAATTGTACACATTCATGGAGTACATGTTATATTTTTATGCAAGCATATAACATATAATGATCAAATCAGGGTAATTGGGACATGATTTACCTGAAACATTTATCATTGCTTTATGTTGGGAACATCTGAAAACTTCTAGCTATTCTGAAATATAATAAATTATTGTTAACTATAGTTGCCCTATTGCACTATTGAACACTAGAACTTTTTCCTTCTATTTAACAGAATTACCCCTTCACCAACACCTCTTCATTACCCCTTCCCACCACCCTTACCAATCTGTAGTAGCCACCATTCTATTCACTACCTCCTTGAGATCAATTTTTTTTAGTTCCCATATATGAGTATGAAAATGCTATATTTGTCTTTCTGTGCCTGCTTTATGTCACTTAAAATAATGTTCTCCAGATCTGTCCATGTTTCAGCAAATGATAAAATTTCCTTCTTTATCATGGCTAAATAATATTCCATTGTGTACATACACCACATCTTTTTTATCCATTCATCCCTTGATAAACACTTAAGCTGATTCCACATTGTAGCCATTGTGAATAATGCTGCAATAAACACTGAAGTGCAAATATCTTCTGGTTACATTTTGTCTTTGCCTCACCCAAGCGAGGTCTAGAGGCATGCCCTTCCCCTCTACAATGCTAACCGTGTCTGTGACCAGTAGTTGTGAGTTTACCACCCCCAATCCCCTAATCCCTGGAGAATATTACTACCATGTGAGCACCATAGTGTTGATGAGTTAGTACAAATTTCACGGCGAGTACATGTGGAGGCTATTCCTCCCATCTTGTGATACCTCACTGCAGATAATGGGCTCAAGCTCAATCCAGGAAAATAGAGGTGCTAGATCACTGTTGTTTCTTATAATTGAGTAATATTCCATTGTATACATATACCAAATTTTAGTAATCCACTCATGAATTGACAGGCACTTGGGTTGTTTCCACATCCTTGCAATAGTGAATAAAACAATATATTTTTGAAAAGCATGTGGCTCATCTAAAATGCTTTGTGTATGTGTGAATGAACAAATTTCTATTTCAGAGCTACAATTCGTGTAGCCAAACTTATAAGTATCTGAAAGACTAAGAGGTTGGGACAAATTTTTTGAGCTTCTGACACTGCCAAGGCCTAAAGACGGATTACAATGAATTAGATTAAGTCCTGGCCAAATCTGTCTCTCCCATGTCATGGTAAAACTTAGACTTAAATGTAATCATGCAAATATAAAACTTAAATTGCATTAAGTCTTCAGGCTCCTTTTTGAATTCAGACTGAGAGAGACAATTAAGGAAAAAAAATATATATATATATATATGTATGGACACATATTACAACTTTGAGTGACTGGTGAGAAGCCCCAGAAACACCAATGAAGTAACTGTTAATATAAAGACTTAGTTAAACAATTATTGGGAGCTAAGTGGATGGCCTGCTGATATTTTTGCATAAAAGAGATGCAAGCCTTGGTAGAACTAAAATAAAAACTTTGTCCTCTTTATAGGAAAATGGTGTGACTGGACCTCTCTGTAAATTGGAAGCTTCGGTATGTGCTTCTTACCCTCTGAATTGTTTTTCTAACAGGAGGAATATATCCCTACTGAGCCTTCTATGTTTTTCCAAATCTCTGCTTTTGATCAAGGTCACACATTTTTAAAAACACTGGCTAGTACTCCTTGATGCCTTGGCATTCTCAGCTCAACTCAGATGCTGGGGAAGAAATGTCAGTGGTAAAAGTTGGCACTTAACTTCTAGAAGTCTGTGCCTAATGCTCACAAAGCTAAACAGCTAAATACTCAGCCTCCAAGTCCCAAGTACTTATCTACCTAATTCCTGCAAACATCCTCTTTTCCCCTGGTAAGCCATAAGAAAAGCACCAATAAAAGATAGATTCCCATGAAAACTTATCGTGGGCCACCATTTGGTACCTAGATCAGACCCCTGTAGGGAATTTGCTTCAAGGATAAGTGCAAGAACTCAGTTATGTAAAAAAAAAATCACATTACTGATGATCTAAGAAGGATATTTCAGTGTAGTTTTCCAAAACCAGGTCGAGAGGTACAAAGTCAGATACTACCTTATGAACCTCACATCATCTTGGCCTCCTACCTTGGAGTGGGAGCCCATGATGGAGGATGTGTAGGTCAGTGGGCAGCTGTCAACAGCTACAGCAGCAGCAGCAAAACGCAGACACTCCACTATAGAATTCCTTCTGTTTGTGAACTCTGGCTTGGATCTCCTCACTGCTGTTCATATTCCCAAGTATTTATTGAGCGTGTTCCACATCACAGCCCCTGTTCTAGTTACTGGAGATATAGCTATGGACAAAGACAGAGATGGTCTCTGCCCTCATGACATTTACATTCTGATGGGGAGAGCCAGAAAATAAACATCTAAACCTACAAGTTAGATGATTGCTGATAATTTCGATGATATAAATAAAATAAAATGGTAAAAAAAAATGAGAGTGAAAGGATGAGTTACTTTAGATTGGATAGTGAAGGAAAGGCTCTCTAGAGGGTAACATTTAAGCTGAAATCTGAATGAGGAGAAAGAGCCAGCCAAGTAAAGCCTGAAAGAAGAGCTTTCAGGCAGAGGGAACAAGGAGCAAATGCAGATGGAGATGGGAGGGGTCAGGTGGCTGGAGCACATTGCGGGTGGGGGCCCCATGGGGATGGGGTTGAATGGAGTAGTAGGAGACAGAGAAGTGGGTGGAAAAGAGAACATGTAAAGCCCCAGGGAGTCTACCCCATTACCACCTACATCCTGCCATTATTACACATGTAACAATGTATTCTAAAAGTTAATTTACTCTTCTCTCTCTTTGAGTAGATGGTGAGTTCCTTAAGTACACTATATCTTATTCATGATAATAATTATAGCTTCCATTTATTAAGCTATACCAGGCACTAAGCTAGCTGCTTTGCATACATTATCTCCAATCTTCACAACAACCCTGCAAGGTAAGTATTATTAGCATAATTTTACAGATGAAAAAACCAACTAAGTGATTTACCCAAGGCCAAAAAGCTAGCATGTGGCAAAGCAGGCATTTGAATCTATGTCTGGTTTGGCTCTGAAATCCAACCTCTTTTCACTATCCCACATCATCTTAACCTTGCACTTATTCACCTTTGTAGTCCCAACTCCTGGCACAATCCCTGGCACATTACATAGACTCAGATGCTCCATAAATGTTCGTAGTATTGAGTAGGAGTGAATTGAATGTAAGCTCACACAAGAGGAGACTGAACTTATGAGGCCACAGATTCGGGGATACTTTATAGGAGCATATGTGGTGATGATGGTAGCCTTCTGTCTCAGGATGAATTCGAAGCATGGTGAAAAGTGGCAGGGAGGAGGCTGTACTTAATAAAACTAAATGAAAGCTATGGGGCTTCCTGAGAGCTAATGTATGACACACTGACACAGCTGCATATCGTGTTCTGAAAAAAATTAATGGGATTTTAAAGAGAGAGGCTGCTCAATGTGCTTGCAAAATAGAGATACAGAAGAATGCACCCCGATGATGAGAAGAAAAGAGCATCGAGAGGGGAGGATGGCACCATCGTAATTGCATGTAATCTTTCCCCCCTCCTCCTCCTGACTTTAATTAGGACACTGGTGAGACACACACATTTGTAAGAGTGACAGAGCTAATTGAAGAAAACCACATGTCTCATCAACAACAAAATCAGGAATAATAATCAAAGCAGCAGAAGCAAAATTGGAAACCATGGAGCTGTCAAAAGCAGGAGGAACTCAAATACAATGAGGCATGTAATTCAGAAAAAGCGAGAGGGCTATGTGGAAGCATAAAAAATGGGGCAAGAAATGAAACAGTTAACCTGACTCAGACTAAAACTTTCTCTCCAACAATCAGGTCACAATTAAATCTGGTCAAAATCCATCTAATCCATTCACCCTGTGTTCTGGGGACACCTGCATTACTTCATTTCATTGCCTAGAATGGCCCACGTAAGTAAAAAAGTCACCCAGTCCCTTCCTGACTGAGGTCTTCGTTAATTCACGTTGCTTTCCTGTCACTGCATTGATTAGTTCTGTCCTAAGCCGAGATGGAAAATGACAGTCTCTCATCCCTAACTTTTAATATTGCTTACATGCAGAGGTCATTATTAAGTTATTCCTGCCCTCTTTTTGCAAACCTACAATAAAAGATGAACTATAGAGTTCAGCTGGGGAAGAATTCTTCTTACTCTCCCAGTTTCTAAACTGATTAGACTTTTGTTGCCTGCCTCACTGGCATCCATTCTCCCTTCTCTCAACAGCTCTGCCCCACCCTCAGCCAACACCCCTCAAGGTGGGGCAACACCCCACACCTAATCCTGAGGGTGTGGTTTGCTTTGGAGGTGGGCTTGGCACCCAAGCTGGCCAATCAGAATCTCAACACCTTCCTAGGCCTGCTGGGACAAAGATGCTCAATCCTTCTTATGATATGAGTCTTAGAAGTGTTTAAGCAATCTTGCCACAACATGTAAATGGAGAATGAAGTTATTATGGCTCAAGATAAAGGGAATGAAAAAAAGACATCCTTGTCTCATTGTATAAATCCTGAATCAATCATCCTAAAGTACAGTCTATTTCTGAACTTTTCAGTTATATTGTTACCAAAAGTTCAGTACTTGTCCCCGCAGCCAAACAAAGAACGAGGACAGGCGGTTTGAGCAAAAGGAAAGAGAAGTTTATTAATTTGCCAGCAAATGAGGAGGATGGCAGACTCTCACCTTAAAGAACCATTGTCCTCCCTTTAGGAAGAAATACAGAGCTTTTAAAGGGGGAGTTTCAGCTTCAGGTTATTGCTGTTTAATTATAGTTGGTGGTACAATGAAGATGATCCCATGACATTTTCCTGGACAATTCCACTTTGACCCATCTCCTGTGGTTTAAAACAAAGAATACTCCTCTGCCCCTCTGATTACTGGCCTCGGACAGGAATGCAGATTTTAATTCCCAAAAAGAGTTGGGGGGGGAGGTTAAATAGACAATTTGTAATATTTTGCCCTTTTTCAGGCCCTTACTTCCGTTACAATATAATATAATAAATTCCCCCTTTTTTCCTTAAGACAGGTGAATTTTGATTTTTCCATTGTTTGCAGACAAGTATTCTGAGCATAATTTATTAATGTAACTGTGAACAAAACAATAAAATAGAAACAATAATAATTACTGGTATAGTTGAGTGCTTTTTATGTGCCAGTCACAGAGTTGTCTTAATTATTTCAACATGTCCAGTATGCATTATTATTCCCATTTTACCAAGAGAGAAATTAGATTAAACAGTTTGTGTCATTTTCCCCACGATAATGAAGATGAAATTGGAACACAGGATTTCCTTTGGAAAATCCATGATCTCAAAATCCACTGTAATGGCAATAAAAGAAGAGAGCAAGTCATAATTCCAATTCTAAACAGCTTGCATTGATCAGTGAATAAATAGAGGAAAATGATATACTTGCTTTCTTCCTTTTTCTCAGGATACATCTAAATGTTCTGATAAATTCCTTTAGGCTTTTTCAGTATTTCATCACATATGATATCACAAATTTGCAGATGTTTTCTCTAGGCACAAATCCACAACAGGAGCACACTACAGAAACTGAAACACTTGTCACCACTCAGGTACTCAACCACCCAAACAGATGTGCATTAGGGGAGGTCACAGTCCCAAAAAGAGAGCCACAGAATTTTAGAGGCTACTCAACAGAGGTAGAGAATTGTCCATTGCAGTGTACAAAAATTACCCAAAACTGACCACTCAATGTCATAATAGAGTACTACTTACTGGATCAGGTTTCATAACCAATGCTAAACTGTCATGTAGTAATTCCGTTACTAGATTCGGAAGTTACTAGGTGGTTCCTAAGCTCCCTTTACTGATATATGGTAACCATTTGTAAATCTGTACCTATGCCTACATCCAAATCTGAATCACTTTCTTTCCATTTCATTCCTCGATGCAGATATATCAGCCCTTGCCCAGTCTAGTCCACCACTCTTCAGATGTAAGGAAACATGGAGGTAAGAATGTGAGATAGAACCATGAGCATGAATTTTATTTTCCTCTTTGCAGTGGGGATCATCACTTATGGACTTGCTATTAGTTTTACCCAAGCATCCAAGCACTAAGTACTCATTAGTTTTACCCAAGCACTGAGGATAAGTAGAACATAGACAAAGGACATTAACTATGTACCCAAGGGAACCAACTCAGCAATCCAAGAGTGGAAGAAAACATGCACTTCAAATTTATAAGGTGAATATCTTAATTGAAGGAGAGTATTGTCACTATTGAAACTTATGTTAGTAATCTAGAAGATTTAATTGGAAGAGGAAACTCACAACCTCACAACCTAGAGGAAATATACCTAGAGATGGAAATAATGAAAAAAGATAGAGTCAAAAGACGGACAAGTAATGGGAATTTCAGAAAGAAAAAAAGGAATAGTTAGGGACTAGGCAAAAATAACAAAGGAAATGTTCCTGGTCAGAATACTGAAGTATGTAGATTGAAAGGACTTGAGTTCCAGAGAGATGAGGAAGAGAAGGAAGAAAAGAGAGAGGAGGAGGAAGGAGGGAAAGAAAGGTATGTTTACAAAAGGCAAAGAATAAAATTGTTGTGGGCTGAATTTTGTTACCCCAAGATTCATATGTTGAAGTCCTAACCCCAAATACCTTAGAACTGCGGTCTTCAACCCCCCAGCCACAGCCTGGTACTGGTCTTTGTGTGGCCCGTTAGGAAATGACCACAAATCACTGCCTGAGCTCCATACCACCACCCTGCCACCCACAGCCCTCCCCTTCCCCCTAGACCCCCAACCCCGGTCCTGTGGAAAAGTTGTCTTCCATGAAACCAGTCCCTGGTGCCAAAAAGGTTGGGGACCGCTGCCTTAGAATGTCACTGTGTTTGGTGATAGGGCCTTTAAAGAGACAATTTCATTAAATGGAGTAATTAGGATAAGCCCTAATCCAATATAACTGGTGTCCTTAGGACACAGACACAGAGGGAAGACCATGTGAAGGCACAGGGAGAAGGAGGGCATCTGCAAGCCAAGGAGAGAGACCTCAGAAAAAACCAGCCCTGCTCTCAGACTTCTATCCTCCAGGACTGTGAGAAAATAAATTTCTTTTATGTAAGCCACCTAGTTTATGGAACTTTGTTATGGCAGCCCTAGAAAACCAATACAAATACTAACATTAAATTTTTCATCTGTAATTTTAGATGCTAGAAAACAGGAGACTAACTTCTCTCGGTTAATGAGGGGAAAGAATTACAAGGAAAATCATCTTATACCCGGAGAGAAGTGCATTTACAGACATGTAAGGATTCTGAGAGCATGTTACCCAGAGAACCCAACTAAGGAAAATACTTAGGAAAGGACTGTAACCAAATAAGAGAACAGAACAGATGGCAGGACAGGGGACAATGACAAGAGAGAAAACAGCAGTCAGCAATAAACCCAAATAGGTGATGACAGAGTCATTAGAATTTGTAATATTAAAAATAATCAATAGAAGAGTCACAGAGCAAAACTGAAACTAACAATGTCATGGAACTGAATGTAATAAACTCTCTAAGACTTGGGAGGAAGCTGGGAATCATAGCCAACCATTTTGTGACATGTAATACATTTGGCATAGGTACTGCCCTAGTCACTTTATATAATTAAATCATCACAACCACCCTAGGAAGCAAGTGATATCATCATCCCCTTTTTACACATGAAGAAACTGAGGCAAAGAGAGCAGCTTTCCAAGATTACATAGCTAGCACGTGGCTCTAGAGTCTGCTTTTAACTACTGTATTATGCTGCAAAAAGGAGAAAATTTAAGGCATTCTTGTAGATGTGTATGTAGGAGGAGGGTAAGGAGGTAAAAGCGACCTAAAATGTTTAATTTATTGTGCACATTTAATTGTATACACGTAATTTAGTGTACAAACTGAAATAGTTTTAGATTAAAAGAGGGCACAACTACTAATTATGCCAGGAAAACAGAAATAAACCAGGATTTTCAAAAGCAAATCAAGACATATAATCATCCTATATCTGTAGGTCTCGACTTAATGATTGGGAACAGTAAATAGCCTTCTCTAATGGCAGAAGAGAAAGGCATGAAGAAACGATGAAACTAACATGAGTAGAAAAGGAAATGACTAGTAACCTGATCAAGTACACAAAAATAAAGAAACAGAGAGAAAAAGGAAACAATAAAGTAAGATGAAGGAACTAAAACTAAGTTTTCAATTCTGAAATGTAAAGCACTTAAATTTTCTTATTAAAAGAGAAACTATCAGATTAAGTTAAAGGACAATGGGGCAAAATAGGCTAGATATTTTTATCATAAAAAAATACATAAAACAAAGCAAAAAAGAAAATTTAAAATAAAAGCATAACACTAACCAAGGAAAAAATTAATAAAATGGACTTCACCAAAACTTAAAATGTCTGCTAATCAAAAGATAATCTTCATTAGAATCCCAACCAAAGAAGAATAGGAGGGACTGTGAAAAAGCAAGGAGGAATCAAAGAAAACACTATCCACCTACTTTCCATAAATATACCTGTGCAGGATTGTATTTTTTTGCTCCATAGAATACCAAAATCACCACAATGAGTCATCAAGTAGAGATCCATCCTTGCCTGACCCAAGGCTCTCTGTAAATATTTTTCCTGAGTAGTTGAAAAGCCCCATGGGGACGAAAGATATGAAGGGAAATAAACAAGCAAAAAGTAACAACTCCAAGCTTGGCCACCCAGTAGCTCAATGCACTCCCTTCATGATGAAGTGAGGCTGATTTAGGACAAGAAGCAATGATGCCTCCATCTAATAAAAACTACATGGGAAATCAAGACAAACTGAATGTGATTATTAGACTTGAGTTGTTTTTGGTCAAGAACTCTCAAATTTAATGTTCTTACCCATATGTGAATGTGGAGAAGCCACTCAAGGAACAGCTGCTCCCTGTTTCATCCCAAATGGAAGTCCTGGAATCCTAGGATTTGCAATTAGTTCAACACAACATGCAAGTTGAGAGACCCTTGTTAAGATTTACCACCACCACCCAGATACCAAAGTATTTCATCATTTCCTCAACCCCTTGCAATGCCACAGCAAAGAGACAAACATATATATTAATAATGCAAACAGAGTTACCTGCCACCATTATCACCATCTTCAAAGTCATACACACTCATTCTGGAAAGTTTCATAACATGTCCTTGCTGCTCAGCATCTTGGGAATTTCTGGCATTCTGCATCAAAAGGCCAGGCGAGGCCAGGCATGGCAGCTCACTCGTGTAATCCTAGCACTCTGGGAGGCCGGGATTGGAGAATCACTTGAAACCAGGGATTCAAAACTAGCCTGAGCAAGACCAAGATCCCTGCCTCTATAAAATATGAAAAAATTAGCTGGGCCTGGTGGCACATACCTGTAGTCCCAGCTACTTGGGGACTGAGGCAGGAGGATTGCCCGGGAGTTTCACGTGGCAGTGAGCTATGATTATGCCACTGCACTCTAGCCTGGGAGACAGAGAAAGACCTTGTCTCAAAAAAAGAAAAAGGCCAGGAAAATATAGAAAGTGCATAATCTTACAAGAATGTAAACTTCAAGAAGGCAGGGAGCATTTCTGTGTTTCCCCACTAAATTCCCAAACCTAGACAGATCAGGTGCTCAGTAAATTTGTCAATTTCATGAACAATCAATTAAGGGAAATGTGAAGGAAAAATGTACCAAAGCTAAAAGTCTTCATGTTATCCCATGGACCTCTATATAGTGGAGAAACCTGCAGTATGTCAAAGAGAAGGCTGTAACACTGCTTAATCCTGAAGCATAATAGGGAAGAAATCTGATCATGTTAGCTAGGACTCCCCTAATTCTGATCAAAGCCGTCCTGACTATATGGAAACTAATGTTCACAAAATCCTGGCACTGAGTAGGAAGCAAGATACCCTAGTCCCTAGAGCCTCCTTGGGCATTGTCAGTTAAGGATGTTGGAGGCTATAAGTACAATAGTAGGCTACTAAACCAAGAGTAGTTTAAACAATAAAGACATTTTATTTTCTTACATGACAAGAAGTCTGGAGGTAGGTGGTCCAGGCTTGGGGAAACTGTTTAGGAGCTTAAAGGACTTAGAGTCTTTTCTATTCTTCTGCAAGACTATTCTTTGCATATTGATTCTTCATCTCTAGGCTTTTGGCATCATCCTTTCAAGATGAAAACATAGCTCTAATCATAAAATCCTTGAACACCACTTCATGGCAAAAAAAAAAAAAAATAGAACCAGCCTCATCACTATTTCTTATCTGATGAATTTGGAGAGTAAAATTCTTCTCAAATTATCACAACAGATTTTCTTCTACGCATCATTGCCTAGAAAGTATTCCCATGCTTACCCCTAAAGCAATCACTAGCAATAGGAATTGGATTATGCTGCCTGGCTTAGACAAAATATAATTTATCCTTTGAGGTTGGGAAGTAGCTCACCTTCCATGGGGTATAAAAGGCGAGGCTTTAAAAATAAAGAAGGAGGTGTGGGGATCGAGGTTAGATAGGCAACTAAGAGTGACTACCTACACGCTGAATTACCTTTTAGAGCTTTGTGTGGCCTGGATATATATCTTGGTTCTTTTTCTCTCTGAAAGATTACCATCTCCCTTATTTTCACATTTGTCTTTGAGATAGGCTGAATGAGTCTCAGACTCTTATTGTAACCAAAGAGCCTAATCCACACACTAAAGAAGAAAAAAGGAGTCACATTTTTAATGTGTGTGTGTGTATATATATGTATATATACACATATATATATTTATGAATGTGAATACAGGTCTGTCCAGGAAGTATCCAGCCACATAATATGAAAAATAGAGACATTTATTGAAGAAGATACAAGATACAAGAAACACTGTACATGGGACAATGACACCTCAGTCCCCTTCAAAGTAGGCACCTTGGGACCTTTCACAGTTCTCCCAGCGTCTCTTCCACCATTCAAAACACTCTGCAAAATCTTTTGTTGGAATCGCCATCAGCTGCCTCACAGTATTTTCCTGAATTTCATCGACGGTATTAAATCTCTTTTCTTTCAAAAGTTATTTTAGTTTTCAGAAAAGCCAGAAGTTGCAGGGTGCCAAATCTGGGTTGTAGAGGGCACTGAGTCACCTGAGTGATCTCATATTTTGTCAAAAACTCTGCACGAGACATGATGCGTGGACAGGCATGTTGTCGTGATAAGCTGTCAATCACCAGTTGCCCATAGCTGCGGCCATTTTTGTCACATTGGGTCTCTCAACCAACAAAGAACATTGAGGTGTAATAGCACCCCTATTAATTGTTTGGCCTGGAGGAGCATACTCTTGATGGACAACACCTTCCCAATCAAAACACAGTTAACATGGTCTTGATCTTACTGTGACTTTGCTGTGCCTTCTTTGGTCGTGGAGAAGTAGGCGACATCCATTGTGACGACTGGGCCTTCGTTTCCGGATCATAGCCATCGACACACGCTTCATCTCTGGTTATGACCTTCTTGAGGAAATCTGGTTCATTGGTAGCAGTTTAGAGCAAGTCATTAGCAAATGCAGCACGGGGCTCCTTTTACTCTGACGGCAGAAGCTGTGGAACGCATTTTGTCACCACACTTTTCATGCCAAGATCCTGGTCAAAATCTCAGACACAGTTGTTTTTGGAATCCCCAGATCAGCTAGTTCTCACACTATCAGTCGCTGATCTTTGTTGATTGCAGCTCAAACATGTTCAGTATTCTCAGGTGTTCTTTTTGTTGTAGGCCTTCCAGAACATGGATCACTTTCAACAGATTCTCGACTGTCTTTAAAGCATTTATGCTACACTTTTATTTGTGCTACACTCATTGCATCCTCCCAAATGCCTTCTGAATCATCCTAATAGTTTCCATGGAGGAATGTTCAAGCTTAACGCAAAATTTGATGATGGTTTGTTCCTCTACTCACTCAGTCATTTTGAATGCGATGACCAAACAGTACACATGCTCACTCAGTGGCATCCAGCACCCCAGTGACATCATCATTGTTCATGTATGTGCATTATAGTCCACTCTTCTTGGCTGCCAGTTTACATCAATGTTGTGCAAACCGTTCTAGTTATATTAACAAGGGCTGGATACTTTCTAGACAGACTTCGCATGTGTGTACATACACGAATATGTATGTGGATATATATACGTGTGTATGTATATATAGAGGGCATATTATATATATATATGTATATATATATATATAGAGAGAGAGAGAGAGAGAGAGAACAGTATATATGAGGGACACACACACATACAGGTTTACATCAACATCTATCTCCATGGCTGGACTTTGAAAATTACATTGAACCCTCTAACAGAAGTAGCTTCCCTTGTTATGTACTTGCTCAACTATGTGATGGACCACGTGATGGCTTCAGTCTATATTTATCCAGGGATTTCCCATCAATCAGCACCACTGAAAATAATTACAATTTTATTTAAATGAATGCCAACTATCCCAAATCTAACAAAAGATAGAATTAAATCCAATTCTGACTTCCTCTCCTTTAGTTTGCAAAGAGCTGTTTCAACTGGTGTCCAACACCCTGGAAGCTCTCATTTGGTCTGAAAGTCATTAGACTACAGCTAATGAGGCGGTAAGTGTTTGGAAGCAGCCTGAATTACTTCAGCATATCCAAGTTAAAATAAGGCAAATTAGTAGTAAAATCAAATTGGTTTAAACTGTGAAGTGAGTGTGAAAACTATTCCCCTGAAAAGTAGTATTGAGTCAAATTGCTGCACTGGGACATAGGAGATGGTTTCAACTTGCAAGAGAAAAATGTTACTTTTAATGAATCTCATCCTTTAGAAGGCAGTATATCTTAACTATCCTGGAAACCCAAAGGTCTTATTCATAGAAGAAAAAATATACCTAGACAGATGAGAATACATGGTGCACCCATCAAGGGGACAAAATTTATTATCCAAACTGGAACATTTTGGGAAATGAAAGTGGGAGGTGAAGGTGATACTGTTAATAATTTCACTGGGTTAACCGATGTAAACCAGGGTCACCCTTACTCTCCAATGTCTTTAGAAAGAGTGCCAAAAAATGATGGAAGAGAAGAATCTCTATCCCCAATACTCATGAAAATCTAGAAATCTGCTTTTTCAGCACCTTTTGAAGGGAGGAAAAGGAATTAAGTGTTATTTAATTACTTAAATGTGGTACTGAAGTCAAGAAAACTTAAACCTCCTCCACTTTCCCCTTGCCCACCCACATACAGAAAGTCTAATTCTTCTCTTAAGTAAATCATGGATCAATATTAACAGAGATACAAAACAAACAATAAAATCAAATATCACATGCAAGGATTAGAGGACTCAAATTCTTGGCCCATTAGCTGAATTTGGCCCACAGACTTGTTTTGTTTCACTTCAGAGATGTTCTCTTAAATTTGAATTATTTGCCAAATTAGAAAGACTAGAATATTTCACTTACATATTTGCATTTCTAGCTTCTCTTGAGAAACAAGATCTGACAACAGTGGGTCTACATGCCTGTGCATGGCAACAATTGATGGAGTTCAAGAGTTGCTACCCCTTTGTCTTATATTGTCTTAGATTAAGGTGGGGAGTTGTATGCAAAGGATTGATTGGAGGTTGCTCTTGGGTGATACACTGTGAGAAAGTGAGGAAGGGAAAAATTGACAGAGGGAGAAGCTACTTGAAATGTGCTTGCCTTTGAGACCTCAGACAATCTTATGGGGAACTCTGGAGTGGAGATGAGCCTTTGGGATTGTCCCACATTGAGACACAGGGGCCAGCTCTTTGTAACCACACATCTGCCAGTCTTTGGCCACAAGCCACCCTGGGGATAAGGCATAACCTTGGGTGAGGTACTTCCCTGTCGTTTAGAGCAATGTTCAGTGAGGGACACAGCTATGAACCATGAACAGCTCATATTTCCAGAAGGGGGAATAGGTATATTGTCCCTGCAGAGGGGAAATCTGAGGAGGCCACCATGATATAAACTATATCCCCTGACACTAGACTTACCCTCTCCAATTCATCAAGTCCCCAACCCACCCACGTCACTCATTTCCTAAGACCATAGGCATTGGTGTTTGCAACCAATGCATCTGTACATGGATTCATACTGCTTCTCATCCTCTACCCATATTTCCACGAATTCTACTTACTCCATCTTTAGAAATGAAATGTCTCCAAGCCACTTCCCACTTGCCTGTTCCACTGTTCCTAACTCTTTGACCTCTTCATGTTAGCTCTAAATTTCAACTTACAGTGTCACTTAGCCCTTTGAATGATCAACTTCATTTGGTTTTGCTATTTTTAAACCTCGCCTTTTGTTAATTAGCCTTCTAGCTTCGTTCAACATGGCCACAATTGAAGAGTCAAGACCTTTCAGACTAAGTCATAGGTTCCACTTCTCATCCTCCCCCACCTGAGAAAGAAGAAAATAAATGTTATCTAGGTAACTAAGAACAGATTTGTCCAGTATTCCAGGCATTTGTTTGCTTCAGGCTTATGAGATTAGTGCATAGCTTTAAGACATGGATCATACTACTTATCTACTTCTGTATAACAAATGACTCCAAAATTCAGCAGCATAAAAGCAACAGTCACTTATTATCTCACTATTTCTGTGCATCAGGCATCCAGCTATGGCTTATTTGGGTGTTTCTGCCTCAAGGTCTCTCACAAGGTTGCAGTCAAGGTGTCAGCTGGGGCTGCATTCTCATCTGAGGGCTCAACAGATGGAGAATCCATTTGTAAGCTCACTTGGGTGATTATTAGCAAGATTTAGTTTCTCACAAGATTTTAGATGGAGGGCCTCGCTGTCTTGCTGGCTATTGACCAGAGGCTTCCTTCAGTTTCCTGCCATAGGGCAGCTCACAACATGACAACTGGTTTTCATAACATTGAGTGAGAAAGAGTAAAGCAGAGAGTGCTAGCAGGAGAGGAATCATGGATTTTTTGATAAGCTAGTCTAGAAAGTGACATCCTGACATTTTTGCCTTATTCTATTCATTTAAATCAAGTGACCAAGACCATCACACAGTTAGAAGTGTGATGGTCCCACAGAAGGGATTACACAAGGTCATGAATACTAGGACATGGGGATCACTGGGGATTATCATAGAGGCTGCCCACCCCATGCACCCTAACAAGAAGTTTACAGTCTAGTTGGAGAAATGAAAACAGACATATATATTAAATGCTGAATAGTGATGTATATGTTAACAATAAAACTAGATGAAAACAGAACAAGTTTTGTTTATGAGCCAAAATATATATGAATACCTGGTGAAAGGTAATGGCTACTGGTGCTCTTTGAGCAGTTCAGGTAAAGAACTCTTTATGAGCTGGAATAATCAGGGAAGGCTGCATGGAAGTGATGTGCCTGGAGGTGAGCTATTTGGATGGGTGATTACAGCCAGACAGCCCCATAACTAGACAGACATGAATCAAAAATCCTCTAATGATATTGGCAAAAATGAGCTATATAAATGTGACATGGACATGTGGTATATGGTTGAACACCCAAAGTTGGTTTAGATATGCTTCAAATTGCAACCCCCCATTTCTTGGTATAAAGCCTGTTGAGACTCCTTTAGATTCCTCCCTTAAGCAAAAGACCAAGGAGTAATGCAAAGAGAAAATGTTAGAATCGGAGGAGGTCAAGAGAAAATGGAATGAGAATTATTTTCAAGGCCCTAAATGTTATGCCTAGGCACTATAGTTTCAGAGCAGGGAATCTGTAGGTTTGCCTCCAAAATGGCATGATCTGAACCTGCCAAAACTATAAATAAGAATTATTAACATTAATTGAGAGCTTGCTATGTGCCAGACACTATGATAAGCCCTTTCCATCTCACTTTGAAAGTGAGCAACAACAAATGAACATAAAGTTGGCTTGCTGTTCCCCACTCTTGCCTCTGTGTCCCTTTTCCCCCTGTTTCTTTCTTTCTTCCCATCCACTCCAGAGGCTCTTTCTTCTCTCAACCATTAAAATTACTCTCAGGAGAATCCAGGCTCTAGTCACTCGCACCTTGGTGTGTTTTTAAGTCACACCTAAGGTGCTTTCATTATGAGCCTTATTACTGAGTGTTAAATGAAAGACATTTTTCCTATACAAGACATTTCAGGCATCAGTGGGCACATAGGAGCTGTATTTGGCATTTCAAGGATCGAGGGAGTGATATTTCAGTCTCTGAAATGAAACCATATGGGGAGTTGCTTACCCATCAGGCTGGCCTTGGACTTGACCCACATAATGGGTACTTGGTTAATAAATAGGGTCTTTCAGTCATATACCCATTGACCTCTTGATCTGGCCCAAAGGGGACACTGTTTTCCATTCACTAATGAGCTAGACTTTGGCGTCTTCCTGCACCAGTTAGAAATGTGTGATATTTTGTTTCTCTTTAAATCCCTAAAACCTGTGAGAACAAAGTTGTCACAAACTCCTGCTGGTAAGTGGCAAAGACAATCTGAGCCATTAGAGAAAAAAAAAATGTTTTTCCTCTTCCCAGGGAAGGTGGTAAGGATCATATAACAAGCCAACTGGAGGCTGTGCCTCAGCTGCAGCCGCGGACACCCTCTCTGCCCGTGGCCTTTGCTACGAGGTGTGCAGGCTCGAACCAGGGCTGACAGCAACTTTTCAAAACCCCCATTTTGCATCTTTAGGAAGGAGTGAGCCAGTCATCTGTGTCCCTACCAAAAGAATCCAGCTTACAGCTCTTCTATTTGAAATAGGTTTTTTCAAGAATGGGGTTGAAAAGGAAGCAAAATGCCTGCTGTTTATCTATAGTTATCGTCAGGGCACTACCTTTACACATCTCACTACCTCCAACAATCTATGATGAGCAAGGGCTTTATATTTTAAACATTTGCTATTGAAGCCTTTTATTTATCATATCCCTATTTAAAGCTATGTATGTAACTTACAGAAACTAGAGGAGCATTTTTTAAATAGGGAAATTGTCTAACCACAAACCTTTCCTCTTACGGGCATGCCCAACTGCACTAAACTTCAATGGATAAGAGTTGCTGTTCTTACCCTAAATTCCCAAAATTCTGCAGGACTCAAGTAATAAGTCTTAGTCTCTGGTTTGGCCATAGAAATTACCATGGTCCACTCAGCTCACAAAATGCTATTTTAATTTGATTGTGCATTTCCAAGATAAGTAATTTAAAGATAGCTAACTCTAGTGTATATAGAATGCAAAGTAGGTGAATCACATATTGGGTCTTGTGGGGTGGGTCAAACCATTTTGTAATCTAACACTTTGGATTAATTCCTCCCTGTTAGTCCTTACTTCTCCCTGCCAAAATGGTTTCAGAAACCTTGACACACATATTCACACCTATAACACACACACATAAGCATCTATGCTATCATTTGTCAGGAATAGTCTTCACCTTGGCTTATCGAACATTTTCTGGGCTTCCACCCAAGAAAAAAATTCTTACTTTACTTTTAGCAGCAGGACTTTTTCACACCTCTGCAGAAGCTAAACATCACACAGTTTATGGTACGAGTCTTTTAAAAAATCCTTGTGTTTTTCTCACTAAAGGGAAAGAAAGGTCAATATAAATATTGAGAGAGAAAATTGCTCCTGGCAGCCAGGCAAAGTGAGACAGAGGAGTTAACATTTGTTTAGTACCTACTGTGTGCTGAACACTCTGGCATTTTGTTTTGTTTTGTTTTGTTTTTCTCATTTCAAGAGAATTTCCCCATGGTGTGTGTTGGTTTGTATGTGATGGTCTGCATGGAATCACAACCAGCACTTTTTTTCCTTAGAGCAACATTGATATATGTGCCCACTCAACCTAATGTGCCCATCTCATTTGCCTTATTTGCTGGGAAGAATGAGATCGAAATGTTAGTGAGAAAAAAAGAGACATTGTAGAATTTGTCAGGATAAGAGATTTGTAACCACATTTTTAACCAGGAAAAAAGGAAAAGGAACTGACAGTATTCCCTCTCGTGTTAATCATAAAATAATGCAATCTTCTTTCAGAAGTTCTCATTTCTGTGTCTGATTTAGCATAAGCCAGACTTTGCTGCAGAAAACTAGACTAAGAAAGGTGAATCAGTGAGAAGATTGAGTCTCCATATTAATTAGAATCTTGCAATTACCATAAGATACAACACACAGCAATTACTTACAATCCAAGAAAGAAATCTAAGAGTTACTGTACTACGGCATTAGACTCTTTTTCTAATTTCAGTATTTATGAAACATAGTGTCAGACATTGTTTTAAGCATGTCAAAAATATTTGTATTTAATCTTGAAATAGATACTAATATTTTATGTCCCTCATTGTAAGTGAGCAAATTGAGAACAAAGAGATTAAGTAAATTGTCCACTGTCTCATAGCTGCTAATTTTCTGGGCTGGAATTTGAACGAGACACTGAAGCTAAACAATCCATACTGTGAACCACTGTCTAATCTACTACATAGCCTCTATTCTGAGATGATTGTAAAATACAGAGCAGCTCAATCAAAAGCCTTTTATATAATGAATTCATAAAACTCTATATATTTGAGTGTTTGAATATGAGACCATGGACTGAAGCAGAGACCTTCTTCAGGTACTTGAAAGATAAGTCTGGCAGTCCTAAAGGCAAAGGTCAAGTATGAGGACCCTCCCTCCATGAAATTAACAAAGCATCATGCCAACCCACAGACAGCTTGAATTAAGAACATGTTTGCTATTCTGGTTTTCATGCTTCATGAAAAATTATGGATTTAAATAAAGCCTAGGAAGGGCAAGGGAATTAGTGATCTTATATTTGAAGATATTAATCATAAGCAAGGAAGATGAGGACCCCTCAGCCTAGAGAGATGGAGGGGGTAAATCAAACTCAGTTCTATTTGGATGAACACATTAGAACAAGTAAATCAAGATTCTCCTTTCCCAGGAATACTAGTTTGTTTAGTGTGTTGGCTCAGGAAATGACACAATCTGAAAATATAACAAAGACTTAAAACACAAGTCTAACAAGAAGAATTAAATTCATAGGGGACACATTAATGGTGAGTTACTAGAAGAGACAGGTGTGTGCATGAGAAACATTGTTTCCAGAGCTCATTTTGCTCTATCCTTTGTAATTCTAGAGTTAAAGTGTCTGGAATTTTATGTTTCCATTCATTGCCTAATTCAGAATCTCTGTTGACCCATCAGATTCCACACTAGACTATAAGCATCTTGAGGGCATAGACTACATCACTGACATCCTTGTATCCCCCTTAGCATACTCTTTCATATATATATTAAGTGTGTAGACACATTCATAAAAAGATGGAATGATAATCCAAATGCCAAAGTTGAAACATCAGGGTTGACATCCAAGAATATTAATTTTACTTTTGAGTCACCTACTAATTCACCTATAGGTCTTTGGTATAATATTTCTCATGAAGTGTAAGTTTTCTTACTTCCTACCAAATTTATCCAACTCTTGCTCATCCAGAGCATTAAATACTTGGTGGATTATCCATAAGAGCATAAACATGAAAGGTTTGAAATTTTAAAAGTTGTATGAAAATATCAAGCAGGATTTCAATGCAGGTCTGCATAATTCTAAAATCACTGCTGTTTAAGCTTCACTATGCTGCCTCTCTTAGAGTCCTCACTGTACTGGACCGACATCAAGGGCCCAGGCTATGCCTTTTACTCCTCATCAACCTGTCTACACTTTTCCACCACCTTCCTAGGAGCACCAACAAAGGGCCTCATAACCCTCTGCAGGGGGATAGAGTGGGAGTGTAGAAAGGCTAGAATGATCAGTTCATAATGCTACCTGTGCAAAAAAGAGTTAAGATAGCCAACTGCATGTGTATGAGGCTGCTCTAGTTAGAAAGACCTGTTTGCATGGCTGGTTCTTGACTGGCATCTGGGAACTTGGATATGGGGAGAGTTCCCACCGTTCCCAGAACAGTGATAAGAATGGTTCAGTGTGCCTAAACTATTTGTGCATACATGGTTTATGCTGAATACCTGTGTTTCTTCTGCAGGCTGGGTTTTGGTACTTGCCATGCAAAGAGTGCCTACATGACCAGCCTTCAGTAAAAAATCTTGGGCACTGAGTCTATAATAAGCTTTCCTATTAGACATTTCACATGTGCTGTCACAACTCTTTGCTGGGGTGATTAAGCACAAGCTCTGACTCCCCTGGGAAAGGGTTGTGCCAGGTTTCTTCCAAACTTCACCCCATGTGCCTTTTCCCTTTGATGATTTTGCTTTTGTCTTTCCCTTTGCTGATTTTGTCTTCTGTAATAAATTGCTATGACTGCCCCTATAATATGCTGAGTTCTGTGAGTCCTCCCAGCAAATTATGGAAACTGGGGGTGTGCTTAGGGGACCCCAACACACCCCCTCATGGCAACTTCACTGAAAATTTTCTTGGGGAAAGAAAGGATTGAAGAATAAATTGAAATTTAGAGTCTGGGGATTTCTAGGTATGTGCTGCCCTCTTTCCAAGGGCTATTCTGGAACTCTATTGCCCACACTATGCTATTTAAGGTTATTTAGGGGGAAAAAATTCTTATTTTCCTCAAAAACACAATACGTTTTGTTAGCTATAGAATAAGGTTTTGTTGGCACTCCAAAATGGCCAGAAACCGTGATTATAGAGCAGCCTCCAGGACTTGTCTTTAAGGAGAGAGACAACGTGAATGTTCTAAAAACAGATTCAGTGTGTTTACAAACCATATGATCCTTTGGGATAGAAAAGCTCTCTATAAACAAAAGGTGATTTGCCTGTGTTTTCTTCTCAAAATAAACATGCTTTTGATGAAAATATGGTCTTTCTTGCTGGTAAAAAAAAAAAAAAAAAAGCAAGAGAGTTTCCTTTTTCTCTACTTCCTATGATTAAAATAAGCACAAATCTGGATTTGTGTTTCTAATGACAACAAAAGACATACGGTGCCATCACCAATATCTCAATCATTAGAACATCTCCTGAGGAGCAAGGCAGGGTGATAAACAACGGTGGTGAAGAATGCTCAGGCGAATAAAACTGTCTTTGCAAGGAACAGGAAACTTTAGGAACTTTTTCCATGCAAATATTAAATTAGAAGAAGCAAACAGATTTTTTTTAAGTCTATAATCTGAGTTCAATTTTCTTGATGAGTGCTGTTGAATTAGTTGTTTTGTGAAGGCTTTTTCTTTAATCGTTTTTCTGCAATGCAATAAGGTTTGCATGGATTTTATCCAAACCAGGCTAGGGAACTAGGGCTTTCTGCATCTATTGCCAGATTAGATCCTTGCCTAATAAATGAGTTTCGTGAATCTTGACTTCGGCAATTTACTCCAGAGAATTTCCTGCTGTCAGTTTCTCTGGAGTGGGAGATTGGGTGGAGAGAGAGGGAAGAAGGTAGGGGGCTGGGTTTATTACTCCCAATATGCTCTGTGCTGTTGTGCCTGGCTGTGCATATGCCTGGGACTCACCGCATATGGCCCGGGGGCTGCCAGTGGCCCGCTTAGCAGCTGTCTCCAGTATATTTTGACATAAAAGCCATTATATTTCTGGCTGGCTAATTGGTTTTTATTAAACAATTGTTGGAAGTTGGATGATAACTTTTATGAATTTAAAATGAAAGCCTCACTGAGAACTTCTGAGAGCAAACAGTGCTTGGTCCACCTGGGAAAATTCGAAAGGGCTGGCATTCCATCTGCCAAATAGAACTCATACCAGGCGCAGCAACTGAGAAGTAGAGGGTGACAATTTCCATTTCTCATAGTACTAGTTTCTCCTAAAGACTCTGATAAAGGACAAACACAATGTCCTCTTGAAGGTCTTTAGGGGAAATACAATACATAAAATCTTCTCCCAACCCAGAAATCAACTCCACAAAGATAGTAGAGAAAGAAAACAGTTTTATTACGGAATAGGCATTTAACCAGAATGTGATGTGCATCACAAGCAATCTGCTAAGAAATTGCAAAGACAGAAAGAAATCCAGTATCACTCATTACATACATGTTGTCAAGATAAACAATAACTGATGTTCAAGTAAAAGGACTGCACAGCACCACTGGTCAGACCTAGTTCACCCTAAATTTAACTTTACCTGGTATTTAGAGTGAACATCTTTCTTCATGGCACGAGGTAGTTTAACCACTCAGAGCAAGGCACCCACTGAAGTTAAGTTCCTATCATCCCAGAGAAACTGGGAGATGGGGTGCTATCTTCCTTGATGTTTATATTTCCCAGAGATGGCTCTCAGGTCCTTGAGAAAGACATTCCTGGGTCCTACATCTGACAGAAGGCTTATTTATTTTCTAAAAAGATGCATTTCAAAAAGACAGAGACAGTACTTAACATTTATAAATTTTCTAAGGTAAATGTTCTGACAAAAAGAGAAGGAAGGAATATCTATTCGCTTACTTTCAACAAGAAGAATTAAGCCTCTTGTTTTTAATCCATATTTTTCTTTACAGGCCTTATTTGCCAATGAATGATCTGTATTAGGGTTTCCCTAGGAACTTAGGCTCTTCTTCTGGTTCTCAAATCACTGAGGACAAAATTAAGTGCAATGAACTATTTAGTTTATTGTTACATCTGAATCCTTATTAAGAAAAAAAAGAAAGAAGACAGGAAAGGATAAGAGAAAATAGGAAAAAATATAAAGAAAAGAAAAAGGAAATTACACAACAGTTCACAGATTCATTTCAAGTTATTTAGCAGTAATTAAATAGATCTGTGTTGTGGAAAGGAGATTTAATTTTCAAAAAGGAAAAATTAAGAAGTTTTGGTCTCTGTTAATTTTATCCCATTCCCAGGCTTTTTATAGATTCTTCCCCTGACTTTCTGAGATCCCCCATATGTTGGCCATAGGGGGAAGCAGGAAAGAGAGTATAACAGACTTTGGGGGAATTTGTTACCAACCCAACAAAAATTCTTCAAAATGCTGCAGGTCCTTTGGGCTCATTACTCCAGACATGCTAAACTCCCCACTCCTAGGAGATACCAAGCCCCCTCTTTTGAGAACTTCTCACGTGGCCCCCTCTACCTGAAACACTTTGGTCACCAGCCCACCCCCATCTCCAACTCTTTGCCTAGTGAACTCCTTGCTGTCCTTCATGTCTTAGCTTCAATACCATTTCCTCCAAAGCCCTACAGGTTAGGTCCCTCTCTCACATGCTCCCATGGTCCCCTGTGTATCCCCCCTGTAACACATCACAACTGCATCCTCAAGTAAGGAAAATTCAAGTACAACTGTTAGGCAGAGATCAAATGTGCAGGTGGCAGATTGAGGCCAGGAGGGTGGTTCCTAGGGGTGAGAAGCTGGGAACCAGTCAGGGGAAAGGACTGCAGGAAAACACAGAACACCTGAAAATCATGTATATCAATCATCTGGTAACATCCCACACCTTGGGTAAGCCATCCCCTGGACCAGGCCAATAAAAGGAAACCACCTGGGAGTCCTTAATGTCTTTCTCCACTCATGGAAACTGATCCATTCCTGTCTCTGGGGCGTATTTTCACTTTGTGTAGCTTCTTTCTTTTCTACAATTGTGTAGCTTTCTTCTTTCTTCCTTCTTTTCTACAATGAAAGCTATTTGTATGGAATTGCTTCCTGTCTGTGTTCACTCTGTCCCACCAGCCCTGCTTGCGATTCTTCCAAGCAAGGAGCCAAAGAACCAGGACAACATTTCTCTTTCACAAACCCAACCCTGAAACAACTAGGGGCCAGGCAGTAGCACAAAGGAGTGAGCCTGAGACCACAGCAGTACATGCCTCGTGTAAAGGTGTTCAATTCACTTTCTTTTAAAACATGCACTGGCTAAATATGCATTGATAAACGTATCTGTTGGCCAAATCCAACTAAGTGGTTATGGAGCTATGGCAGAAGAAAGTGAAGGTGAATGCCAAATTATGTAGCAAGAGTTAAGGGATGGACTTTATTGGAGAAACCTGCAAGCCAAGGCTTAGCCAGAAAAGGCCTGTTGTCCACATTATCTCATCATCCCTCAGAGAGCATGCAGAGGGCGAAGTTTGTGGACTCATAAAAGGTTTCTATTCCAGGAGGGACACCGCACTCCTGCTACTTTACCTTTTCATAGTGCAAGCATGAGAACTACTTTATCAGGGGAAGACACAGAACACAGATCCCAGGCTGTCTGGAGAAAGTACCAGCTCTGCAGAGAGTTGTCTGAGAGTGAGTGCCAGCTGCCAGAACCTGGTAACCTTGGGAGAAGGGGGAGCGATGCAAGATGCTGGGAGTGGGAATCCCAATTCCATAAGCAGTTGTGTTTGCATGTAGTGTCTTCCCCTACGGAGGGAGAAGCCTTTTTCCAAGCACTGTGAGCTTTTGGGGTCATTCATCAGACCCATATCAGACCTCTTGTCCAGAGCAGGCCAGCAACCCACAACCCTCAGCATTCAGTCTCTCTTCCCTACATTTCTGTTTTTATATAGTTATATTCTTGGAGCCTCAGTGTCTAGCATGTAGTAGAAGCTAAAAAATATATTCATTGACTAAAGAATCATCTTTATGATGCAAATGTCAATGGAAAAGAACACAAACCCTGTAAAATACTTTAAAGAGGTTTATTCTGAGTCAAATAGGTGCAACCATGGCCTGGAGAGCCACACCCAAGAAGCCTTGAACAAGGAGTCTAGCTATGGTTGGGTTACAGTTTGGTTTTATACATTTCAGGGAGACAGGAATTAAATGTCAAGTCAAATCAATACACAGAAGGTGTACATTGGTTTGGCTCGAAAAGGTGGAACATCTTGAAGTGGGGAATTACAGGTTATAGGTGGATTTAAAGATTCTTTGATTTGTAATTGGTCAAAGAAATGAAGCTTTGTCTAAAGGTTTGGAATGTTTTAAGTTAAGAAAGTCTGTTAATCAGAGACAAGTCACCAGACATTAACTCAGATTCACATGATCTGTTAAGTAAATTGATGACCTGCAGGAGTGGTCTAAGATTTATCTTGCATAGCCTCAGGCGTGTTAATGAATTACAAAGGATATCTCCAAGAAGAGGAGGGTGCATGATGAGGTGTGTCTGGCCTCCCTTCTCATGGCCAACAACTTAGCTTTAGGGTATTTCTGGGTTCCCCTTGGCCAAGAGGGGGTCCATTCAGTCAGATGAGGGGCCTAAGATTTTATTTTAGTTCACACAAACAAGTATCCTTGTGCCTGGGATTGCAATCTAGATACCCTGCTGTCTTCCAAAAAATTGTTCTGTGAAACTCATAAGGCGGAAAGCTGGAAGGAAAGTGCTCACTGTGAGCTGGCTGTTATGACTCCCTGATGCCCTCCTCCCTTTAGTCAAGCCTCCCTCATTCTCCAGGGCTTTGCTCTACCTTATTAATGTTAATATCTTATCTAACCTTTCCTTGGCTCTCCGCAATGATGGGACTTCTTTTCCACTGCCTAATCGCTCTTACTCTTCGTCTTTCAAAATGTCCACCCTAAACTTTTTCTCTCTTTAGCTTCAGGCCATTTCATGTCTCTTCTGAGACTTAATCATCTTTCCCTTTGCCTGGTTTTGCTGAGAGAAGTGGACTGAAAAATGCTTTTAAAAATAAGGGAGAAATCCTGTATCAGGCACATTCTTACAAGCAGTAAAAGATTCATTCATCACTTATCCCCCTCTTTCCACTGGGAGTTGAGGTCCTCCTGGGTGGTGGATTTGATGTCAAGTCACAGGCAGGGGAATGGATAGATCTGCCTGCCAACCTGATCCCAGAATAAAATTAGAGTGGAGAGCCTGCAATTCCTTCTAAGTTCCTACACGGCTTGCAAAAGACCAGTAGTTTTCTAGTAATGTCACCCTCTCTTTAGATCAATAAGCAAAAGTGATCTCAGATTTTAAGGGCCCTTTTGGGTAGAGCTAAGACCACAAGGGAAGCATAAGGAGGTGAGAGAGTTAAAAGCCAAGTTCACAGGCATTTAGATCTCAAATGTTTCCAGATATAATACAGGAGCATTTAGCTTCCTCAGACAGCACCTGTATTCAGGCTATTTAAGTCTGAGAAAAACCATAAAACAAACCATCAAAACAGGACCATGACCATTACCGCAACCCAGGTGCCGCCATTATTACTGCGCGGTTTGAGGCACCCAGAGGCATTTGACAATGGAGCTGAGTAGGGGAAGCAATCAGATGTGAAAATTTCAGTCAGGGAACAACTTCAGATTGCTCACCCTCTGATTAACTGCTCAAAAAATGGAGTTCTAACTTTATATTCCATCCCTCACTCTGAGTCATGATTGCCCTGTAAAATGTCCTTATCAAATATGAGGGGGAATATTAATAAGCTCAAGGAATGACTGATATTATTTCAGCAAAAGAAAGAAGGCAAGAAAATAATGTCTCTGATATAACTATGAAGGTGAGGGCAGGGATTGGAGAGCAGAGAGCAACAAAGACCCTTAATGATAACTCAAAATGTGTAACTTTGGGTAGAGAGGACCAGGCTTGCAAGAAGCAAGACAGGGAAAGAGCAGGGAGAACCAGTATAATCAGAAAATAAACAGTTTCTCTCTAAAAAGTGCATTTCAATAATCTTGGTAAACTATGAATAGGAAGAAATCGTGTGCATGTGCTGACTATTGTATTTACTCGTTTTTCTCTTTCCCAAAAGAGCACTAAAGGTTGCACTCTCAGCTCACCTTCAAGAAATGCAACATGAAAAGGCAATTTCAGAACGGCAGGGCATGGCTTCTGACATCTGATAGACAGCCTAAACACATTTTATCTTATCAGCCCCTCTAACTCCCGCTCTCCTCATTTTTCATTATTCCCCAGTGCAGCTGTCTTTTGCTCCTCCTCAACTCCCTGAATCCCACCTCGCTCATGGAAGATTTTAAAAGACAAACGTGTTTGTTATTAAAGTCATACAAAAAGCATCCCTGTGTCCCTCACCCTCTGGCAAGTGTACATATTGGTTTGCTTTGTTTAGGAAAAGAAATCGGTGGTATGTTTTATTCCATATCTGGACTACAAGATAATTAAACTGGGTATCTACCTGTCAGTTGATGGTGCTTACACAGAACCATGCTACTCAGCGTGGCTGGTTTTTATTCTTGGGACCCCATGAATAAAAATAGTTTTAAAACTGTGTTTCCAGGATATGATCTAGATCTATAGAAATATATTTTGATATGAACACAATTCAACTAGATTGAGAAAAGAAATGAAAACTAGGACCGAAGAGCTCCAAAGAAAAGTGAAGTGGGGAAATAATGAAATTATCCCAATAATTCAGTACAGCCAGCAAATTGGGGTGAGATGAGATGGAAGGCAATGTTTCATGAATTATCTGATTTAGCTACATACATCAATCAAATTCAAGGGGCTTGAATTTGAGAGAGAGAAAGAAATAGAGAAAATAAAGCCTTTATCAAATTAATAAACAATGCCTAGAGATGTGTGCACTTTTTTTCTATCTCCTCCAGCTAATGGTTGGTTTATTTAATTGATCTCTGCCATCATGATGACTGAATGACAGTAAAGTAGAGCAATATTTTATTAAGTGTGATAAAAATAGATAATGTGCTATTGTTGACTACTTTATTCCCAGAGATGATGGGGAGAAAGAGGACAGGTTTTTAGAATCAGACACTAAGACTCAAATTCCAGCTCTGCCATTTACTGAATGGTAAACACACCTTTCCAAGCCTCAGTTCTCTACATGTAAAATTGGGTAACAATAGTTCCTACCTCAAAAAATGTGGTGAGAATTAAATTATAAGTTAATCCATGTCAGCTCTGTGCAGAGTTCCTGGTGTATACACGTGCAAATACAGACAAGTCACCACTCAGGGTATGCCAGCTGCTATTATTGCCATTATGAGCACTTCTAAGTTGAAAAGGGCAGATTGAATAAACAAACCATCAGCATGAGAGTAGAAATGCCCACCTATACAGAGTCTACACATTTACTAAAGGTGAATAGCATTTTTCAGATTTAAGGCATGGGTATGTATGAACATTTTTTTCCTCTGTGAATTGGCTGAACAAAGAATTATTTCCAACAGATGTACTCTGTGTACAGAAACAGATCGTTTTAACAACATCATGAGACAATGAGCCATTAGTTTTATAAATGAATTTCCTAAATGTGAAAAGGTGAAGCCATTAATAGAGAGCCAGAGATAGAAATAAAGATGGACAGAGACACACAGAGAGAGAGAAAGAGGGATACTTTTAATGGAAATCATTTTTAAAGGCAATAAGTACTCACTTGGGTTTTAAAATGTAACCTTTTCTGAATGACATGTCACTGATATCAACATGAGCTATTGCTCCATGCTGGCTCCTATTTTCCCTAAATAGCAATGTTCTCACTGCACAGTAGAGTATAGTATAAAGAACTCTTTGCCTCTGCACAGAGCAGCCTCTAGCTGCTATCCTGTTTAAATTCTTCTTCCAATGTTGTGTGGTTCCATGTCTCTCTAGCCTCTTACTCTCCTTTGTTTGTTTGTTTGGGCAGTGTTTATTGAATATATTATGTCAGGAACTGTGCAGCAGACACAAAGATAAATAGGACACCGTTAACTGCCCTAAAGGAGACTGCAGCATAAGAGAATACACAAATGTTGGTTATTATATTTTATTCTACATAATGTATGTGTTTCTTTCTCATTTCTTCCCCCACCACCCCTACCTCCCTCTCTCTTCCTTCTGCTGAAGGCAAAGAAACCAATTAGCCAAGCTGTTTGAAATTATATTTTTAATGGAAGCAAGCAGGTTCTGAGTCAGGGGTTCTCCTTTTAGTAAAATGCATGAAATTTATTTTTAATAACTTTGATGCATCTAGTTTGACTGTTTGGAGGCCATTTGTTTTACTTTATTATTTTCTCTAGTGTTCCAAATAGATGAGGTTGTCAGAGTAATTACCTCTGGATAAGTGAGGAATTGGTGTATCACAGTAAATAAAAGCCTTTGCAGTTAGCCAACACTTCCAAATGAGACTGTATGATAAAAGCTGAATACTAACAGTGTTTGCTGTGTCTCTGTAATAGCTTTGGCAATGAAAGCTGTCCTTCAAATTCTCATTTTACAAATTGGTATCTAACTTTAGAGCAGTCATTTGTCCCAGATCACACAGACAAATTTTTAAACATTAGAATTTGGGAGGAAATAAGAGGAAATATTTTAAACAATAAATATGTCATGTAATTCATCACCCCTAAGAGGTAGCATAGGTTGCATATATAAATAGGTACAAAAATTACTTAGGGAGAGTGGGCAAGATGGCAGTGTGGCTAAGCATTGGAATTTTTCCAAAACCAATACAAAAAACAAACAAAAATAGATGGTGCCACTAGAATGGCAAACAAACAAAAAACAACCCACAGATATAAAACAAAGACCATTTTCCCTCATTTTTACATTTTTTAAAAGATAGATATTTGAGGTAAATGTAGTGCTAATAAATCATGGGGCTTATATGTGGAAGTGTTAATAGAATATATGATAACAATAGCACAAAGGATAGAAGAGAAAAAATAGAATGAAGTGGCATAATATGATTAGAAGGTAGACTGAAATGAGTCAAAGATGTGTATTGTAAGTCCTAGAGCAATTATCAGAAATTAAAACAAAAAGGTACCTCTAATATGCCAAGAATGGGGATAAGATGGAATCACAGGAAATAAGCAGTTAATTCATCAAAGACAGTGTTGGGGGCAAGGGAAAACTTCTCTATCACTTTCTGGAAGTTCACTGAAAATCACTGACAAAAGGCAGGTTAATAAGAGAAAAAGCACACAAATTTATTTGGTAATAGTTTTACATGACTCACGAAGCTTCAGAATAAAGACCCAAAGATATAGGAGAAATTATCCATTTTTATGCTTAGGTTCAACAAAGTATGGACAGCCATGTAGAAATAGAATTGGACAAAAAGGATATGCTCTAAATCCAATAGACTGAGTAGGGAAACCCAGCAAGTCCTGTCTATTCAGATTCTTCTTGGCAGCTCTGTTCAGCATTCTTTTCTTCAGGGAAGGGGACAGGACCCTCTCTGGAACGGAGGTCTTATGACCTACTATCAAACAAGGTAGGTCAGATAATTTCTTTATGGCCAGTTTTTACAGAGGCAGGAGGGAAGTTGGAGTAATATTTGGGGGCTTTATGGCTGGCTTTGGGGAAAAGGGGTTCTGGTTTCTGTGACCTACCTTGGGAAGAGGGATTCTAGTTTCTATGCATAGCCTTGGGGGAGAGTGAAGGGCCGGAGACAGAAGGATAGGAGAAAGTCACAGAAAAATTTTCTCTTTTGAGGCCTTCTTTTTGGGTTATTGTTTTCTGAGCCCCAACAATAGGAAAAGAGGTCGAAGGGAACAGAGAACAATGGGGAGGGACAAATAAAAAACAAATAGCAAGATGGTAGATTTAAGTTAGACCATATTAACAAATGATCTAAGAAGGCTGGGCGCGGTGGCTCACGCCTGTAATCCTAGCTCTGGGAGGCCGAGGCAGGTGGATCGCTCGAGGTCAGGAGTTCAAGACCAGCCTGAGCAAGAGTGAGATCCCGTCTCTATCAAAAATAGAAAGAATTTATCTGGCCAACTAAAAATATATATACAAAAAAAAAAAATTAGCCGGGAATGGTGGCTCATGCCTGTAGTCCCAGCTACTCGGGAGGCTGAGGCAGTAGGATCGCTTAAGCCCAGGAGTCTGAGGTTGCTGTGAGCCAGGCTGATGCCACGGCACTCACTCTAGCCCTGGCAACAAAGTGAGACTCTGTCTCAAAAAAAAAAAAAAAAACAAAAAAAAACCCAAATGATCTAAGAAAATCAAGATCTAATTTTATTGCTATATACAAGAAATTCACTTTAAATATAAAGACACAGATAATTTAAAGGTAAAAACATGAAAAAGATATACCATGTAAGGACTCATAAAAGAAGCTTGTATGGCCATATTAATATCAGACAAAGCAGACTCCAGAACAAACAATATTCCAGGGATAAAGAGAGATGTTTCACGATGATGAAAATAAAACATAAGAATCCTAAATGCATATCCACAAATAACAGAATTTTTAAATATATGGGAACAAAAACTCATAGAATTAAAAAGAGATAGAAACAAATAATTATACTGGACAATACTCCTCTCTCTGTGATTGATAAAACACGAAGGCCAAAAAACCCAGTAAGGATATAGACAACTTGAATAACACTATAACCTAGTTGCCATTTATAGAAACTGAACCCCAAAACCGCAAAATACACTTTCGTTTCAAATATGCATGAGATAGCCACTGTGAGAGACTCTAGTTGGGTCTCTCAAAGCAAGCCTCAGAAAATTAAAAGACTAAAATCATATAGAGGAAGTTATCTGGCCCCAACCAAGTAGAACCAACATTTAATAATGAAAAGATATCTAGAAACTCTCCCAATATTTGGATATTAAGCAATATACTTCTAAAAAACCTGAGTGAAAGAAGAAATCACAAAGAAAATTAGAATATATTTTGAACCAAATTAAAATAAAAACACAACATTATCAGAATGGTGGGGATGCAGTTAAAACAGGTCTTAGAGGAAAATTTGATCATGAGAAGCTTATAATAGAAAAGATAAGTGGTCTGAAACTAATGATCCAAACTTTAACCCTAGGAAACTTGGGGAGCAAATCAAATCCAAATTAAGCAAAGAAAGGAAATAATAAAGATAGCAGAAATCGATGAAATAGAAATGAACAAAAAAATAGAAAAAAACCTATGAATCCAAAAGCCACTTCTTTCAAAATTGCAATAAAATTGATAAATGTTTACAAAGATTGATAAAAGGAAAAAAAGAGAGAGAGCAAAGACACAAGGAATATTTCCTACCCCCACAGTAGACATCTCAAAATGTTTATCTGGTAATATTTTAAAACCACTAGGGGACCAGTGACTGCTGTGTGCCACCCACCTTTTCACTTTCCAAATGAGAATATTTATTGAAGTCACCTTGTCCCTGTTCCATCAAAATATGCTGAGGAGAGGTAGGGGTAAAAAGATAAAATTTTTTTGTGGTGGTGGTAGTAGTTTTGGGTTGTTTTGTTTGTTTATTGTTTGGTGTTTCTTTTCGTTCATTGTTTTCCTAATCAAGAATCACACCTGGGGCCAGGCATGGTGGCTCACGCCTGTAATCCTAGCACTCTGGGAGGCTGAGGCGAGAGGATCACTCAAGGTCAGGAGTTCAAGAGCAGCCTGAGCAAGAGTGAGACCACATCTCTACTAAAAATAAAAAGAAATTATCTGGACAACTAAAAATATATACAAAAAATTAGCCCAGCATGGTGGCAGCACATGCCTGTAGTCCCAGCTACTTGGGAAGCTGAGGCAGGAGGATCGCTTGAGCCCAGGAGTTTGGGGT
Organism: Lemur catta; assembly: GCF_020740605.2. Lineage (NCBI taxonomy): Eukaryota > Metazoa > Chordata > Mammalia > Primates > Lemuridae > Lemur > Lemur catta. The sequence goes on from NC_059128.1 coordinate 19,743,544, forward strand.
TGCTGTGAGCTAGGCTGATGGCACTGCACTCTAGCCCAGGCAACAGCACAAGACCCTGTCTCAAAAAACAAAAAGAATCACCCCTGGAACTGATGAAACACATCACAAAATCCTGGACTTTGAGCCAACGACGACATTGAATGGGGAAATCTATTTTGGGCAAGCGTAAGTGAATTTTCATTTGGGAGGAAACTAGAGGGCAGCTTCGTAGGTTGTATTATTTTCCTCAAGCATTTACTACTATCTGCCCCAGTATACACTCCTCCACAAGAAAGGGGTATTTCCACAGAGGATTACATATACTAACCCATTGCCATGATTTACAGATCCTTTTATGAGAGGAGTACACTTCCCACCAAAACTCAGCCTCTAATTGCCTGATTCATTATTGAAAGTCACAGGATAAATCACTCCAACAACTAAAAGCATAGCACAGTTTTATGTGGCCCGAAACCAATGCAATTTGGGTGACCGTATTTTTAAAAAGAATATAAAAATTATGAATATGAAGTTAGAAGTGAAAATAAATATTTATTTAAAATAAAAAAAAGAAGTAAAATAATTAGAAATGTTAAAAGGCTGACAAATTTCTCAAACATCACAAAATCCAGAAAAATGCATAGTATTTGGCCTGACACAAATCTATAACAATTTTTGGCTATATACTCTTTGATCATTTCTTCATCAGACAATGATTTTGGAAAGACAAAAAAAGTTCTTCCTAAAGAGAGAAAAAATAATTTAGTCTTTCCCTTAACCTGGTTGGTCAAAATTTGTGTTTTCATTATGGATAGTTTAGAAAAGTTTCTTTCAACCTCACAGCTCTTTATTAGTAATTTCTTTATAGTGACTGGTCATAAATACTTTGAATTTATGACACTTATTAACTAATTTGTCATTAATATCCTGGTTGTAATGGCCTAGTGGGAGTTTTATATTGGATCCTGAAACTTGATGCGGGTGAGTTAGCACAGTGGATAGGAGGAATATTCCTGGATGGCATTCCAGTGATGACACACCTAGCAGTAATCTCACTATGCACAAAATGATGGAAAACTACATAAATATAACATACTAAATGCACACTGTTTATGAAATTCAGTTTCCCCTTCATAAAAATGTTCTTACTAATATACCTTTTGAACTAGCAATTCTATTTCCAAAAATCTATCACAAATATACAGTGAAAAATTATTAAATAATTTTTGTGCAAGCCAATTGTGTGTAATAGAAAAAGGCTGGAAATAATTCAATTGTCATTGATATGGGACTGGCTTAATAACAAAGTGCATCCACAAATGGCATACTATGTAACTGTAATAAGGAATGAAGAAATCCTTACATACTGCTATGCAGTGTTCTCCTAGATATGTTAAGAGAAAAATGCACATCGCACCATAGTGTGAATAGCATACTCCATTTTTCCTAAGAAAAAAGGTGGGAAAGAATATAAACGTATAAACATATCTGGTCATAAATTTTAAATGGAAGCATAAACCAAAAGCTTGTGAAACCATAGAAGAGAAGGAACAGGGAGAAGAAATAGGGATAAAACATACTGAATATACTTTCTTTTGACTTTGAAACCATGTAAATATTTATCATAATTTTTTTTTTAGAGGTGGGGTCTCACTCTGTTGCTCAGGCTGGAGTGCAGCAGCCTGATCATAGCTCACTGCAACCTCAAACTCCCGGGCTCAAGTGATTCTCCTGCCTCAGCCTCCCAAGTAGCTAGGACTACAAGTGTATGCCATGAGGCCCGGCTAACTTTTTTTATAATTATTTTTTGTAAAGCTGGTTTCGAACTCCTGGCCTCAAGCAATCGTCCTGCCTCAGCCACCCAAAATGCTGGGATTACAGGTGTGAGCCACTGTGCCTGGCCTAATAGCAATTTTTATATACTATTTCCTAAGAAAGGAATAGGACTACAGCTGATCCTAGGCATAGGGCAGAAAATGTACACGAAAGCCTAGAAAATCTTGTACTAGAAAATAAAAAAGCTATAAAAGATTACTGAGGCTTTACCAGTAGCACTCAGAAGCAAATTCAATTTGAGCATCAGAAAGAATAAAAACTGCAACAGGTTGAAATACATAGAATATGTTTAGAAAAATAATTTCATAATAATACTTTTTAAAATGCACATCTGTTACCTTTAGAGAATGCTAGCAGAACAACTCATTGGTCTGAAATTGATAGACAAAAGGAAATATGGAGCATTTATCCTACTCTTTTTTGTATGAATTTTCCTGAAAAGTAGACAAATATTAATAGTAGATGTGGGAAAAGTTTTTCTTTATGGAAATATTTCAACTAATAAAGCAGAAAGAATGATAGGATTAGCATGCCAACATTTTGGAAGTCCTAATTTAAATATGGGTCTAAGGATAAGCATAAGTGCTTACTAAAATATTAGGTGAAACATCGATGGGGAATTTTATAATGGGTAGATCAACATGAGAATACAAACCTAACATTACAGAAAAGAGTCAAACAGATAATATGTGCCTCCCAATGTGACATAACAGGAAGTACACAGCATTATCCAATGTCTTAATAAAAACTTGAACCTGAATCTGATCAAGCCTCTAGCTCTAACTACTATTTTACCAGAAATACAGGAGAAGAAAATGTTAAGCAACTGCAGGGATGCAATCACCAACATCTAAAATGTGAGAAATTTTACAGGAAAAAGACGTAGTTTCTTCAAAAAGTAAATGGCAAAAAATAAAAGAGGGAGGAGATATAAATAATCAGAATAAAAGAGACTCAAGATGTATAAATCAACCAAGCACAATGTACAGTTTTTATTTGGATCCTGATCCAAAGAAACCAATCATAAAAAATGCTTAACACAAATATAGGAATTTAAACATTGACTTATTAATATTAAGGAATCACCATTAATTTTTTTGGATATGATAATGAAATTGTAGTCGCTTTAGAAGAGAGAGATTCCTTCACTTTTAGAAATTTATATTAAAGTTTTTACAGGTAAAATGATGCCAGGTCTGGGGTTGGCTTTATAATAATCTTGTATGTGTGGGGGGGGAGAAAAGAAGAATAAAGTGGATGAAAATAGGAATGCAACAAAATTGGTCATATATAAATGCTTAATTAAAGTTGGGGTCTGGCTTCTTGGGATTTTATTGTACTCTTCTCTCTAGTACACATATGTTTGAAAATTTCCATCACAAAAATTAAATAAAAGAACTTAAGGTGAAGATAACCTTTGACCTGGTGTTATCTTTATCCTACAAATAAACTTAAACAAATACATAACTATATATTTATAGAGGTATGTAATGCAGCATTGTTTATAATAGCAAATCAAAACAAAATAACTTAAAGTTCCCTTAATAGGGTACTAGTTTAATTAATTATGCTACATACACACAGTGTAATTCATTCACTTATCAGGTATGATGTTCTCTGGCCCAGAATATAGATGAGTTCCCTAATGAGTTTCATGGATCATCTTACACAGCAAGTAGATTTTCAGTAAGAAACATCTTTTCCATTTTATAGAGAGTCATATATTTCAGCTCACATTCTCCAGAGAGTCATATCTCATGAATCCATGGATTGTAAATTTGTTTACCATAAGCAATCCTAGTCCAGGGATATCCTACTCAAATCATTCTACAGATAATAACTCTCTAGCCAACAAGTATCATTAGCCTATTTGCCTAGAGGTCTAGTAATCATGGTCACAAAGACATTAGATTGCGTCCCCTGCATAGTTTTTTTCTCCCCTCTGGGTGCAATCTCCCCAATAATTAGGAGAGAAATGGATCATAAGTCCCATATATACATACATTTGCTAACATATGTATGAAATAATTCTGGCATAAACATAGAAAACTATTAAAGATGAATATATCTGAGAGGGAGGTAGGTCTGGGGAAAAAGGGATAGAAATGGAGATTTTTACTTTTCACCTATATCCAACTGCACTGTTTGACTTTTTCTCAATACCATGAATATTGCCTTAAATATTTTTCAATTTGTTAATTTTGTAAAAGGAATAACTTAGATAAATTAATGGGTAATTACATCCATGATGTATTACTTAGAAAAGTAGGAATATATCTGGGAAGAATTCCTAATATCTTAAGAGTGCATAATTCCTGTCATTATGCACCCTTGTACCACTATCAGAAATTCAATCCTAAACTATATGACCTCAGGTTTGATCCACTGTAACAATTTAGACTCGCGAAATTTTCTTCCTATTCCCTTATCTCTTGTTGTAATGGATGCTTTCCAGCCTTCTCTTGGTTACTGATACTGAAGGTGCATCCCATTTCTCTGCTTAATAAATTCTGGATCTCTCACTCTTATGATTTTTAAGTGTCTATCTCCAAAGTCACTGTCACTTGTGAATATCAGACTTTTAATGACTTTTTGCAGAGCATTACTTACTCCGGTTTCCTCTTAGTATTCCAAGGCTAATTTTCCACTTACCGTAATAATGCTGAGCCCTTGGCTATTTCACACTTCTGCCAGTGTCCAACACATGTTCATATTCCACAGGTTACAGTTCTTCCTAAAGGATAGAAAATACTATGTTACATATAATACATACAGTGCATCAAACTGAAAGATCATTCATGGGCTTTTGCATCCCAGTCCTTGCTACATGTCTTTGTGGAAATATTCCAAACATTCTGAGCCTCAGTTTCCTCATACATAAAATGGGCAAAAAGATTACCTACCTCACACAATTGTTGTGAAGATTTAAAGAAATAATATTTGTAAAACCAAATACAGAGTAGGTACTCAATAAATAGTGATTATTATCATCAATTATATCCTCCCTAAAGCTAGGCAAATAGCACAGCTGTCATTTTCACATTGCTATTCTAATTAACATTCTTTCCATAAAGACCAGCAGGCATGGGAGCTAACCCTGGCCTCCTAACCTCTGGAATTCTGTGGTGGAATTCCATCTAAAATCTAAAATAAAATTAAACTTAATGGATTCTCTTTCATTTACATCCACCACTGCCAACAGCCATCATGACCTCAACTTCCAATACATTTCAGGACTGACCAAGCAAACTCCTGCTGCTTTGTGGGTAAGGGTCCCAGAGATTTGGGGTTCAAACACAGGACTTGTGACATGCTGGGGAGACCCCAGGTAGAGTCATAGCAACTGCCAAAGATAAAGAAAACAACCAGTGAGGAAGCACAACAGATGTGTTTCTGTGTTCATGTGCTTCTCTTTTCACTTAGAGAAATATTGACAAAGAGAAAGCTAAGCCGAGCTTTTGCTAAACAGAACACTTGACCGTGGCTGCCTCCAAGTCTCTCTCATGCTGTCTGCATTACCAGGGCAAAGGCATTCAGATGGTGGGGCTGGGCAGGGAGATAGCAAGGGATGAGGGTGGGAAGCGTGGGCGGTGGTGGGGGGTGGTTAAATTCTTTAGCCTAACATGTTTTATTCCCCTTCTGAGAATAAACAGAAGACTGAGCTACTATCAGAGCTGTTGATGCAGGACCCCTTGACACCTAGAGTCTTCTCCATTTAAAAAATCAAAGTATTCTGAGACAAAACTTACTTTATAAGCACCTGGAAGTAAGAATGAGGAGGATTGTTTGGGTGGTTTTCTTTTCAAGTGGAGCCCTTTCTTTTCTGAAAGCTACAGACTCACCAACAATAACTGTCTGTGGAATAAATTGAATGAATTCATGTCTCTCTTGTTTTGTCGTAACAAACCTTCTGGAATCTCACACTCCAATTAACCAAGGCATCTCTTCCTTTGTGCTGCTAACCCTTAACACATAGACACAAGTGCAGCTCCACCTTTATTGTCAAAGGTAAATACAGTCCAACAGCATGCTTCTTCTTCCCTAGCAACTTTGATGCTAAACGTGGAAATCACATAGAGGGCAGAGATTTGAGTTCCAAGGGTTCTGGAGATGATGTAGGTGTTCGAGGAAGCAGAGAGGGGGAATAGCTGTTGATAGCAAAATAAAATCTAGAAAATGGGCTTTCCAATCAGAAAAGCATGTGTTCAAATTTCAGCACATCCAATTACTGCCTCTTTCACAGAAATAATGTAAATAAGTTCTTTAACCTCCCTAATCTCTATTGTCTCATTTGTAAAATGAAAGAAAGAACAGTTACCAATAGTTTTGTGGTGGCAATAAATATATAGAAAGCCCTTAGAAACACCTCTAAATAAAAATAAAAGGTAGCTAGAATTAACACTGTTATTGTTATTATTAAATTTTTAATTAAATACTATTTAAAATAAAATCAAAAGGGCCCACACACATTAAAATGGATACCCAACAATCTTAGAGATGAAGGAAGATTCAATAAAGTAAGGAAGCAAAGGAGGAACAGAAGGAAGGTGGGAAGGAGCAATGGAGGAAGGGTAGGTGGTATCACTGAAAACTCGGTACTTGTCCTTGAGGCCGCATCAGAAGAAGGAGAACAAGTGGTTTGAGGAGAAGAAAAGAGAACTTTATTACTTTGCTGGCAAAGGAATAAAAATGGCAGACTCTATCGTCTCAAAATCCAAATTTCCTGAACATAAGCAGAAATACAGAACTTTTAAAGGGAGGGCCCTCAGTTCTAGGCTACTGTGTTAATGATAATAAGTCCCATCTCTGCCAAAGACAAAGCCTGTGACCTCTGCCTACCTGCGCCCACCTGGGCCCACTGGGGGGGCCAGCTGAGCCATCTCCTGTAACACAAAGAACAAAAAACCTTCTCCCTGCCCCAGAGATGCAGGCCAGGCCACAGTTCCCAAAATGAGTGGGAGAAGTTTTAAAGAGACAGAAAATATTTTTGCTGGGTTTTTTTTTTTTTTTTCAGGCCATTTCCTCTGTTACAGTGGCAGGCAAGAGACAGGGTTAGTGATGCAAGGAGGGCACCTCCAGAAAGTTCTACACTTGAGGACTGCATGCTCCAGATCCTGGGGAAAAAATAGCAAAAGGGGGTACATGTTCCTCCAACAACCTCTGGAATATCCGGACTTATCAGTAACTACTAATGCTACCTCCCTTCTATGAACTTGACCACTTAACTTTAAATAATTTCCTGTATTAGGGAGCCTAAATTTTTTCGTTTTGGAAAAAAGAAAAAAAGTCCTAAATAATCAAGATTTCCACAACTCCATGCTTCTGGTCTACCACCCTTACCCACAACTGTTGTTTCCCAACTTCTAGCACCTACTTTCCAAGGAAGTGGTGAGGGAAATGACTAAAGTTGCTTTTCCCACCCTTTTCTTACCATAAGAAAAGGTGGTAGTGAGAAAGAAATATGGGAAAAAAGAAAAAGCCCATGCAGAGCTGAGCCATACAGAGGGACTTTGCAAGGAGGAAGTGATCAAACAACTCAAAAATGTCTGCAAGGTACTGTGGCCTATTTGAAGATTACAGTTATTTAAATTCAGCATTATTGTTACAGGAATAAAGCAAAAAGCCTGTGTTGTTCTGCAAGAAATTTCCACTTCTAAAATCATGTTTATAAACCTGGAAGGAAGAAAGGATATGTTTTAAGTGCAAAAGCACTCAGCCCTTCTGACTCCCTCCTTCCTTTGTTAATGACATTGTGTTTCTTTGTTCTGAGGCACCCAGAATAATGCAGTGGAAATTTTTCCAGGTTAGCTTTGACAATCATTCCCTGCTTTTCTGTCAAACCCTTTTCTTTAAATTTGCATGCCTTGGAATAAACTTTCTTGTTAGCTGTATTTCCACCAAAAGCAAGAAGCTGGGAAGCTGTTTTATTCTTGAGCAGTTTTATTCTTTCCCGCTTGCCCCCTTATTATCCCTACAGAGAGTTTTAGTGTTCTCTCTGTTAAAACTCAACCTGCCACTTTAGAGGTTAATGATTAACTTTACTATGTCTGTGCCTTTAATTGTAATCTAGATTCTGGAATTAAATCAAATGTAATGAGAAGAATAGAATGAGGACAACTGGGCACTAGTCCCAGTACTACCAACAACTCGTAGTCGACCTTGGGGAAAGCCTTCAACTTCTCTGGAAATCTATCCATAAAACAAGGTGATTGGAAGAGAAGATTTCTAAATATCTTGCGGCTCTAAACTTCTATGCTCCTATGAAAAAGGAACCCTCACATTGAAAAGCTAACTCGTTGCTGGTAGTAATTTTCTCTGCGAGTTAATTCAGTTCTCGTGGCTGAGAACCTTCAACACTTGGGCTTAGAAGATAGCAAAAAATGAGTGCAAAGCTAAGACATACAATGAGCCTTGGGATTTTGCTTTTGTTTTTGTTGTTGAGTCCCCTAATTGAGCCTATAAAAAAAAAAAGTGGGCAAAAACAGGAGGTGAACTTTCAAATTCTATGGTTCTTTTGCAAGAATAATAGCAGAAAACAGAAGAGAAGTCCACTCTAACAGTGAGTAGTCAGCCTTGGAAGAGCCACCCATGGCAAAAATGGAACAATAATGAGGAAACTGACAAATAATTGCTTTGCCCCATCTCTTCTCTCCATAAGAAGAGTTGCAGTGAGGAGGGAATATAGACGCAATAACAAGGCCACTCAGGGATCCTGTGGGGTAGAAGTCATCAGACATCTCAATGGATTGATCTAGTTCCTTTAACCTCATCTTTCCTTCCTTTAAAAATATACTTTATCCTCTCTTTGTCCCTGCCTTATTGTGACACCAAAGCATATTGGCACTTTCTTTTTCTTCTTTATCAGCTCAGGCAAAGGATTCTTCTGCAAGAAGAAAAAAGAAATCAAACAGAAAATAAGCTTCTGTTTGGGGAAAAGCAATGGTTGGGGTAGGTGGCTTATCTAAAAATGACTGTATAGATGGTGCACTTGTTAGAAAGTGACAGCTTGCAAATCTTCAAATCTAAACAAAGAACTACCTTGGGCTTAGGAGGGAACAAAAAACTGGTCCCAAACTGAGGCATACAATGAGCCTTGGGGTTTTGCTTTTGTTTTTGTTTTTGAGTTCCCTAATTGAGCCTGTACCAAAAAAAAAGTAGAAAAAAGCAGGGGTTGAACTTTCAAACTCTGTGGTTCCATAGCCTTTGGCAAAAGAAGTCTCTCCCTTTTTTTTTTTTGTCAGATATCTTTAGGGAAACAGAGGTGATGCCAAAAGTCTAAATAGGAAATCGACCCATCTAAGGGCTTGAGTAAGAATGAGGCTCTGAGAGCCAATCAGGTTATTTTTTTGGGGGGGAGGGGGGTGGTTATACAAAATGAGATGTGGATTGGCTTTCTGCAAGCAAGGTCAGAGTGAGTAATTTTACTTGTCTCAAAATTACATATCTCAAAGTTCACATGTAATGCATATGTAAGCTAGGGTCTCTCAGCCCTTAAAAAAAGAAACAGATTGATTTGAACACTCAGTGTGTAGACTTTGAAAAGCTAACTCCCCCCACCACCACACACACACATACGCATATGATTTCTGCAAATTATAGGGTAGGTGTGAGGAAACCCATTTTCAAGGTCACCGGGCTTCAGGTTCCTACTCTTTGCTTGGCCAAGTGACTTGCTTCATCCAGTGGGATGGGAGCAGACATGATATGAGCCTTCTCTGAGCAGAGGCTTTAAATGAGCTTGCCTAGTCTGGCTTGGCCTCTGGTGCTCTCACCCTCCTTGAGAAGATCTTGCCTCTGGGAGCCACTGCTCCTTTGGCCTGGGCCCCAAAATGAAAGCCATAGCAATAGACCTGAATTTGACCTGCAGCCTGGGGCACAGCTACTACAGCCAACCTCACAGAACTGGGAACAAAAACAAATAAATGTTTGTTGTTGTAAGCTACTGAGATTTGGGGGTTGCATGTTGTACAATATCATTTCAACAAAAGCTGACTAAAGAATTTTCTGGGAAAAGCAGTATAGGTCACAATAGTATACATGAGTTCAAAGTAAGCCTTAGACATCCTTGTTCTTAAAAGACTTTCAAATACATCACCACTAAAGCTTTATCATTTGCCACTTCAACCCATGAAATTACCCAGCCTGGGTCACCCCAAGGAATTGTATTGTTCTTCCAATTCTACATTTTGTCTCCCAAGATCACTACTCAGCCCTCCCAACTCTAGAATCTCCTTAATATATTGTGGAGAACAAGTCAGTGTTCTTTGACTTCTGCCCTCTAGGCCACCTTTTCATATTCAAGCTCACCAAGGAGTCCAGCAGAAGGAAGGAGCCCCTTGTGTAACAGAAGCATCCTCATAGAAGGGCAGACGTGTGTTTTCCACAATGATGTTTCTTGTTATGTGCTCATACATGGAAGGGGTGAGTAGTGTTAAGCTCTGACTAAAACCAGGAAAGATCTCACAGGACTCCAGATGTGAAGTCAGTTTATACTCTCCTCTCCTGTCCACCCTTTCCCTTGTCTCTTTTCACACTCTCTGATGTCTCTTTCCTGCCAAGCCAATACCTTCTTCCACGGATGTGGGGAAGACAACGTGTGTTACCAATTAACAAGGAAAGTTCCCTCTTGTTTCCCCTTCAAGTTCAAATTCCATTAAGTAATGAGAATTTAGCCATCAATAATTAAGACTATCCCTGGGAAACACTCCCACAGAAGAAGCTAACAGCAGTACTTTTTGAATAATAAAGCAGAAGAAGATTTTTCTAACCACAATGATTTTCTTTTTATATTTTCACAATCCTCCAAGGAGGAACAGGCAGCCATTTTAACAAGATCTAGCAGCAATTCTGGTGCCTGGGGTAGCCGATTATCACAAAATACTCCAGTATGTTGGCCCAGTTTAGGCCAAGTATAAATAACACATTGCTTTTGAAATAAATGGCATAATGGCCTTTGAGATTTAAAAGCCACTTGATTTTGATTCCAAAAGTAGAAGACTTGATTTTAACTTTAGTTTTCTCATCTGGGAGGTGGTTCTAGTTCAGCCACAAATCACTAACCAACAGCCTTCACCAAACAAAGAAGAGGATAGCAGGTAGAAGAAGTAAGTCATTGACTTCTTTTATGCACAAAACAACATATAGGAACGTGGTAGCAAAGGAGCCTCTTCCTCCTCCTGACAGGGAGAGGAAACCTGAGTCTATTTATTTGTCAGATTTCCAAAAAGCACTTCACTCCTAAAAACACAAGAGAATTTTCCAAATTTAAAAATCACAGTGTAGACAATCACCTCAAGCATCAAAACAGAGGTACAAAGAAGGGCAGCTAGTTCAAGATAGGAAAAGATGTATTAAGAAAGTTAAAATACTTCTGACTCCTTATGCCAGCCCACATAATTAAGGCAATTAACTGTGGATTAAGTTGGGAGGGGAACGATTATAAGAAGAGCAACTAAGCACAGATTCTCTCAGGAGCCTAGAAGAATGAAATTTCTTGGAATACATTTTACTAAGTTGTAGGGGCAAATGACTGTTGCCTTCTAAAGTCCAAAGATGTGAGTGTACTGGATGAGCCAGCTTAACCGTAAACCAGGTCTGTGGCTCTAAATTACAAGTCTTTTTGGTTCTGAAGAAACATGGAAAAGTAAGGGATGTAGAGTAGATCCAGCCACTTCCTTGACCTGCCCACCTAGAAGATTAAAGAGGCTGGAAAAATACCATTATCATAGCTTCTTTCCAGAGATGCTAAAGTCAAAGACAGAGGGAAAAAATGGGAAAGCAAGAATGTCCCCAGTAGGGTGAAGGAGCTCAGGAAATTTCACCCCAAAACATGACTTCTTGGCATAAAGAGTATTTTGCATTAAAGGCCCTTAGAGATCAACAGGCATTGGAAGGGGCTTTCCCTCTATCTGCATCAAACCAGACTGACACATCAAAAAGAACAATCAACTTCCCTTCCCCTCCCTGTTATCTCAATATATTACAGGCGAACCTTCCAGGGTGAAAGGGAATTTTCCCCTCCTCCCCACAAGGGTATGGAAAACTGGAACCATGGCTTGGGAGACTCGGTCACGCTGGGGAAGTGAGGCCTCTGGGGATTTGAATAATTAGAGGGGGTGGCAAGAAGGAAAGAAAAGTTTTAGAGCTTTAAACAAGTGAAAAAAAAAACTGACACAATTGCCAGGTAAAGGCCCCAATATTCCTATATCCAAGGCAATATGAGATGTACGTAGACATTGTCTATACTTTCATCTCTCCTCCCTCCCCATCTATGGCTCTCTCATACTCTAGGAATGGTGTAGCACTCTCTCTCTCTCCCCTTCTTTCTCCTTCTTTCTTTAATAGGTACTCTTGTCCTCCCATGGATCTGGACTATATCCAATTAGCTATAAGTTCTTTAACATTGATACATTCTTTTATTCAACAAGCATGCATTGAGCATCTGTCTTAGGTACATGGAATAAAGAGATAAATAAAGCAAGGGCTCCCCCTTTAGAGGAGGGATATCTAAATTTAGGGGGTAGGCTTTCTGAAGGAGGTGACATCAACCCCTGATTTTATTAAGTGCCAAGCCTTGGATTATCACACAGGGTTCTTTGTGAAAAGGAATAGTGACTGACTCTGCCTATGGAAACAACACTCATAATAAAAAAGGGCAGCATCTTAAAGGAAGAGCAGAAGTTAACTAGGCACAGAGGGTGAACATGCAGACATTGAGGTAGCAAGCAGTGCGTGGCTGTGCGAGGACACTGGCATTGTTGGATAACTCTGAGAGAGGGTTTTCTTACTGTCAATTTTCAATAAATTTTTGCCCCAAAGAAAAAGTAATAAAAAGAAAATCAATAACTAAGGGCTGCACTTTTATGAACTTATAGTGTAATTGATTCACTGAATCACCATTTAATCAACCTCATTTACTGCCTTAATGAACAATTAATCCTACCACTTATGGAACAAGACCTATGCATAGACAAGCTGGAACTCCGTTCTCAAAGCAACCATTATAATACTGAAAATTCAATTTCAGGAAAAGCTAGCCAAAGGGTGGACGAGGTGACTATGACACCTGAAACAGGTAAAGTTAGTTCTTCCAGTTCAAAAGTATCTTTGCTACACATTTTACCAATTAGAGAGTCAACCGTATCAACACACTTCTTGTTTTAACAGCAAGAAATGGATTAGGGTAAGCCTATGGATCACTCATCCCTTAGTAAATGTTTTCCTTATCGCAATCAATAGAGGCAACATTCTCTAATTCTGAGCTTTTAGAATCATCATTAATTCCTATCTCCCTTCATAGTTGATCTGATTAGGTGCCAAGTCCTGGACTGTCATACAGGATTCTTTGTGGCAAGCAACAGACACTGACTTGGGTTGATTGAAGAAACACCCCCAATTTAAAAAAAAATTTAAGTGCCAGACACTGTAGACTAGTTATCTCTTTCTCAACTTACTTCTCCATTCCCACTTCTAGGATAGAGGTTGGATACTCCAAATACTAACATTCATTTCCCACATTCCCATGAGCTAGTTGACCATATTGCTCAGCTCTGGCCAATAAGATGTAAGCCTTAAGCTGCTGAGGCTTCCAGGAAGCCCTTGGCTCCTCTGACTAAAGGGAAATATATAGCCAGTGCTAACTTGTCGCTTTTCCTCCTCTCTTGACAGACACTGCAGCCTAAGGGAAAGGCCAAGAGGCTGGCAGAGAGCCTTGACACCATCAACCTATTGAACAAATCTCAGTAGCTACTAACTCCAAGCTTCTTATTTATGGGAGAAAAAAATACTAATAGTTTAAGCCACACTAGTTATGTTTTCTATTATTGCAGGTGAAAGAATGCCTACCAGACACATTTTCTGACTCACTGGGGGGGCTCAAGTCTAAGCAGCCAACACCAGTGCCCAAAATCACACCACAGAACTGTAACAGGGTAGTCACCCCTCCTCCATAGATATGGAAGGAAAATATTGACAGTAGGAACATGTAACAGACGGAATGTCTGAAAAAACAACAAAAATATTTTCTGTCTCTTTAAAACATCCTCCACTCCTTTTTGAGAACTAAAACCTACATCCCTGTCTCAGGTCAGAGCTGGGGAGGGGCAGGGTAATGTCTTTTGTTCTTTGTGCTACAGGAAATGGTTCAGCCCTGACCTGGCAAAGGGAGGTCCTGGGTGGAGGTCACGGGATTGTCTTCAGAGGAGATGGGACAGAGATGGGACAATGAGGATCATCAAACTGTAGTTAAACAACAATTGCCTAACTGAGAACCAACCCTTTAAAAGTCTGTATTCTGCTTATTATGAGGACAATGACATTTTTCAGACAGTAGTCCCTATCTTCCTCATTTGCTGGCAAATTAATAAATCTTTCCTTCCTTCTCCTCAAACCATTTGTTCTTGTTCTTCTGATGCAGCCTCAAGGACAAGTACAGAGCTTTTGGTAACAGGACTAGTCGACTAAGGGCCATCAACCCACTGGATATTGCTGTTTGTACTGTTGCCATTTCTGCACTAGAGGCATAATCTCACTGCAGTCACCACCACCATGGTCAATAATGTCACTTCTCTGTTGGGCCCAGCACCATATGCCATTTCTGCTACTCTGAGTCTAGATTAAAGTCTACAGTGCTTGTCTCTAGTTGGTGACACCTGGGTCCCATGCACCTCTTAGCTACAAGTGGAGCTTAAAAGTTGGCATTTTCAACTGTTATGGATTTATAAGGTGGGGAATTCTCTCATGCATAGGAAGAGGCTCATATGTTGGGCCAAAAGGAATGTGCACCTCCCCTTGTCAATCCTGTGACCTCCCTCAGATCAGACTTTATCCACTAATTTTCAGACATTGCATATGAAGTAATTTTAATCATTTGGAATTGCTCCATCTCTGAAATCTTAAATTCTAATACACATTCCTGTCCTCCCTCAGCACCTTTCTTCTACTTCCTGTTCTTGTGAGTGAGGCTGGAAAACAATGGACAGACCAAAGAGATATTAAAGATGCTAAACTGACAGAATTTTGGGATGACTGGATGTGAATGGCACAGGGAGATGAATTAAAAATAATCCCCAAATTTTGGGCATGAGTAACAACAAGGTAGATGTTGGCGTCATTCACTGAGGAAATTAATGTTGAGGAGAGGACTCAGAAAGCAAAAATAACCATGTTCGTTTGGGGACATGCTGGATTTTAGGCACCTGTGAACTAGATGGAGTCATCTCTTAAAGAAAGAGCTGGGTGTGTGGATCTGGAACACAGACTGGGGTGGGAAGTACAGATTTTGGTGTTATCAACTTGTACATGATAGCTGAATTCATGAAACTGCCTCATCTACCTGCATTTCACACCTCAATGAAAGAGACTCTAGGAATCCAACATTTTCCATTCAGCCTGATCCTCCTCCTCCCTCATAAAGTGCATCCAACCACCAAGAACCAATCACACCAGCCACTAAGAGCTACTTCCTTAACACTTATCACCTCTCCATCTCCTTGTCTGCTGCCCACCCACAATCTTTTACCTGGAATTAGTCTCTGGACTAATCTCCAACCTGTCTACCATCACCAGTACTCATATACACACACACACACACACACACACACACACACACACACACACACAGCATCAGCAAGAGTGACCTTTCTCAAACACAAAGAAGACTATGTTAATCCTCAAATCAAAAACCATTAGCAGCTCCCCATTTCCTAAAAGATGAAGTCCCATGCCTGGATTAGGCATGCAGGGCTCTCTAGATCTGGTTTCTTTCTGCATCTCCAGTGCCATTTCTCATTGCCTGAGCCTCCCAAAATATGCTCATCTTAGTAGAGAATGTGCCTGTCACAGTCTTGATCGTATCTCACATGGGTTTTCTTGATAAGGACACTGGATTTTAACCAACATACAGCATATTACATACCTGAAAGGGAAAATCCCTTCTCAAACCTGGACTATGAAAATTTGGGGCCCAGTTTGCAAAACTGCTGTTCACATTCATATTAATATAGCACTCAGAAAGGCTATTTTGTTTTTTTGGGTTTGTTTGTTTGTTTGTTTTGCCTCCAACCTCATTTTATTCACCATGAAAAAGATTATGTGATAGAATAAGCTCATGGAGTGGCTCTTGCTCTGATAGCACTGGCTCCAGGAAACACACAGAGAACAGGAAAGAAAATGCACCAAAGAAATCACAACTTTGAGAACCTCCTCTCCAAATCAGGCAGAAAGAAAAAACACCACACACTAGCAGTGGAAAATAGTATGTCTTTAAACCTTACCCATCATAGAATTTCTTATATGATTTAGAGACAGAGTAAAGAAAAGGCAAAGGAAGAGATTTGGATGCCCCTAAAACTTTACCTGTGATACAACTGGCTGGAAAAGTAGGCACGCTTTGGACCCCAGAATATTGTAAAATCATGAATACCAAGTTACAGTCACATCTTAGATACCCATCCCTATTAGCTGTTTTGAGCCTTAGGTCTCCAAGACAATAAATTTTAATTGGTCACTCAGGACCCAGCTGCATAGCAAAAAGTATTGGTAGCTTTCTCCTAGTCCTGATTCTACATTATACAAATTAGCTGGACTAAGTGCTGAATGAATAGATACAAAATATTTCATGGTTCAGACACAACATGAGTTTACCTCTTAGTTATGTAAATAGTTCAAGACAGTTCAATAGAATTCTTCCCAAATTTTCAAATTGCAAATTTAATGGATTTTGTTGTTCTTATCTTGGCCAATGACCAATAGCATGTTCTGATTTAAACCTACACTGTAGTAATTAGGTTATTAAGTATGAAATGTCTAATTTCCCTAAGTACTAAGTTTGACAGTTGATATCTCTCTAACATTTCACTTTGACACATCTCGTTTTACTTATTGTGAAGGTACATCCTCAGTCTTTCAAATGCATATTTTGGCTTGTGATTATCTTTCACATTTTTTAGGGCAATTTTTGTGAAACCATGAATAAGTCAAAACTTTGTGTTATTAAAAAAAAAAAAAAAAAACTTTGTGTTATTTTCGAATCTGAGTTCCATCCTAGAATCAATGAAGCACAGACAGTTCAAAATCTCAGTGAAGTGTTTGGGAAGGATGTAGCTAATGAACACATAGTACGTTGATGGTTTGAGAAGTTCCACTCTGGTAATTTTAGTCTCAAAAATGAGCCACGTGGGTGACCTGAGTCCAAGGTGGATAATGATGAGCTGAAAGCTATAGTGGAAGTGAATCCATCTCAACCTACGTGAGAATTAGCAGCAAGGTTTGACATTACTATTCCAACAATCCTGGGCCATTTGAAACAAATCATCAAGGTAAAGAAGCTGGATAGATAGGTTCCACATGAATTAAATGAGCATCAGAAGAGAAATTGTCTCTAAGCTTGCCTCAGAAAGGCAATTTTGAAAGAGGTAGCGTATTTGTTTTAAATGTACAAGTTTGCTCAAAACCATTTAGGAAAAAAATACTGGGTCTATTAACAAGTTCCTACGTGACACCCTGGGATCTCTTTTGTTTGTTACCCATTTCTGGGGCCTAGTGATAAGCCCAGAGACACCTGCTTTCATTTTCATTTCATTTCTGTTGGTACAACTCTTTCTCAGCTCAATGAGAGCTCTATAAAGTTGGTTCATAGTGCAGAGATGTATAAGAAACCTTTCTCCAAAGATCAGGAGCCAGCAGTCAGCCTAAATCAACTCATCCTCTGGGAGACAATGGAAGGTAGAAAGCTAAGCTCTTGAACTAGAGGCTATGAGAAAAGAATGCAAAGGTTAAGCCTCTTAAATCAAAGACTTTGGTCTCCTATCAGCCAAGGCAGCTTGTTCTGATGCTGCTATGGAGAAATACCAACCCCAGAGTTATTTTGTGCACTGTATAAAACCAATGCAACAAATATTGATCATTGTGCTGCCTGATATGAAATGTGAGACTGTCTCTGTCCTCAAGAATCTGGCTCATAATAATAATAGTTATCATTTTTTAATTTAATTGCTAACATGTATTAAGCACTTGCTATTGGACAAGTTCAAGTATCTAATTCCTTACAGTAGCCCTGTGATTGATTCTATCACCCCCCTCACTGGCAGATAGGGAAACTGAGGCTAGGTTTATTAACTTGTCCAAAATCACAAGCATGGTAAGTGGCAGCACTTAAAATCTCCTTCAGGAGACAAATCAAAAATTACAGAAATTCTAAAATAGTTTCAATTAATAACAAATGCCTTAGGACGAATAAATGCAAGAGTGAAAATTCTAAAGAACAAAAATTGCTATAGGGAGTAACACAAGAAAGAGGTGATTCTAAATAGACCATTTCTTTCCCAGAGACAAAAAGCACTAAATAGGAAGTCTCAAAACATGGCATCAACAGTGTAGCCATGCAGGTGAAAACTAGAATGCAAAATTTCAGATGACTTTTTTAAAACTGACTATTGTGGTAGCCTCTGTGAAGCTGAATTGAGAAATTTATTCATTAATTCACCAAATGTGTACCCAGTTCCTATTATATGCCAGAGTCTATACTAGGCACTGGAAATACATAGGGGAAAAAATACAGGTTACTTAGAAAGAGTTAAAGAACCTATAGTCATATATATTTTCCTGCATGTATATAACTATAGCTTTTTACATTCATGGGTAATTGTGAAACTTAACCAGGGTGTTAACTCAAAAAATAGTGCAGAAAACGATAGAGGGAAGTACTAGAAAGAAATAAACAGCAAATGCCTGGCAGGCATCTTTTTAAAAAATCTCTAGATCCCTGGAATAGCAGCTTGAGAAATGTTACCAGTGGCATAAAACCAGAGAATATTTCTCTTGCTAAGGCCATGGACCAGTTTCACATGAGATATAACACATTGGTTGCTTCAACCATTGTTCTTTTCTTCCTCAAATTAGAAAACTCTCGGAACCAGGCAAAATGGGATCACTCCCTCTAGCTTGCATAATTTCTGGAAAGCTTAGATGTTCTCAGCATGTCTGTAATAGCAGTTGCTGAATTTCTAATTAGCATCTTTGAATTTGCCTGTTGTAATCCCAGGTCTTAAAAGACAAGACCTCTGTGAACCATGTAAGGGGCCATCTTTCATATTATATTCCTAATTATGCACCTACCAAAGGTTAAGAAAAGTGTTTTGTTTTCCTATAAAGTAGTATATTGGTCTTTCATAATGAGGAAAGACTCCAGGCACAAATTAGTGTGTACAACAAAAAGCTGTTTGGTGTTAAGAGCTATTATTTTTTCTTAACTGTGGGTTAGTTTTGTGTGTGTGTATGTATAACTGATTTCCTTTGCATTTTCATACTCCCCCTGTGTGAGGCATTTCTGGGAGATAATGATTGGATAAGGTTAGAGGTCCTCAACTTCTCCAGCTGTTAAGTGTTTGCTAGAAGCAGCTCTTGTGTGCAATCATTGTTATTTTGCTTATTGTTTAGGTCTGTTTCCTTTGAAAAATGTCTCTCTCTCACCTAATGGAAAGCGGAGTCCATTAGGACAGAGTAGAACTTGGTGCATGAATTCCTTTAGGAATCAAGATTGCCTGAAGAAGTCAACTTAAACAGTGGCGGGTCACTCAGAAACAAAGGTAAAACCTCAGCGGAAGATTTAACTCTGAAATGAGATTTAGGTCATTTTTTACAAATGAATACTATTAATAGCAAGCTAGGTAGCTTGTAAGAGACCATCTAACAGTATTTAGTCCTGAGGTAATTTCCTGCTCACACATCCCTTATACATTCTCCAAGTGTAGGGCCAGGCCACTGACCACTGCTGCATCTGCAGAGTGTGCCCAATCACACACTCTAGTCTCCCCTACTCCACAGGGCTGAAAGGGGCAACCTTGCAAAAATAACAGGAAAATATCTAATCCCACAATTTCCCCAGTAACAGGTAAAGATCAATCCTATGAGTTCTTTCACTAACAGGTACCCTGCAGGAGTTCTGTTTTGCTCAACTTCTGAAAAAAGCTGAATGGACGGAAAAGAGATGTAAATCTCTCTTTCAAAATTGTGTTTTTTGTTTTTTTGTTTTGTTTTGTTTTGTTTTTGTTTTTTTTTTGTTGAGAATCTGCTTTTTTACAGTCTAAAGAGTTCCTAAGCGAACAGCAGGGTGAGAGCTCCAAGCCTTAACCATACCATGAGGACAGAGTCACATCTCTGATAACCCCTTCTCCAAGGAAAGGCAGGACACCAACTCTTGGACTCTGACATCCTGCAGCTGCTTTTGTTATCAACTGACAGCCATCACTATTTTTTTCCTCTTCAGCTCCCTGAAAATCAGCAAGCCGCTTGGACTCAGGGCTGGCATCTCCCTTCTCTTTCTTTGGGATGCCACGCCATCTTCCTGCTCTCCTCCTCCACCCCCCAACTTTCCCTCTCTGTCACCCTCTCACTCCCTCTTCTCTGAGAACGTAAAATAAACTTCTTGTACTTTTATATATCCTAATTTCTGCATGAGAAATCTTTCTCCACCAGCGCCATGAGCACCTACTAGGCTTTCCACCCTAACAAGAATGACTTTTCATTTACATCCATTTTGGAAGATGCTATGATGATGCCCTTTACTATGGGGCTCCAGGGAGATGGGCATTGATGGCTTTGGGCACATTTGTAGCAAAGTGCCTGGTGCATTGAAGATGCACAATAATTAATAATGCAGGGGTTGGCAAACCCTTTCTGTAAAGGGCCAGATGGTAAATATTTCAGGCTCCACAGGCCACTTAGTCTTGGTTGCAACTACTCTACTACTCTGCTACTCTTCATCATAGCCCAAAAGCAGCCTTAGACAATATGTTTATAAAGGAATAAGTGTGGCCTGATTTGGCCTATAGGCCAGAATTTGCCCACCTGTGATCTATTGAGTGAATAAATCCTTAGAGAATTCACTTTTACATATAAATGAATATTCCAGCTAAATGAAACTTTTTTAAACCCATAAAGGCTTTATTGTATTTTTGCTTTAACTAGATTAACTGAAATCTTTCACATTGTATATTTTATATACTGGCCTGCCTTTTTTAAAGCATATTTAAAACATATTTTTCCCCCACATGATTCAGAGTCATCGTTAAAGCAACTATTTTAGAATGTTGGAATTCACCAATGTCCTCTGAGAGTTTTGGATTGTGATAGGCTATTTAACTCAATTCCAGGAGGCCCCCAAGCCTCTATTGTTTTTTGCTATTGCATCCACTTGTGATTTTTCTGTTTCCTCCCTGTCTAGTGGGCTCTTTGCACTTTCCATTCTGCCAGTGTGCCCACTGAGGGGATTACGTTGACTTTGCAAGGTATAAGTCCAAGGACTATCCAAGGCCCAGGTCATGCTCCAATATTCTCCATTTCTTCTGTCCACAGAGCCCTGAGGCTCCACCTGCTCCTCTCTTCTTTATCCTGCCTTACTGACCTTATCCATTTATGTTCTTATCCCTCCTGATCTGGAGTTGGTCAAAGAGTAGGATGCAGCCTCCCCAGTTTCCCTCTTCCTTCCGAAAGTGCTCCAGGAACCCAGGCACTTTAAGGTTTTTATTGCAATTTAAAAGAGATATGAAACAATAAAAATAATGAATCTAATAACAAAAATTCACAAACACAGAGAATTCTTATAATCATAGAACTTAATCTAATATTTCTGATTCCCTGGCTGAAATGCTATTAATCTCTGGAAGATTCCATTGGACTTTTAGTTTCTGCTTTATTCTTGAAATTAGAGATTACCAGCCTTGAGCACTTCTGTAGTTCAAAGGTGAAGAGTATGTCAAACCCACCTTCCTAGATATTGTACTAACCCACCTGCCAGATATTGTACTAAATGCTTTATATGCATTTCTTCATTTAATGCACACAATCCCATGAAATAGATGCTACACCAGAATTTAAACCTATAAAAATTAAGTAATTTGCTCCTGGTCACATGGTAAGAACCAACACTCAACTCCAGACTTCTAATTTCAAAGTCCATACACATGGATCATTAAAAAGCTTAGGGATCTTGTATTAGTCACAGTGGTTAAATGTTATTCTACAACAACAAAAGCACCAAGATATCAATAGTTTAATAAGAAAACCTTTATTTGTCATTCATACAAAATGATTCTTCAGGGCATCTGTCTACCATGTGGTGGCTCAGCAATCCAGGCTCCACATCTCAACACAAGCCTCCACAATCACCATGGCAGCAGAAGAAAGCATCACTTTCACTTCTTCGCTCTCACTTCAATTTCCAATCCATTGGCCAAAACACATCACATGGCTCTTCATATCTGCCATGGAGGTGGAGAAATTGAGTTCTCTTTTATGCCCAGAAGAAGAAGAGAACCAGATATGGATTAGCACAAAACAATCTGTCCTTCTGGTCCCCCTATATTTGGTTCACTCTTCTTCTACACCTCAAAAACACTATATCCAGCCCCAGGTAGACAATCCCAACTACCAATCCTAGATTACGCTCAACCATGGACTCAGCAGACTCAATAGTCTCTTTCTTGGCAGGGATGGAGAGACAAACATTCATCTTTACATCAGGTCCTGACCATGGATCCTCTTGGACCAAAGACTGGGAACTAAAAAAGTTAAGCTGAATGAACCATGGCCTCTGTCCCTGTCACCATCATCACCACAGATACACGTTCAGCACACCATGATGGAACAAGGACCAAATAACCTCAATAATCACTACCATTCAGAAAGGGGAAGAATAACCAACCTAGATTTAAGGCACGGAGAAAGAGCCTCCACGTCCTGAGAGAAGAACCCGCAATGTCATCTAATAAAGATATGGATGGAAGAAAGGGAAGAATTTGTGACCACTTATACAATCTGCCATCCTTAGTGTATTTATTTTCTATTGCTACTGTAACAAATCATCACAAACTTAATGACTTAGGATAATATGAACTATTTGTCTTATATTTCTATAGTCCAGAACTCTGGCACAGGTCTCACTGAGCTAAAATCAAGATGTAAACAAGGCTGCTTTCCTTTTCGGGGACTTTAGAGGAAAAGTCATTTCCTGACCTTTTTCCAACTTCTGAAGTCTGCCTGCATCCCTTAGCTCATGGCTCCCTTCCTCCATCTTTAAAGCATCTATAAACCATTCTTCCATCATCACATCTCTGTCTGAACAGTCAGAAAGTTCTTCACTTTTACAAACTTGTAATTAGATTTGACACATCCAGATAATCTAAGATAATTTCCCCATTGCAAAGTCCATAACCTTAATCATATTTACAAAGACCTTTTGCCATATAAGGTAACATATTGCACAGGTTCTGGGGAATATTGCATGGACATCCATCTTTGGAGAGTCATTATTCTGTCAAACACTCTCCGGAACTCAAATTACAAAAATTCCATCACATTATAATGCTGTTATGTCAACACAAAGCTTCAGAGTTCATCAAATCAAAAGGCAACTGTATCAGTCAACTCAGCCTGCCATAACTGTTACCAAAAGCTAGCACTTGTCCCTGAGGCCACATCAGAAGAACAAGGACAAGTGGTTTGAAGAGAAGGAAAGAGGAGTTTATTAATTTGTCAGCAAATGAGGAGGATGGAGACTACTGTCTATAATGCCATTTCCTAATGATAAGCAGAAATACAGAGTTTTTAAAGCATGGGTTCTCAGCTTCAGGCAATTGCTATTCAACTACAGTTGATGATTCTAATGGTCCCATCTCTGTCCCATCTCCACCTAAGACAATACCATCTGGGAGGCCCACCTGGACCTCTAGGACCTCAACCTGGTCTGCTGAGCCATCTCCCATAGCACAAAGAACAAAAGACATTACCCTGCCCCTCCTGACCACTGCAGGTTTCAGTTCCCAAAAAGAGTGGGAGATGTTTTAAAGAGAGGAAAAATATTTTTACCATTTTTTTTCAGGCTGTTGCCTCTGTTACATATTAAAATGCCATAGACTGGGTGGCTTAAACAACAGAAATGTACTTTTTCACAGCTCTGGAAGCTGTAAGTCTGAGATCAGAGTGCCAGCATGGTCAGGTTCTAGGGAAGGCCCCCTTCCTGGCTTGCAGATGGCTGCCTTCTCACTGTGTCCTCACATGGCAGAGAAAGAAAGAGAGAGAAGGAGTCAGAGAGACAGAGAGAGAGAGAGATCTTCTTCTTTTTATAAGGCCACACTCCTACTGGATGAGAATCCAACCCTTATGACCTCATTTAGTCTTAATTACCTCCTAAAGACCCTATCTTCAAATTCAGCCATATTAGGGGTTAGGACTGCAACATATGAATTGGGGAACTGGAAAGGGAAAAATTTGGTCCACAGCAGGAGCTTTCACCTGCAAGTGACCCATGCTCACATTTCCTTAGGCAAAGCAAATCACATGGACATGATTACATTCAAGAAGACACAGAAATGTATTTCTCCCATATTCATGAAGGGAGATAGCTGGAAATACTGGCGAGAATCAGTAATATCCACCCAGAGCCACTGGCAGGTTTTAAGCAGGATTGTGACATAATCAGATATGTGTCATAGATCTCTCTGGCATCATTGCACAGGGTGGATTAGAGGGGATCCTTATAATCAGGATAGTTGTCTTAGAGGCCCTTGATATAGTCTAGGAGGAGAGAAAGGTCAAAGTAGGGCTGCGGCAGTAAGAATGAAAGGAAGCAGTGCACAGGAACTTACATAGCATATGGCAGCAATTACTTTCTTCTGCAGAATGAATATTTAAGAAACACACCTTTATAACACTTGACAATGTCATACCATCCAAGCATGAGATCAGTAAAGCATATTGTCTTGAGTGGCACAAGTTCAGACATAACCAGCTCCATGTATGTTTGTGTTTTTCCGCAAGTCCAGACTTTTACTAATGCTATTTTAATCATAAAAGCCGTGAGCTTCTATTTTCCAAAAAGAAAATTCTCTTTAGTACAACTGGCTCTCTCAGTAGTCAGAGCCATTTGTACACAGGTGCAAGCGAATCCACAAGTCTGTCAATATTGCAAACCATACGTAGTAGTATACTTAATCAATATATAAATGTTATAGATTAAAATTTTCATATCCAACAAAGTAACATTTAACGTCAAAAGAAAGAGGACATGGAAAGGAGTTAATGAACCAGTCCAAGGAGAGCAACATGGACAAGAAGAGTATCTTGGGGTGATCTGCATTGTCAAGTGTTATAAAGGTGTGGAAACTATTAATCTCAATATCTACATATCTGAAGAAGAGAAATGTTAAGACATGACTGTTGCTGATAACAACAGACCACCTAATGAAGGCAACTGTTAGATCTCTGCTACATATCAATATCCAGGCTGAATGTGTTGTCCAACTCCTAATAAAATTTAACTGTTACTGAAATTTATTCCCTTACATGGATTTTACACATATCAAGTAATTCAATCTTCATTAAAACAATAAATATCATAGGCTGAATATGATAGAAGTAAGTGAATTACACTTCTGTAGGTCTTGCTCAGATAACTAATTGAAATATTTATCCTTAGCAGTTTGATATATTATCAACTCAGGTGTTGTTATGCAAATCAAAAGACCAATAGTAGACCTATACACAGAAACCAATTGTGTAAGACAGAAATAAAAACTTTCAAGAAAAAAAAAAAGAAGAAACACAAGTAACATGTGGGTATCCAAAATAATCAGGGAATGTGCTTTCAGTTATAAATGAGTTTCAGATAACCATAGCTTGATTCTTTGAGTTGCAAACATGTTTATTTTCACTGTTTGGAGATAAAAAATCTTTATGAGATGTTACACACAGAGTATACAGAAATGGTATGGGTTGCTGTCAAGCTTTAAACAGAAAGGCACTCAGTGGTCTTTCAGGTTCAGGTGGGTAGATATACTTTCACCTACACTTTTCTCCTTTTTTCATGTTTTTCCATATTCTCACTCCACCAAAAAAACAAACAAACAAATAGTTGAGGAAGATAGGTTTTCATTAGTACAAGGAACTTCAGTAAAGTGAGTCCCTGAGCATTGTAAACTCCAGATGCTTATTCATCTAATCAGATTAATATGCAGATTGAAAATCAACTTGAACCTTACTTACATGTAAAAGAAAGCTGCAGCCTAAACATAGCCAGGGAAAGAATGCCTTAACAGAGCGAAAGTTATTTGCATGGATGCTAGAAAAAGAGGAGCCAAAGATCTGGAATATCAGTCTATTGCCAACTCTGTCCAGGATCAAAGTTCAGCAGACATGAGTGTTCTAGCCTAGGTGGTGGTACAGTCATATCCATAAATTAATATTTGTCATTGTGGCTTATACATTAGTCTCGTGTGAGTTTGGTTAGAGTGAGTTCTAAGAGATTGATTCCTGCTTATTTTGTTGAAAATTCTGCTTCCAGCCTACATAAGTCTCTTAGTTTGGGTTCTCCCAAAAGCAAAGCCTTAGGCAAGAACTTGATGTAAGTAATTTATTTATTTCAGAGATAATCCCGGGAAACAGAAATGAGAGAGTGAGGAAAATGAGATAAAGATGGAGTAGAAGCCAATGTAATGGTGCATTATTGAAGTCACTGCTCTTAAATCCACTGGGACTTTCTGAGAACCAGACAGAAAGCCTCCTAGAATTGCCTGCCTGAAAGACAGGAGGCTGGAGAATTTATCTACTAGATCTTGGCTCCCCAGAGGTTGGTGGCTGCCCTCAAGTGTATTACACACACACACACACACACACACACACACACACACACACACTTCCCAGCTGTGCTTGGGCATGCTGAGTGGGCTCCTGGTACCCTAGAGAAGTCCCTGGGACAGAAAGGGGAAACACATGGCATACACTTGAAGCAGAATACTGTTAGCACAAAGTAAGCCGAGTTCACATAGAACTTTCCACTGCAACTACAGCTGAAGGAAAAGGTGGTCTAATGGAGCTGTGACACAGGGCACGGGGTATCTTCTATGCTACACAAGGAATGAACCCGGAACTTCGGCCAGCACAGGCCCCCTTAGCAGCCAGCTATTAATTTTTCTATCTCATCGCATACTAACTAAAGCACTAAATATCCTTTGCACCCCAATAACAACTTCAATGCATAGCCAAGAAGTCATTTTGTCTTGGTCTGCAAAGAACTATATTTAATCTTGAGTTTAGAAGTTTCGTTTTCTATCATAAAAACTGGCACTAGACTTATCAGGTTGTCAAGCTGACATTAAGCTACTTTTGTGCTACAAAAGCAAGTCTGCCAAAGAAGCTGAGCACCACCAAATAAGCCAAGCCTTGGATCTAATTAAGTAAAAACAATCCTTTAAACCATTTTCCCTTGGGGTGGGAAAAAAGTAACAAGTTGGAGGCATGAAAGTAAAACATAAAATGCAATACAGATCATCACAAAAGCATTGAGGATGTGAGAGCTTGTGTGATAAACAGTATTTGGTTCTCTGTTAGAAGCCAACAGCGTTACAGGGCATTGCTAAAGACACATGGTGTCAGGGAATCTGAGCAGCTGGGCTCTGCTCCTTCCTTCAATCCCTCCAATGGACTGTTATGTGCGGCTATTACCATGAATGTGAAAATAAAACAAATCAGAGTTCAAATTCCATCATCACCCCCTGCTTCCTATGTGAATAACTTCCTTCGTAAATTATTCAATTTTCTAAACCTCAGAGTCCTTATCAGTAAAATATAACTAATAATTTCTAATCTGTAGGACTATTGTGAGAATTAAATAAACAGAATACAGGTAAACCACTTTAGACCTGACCTTTGTCCCTGCTCCCAGATTTCTCAAGCCTACTCCAGCTGCAGTTCCATTTCTGTTCCCTTTGAATATGGCAGCTCCCTAGATTTCTGCTTTTGGTTTCTCCAGACTTCAGATAACTGTTGGTTTCATTTGTTCATTCATTCACTCAACAAATATTCATGGAGAACCTCTATGTATCCCACAACATTCTGGGCACTGGAATATAGTGAAAAACAAAATAGACAAGTCCCTAACCCTAGAGATTTTCTAGGCTAGTGTGCAGAAAAACAAGTGAACAAATTGATACGTAATATCAGGGGACCCCACATTTTCTCATTCCTGACTCTCATCCTGCAGAACATACAACAGGACTCTCCCCTGAACTCCAAGAGGCAAACCCAGCTATATGCTGTTCTTAACATGCAGATCATGGACCACTTTTAAGAAGGTCTTTTTACATAAAAGTCAAAGTTCAAGCCAAAATTTTACCCTCTGGAGGAGAAAATTAGAGGAAGGGGGCTATGGAATTCTATTTCCATTCCTATTACCAGAGTGACAATTGCCTCATTTTCCTAAAAGAAGAATTACCAGAAATTACAATAGTCCATTCAAGATTCCAGAGATGGTTACTAATGCCCTGAAATGATGTCCACTGGGATTTTTTATCTTTGACACTGGATAATTTTCTATCTTTTGTACCCGTTAGAGGGAAGCACCTGGGATACACAGAAAGACATGCTATGAGAAATGAAAAAGAGGTCTCTTATGTGAAATTGTGGCTCTACCCGATGTGCCCCATAGCAACCAGTCCAGTCAATCTGAGACTTCCTTTACATGTTATGCCAACACCTTTTAAGCTCTGGTGTATTTCCCCACTGCTTCCACAGCCAAGGTTCTGCACCAGTCAACCCTGGACTGTGCACTTTTCTTCTGAAATCTGACTATTAATCAGCTTGACTGACCCTTCCCTGCTGGTTCTTCCCAGGAAAAGGAGTGACAACTCCTTCCCAGACCAGCAGCCATTTTAAATGATAGCCCTCAAACTCTGCAGGTGCTAAAAAGGTGCTTTAAAAATGTGTCTGGCATGGCTCAACAGGACAGCTATGTGGGCTCAGCAGAGGATGCCTGACCTCTGCTCCCTTCTCTGATGGCATTTTAGGAGGATGGACAAACCACACCTGTAAACAGCCACATCACGATGAACTAAAAACAAATCAGCCAGGAACCATACATGTTGACCATAGCTAACCATACATATTCCTCTTCTGTCAGATTGAATAAATTTGTTTCTGTAAGACAGAGAGGTTAGAACTGTTGCTTTAATTTTAAGCAACTGTAAGGTAGAATCAGCCCACACAGACTGGAGGTAAGCTAAACCACAGAACTTGGATTTCACTTCTTAGCAACCTACCAGATCTTAGACCATAAATCTGAAGGTCAACTTCAACTTTTTTCACCCTGTACATCCAATTAGCGCCCAAGTCCTAGTAACTTTATTTCTCAACGTCTTCCATATCTTCCTCTTCCTCCCCATCCCCACTTACCTCAGGCCCATTTCACTTTCCACCAGGACCATTGCCGTAGTCTCCTAATTGATCCTCTTACCACTAGACATGTTCTCAATCCCTGGCTCTCCAATGTTTCTTTCACATTGTTATCAGAGTGACCTTTCTAAAATGCAAAATTTCTCTTATTACTGCTTCTCTTAAGTGAGTTTGGTGACTCCTCACTCCTTATAGGGTAAAGACTAAATTTAATTTGTCAAAAAAGCCCACAATCTCACCCCTGACCATCTGTCTGACCCTCCTGGAAGACCATGCACATGAACCACTTGCAATTCTAAACACACTCCCATCTGTCTACTTTCCCAGCCTGAACCAGCCTTCCTCCCAAATCCCATCTCTTATCTATAGGACAAACAGCTTACTCATCACTTACTAATAGACAATAATCTTTAGAGCAAGGGCATTAAATAATTTTTCTCTATCCACAGCACTTTGCTTGGTGTGTAGCAATGACTGAGTACAAGTAGTGTTTGTTGAAAGAATTAATGAGTAAGTAAAAAGAATAAATCAAATTTCTCATGGCACTAACGAGATAATGTTAGCTAAAATATCTTCCTTCTCATTACTACCATCAATTATTATTTAGGCTCTATGACTGCAACTGAATCCATGACCATGGCCATGTGGTCTCATTGCTTCAGGTCCACATCTGACTCTGGTCTATCCTGCACATTGTGTCCAGGTTACTAATCTTCCAAAGGGACTACTCTAACCATGGCATTTAACTGTTCAAAACTCCTCTAGAGCTCCCCTCTGTCAACTCCCTTGATGACATCTAGATGCCTCCGTGTTCTAATCCCAACGT
The DNA here is from genome assembly GCF_020740605.2 of Lemur catta. Lineage (NCBI taxonomy): Eukaryota > Metazoa > Chordata > Mammalia > Primates > Lemuridae > Lemur > Lemur catta. Next base: position 19,773,407 of record NC_059128.1, read on the forward strand.
ACTTGCTCAACCTGATTGCCCTCCACTCTTCTACAAACTTGTGATGGTTAATTGTAGGTGTCAACTTGACTAGATTAACTATTAGCTAGAGAACAGGTAAAGAGTTCTTTCTGGGTGTGTCTGTGAGGGTATTTTGGAGGATCCTGATGTGTCAGTCAGTGGACTGAGCAGGGAAGGTATGTCCTTAATGCAGATGGTCACCACCAATCAGCTGGCGTCCAGATAGAACAAAAAGATGATTGATTTCCTCTCTCTCCTAGAGCTGGGATACATTCTTCTTCTCCTGTCCTTGGACATCAGAACTCCAGATTCTTCAGCTTTTTTCACTCCAGGACTTACACCAGTGCTCCCTCCATGCTGAGTTCTCAGACCTTCAGCCTCAGACTGAGAGTTACACCATCTGCTTCCCCGGTCCTGAGGCCTTTGGACTTGGACTGAGCCATGCTACCAGCATCCCAGGGTCTCCTGCCTGCAGATGGCCTGCCGTGGGACTTCTCAGCTTCCATAGTCACATGAACTAATTCCCCTAATATATCCCCTCTCATATATCTAGATCAACAGAAAGATAGATAGATAGTTAGATAGATAGATAGATAGATAGATAGATAGATAGATAGATAGATAGATAGATTAGATAGATATTGGTTATAGTTCTCTGAAGAACCCTGACTCAGACAAAGCCTTGTAAGGAACACCCACCAAGGGCAATATGATTTTCTAATAAGTTTATTTTAGTCATTCTGTATCTTTAGCTAAGAATTCCTTACCAACTGAATCTTAACCATTTCCCCATGCCTACCTCAAAAACTCTCTCTTCCTAAAACCTTCCATGATCATCCCTGCCAAAAACGATGCCTGTCTTCTGAATTCCACAGTATTTTTTCTATAACTTCTTCATGGCACATTGAAATTATATCTTTATTACAGTTATTAATTAATATGTTTCAGCTCAAATACAATATTGAAAAGTCCTTGGAGACCATAACTAATATTATCCATTGTATCATCAACAGGAGAGTCCAACACATTTCTTGTACATGGTAGACTCTCAGTAAAAATGTATTTAATTAGTTATTCAGTTATCCAACCCACTAAGAGCATCAGTCATTCTGGGTAATAATATTTCCCATTTGCATCCATCAGTGTATCCATGTGCAAAGTGCTTTCCCATCTGTTATTCCATTTACACCTCACCACAGCCCTATAAAATAAGAAGAGAGAATCTTCCCTATTTTAGAGATAAAGAAACCATATTCCTTTTGCAATAACTGAACTCTTCAGGGTTATTCCGTTAGTAAAAAAAGGAGAATTTGAATCCAAATACCCTAGCTTGATATTCCATTCCTTTTTCCCACTATTGGTACTTCATGCAAAAGTTTGGCACTGCCCACAAGTGTGCTCCTCGTTTATGTGGATCCAGTAAAAGCAGAGCGCTCTCCTTTCCTTCCTGCCAAACTTTCCACAGGGCTTGGTGTCCTTTGAAGCTGGTGTCTTTTGAACAATGCCAACCCCACTGTTCTTCCATCTGGCTTTCCCCCAGCCATCCTCTGCCGGGGTTCACTGGCCTGTTGCTCTGGGCTTATACTTTACCTCGTATTTAAACCACCCCTTTAGGGAGACTGGTCAGCCAGGTAGAATAACACCATAATGAGGGTCCAGGAGCCAGAGAATAACAAATGCTGGGCAGTGGCAAGGGGTGCTCATTCAAAGCTGCCAGGAGCATGGAGAGGGTGGGCCATGGGCAGACATGAGCAGAGAGGGATGCAAGCTGAATTCTCCATTCACAGATTCTGGAATCAGATTGCCAGTTTCAAATCTCAGCTCTATCCCTTTCTAGCCACATAACCTTGGATATTTTATACAATTTCTGTGTGCCCTCAGTTCTCTCATCTATGAAAGACTGATGACAATAATAGTTTCCCCCTCATAGGATCACCATGAGGTTAAACAAACTCATCAGTGCAGATTCCAGCACAGGGTCTGGCATATATGAGTAGCAATCAAGAAGTGTGAACTAAAGCAACAGCATAAGTGGCAATTTTTGTGTGTCCCCAAAATGGACAACAGGGGCTCAAAGCTAGAGACAACAAAGCTTCACAATTCTAAGCAGAGCTGCCAACTCCTGGGGACAGGTATCTCCCTCCAAGATTACAAAGCCCAAACTGCCCTTTCACCTTCCACCACAAATCTCTGTCCCTTCCCAGCCTCTAAAAGACATCCCTGCAGGGGACAGAGTGGGAAGTGTGTAATCACCAGGGTCACAGGCCTTGCCAGGGATGCAGAGACTGATGAGAACTTACAACCCCTTCTCCAAGAGAAGGAATAGGGGGTGTCTCAGTCCATTTTGTGCTGCTATAACAGAATACCACAGACTGGGTAATGTATAAAGAAAAGGAATTTATTTCTTGTAGTTCTGGAGGCTGGAAAGTCCAATATCAAAGTGCCAGCATCTAGTGTCACCCCATGGTGCAAGGCGGAAGGGCAAGGGAGGAAGAGGGGGCCTAATGTGCTTTATAACAAGCCCACTCTCACTATAAGTAACCCACCCCCACAATAATGACAGTAATCCATTCAGAAGGGCAGAACCTTCATGACCTAATCACCTCTTAAAGGTCCCACTTCCCAACACTGTCGCACTGGGGATTAAGTCCCCAACACATGAACTTTGGAGGACACATTCAAACTGTAGTAGGGTATTTCAAAAGAATCCAAGAGAGATTAGGGTGGCCTGCCAGATGGGGTCACTGGCATCTCACTACCTGGAGGGAACTTTCAGAGCTATAGAACCAGTCTTCTGCAGCTATCATAGTTATTCAAAGAATTTGGCCTACGTTCCTTGGGGATAAGTAATATTCTGGAACATGGAGACTAGTGCCCACTTAAAGGTAAGAAGCTTGCCAGAGAGGCCCATTGTATTGGGGTGAGAAGGGACAGTGGTACGAGGTGCCCTAAGAAGAAAAGACTGGGAGCCCCTTGCTCTAGTCTCCTGCAGCACAGAAGATCTAAGCAGCTCTTTCATGTAAAAGAGCAGGAGCCCCAGGGCCATCCTGGTACCACCAAGAGAGAGGAGCTGCCCCCTGGAAAGGATATTGAGACATGGACCAATCTCAGGGGTCCAGAGGACATGGCTTCCCTCTTTGGCAGAAACCTCAGCAATGGAGAGGACTGGTGGAAGCTGACTGCTAAATTCACCATCCATGAAGAGGAATCACACTGAGCCCTGAGATAACCAGGATCACCTCCCCAGTGTGACATGCAGCTGGTTTTCCTGCAATGAACCTGCCTCCACCATCTCTTCCCAGACTCCCAAAGCCCTCCAATCCAAGCAAAGTCAATCTCAAAAAGAGAGAAGGAAGAAATAGCATTTTAATGAAGGCCCTTCTCACCCACCTTCAATCACATCAAAGTGCTGGGGTGAGGGAATTGGAAGAACAGGCGTTAAAGTCTTTGACCTCAGGCAATGGGTCAAACCTGTGGCAGGTGGGGGAAAAGCCGTTTCATGTTTATGCCAAAATAGAGCAATTACATTATCAGCATCAGCATCTTAGGGAACAGAGAAGCCAAATGTGCCCAAGCCCAAGTCTGCACAGGATACCAGCAAGGGAAGATGGAGCCTCTAATATACACAGAGCTGTGTGGGGAGCAATTTAGGGAAGATCAAGGGCAGAAACTAACCTGGGAAACTCAAGGAAATTATCAAGTATAGGGCTTGAGGCCCCGGTGGTTTTAATTAGCCAGCAACAGTAAGGGACAGGGTGAGATGACTGAGTTTAAAGGCACAATGTTAATGCACCCACCTGGAGCCGCTGGAGGCTCTGCTGGGGTTTTACATTAATGAAAGTAATGTGTCTTTGAAAAATATTATTGCCTCCCAGCAACTTCCTACTTCTCTGGTCACCCCTGCCTTTCATGAGGAAAATGCTAAACCACATCTTTCTTCCTTCACATTCCTTTGAAGGAGCCGGGATGGTCACTGGGAGGAGGTGAACTCTTTCATCCCTGAACTGGCATCACAAGATCCAAGCCAAACTGTTAGTTACCGGAAGTCTCCACCAGTCCCAGGAGGATGAGGTTGGGCAGCACCTACCTGCCCTGCAATTTCCATTCCATGCAAAGCCAATCTTGTAATTGCCTCTAGTCAACTCTGTAAGTAATGAGGCTTCTACAGAAAAAGAAAAATAGCGTGAAGCTTTTAAACAGACCTCAGACTAGAATGCTGTTCTCACCCCCAAGGCAGCTTCTCTCCCGGAGAATGATCTGCAAAGGGTGATCTGTGGCAGCATGTCTTCTGGGTGGTCCCACACACTGGTCCACTGCCCTGATACCCAGAGAGGTCTCCACGCTGCCCACGGAGATGGAAGGGTGGGAGCTGTTGCAGCCTCAGCTGTGACTTTGCTGCTGGGAAATCACCACACTTCCCTCACAAGCCGTGCCCAAGGGCAGGTCTTCACGGTCCTCTCTTGGCCAAAGTCTGCAAACCAGCCATCAGTTTAGCCTCCCTTGCGGTGGACTGCCATCAGGAGGCGTGTGCCGCTGAACACAGACTGCCACAGGCTGCCCTTGGACAAGATGGCCTTGCAATAGCAAGTGAGATTAAAAAAAAAAAAAAAAAGTAAATTGATTTAGAGAAATTCTAGAGTCCCAGCAAGTCTGCAATGCACTAGGGTAAGGTGTAATGTCATTTGATGTGAATTCGGCTAGAAAGCAGTTATTGTCATATACATAAGTGACCTTGGCTCCCAAGTGGTCAACTTTCACCCAGAATCTACTCCCCAGAATCAGGGAGGACCCAGCTCCTCAAATATCCCATTCGCTCACTGCTCCTCTTCCTGCCACCCACTCAAACACATATATTTTACGAACTTCAGTATAAGTTCCAATAAAAAATAATAAACATTTAGTATCGAAAACTTGAGAATATAGAAAAATTTAAAGAAGATTTGTTTTAAAAAAAATTACTCCTAATGCCGCCACCCAGAGAGAGACTGTTAATATTTTGGTATGTTTGCTTCCAGACTTTTATATAATGTTAGTTAGGAGCAAATAAATATGTGTGTATATAACTTAGTAAAATTAAGATAGAATTTAGAAAATTGGGTCCATATTGTATGGACACAGTGTAAGCTCTGGAATCATCTGTTTGGGTGTAAACCTTAATTCCACCTCTTGCTATCCTTGTCTAAATTGTAATAGTTAAATATTATAGTACCTACATCAGAAAGTTGTTACAAGAAATAAATGAAATAACGTAGATAAATCTCTTATAACAGAAACCTAGCACATGTGGGATGAATATACATGAGTTGCTAGTATTATTGCTGCTGTTATTGGTTGTGTTTTGCTTTTCCTACACTATACACTTTTTTTTTCCTGTGCATCTGAGGCAGTTTACAGGAATGAACATTGTTCGTGCATCCCAATGGATGCAGCATTGTCAAATCTAGGACGTTGTCTGGACTGATACTACTCTGAGCAAACGCGCTGACCTTGCCGGCATCTTCCTGTGAGAAGCTGGTGTGACAGGATGGCCAGGGCCAGCTCAAATACCTGGAGGGGCAAGGGAAGGTTGTGGAGGTTGCAGCCAAGCCAGCATCACAGCTGTCTTCAATTACCACAAACAGATGTTGGCAGCTCGACTCATTAGAAATGCAATCCAATCACCTTGGCAGTCTTATCATCTTACTGGAAACTCTGGAGATAGGAAGGCCCTGCACTCCCAATTCCAGTGGTCAGGTCAATGAAGGTCACTCTTCCTGTCCCCAAGCAAAAGACTTCGGGTGGCAAATCTCCACAGGGATTAGATAAGTGGTCCTCAACCAAGGTCAATTTTAGTCTCCACCAGATATTTGACAATAAGTGGAGATATTTTTGGTTGTCACAACTTGAAGAGAGAGGAGGCTGCTCCTGGCATCTAATGAGTAGAGTCCAGGGATGCTGCTAAAAACATCCTAGGGTGCCCAGGAAAATCCCCACAACACAGAATTTTCTAACCCCAAACGTCCATTGTGCCAAAATTGAGAATCCTTGATTAAGGATTCCCAAACCCATAAGTTAAATAAAGACTCTTAAGTTAAAAGAGGAAAATGCCTGTCCCCAGAGAAAGTCTGGAAGGTCTGTAACAGAGACCACAGAGGCAGGCAGATAGGTTGTATTTATGAGATAAAGCAACTACATTTGCTATGCCTCTTCTCCAGACTTCCCAGTGAGACCATTATTTTGGTTTCATAATGTCCAGCAAGACATTATTTTTCAGTCTGTCAATGAATCCAGCTATTACTGTATTGCCACAAAAAACTACTACAGTCATTCCTCGGTGTCTGAGGGGCATTGTTTTCAGGACCTTGGAAATACCAAAATCCACCAATGCTCCAGTCCCTGATATAAAATGGCATAGTATTTGCATATAACCTACGCACATCCTCCCATATACTTTAAATCATCTCTAGATTATTTATACTACCTATTACAATGTAAATGCTATATAAATAGTTGTTCTACTGTATTTTTTATCTGTATTATTTTTTGTTGTTGTATTATTATTTTTGGGGGGTTCTATTACCAACCCCCTCCCCCCCAGTTGGTTGAATCCGTGGATGTGGAACCCGCAAATACAGAGTGCTAGCTGTATTTTATTATAGTCCTGAAATCTAAACTAGGACTTAGGCCCCACACTAATGAGATGTATATACAATATTTGCTTGTCCCCTGCACTGCCCTTGTACCAACACCTGGAAACTCTGGATAGTTGGACGGCATAGTACCACAGGAAATATACTTCTGAGGTTTTTAAACCGGAACCAGAAAATAGATAAAGCTAATACAACAGTGCCATCTAGTGAATGGTAAATATCTCAAATGAGCACAGATCGCTTAGGTTTCTTAAATCTAAGATCCAGGCATTTTAACCAAACAAATCCAGTGCAGAATGGGAACGGTATTAAATGACATTGTATTATGTATTCACTAGCCTTCAGAAGATTCCCTCCATATGATTTGATATTGCCAAATTTAGGAGGCAATCTTAATGTAGGCCATGTAAATAGAAAAAAGAAATTAGTAGAAATCTATGATTTTCTCTATATACAAATATTAAATAACAAGAATCTAATACTGGTTAGTGATAAGATCTGCAACAGATTCCAACCTCCTAATGCTGAGATCAATATCCTCTCTGTGACACTATTGAAAAGGTGGCTCAGCCTCAGATCCCAGGTGCACCAGGTGCACATCCATCCCAGCTCGGTGCTTAGTACCTGGGTGACCTAGGACAAGTGAAACTTCTCTGACCTTCTGTTTCTTCATCTGCAAAATGGCAATGATGCTATAGTACCCATTCATGGGGAGTATTGTAAACCCTATTTTAGGAAAATTGAATAACACATGGCTTAGCATGATAAAGGTAATTCTCTTTTCTAGCCTGCTTCCTTGTCCTTTATCTGCTTGTTTGCCAAATGAAAATGAGGCACCTAAGTGTCTGTTTCTTTAAAAAGCTGGCATTCAAAGTCTTAATTAATATTGAGTCCCTAATGTGTGCCAAGCATTATTCCAGGTTCAGAGAATGGGCAAGATTCCTCCCTAGTGGAACAAATTTATAATATGAGGGGATCTTGGAAGAAAATAATATAAAATCATGGCATAATGAGAGATTGCAGTCTGTTGTAGATATGTCTCAGAATGGATTTTAGTTGACCTGACAAGAGGAGGAAGAGGGGGAGGTAGACAAATACTGAAATTAAGGATTATACTTGGTGCCCTCCTTGGAGACAAAAGGGGCAGTCACCAGGTTGTTGTCTAATGGCGTCACCTCTCAAAAGAAAAAAGCTGAGAGCATTCTCTGAAGGAAGATGAGGTGTTCACACCCCAAGATGGGTGGCCCATACCCTTGAAGAAGCCCTCCACAGCATTTCCCCCATCAACCTCTCCGTCACCATGCCAAGGCTGCGGTTTGGTTCAGGATCGTCTCCAAGTTAACCATGCTGCCAGATGGAACAAAAAAAAAAATCAGGATGTACCTCTGGCTTTCCTCCTCCTCCTCTCCTGTTTCCCTCTGGAACCTCAAGGCCCTTTCTTGGGATGGCTCAATGTTTTCTATAAGACAGCAGCATCGTCAGTGTTCTAGCTTATCTGGTCGAGGGTTTATGGTCCATCTAAGAAGGGCTGGTCTCCACTGTGCTTTAGCTCTGCACTTGGCACAGCCAAGTCTCAGCTGCCTGCTGAGATCTGCCAGCCAGCAGACCTAAGTTAGTGCTTTCCAAAGTTACACAGTACACTACCAAAAATTATAATTTTTCTCTAAAAATTTTTATTTACAGCTTTATAATCCTGTACTATGGCTGGATGATACAAAGTTAAAGAGGTTTCTTTTTGAAAGGCTTCCCAGAGTCCTCAATATCCCAATAAGAATTATGAATTTCAGATGTACTGTAGTGCATGCTATATTTCACAAAATTATTTGGCCATGGAATCCCTTGTGCAGAGTTATTCATGGAAATACACTTTGCAGAAAGGTTAATTTCAGGTCTTTCTGATGCCTGTTCCTACTTCAGACTTTGCTAGAACCTGACTGCTTTGTGAAGCTTTTCCTAATGAATCACAGTCCCGCTCCCCTTGTTCCCGTATCCAATCGATTAATATTCCTCCTGTCTTCTCACACTGCTCTCTGTAAATATTTATATCACCGCCTCACTAACACTTTGGTACCCTTAATTGATTTTGTGTTTGTCTCTTTTTAGTTTCTTGTAGGCCCCTTAAGAACAGGAACTGTGCTTTATATGCAAGTTTCCAGGAAAGCTCATGCAGATCCAGGGTGCCTGCACAATGTGTGGCACATGGTAAATGTTTAGTGCCGAAAGGAGGGACAGAAGAAGGAAGAAGAGGGTAGGGTGGACTCTGATTACAAAGATCATAGTCCTTGAAGACTATTCTGGTGATAGGCTCACTAAAAGCCCCGACTTAAGCCTTATAAAAGGTATCCATGTAACAAAAATATTGGTACCCCCTTAATATTTCAAAATTTTAACAAAAGAAAGATCGTAGTCCCAGTTCCACAATTTAACTTTTGCTTTGACCATTCACAACCTCTCAGAGCCTCATTTTCTCTTCAGCCAAACAAGGCAAAAATATTTGTTCTGTGTTCCTGCTAGTACTGATGGAGGGCTCTAATGAGATCATCAATGCTAACTCAACTTGTACTAGAGAGTGCCAGGCCAACATAAGATAGCATCATCATTAGCATCGAGCTGAAACATCCCCTTCATGCCTTCCCTAAAGAGACAAGGGCACCATGCCCACAAGTGAGATAGGTGAATACAGCCTCCACATACTTTTAGCTGGAAAGATCCACCCAGTTCCCCAGGTAATGCCTTTCTGAATCCTAGTGCTTAAAATTTCTATAACATGAGATAGATTTTTTAATTCACATTAGATATAATTTTACATAGTTCAAAAAGTGCAAATTATTGGTATCAAGTCCCTTACTGGGAGAAATTTCAAAAGGAGAGAATTCTGAGCCTTGAAAATGAGGTGAAAAGAATTACTATCTGTATCTACCTATCTATCTAGTTATTTTTTGTTAAACAAAAACTAAGGTGGAAGCCACAAAGGGAAATATTATTTTTTTCAAAATTTTATTTAGGGAAAGTTTCAGATTAAACTCACTTTTATTGAATATCTACACAATAGAAAGTATACCAAACATTCTCAAACGACCTATAAGCTTATTTGTTGCCACCCAGTAACTCCAGCCATGCTCCAGCCACGGGGCAAATCCACACTATCAAATTGGAAAACCAGACACCTGACCTAACCCTGAATTCAACTGGAAAAGAATAAAATATAAAATTTTAAAAACGAAGAAATGAGGGACTTTTTGTATCGGAACAGAATTAGTATATCCACTTTGTAGCTCTAGAGGATGCAGCTTGTTATCTGATTATTTAAATGCAAATCATTTTGTAATTATTTTTATTGTTAATAAATTCTATCCAGTTTGGATGAGGCCATCAACACGTTATTGTGGCTTTCAGGTTTTGAAAGAGAGAACTAGACAGCGGTCGCAATCAGGTGCCTGGATTTCTCCCAATTACTGCCCCCAATTATTTCCACACCTATTGCTGACATGTTTAATCTCCTTCTCCTGGCCTAACCGACAGCTCGCACGGAGGAAGAATGCTAGCTAATGCACCGCTCAGCAGAGTGTAGGTCCAATTTAAATAATTAGAAGCCTATTTCATTTCTTCTCTCCCTCTTATAAGTGTACTTGAAAGGAAGGTGCATGCCCAGGCTTGATGCCTGTAACTTGTTGGGGGATAACTTATTGACCTTCCTTAAGCCCCCTTCCTTACCAGCTCCTCTCTGTCTGTCCCCTAGGACACTGAGAATAATTTAAAGCTATCAGATGATAATCAATAAGCAAGGGTCATCTCTATTGCCTGGCTTAAGGCTCTTTGATCTAGTAAATCATCAATTACTGCTGCCACCTGTATTAGCCTTCCCATTAACTGCATGACCTGAGCTGGTCCTCTTATTCTTTAAGCAGATGAGGACAGCAGTTTCTGCTGATGAAGTGAGTCTGCAGTTCACTTGGGCTTGGGGCCTGTCTCCAGATGCACAATGACTTCCCTCATCTCCTCAAGCATTTAGAAATCTCTTTCCATTTGGCAAAGACCTGAGTCATAATTCTGTTGCTTGACATGGGGATGTTCATATATGTCCCTTTCATTGACTGCGGGCCCGTGAGTGCCAGACTTTGTGGGGTTCTGGTGATTCAACATGATCATCACTGTCTCGGGACTACTTCAAGTGTAATTCAAGGATGTTTGTTACAAATCAAGATCCTCTGCTCAGAGATCCCCATTCCATACATTTGAGATGAGTCGTGGGAATCTTCATTTTAAACCCCTGAATTGCACTTGGATCAACATTGTGACAGTGATGAGCCCAGAGGTCTGTATTTTAGGAATCTGCATTTTTAACATGTTATCTGTGTGATTCCCACGCACATGAAAGTGTGAGAACCTCTAGTCTAGAAGGAACATAAACAAGTACACAACTACCTTGTGTTATTAAGCAATGATAAAAACAAAGGCTGGATAAAGCAACAAGCAATTTGGTGCAGGAGAACAGGAAAGAGCAGATGGACACTAGGGATCATTGAGGTACCCTTTAAGCTGCCCATGAAGGTGACTAGAAGGTGACAGGCAAGAGTGGGAGGGAAAATGTCCCAGACACAAGGAAGAGCATGGGCAAAAGCTCCTTTAATAAGAGTTCAGAGTTTCATTAGGAATTTGTAAATAATCCAGTGAATAGTGACATGAGGTACACGCTAAGGTTTAAGGTATGGTGGGAATTGAAGCTGTCAGCTGTCAAGGAAGTGCGTATTAAACCACAAAGTTACTTGAATGCTATTCTTTAGACAACAGGGAAGGTATCTGGTCCAATATTTAAGAATGAACTTGTATAAACAGAAATTACAGAGAAGATGGAACAGCCTTCTGTACAACAAGGCGTCTGTTCCTCTGAACAAACACAAAGGTGACCAAAATGATTCAGGATTCCAAAGACTTTTGCCTTCTATCTACTTAATATTCATTCAATCCCATATTTATTGAATGCCTACTATATATATGCCTGACAAAAGAGTAGCCTCAGGAGTAATAATGCTAAACTACAAAGACCTAGTTTCCCTACAGCATAGGATTCATGGTTTAGCATTTACTATGTGGCAAGCAGTGGACTAACAGGTAAGAAACAAAAATGATACGCCAACGAATTTACAGTGTAAAAGGGGATTAAGTCAAACACATACATACATACACACAAAAACACATACATACATCTACACATATCATAATAAACCACAAGAAAAGTAGAAATGAAAGGTTATGGGATTAAGTGTAAAAATACAACTCGAGAGGAGCCTTAGAGCAAAGACAAGATTTTTGACCAGGGGAAGATGAAAAGATAGTGTCTTTTACTCAAAAGGAAAGAAAGAAAGCAATTAAAAATAATTGAGAAAGGAAACAATGAGGATGATGATACAATGACAATGAAGATAATAAAGATGATGACAATGATTAACCATAATAGAGATACTAAGTGTACACTGTACCAGGCCATACCTTCCTTATCCCTGACCCTCAAAGTAACCCTTCAAACCCATTTTATATATAAGAAAACAGTTCTGCAAGGGGTTAAACAACTTCCAAAGATGACAAAACAAGTTAATGCAAGAGTCAAGACTCATTCATATTCATTCATTCAATTTAGTCCACATATATTTATTGAGCAGCTACTATGTGACAGGCAGATCTGTTTCACACCATACTTCCTATAAATTTTCTCTATACCACCCTAAAAGTTAATAACATAAATAAAATCAGCACTAATAAATGATAGCATACACAAGAAGAAAATGAGGACTATGGAAGGAAGTATAATATTTATAGCATGTTTTTTTTCCAAAGCATGTTTATATACATTATATCATTTGATTTCCACAAACACCTTAAAAACAAAGAAGAAAAGGAGTCTAAAGCCTGTTATTAATAAATATTGTATAATAAATGTTGAATCTTTATCTTGATTCTTAAAATCTTCAATTCTTAAAGATTTCTTAATAGTTTTTTTTTTTTTAAAAAAAACCTTGTTCTACTGGTTTTAAGAGGAAAGAGTAAAGAACAAAAATATAATGCCTATAATTCCACTGCCGAAGTATCCCATTAATATTTTTTAATCTTTTATTTTGAAATAATTTTAGACTTACAAAAAATTTGCAAAAATAATGCAGAGTCCCTATATTTCCTTTATTCAGCTTCTCCTAATTTGAACAACTGATTTAACTATAGTATAATTACCAAAACCCAGAGATTATCATTGATTCAATACTAATAACTGAACTACAGATCTTGTTCAAATTTCACCAATGTTTCTCCTAATGTCCTTTTTTTAGTCCAACACCCAACATTGCATGTAGTTGTGTCTCTTTACCTTCCAAAGACAGTTCCTCAGTCTATCATTGTCTTTCATGATGTCGACACATTTGATGAGCCCTGGTTAGTTCTTTGCTAGAATGTCTATCAATTTGGGTTTGTCTAGTATTTTCTCATGATTAGATTGAGGTTATACATTTTAGATGCATTACAGAATACCACAAAAGTGATGCTGTGCCCTTCCCTCATTTCATAACAGGAGAAACATAATATCAACATACCATGTAACTTGGGATATTAACTCTGACCACTTGGTTAAGGCAGTGTCTATTGGGTTTCTCCATTATAAAGTTACTATGTTTTCCTTTGGAATTGATATATATCTTGAGAGAGATACTTTGAGACTATGCTCCTACACTATTTCTCCTCAGATATTTGCCCACTGATTTTAGCCTCCATCTGTAGGTCTTCCTTGCAATGATTACTACTGTGGTGTTGGCTAATGATGATTTGGTATACTCTCATTCCTTCTACATTTTATTAACTGGAATTCTTCTGTAAAGAAGAGCTGTATTTCTCCCCATTTATTTATTCAATTATTTATATCAAGATAGAGACCTGGATATCTATTTTATTCTATGGGTTATAATCCAATATTATTGTTACTTATTATGTTCCTCAAATTGTCCACGTTAGCTCTTTCAGGTTGACTTCTTTTTCCTTTGACATTGCCTCATCTTTAAAATCATTTTTTTAGAAGTTCTTTCTGACACTGTAAGATGCTCCAGGCTCGTTTTGTATTTCTTTGCCCCAGCCATAGAATCCATCATTTCTCCTACAAGGAGCCCTAATTTCTTTTGTCAGAGAACGAGATTTAGAAATCAAGGTCTGAGTGTTCATTGCTACTGGAGTATCATTGGTTGTTGGCCCTCTAAGCAGAGGGCTGCCATAACAAATGACGAATACATGTTCTATACTAATTCATGCATATACACTCATTTATATTTATTTCTGTATAAACTTCAATAGCATCTCCTCCCCCCCCTGCAAAAATTCATTTTCACCTGGAACCTCAACATGAGACCTTATTTGCAAATAGTCTTTACAGAGGTAATTAATCAAGGACCTCAAGATGAAATCACCCTCAATTTAAGGTGGGCCCTAAATCTGATAGCAGGTGTGATTATCGGAGAAGACACAAGAAAACACACAGGGAAGAAGGTGACATGATGATGAAGGAAAATATTGGGGTGATGTAGCTACAAGCCAAGGAATGCCAAGGATTGCCAGGGGCCACCACTAGGAGGAGGCAAGGAAGGATTCTCACCTAGAACCTTCCGGGGAAGCATGGCCCCACTGACACTCTAATTTCAGACCTCTAGCCTCCAGAATTGTGAGAGAATAAGTTCATGTTGTGTTAAGCCACCCAGTGTGTGGTTTGTTATAGCCATCCTAGGAAACTAAGGCACCCTCCCAACAACTTACCTAACGTCTGCCGAGAATTGCTGTTATATTCTAATGCCCATGGATGTCCTTGTGCCTACAGAAATAAACTGAAAAGATCCTAACACATAAGGGCACCAAAAGGACTATAGAAAGGAAGTAACTGTTCACACAAGACACTGTCAGAGAGACGTGAGACTCTAGGAGCTTCCGGGGGCCCACGGAACCAGTGAGCTGGCAGGAATCCCAGCTTCCCTAATGCATTTTCTCATCACTTCATTTCCTTTCCATTAGTGGTAGTGGAGGACGCGACTTTTGTCCTTAGTGCCTAAGACACTAAGAGAATGAACTCTTACTGGTAAGTAATTAAAGCTTTATCACCTTCTCTCCAATCGTCTCCCCTGTTTTCCATGGTTTCCGTGCAGGTCCCATTTTTCACAGTTGCTCTGCTTTTGACTTCTGCTTTCTCTTCTCCTCAGCCAGACAGATGGAGAAGCAGCTCAACATCTGAGAAGCCAGTCTTACTCCCCACAGGCAACAGCTGCTTCCACAAAGCAGCCCTGTAAGTGTCACCATCGGATCCATACATCTTCAAGTGGAGTTGGTCCCACACGGGAAGCCATGGCTGAGTCACCAGCCGTGATGTAGGGACCCAGGGCACACCGCTTGCTCCTTGGCTTCTCGGGCCCTCAACACTGCCTGAACGTCTTAGTGAAAGTCAGGAAACAAGTAAGTTTGATGATAAAAGCCCCGCCCCCTGCCACGCCCCCACAGCCCCCAGTTACACTCATTCATGACTTGATTAAAAGGCCCTTGGCATTTTCCCTCCTTAAAACCCCAGTTCACTGACTGGAAAACTATTCCCAAATATCATCTACACGCTCGAAGCTATATATGGAATTCCCAAGGGATGAATGTATTCTTGTTATCTTTTAAAACCACAGATATATCTTGATTTAATTATCTTCTCTCTGGAATGCTCCACCAAAGTATAATTCTTGCTGGAAGATAACGATCTGAGTTAACCTATCAGCTAGAGTCAAGGACAGGGATCATCCCAAGAGCTCTGACATTGGGCTGTATTTTGAATGTCTCTCCTCATTAGTTGGGTTGGTCAGGAGTGGAAACATATTTCAATCTGCCATATAAAATACTTCCTACTGTTAATACTGCACAGAAATGTCTCAGACCAAACGTCTTTATCTGTGTGGTCCCCAAGCTTTTCTGCACATTCATACTTCCTGAAGAGTATTTTAAAATCCTGATGCCAAGCTCATCCCCCCACAGCAAGTCAGGGGCATGCCAGGGCATAGGAGCTGGACATCGTAGTTGTTACAGATCTCCAGGTGATTTCAATATGCAGCAGAGTTTGGGATGAGAATCGTTACCAAAATGACCCAATTTTTAGATACTACTGTGGTTCTAAGACTCTGCAAAATGGAAATGAGTTTCTCTCCCCCTCCCTATCAGAAATAGATTTTCAAAGACAAGGGGCTTTGAGATTCTTAGAGAACGACATTATGTAAATACAGGCTATTATTATTGCAAGTTGGCAGGTGTCTGGGACATATATTTCATTCTCTTTAATCATCCAAATGAGGCCAAATGTCCCAGGGATGTGGAATCAGCCCATCATTATGCCTAATGGGTACCGAGGATCCAAACGCAGGTGTTATGAGAGGCAGCAGGAGCAATCACTGAGTTCACTTCTACCACTGGGACAGCCTTCAGCTGCACACTTTACAGGAGGCAAAGCCCCCTAAGGTCCAGAATCTACTGCTATTCACTTCTGGCTCAGCAACGTGTACTGCAGAGCGAGTGGCCTTTTCTTCACTGACTGATGAGTATAAAAAGGAATAGACCTTACCCTTTTCTCCCAAGCACATCTAGCCTCATCATGCCAAATGAGAGTTTAATATTAATCCAGTCATCTGAGTCTAATTCAACATAAAACATACCCCAATCTAACCGTACAGCCTAGAACTGTTGATATACCACACAGTAACCTCCCGAGTCTTGTTTTTTCTTCAGCAGTAACTACAGCAATAAAAGGTTGCAGGAGAGTATAAATATTTAAGGGCCAAAATAAATCTTTAAATGTTGAACAACCGGGTTATGTGATGGGTAAACTGGAGACGGGTCCCGAGATGGCAGCTCATCGAATACTGATAGAAACGGCAAAATCTTGGCCGTTCCTCCTCTATCAGTGCAGCATTAGTGTATGTCAGCTTTGTAATAGCTTAACTGGCTAGAGCCAGCAGATGGTGTTTTTACAGCCCTATATAAACAGTATTAAGTCATTTTAACTCTTTCTCCATAACTCAGATTTCCAATCTAGGCTGCAGTTGTCCACCTCTCTCGTCTCTGAGATGCTCATGAGGAAGAGTACTAACATTTATTGAGTGCCCATTATACAGCAGACACTTCTCATAGGGATTTATTAACTCCAGTTTACAGAGAACAGCTACTAAGGGCTGAGCCAAGATTTGAACTGACTGACTCCATGGCTGTGGGTCCTCCCACTATTGGCCTATCATTCTGAATCTCTATTTTCATTGATTAAATGCACAGGGAGGAGAAAAACAGCTGAAAAATATCGGGTGAGTGATTGTCCTCATAATCCCTGACTAAAATCATCCAAATCAGTATATCTTGTTCCTGTTTGAAATTACTGCTACTTAGGGTTTTGCACGTGTTATTTGATTTATAGATTAGTCTGTTTTACACTTGCAAGATGTATTCTCTTCAGAAATGAAACTTTATCACTTGCTTCATCAATCCAATTAATTTCACAATGCATTGATTAAACTTCTATTTAAGCATTTCAGCATTTTAAAACCTTTTTTTAAAGGTAAAATCATGACTCTCATGCAAATGACATGTCAAAGGTTTTATTCAACTCATTAATTAATGAAGGAACAAGTAAGAGATATATAGCCAATTTAACAAATGAATGTTAGAATAAGATTGCTGGGTTACATACAAAATTGACTAATGTCTTACCATAACCTTTGGGGTTAGCTCTTCCAAAAGACAAGTATTATTTTCATCTCTACTGGAAAAAATTAAGAAATTAACCTATGCCCCTACAGAGTTGTAAAGTAGACCAGTCACTAGAAAGTCAAGCCTGGACTAGGACTTAAACATGCACTAATATCTTTTGCTTTAAGTTTTGGATAATTTTCCTGACATTGTTTAAGACACTGAAGTAGAAGACGTATGTATACATAGTGACTAGAAAAACCTAGTCACTGTCTACAAAGCCCTACAGTAACGTTTCAGAGTATAAAATTTGAATGTATTCATAACCTGAAAGGTATCTGTAAATAATCACATGACAATGTAGTATAAATTGTATACATTTGTGCTAAAAATAAATAAAAGTGAGGGGCAGATTTTTATAAGCAGAGTTAATTAAGAAAGGAAAGCATCTTAGAAAAGGAAGTCTTCTTTTGAGCAGAGCTTGATAGAATTGTGGAAATGAAGATGAAAAAGAAGGGTGATCCAGGTGGAAAGAACAGGATGACAATAAAAGCAGGCACAGAGATGAATTTATACAGCATTGGTTTTCAGCTATGGCAGTACATTGCTTTTACCTGGAGAGCTTTTGAAACTCCAGATCCCCAAGCTACACCCAGACTAATTAAATTAGAATCTCCAGGTATGGGACCTAAGCCTCAGTAGTTAGTGAAGCTCCCCAGTTGATTTCAATGGGCAGTCATGGCTACTCAAGCATGGCCCATGAACTGGCAGTGCCAGCTGTACTGGGGACTGTTAGATCTGCAGACACCAGCACCCCAACACACACCTACTCAATCAGACTCCTGTACATCAACAAGATCCCCAGGTGATTAGTACGCACATCAAAATTTGAAATGGTGCAAGATACTCTTCAGCCAGTTCCCACCATCCCTAAACAGAAGAATCACCTATAGCTCTTGATTAACAAGCAGCTTCATAGGCCCATCCCTTAGAGAGCTGCTCGTTCTGAGACAGAGCCAAGAAAAGATGAGATTTAACAAGTACTCACATGTTATTCTTATCAAGAAAGCTTTAGAAACATCAAAAAGAATTCCCCATTTGTGGGTTCAGTTGGTTAATGGCCTTGACTATCAGACTAAGGGAAGTTTGGCTGATCTGACAACGGTTCTCGGCCCTAGTTACACATGGAATCACCTGGGGAAGTTTTTCAAAAGTACAAGTATCTGAGGCTGGGTGCACACGCCTGTAATCCTAGCACTCTAGCAGGCCAAGGAGGGAGGATTGCTTGAGCTCAGGAGTTGGGAGACCAGCCTGAGCAAGAGCAAGACCCCCTCTTTATTAAAAATAGAAAAAACTAGCCAGGTATAGTGGCACATGCCTATAGTCCCAGCTACTCGGGAGGCTGAGGCAGAAGGGAGGATCACTTGAGCCCAGGAGTTTGAGGTTGCTGTGAGCTAGGCTGATGCCCCAGTACTCTACCCCGGGCAACAGAGTGAAACTCTGTCTCAAATAAAACAGAAGCCTATTGTCATATATAGTCTGGCCGTCTTCCACTTGTGTATCAGCACTCTTTCACATGTTAAATAAATGTCCTACAATATCAGGGCAGTTTTATTAAACAGATTTTTTTAAGGAATGTTTCACCTAGTTCAATTTATTCAAAATTGTTTGACCACCGCATCTATATCCACACTACCCTTTATTATAGACCTTGTCAGACATTGTCTCGTCTGGATTCTAATTTAGAAGAGGGAAACTGTTTTCAAATGTAGGTTCTTCTTGGGTAAGGCAAAGCCAATAGATCAGGAGACGACTGATTTATTATAGTCACAGGTCCCAAGAGGAGGGGGGACCACACAGAAAAACACAGGTTACTGTGGTTTCCACTGGAAGAAACAAGTGAGACAGGTAAACAGGTTTAGGATTATTTCCATGGGCTCTGGGGCATGGGGCCTGTCCCTAGTTGTCTGGTGCCTGGTCCAGAGGTGATTAGGACAGAGGAATAGTGGCACTGAGTTTAGGAGCCCAATAGAGGAGGTGGCTGGGACTGTGGGCTCTGGATTTGTTGATTTGCATTTGAAAGGGTTGCTCAAGGGCAAATTGTTTACTGTCTCTGCAAACAGGCTGACCCTGGATGTCAAAGGCCTCAGGGTCAGCAAGGCCTCAGCTGCCAACGCATCAAAACACAAAAAATAAAAGACATAATTAATACAAAAAGTATAATTAGAAATGGAAATTCAGAGCCCCACTCTCTATAAACTGCAAACTATCACTGCTGTTATGAGAGCAACTTGAGTTACTTAATGTGACATTTCAAACTACAAGAGCATTTGACAAGACCGTGAATCATTCCATCATCCCAGCTTTGCTGCTTGGGGTGTTAATAGCAATCCTGAAGCACAAGGACCACCAGCCTCCACTCTCAAAAGGCCTTAGCACAAAGTCTTTCATTTCTGAGCCTTTCTATTTCAGAATAAACCAAGGGCACACTTCCATTTTCCCTGGTAGCTGGGACGCTTGAGAGTTGATTAAATGCTTGCCCGTCCATCATATCCTCCCTTTCCATGGCACCTGACCTGGGGAAAACATTGCTTTCTTTCTCTTGTCTTTACAACACCCCAGGGATTTCTCATTGAGGCAATACTTCCCTCCGTCCTTTATAAGTGAAAGTTGGGATTTGCATAGATCATTTACCTGAGGCTCAATTTTTTCATACCATTAACACTTGGAAGATTAGCATTTTTCTTAGAAAAACTCCCTATGAGAGCAGGGCAGCAAACTCTTCCCTGCAGTGGGATAGAAGAGGACGGAGCAGAGTCTTGGATCTAGACAAGCTTGGATAGGATGCTAAGTCTGAGGAGCCTCACTGCTCTCCACACGGCCAGTCATCAAAGCTCTGTTTTCTTTTCTAAAATCACAAATTATTTTATGGCACAGTGCATGGTACTTGTCTGACTCCCCCATCAGTATGAAAGTTCATTGCGGGTAGAGATTCGATCTTAACTTCATCCTTTTTATCCCCTCGTCTCCCCTTAAAGAATATTCATTAAATTGTATTACGTTATGCAACACAGCTACCTCTGTGACACTTAAAAGTTCTTCTAGCTAAGGGACAATGCCAGAGTGCCTGGCTCCCAGAAAATAGTAAATAAGAGAGAAAAATCCCCAACCTCAGAAAAAGGGATGTTCCAAGGGGCAGCATCCTGGAACAGAGGTAAAGAGTCAGTAATAAGAACAACAGTCACAGCAGCAACCACCACCTTTACTGAGCGCCTGTTGTGTGCCAGGCCCTGCTAGCAGCACTTCAGCTGGATTAACCATCGCTGCTGCGCTTCCCCGGAAACACAGTCTCCCAGGCACCTCTGTGGACCAAGGCATAAAGTTTGAATCAGAAATCTATTCTCACTCATTTCTAGGTTTCTTTGTATATTGTAATTCCTTTTTTAGAATTCCATTTGAAAAAAAAATCAATCCTGCCTAAATGAACAAAAAATTCTTTATTTGCTTCATCTTTGTTTTTCACCCAACATTGGTGAAGACAGATAAAAACCCAAATGGAATGTGAGTTGGAGACAGAAGGGAGCAGTGTCTGAGGCAACAAAGCCTGGGGAAGGAAGAGCCCTCCATAGCAATAATGTCCCCAGGCTTCATCTCTGGCTCCCAGATCTCAAGAGTAATGATAATGCCTTTGCTTGTAAAATGCCTGGCCTCTGCCTATCTGCACCAGTGTTTTCCCATTCCTAAACCAAAGAATAGGAAGGTAGAAAGGGGGAAAAATCTTTTTAGAGTGCAGTGCAGATCTGAGCCAAAGCATGCAGCCTCTTCTCGTGCTTCTCTGAGCAGGGAAGTACTTGGTGAGCAATGCCTGCTGCATCCGCACAGCAGCATCCCAGGGTAACTGCACAGTATTATTCTCGCCATTTAACAAGATGGAAAACAGAGGGGCTTATGGCAATCTGAATGATTCTGCCAAGGTCACAGGCGAGGTCTGAGTGCCTGAGGTAGAAACATGGCCTTGGGATTTTTATGTCATGTTTGATTCTCCTACACATGGGAGCATTGATTCAGTACTGAATATTATACCTGACAGCTGAAGTTCTTTAAGATTTGTGCAATGTAAATCCAAGGAAAGGAGTTTGTATTTGTTATTTCAAAAGCAGATACAACTTTACTATAGCCCTCCCACCTCAATATCTACCTGTACCTCTTGGTCAGTGTCATGGGAATGAGATCCTTGAAATATTCAGCACCTTCTCTACACATCCTGTCCCATCAGTCCTTCTGTATCAGTAGGTTAATGAATGCAAAGGTGGGTATAGTATGGAGTATTTACAGTGACAGATATGTCTTTGCTGTCACTCCTGATGCTATAGCTAACCCTAGCTGGCACCCTCCATGAGACAAAATATTTCGGTAGCACAAGAAGTTTCTAGGTTAATAGCTGAAAATTTGCACCTATACTCCCCACAAGCCTAAGTGCTCAATAGACCTCACATGTGAAAACCTTTTAACCTATTAATAAATTTCAGTCAACAGAAACTAATGGTAGCCTTTAGACAGAACCCAGCACGAAGCAGGAAATTGTATTCCCAATACCTAGAGATTTAGCTGGTGTAAAACATAGTATTCAGGAATAGACTGACAGACATCGGAAGACTGGTTTTTAACAGGTAACATAGATGGTCTGCATTCTTTCTGAGGCAAGAAGAGCTGTTTAATCCTGTCTAGAGCTCCAGGCTTTCTCTAACTGCAAATCCTTATCACAATCTTTAACACCACACTCACCAGAAGTCATTTGCCCTCCCTGTTGGACACTGAACAAAAGGTCTTGGGTCCTAATTTTGTGGGATCTTACAATCTTAGCTATGTTACACCGACGCCAATAGGCTTAAAAATACACCAATCAGAGAAAGTTGGACCAGTATATAAGCATTTACAGGAATATAAATTTAGGATCAAAAGAACTGAGTGGTGGAGGATGAAGACAGAGTTATAAAATTTCATTTTCAGACTAATACTAGTACGGAGCACCAAAGGTACAGAATGAATGATCACTGGAACTCACAGTTGATTATCCCGTGTTGTCATATATTCAGAAGTGTGGCATCAAAACATCTGTATGGCTGATTGACTGCCTGGATTTCATCCAAACATATCACTTTCAAAATCAGTTTTTCAAAGAAGATTATGTTTCAAGAGCTCTTCAAATGCTGAAAAGAAGAAATGAATAATACTAACAACCACAAAGCAATAGTGTGGAACAACATCCTCAACTGTCTGATAGGGAATATATAAGCCATAAGGATTTAGAGGAAGAAGTGACACTTTCTAGGCTCAGGAATGACAGGGCAGTGGGATGTTTGCAAACTGGAGTGAAATTTTCAGATTAATCAATGTTTATACCAGTGCAAATAATAAAGTCATATGCGTCCAGTTTTGGTTTTTTGCCCAAGGGCACTACTGTCCTTACTGCCAAAGGAAAACAGAACGGTCAGAGGTGGCATCTATGTATGCACCTTGCCCAGCTTGAGTGGTCTGCCAAGGCGGACATTGAGAAATAACCAGTGGAGGAAGGTGTAGGGTATCAAGAAAAGGAACATCACACAAACACAGACCTGTTCCATGAGGCACCCCCTGCTATTACCAGGACAAAAGTAACCCAGTCACCCCTCTGCCAGAGCAATCTCCATGTGTACACACACACCTTACACACTACACACTAAATTTCTGAACTGGAGTTCCAAGCAAGAATAGCTGAGTGGAGAGGAGTGATTCCTGTGGACATTTTCCATTTTTCTGGCTGTACACATTCCAGGCCCTTCACTTCCTCGTATATGTTGAGGAGGACCCTATTGTGTCCTAGATACTCACTCCCACCATGGAAGCTGAAAGAGCCAGATCCTTCCTGCCCCTGCACAACCTAAGATGGACAAATGAATTGGACTAGGCTAATCAGATGCTGTCCCCCAAAACTTAGACCCATGAATGAGGGTCACAAAAATGTTGGAATAATGAAGGCCATTCTTCATGGAAAAAGTAGGAGCAAGGAGAAACTAGACTGTTCTTTCTGCAGAACTATTACTTCCATTCCTGCCTTTCGGAGCTTGCTTGGTTCTTCTCTGTTCAGACTCCTCTTGAGTCTGAGAGATCCTGATATACTTGCAGTAAGTTTCCTTTTTGCCAGGGTTGGTTTCTGTTACTTGCAACTAACAATCCTGACATCATTACGTATTCTGGGAGTCTCTCCTCACATATCCCTCCTGAACCTTGCCCAGTCTCAAAGAACAATTCCTCTCCACGACCCAGCTCCCAGTTACCCACTGGGCACTACACCATGCAAACAGATGCCCCCTAAATTCTTCCTCTGTATTTCTTTGCCTTTCAATTCCTTTTCTGATGTCTTAATGCCTGAGATATTTCTCTGAAACTCTACTACTTGCTTCAAATATTTTTGCAACATAGAATTGTTAGTGGAATGATCTGGATGCTCTAGGAGACACTAAGGAGTCTACAACACAGTGAAATGCAAACTTTTCAATGCTTTAAATTGAGCGCAGTCTCATCATGTACCCAGAGCTATTTTATTTAGTTAGGTTTTCAGGGAATCCAGCTTCTGTTTGTCAGGTTTATGGTGTTGATGCTTCCCTCTCTCGCTGAGGTGTTCAGAGTCTTAATTAGATGGCGGGTGTAAAGTGCTTTGACAGCATCAGATGAAAAGTGCTAGAGAAATCTCTGGGGAATTTCTTCATTTTGGCTGGAAAAACACAAGAAAATTAGAAAGCTTTAACAATTGAGCTGAGGTTTACAAGTAAACTTTTTGGTTTTTCTCATATGTCTGTGTGTGGTATGGTACAAAGTTTGAATTTTTATTTGTTTAATTTTTATTCTCCTAACTGCAAATGAAAGAGCCATGTTGAAACCCCCTGGAGGACACATTAAATTTAAGTTTTCCAGGATGGGTCTGTGGGATGTAAATAATCAAATTATTGTCTGCAGACCTAGATTCTTTTGAGCAAAGGGGAAACCTGCCCAGACTCTTGTATTTAGTTAACACTTCCAAGGTTAAGTCTGGGATCCAAATTTTAGCAGAATTATGAAAGGAAACACCCCCTAAAACACACATCTCCTGAGTAGGGGGTCCCTTCCCTGAGATTGAGACATAATATTCATTTGTTTCTTAGGGTTTGGACTTTGGGTTAATTTAATTACTTCTCAGTAAGCTAAATCCTCCGCTTTGAGGCAGACAAATGATGGTAGAGTAAACAGCAGTGTGCATGGATCAAAAGCTTTTTCATTCATAATGAAAAGATGTGGGTAGAAGGCAGGCCTCTCCACTGAGCCAAACTCCACAAGCAGTGACTCATGCCCTACCCCAGGGAGGGAAGCAGATGTTGACCCTGGAGTTGTGTGCAAGGAACAGACTGTTGTGTTTGACTGAGTGAAGGGAAGACCGGATTAGACTGAAGAGAAACCCAGCAGGCCTGCAGCTTCGACCAGGAATCTGAGCCTATGCAGTAGCCATGCTTTCTCCAGGAATCTTTTCAAAATGCAAAATTCACCCAATCTTTCTTCACTACCTAAACTGTATGTAGCATTAAGCATGGTTTTAGATCACAATGTTTCCTTTTTCTATTTCTTGTAGAAAACATTGGCTTTTTTTTTTTTTAATCTTTGAGTCCATATTTGGGAACAATTCCAAAGGGCTCACCTAGAAAGGAAGGAGAAATATATATACAAGAGGTATTTAGAAAAGGGCATGCTGGTTTCCTTTAAATACTTCTGTTTATCACCTTGCACACACAAAAAATGATTTGTTAATATATAATAAAGTGTCATTTCAAATGAGTGAGGGAAAAATGGAGCTGGAACAAATGCCTAGCCTTTTGGACAAAATAAATCTAGATCTCTTTATTACTTTTTGTACCAAAAAAAATTGCAGATGGATCAAATATTTAAATATAGATAATATCATAAATGTATTTGTAAAAAAAGTTAAGTGAATTGTGTTATAATCTTGAATGACAAAATCCTTTCTAGACATGACATAAAACTCAGAAGAATAAAAGATTGATAAATCTAACTATATAAAATGTTAAAATTCTTTACAATAAAAATGTCTTATTCAAAGTCAAAAGGTAAATGCTAAACTTTGACAAATTTTTTAAGAAGTGTGACAAAGACATAATGACACAAATGAATTAAGATTTCTAGCATATCTACAAAAAAAAAGAGAGAGAGAAGCAACTCAATAGGAAAATCAGCAAAGGATCTGAACAAGTAGTTCACAGTAAATAAAATGAAATAGCCCCTAAATGAGGGAAAGGCTGAAACTCACTCCTAATTTAAAAAATACAAATTTGACCAAAAGGAGTTACTATTTCTCCTATTATACTGACAAAGATGAAAGCATTTGCTAATCCCCAGTGTTGCTAAGGATGTGAGGAGATGGTCATGTGCATACACTGTTGGTGAAAGTGTGAATTGGTACCATTTTTTGAAAGACAACTGGTAACATCTCATAAACTTACACTTCCAAGAATTTATCCCACAGATATGCAAATATAAACATAAATAGATGTTTGCTACAGTATCTTTTGTAATAACCAAGCATCCGAAAACATCCTGTATTCCCATCAGTAGAGAACTGGTTAAATAAATTATAGAAAACCCATACAATGGACTACAGCTGTGATAAAGATTAGGGTAGATCTACATGTACTATTGTAAAAAGATGTTCAAGATAGATAGTTAAGTAAAAAAAGGCTAAGTGTAGAAATGTAAGTATAGTATGATCCCACTTGTGAAAATAAAAATGTGTTTGAGATAAAGATTCAATGGACATTTCTGAAAAGAAACAGAGGAAACTACTAATCATGATTTTCTCTGCATAGTGGAAATTTTATTTTTATTTTTATCTTTTTGTCCTTTTAGTATTTACCATGCACTTGCTTTACTTTTACAATGAAAATCTAGTTTTCAAAAATAAAAATAGTCTTATCTACCACCTAAAATTAATTAAATGAAAAGCTTTATTCAACAAATATTTACTGAGGGTAGAGTATTTACCAGAATCTGAAGATATAAAGGTATCTATGATGCAAGCCCTGCCCTCTAAGAACTTACTTTCTGTCTAGAGAGGTAGAGAGGGAACCAGGCACCCAAAATAAATCATTGTACACCTAAATGAGTACAGCAGGAAAGACCCCATCCTTCAAGATATGCAATGCCCTTTCATAAGCACCGTGAACTCACTTGCACAAACCACAGCCTTTCCTGTGATCTCAGACACTAGAATAAAGATCCCAGCAGGAGATGGGGTCTTCACAGCACCCCCAAAACTGGAACATAGCTGTCATTTGAAAGGTTTTGTCAGCAACTCCATGAAACAGTAACCTTTGGAACCTTCTCTTTCAGATAACCTGGGTCAAGGGATGCAGCTCTCAAACAGGAGCCCACTCTCCACAGGAAGCACAGGTCTATTAAGCCTGAGATACCAAGCAATTAGCATGAGGAAGACGCAAAGGGAATGCCTGAGGCTTTCATGATAGGCAGAGGGGTCTTGGTTATGGCTGTGTAACAAGTATTCTGCAAACATCACTGCCCCTTCCTTCAACTCTCTCTTTAATGCTAACACCCAGCTGTTCCAAAAGAGCTTGTTTGATAGTTCTATGGAGAGCTCAGACATACAGTAATTTCCTAGCTCCTCACACTTCCTGCTGGCAGGATTCCACAGTGTGCATTCTTCCCCATGTGGCACCCCACTGGTAAAGGAAAAAAATTGAGGTCAAAGAACAATTCAGTACGTGGAAACAAACTTAGCCCTTCAGAGCTCTGGGTCTCAAGCAGTCCTTAACCAGTGGCTCTTGGTGGGCACACACTTTGCTGTGATTATCAGCGAGTGGGTCTGATAAGGTGATATGATCTGATCCCACTGGGAATACAGCCTGGCACAGAGATCCAAATCAAAAGTTTCTACAAACTGGGGTAGAAATTAAAGGTGAAGAAATTTCTGCTAGGTGGGGCAGTGGGGAATGTCAGTGCTCCTCCTCAGAGGGCCCAAGTCAACATAGCTTTTAAGAATAATTTTGACATCTTTTCCTGAATACTATGTGTTAACTCAAAGGACTTCCAGAGGGGCCCTCTGTACATGAACAGCATAGAACAGCGCCTCCACCTTCACAACCACTACCCAGAGACTCACAAAGAAATACCATGAATGTCATGAATCCGGTGGGGGAAGGGGCAGCAGAGAAGCTCTCACTATTTTCCATTAACTGCCTCAATAGGTCAGAGGAGAGGACTGCAGGGATGGAGTCAGGAAGCTGGTCTCCTGTTAAAGTGGCCAGATCTTAGACAACTTGGTCTCTCTAGGACTGTCACCTTATCTGGAATATATGGCCTACCTCACAAGCTATTAGAGTAAGTTGAGACAACATTGGTGAAAGAGCTTTGAAAATATAATGTCATACTAACATGTAACCATTGCTTCAAGGTAACTGACTCATACTTTCCCTGCTCTTGGAAACAGGAGAAAGCCTCTCGAGATATCATCACTTCATAGTCAAGAAGGATGCAGGATGCTGTAGTACTGCAGAATTTATGTGCAATGAGTGCTCAAATTTTATATATGTTTTTAACTTTGGGGGGAGGCTCAGCAGATGATGAAAGAGGAAAAAAAGATTTTTTTTCACATTTTTCCTCCCAAAGAAGTGAAATAATTTTCACAATTATTATTTTATTTTCCCACAGAAAATACCAAGTAAGGGTGGAAGAGGAGTGTGAGTATAACAGGTCACTCTAACAGTGCAGTAGTAAGAGTCTTGGGAAAGCTGCTCCACAGCTCCTGCCTCAGTTTCCTAATCTGTAATAGTTCCTGTCTCATAGGACACAAGAAGCACTTAGAACACAACAAGTAGCTAGGAAACACTGGATAGCTGCTCTACTGTTAATGGTCCCATTCTGTGCTGGTAAATATGAGGCAGAGATAATTTCCTCTTTTGGGCACCAGAAGTGGAGCAGTTTCCAGACGAACAGCATAACCAGCAGTCCGTGGGCTACCTCTCTCAAACCTACCCCTTCCTTTCATTTTCTACAACGTATGGGTAAAGCTTCCTTACTGGTCTCTCCCCCTACTCCTCCAATCTTTCATTACCATTTTTTTAATCATATCTACTCCTCAAAAGTCAGTTTAAACCTTACATTTTCCAAAATGTACTTTATTTCCACTCCACATTTATAAGCTCAGTTTGGACCCCTCCCTCAGGCCCCTCCCACAGCAGGCCCCTCCCACTAGCAGGCCTTAACCACTAGCAGGCTTCACCCACTAGCAGGCCCCTCCCACAACAGGACTTACCCACTGACAGGCCCCTCCCACTCACAGGAGTAGCTGCTATTCTTTTACCGCTCTGAACCAAGGCGACTTCAAATTTTACCATAATATTTAACATGATTCTATTGGAGTCCCAGAGATAACAGAAAATATTGGATGCAGGAAATGACTTGCCATTCCTAGATTTGGCTGTCAAAGATTCCAAACCAGACCCATTGTCAGAAATGCCCCACAGGTGGCATCTCTCTTCTCAAGCAGGCCACCTGCCCTCTACCCTTGGAGTGTTGCCTCCATATCTACGCTCCTCCATGACCAGGCCCGTTTCACAAAGCTCAGCTGGGCCCCCGTCTAAGGCCCACCTTCTAAGTGCTCAGGCCCTGCTGTTTCCCACAGCAATGGCAATAGGAATGTGGGAAACCTCTACTCCCTCCAAAAGAAACCAATGGCTACTGGGTAAGATGAGATTTGACCCCAACTCACCAACAGGGAGGCTCAACATTGAAGTCTGAGCTGTTCCCACCGCTACAGTACGACATGAGGCATTAAGGCCACAGGCCAGAGTCAGTTCCCCCCAGCTCAGCCCTGCTCTTTTCTTATTGCCTTGCCATCCTTCCTGCCATCTGCCAGTCCTCACACCTGCACGAGAACAAGAGACACAGCCCATTCTGAACTAATACACAGTAAAGAAGCATCTTTCTAAATGAAATTCACTCTTCAGACATGCAAGAAGCTGACAAACATAAACATTCACAGTTTAGTTCCTTAGAGTCACAGCCTCTCAAACACATTTTCTGATTATGATGTGATTATATTTACGTGATAAAATTGTACATTTGGGTGGTACTGCCTGAACAAAGAAAACAGGCTGCTTCAAAGGTATACTCCAGTCTCTATATTGTGCAAGAAAGAAAATTGCTTGGAGTTTTAAGATGCAGGTTTATCAGTTTCTGTCACTCCCTTCTAGGTTTTGAGAATATTAGGGCCAGATTTTAGCCAAGAGTCAGACTGACAGCACCCAGTGCTTCTCATCTTGCCAGCTGTCTCTTCTAAAAGGAAGCACAGAGCTGAGAAGTAGGAACTCGGACCTGACATTTTTTGCAGCAGAATATCTATTTTCCTGCTTCACAAGTTGCTCCATAGATCAACACCTTTTCCCTCCACAACTGATAGCTGAACTTTCTGACAAAACCATCCTCTTCAGCTTGGACTTCATATTTTGCCCTACTTTGGAGCCCAAGAAGTGTAGGATGATATGCAGCCTTTGAAGTTTACAGACATTGGGAAAGACAAAGTCTCCCTGGCCTCAAATGCAAAATGCCATATAGAAATGTCCAATCCCTCTCTAAGTGAAGTTCTTATTTTGACAAGAATTATATAGAAGGAGGGGAGGAAGGCCCTGAAAAACAAATGAGCAACTTTTTAAAAAGCTTTGAATCAAATGTAAAATTCATTAAGAAAAGTAATGGAAATTTTATGGCTGGTGCACAGATAAATTCGTTGCTGCCTCTAAATTCATCAAGCACACATACGGGAATGTATACCAAATTAATTGGAACTAACAGCCTCTTAGAAACTCTAACCAGCTGCAGACTCAGGGTAAACTAGTTGGAACAAAACAAAGAACCCCTCCACCACCGCCTCCTTCTTCCAAGCTCTGATTGAATTAAAGGCTAAGCTTTCTGAACTCCAAAAATGTTGAACAACTTTGTTCTTCCACAACTGCCATGCTCAGGCCCGGACAGGGTCAGAACTAAACACAAATGAGGTTTCTTTGGATATTAAGAATCCCAAAGGCCAGGCACCATGGCTCACACCTGTAATCCTAGCACTCTGGGAGGCCAAGGCAGGAGGATCACTCGAGGTCAGGAGTTCGAGACCAGCCTCAGTAAGAGCGAGATCCCATCTCTACTAAAAATAGAAAGAAATTAGCTGGACAACTGAAAATATATATTAAAAAAATTAGCCAGGCATGGTGGCGCATGCCTGTAGTCCCAGCTACTCGGGAGGCTGAGGCAGGAGGATCACTTAAGCCCAGGAGTTTGAGGTTGCTGTGAGCTAGGCTGATACCACGGCTCTCTAGCCTGGGCAACAGAGTGACACTTTGTCTCCAAAAAAAAAAAAAAGAATCCCAATTCCACTTCACCATAGCCATAAAGACACAACCAAAGAATTGTTGAAAAGAAAGATCTTCAAGCACTAATGTTAGAATGCTGTTCTGATCCAAGTGCATGGGTTAGGGAAAGTTGAATTTGAATGTTTCACTTCCCATTTCTTTCTAGGACAACTTAGAAAGCTCTTAACCTCTTTCTTCAAGTTAATGCTGTAGTTCTTGGCATGATTTCCAAACAAACCCTCCAGCAGATCAAACAAGCAAACCAAAGAAACTCTGTATAAGTCATTACAATAATTTATTTAAAAAAAAAAAGGGAGTCATGTGATCCTGAAAATAAGTTAGCACTATCTGCCTCAATCTAACATAAATTTCTTATCAGACTGTTGTAAATAGTATTTATGGATAATTATTAATGATTCATAATTAATAATTTTATAATATTAATTTTATTAATAACAACTAACATTGATTAAGGATTTAGTCTATGCAAAGCATTGTGCTAAACATTATACATATATTATCTCAGTTAATCACCCCAACAGCCAAATAAGACTAGTATTATTTGGTATTATTATAATCATATTATAATAATTGGTAGTATTATAATTCCATTTTAAAGATGAGAAAACTGATACTCAGAGAAGTTAAGTAGCTTATCCGAGGTCAGACAGCTAGCATATTTGTTGAACCCAAAGTTAAGTTGCAAAAGTTCAACTATAAAGCAAGAGGTAAAGGTAGAAGCCAGAATTCTGTATATTTTTGTCCTCAGAGACATCACAGAGAATTTGAATGAGCCAAAAGAGAAGCTTTATTTTAACAACCACTTATAGAAGATGGGTTTGGTCAGAAGACTGGGTTCTCACTCTCCCGTGTGGGTTGCCAAATCTGAACTCAGGCTTTCATCCTTCTATAGTAGTTGCCTTGAGTTTCACCCACATGGAAGAGGCACAATATTTCCACATGGTTCTAAAAAGTATTCATGTGGGGTTTTTTTGTTCAAGAAAGTAAAGATGATTTGGAAACTTATAACTCCTCATTTGCAGTTCTTAGACATGCTAGGCAGTTACTATGGGAGGGGAAATTCTTCTGAGAAAAATAACTCCCTACTTTGGGTTGCCTATTCCTTCTGTCTCTTTCCCTTTGGGAAGGTCTCAGACAACTTCCAGAAAACATCTTTGGGGTAGTTACAGCCTGGGCCAATATTGTCCACTGGGGACAGCTTGTTAAAAGCCTGAGGAAGGCCGGGCGCGGTGGCTCACGCCTGTAATCCTAGCACTCTAGGAGGCCGAGGCGGGTGGATCGCTCGAGGTCAGGAGTTCGAGACCAGCCTGAGCAAGAGTGAGACCCCGTCTCTACTAAAAATAGAAAGAAATTATCTGGCCAACTAAAATATATATAGAAAAAAAAAATTAGCCGGGCATGGTGGCGCATGCCTGTAGTCCCAGCTACTGGGGAGGCTGAGGGAGTAGGATTGCTTGAGCCCAGGAGTTTGAGGTTGCTGTGAGCTAGGCTGACGCCACGGCACTCACTCTAGCCCGGGCAACAAAGCAAGACTCTGTCTCAAAAAAAAAAAAAAAAGCCTGAGGAAGCTTTCCCGAAATGGGATAAAAATGAACAAATCCTGAATGAGAAGTGATTTTTACTTGTACATTGTTATCATTTTATTTATATGATAAGCATTTGCTGATTGCCTTCTACATGCCAGGCTCAAGGCAAGATCTGGGGACCCAAAGATGAATGATCTTAAGTGATTTTTTTGGTCCCTTTAAATGAAGAAAGTAACGATTGGAAGAAGAAATTGAAATCATTTTAAATAAGGGATTTTGGGTCTGGAATATGACGGTAGACACTTTGATCAGTCTATACCTTTTCTAAAATGTAAAATATCTAATTAGGTCTCTGGACAATTAATTGATAACTTCACATTTACAGTGTTTTGTGTATTTGTTTTTTATTTCTGGATGACTGCATAATTAGCCACTTGTGGGGAACAGCAAGCAAGGAAATGCATACTGAGTTTTTTTCAGTGGTAATTTTGGCAGTGCCTCTATTTCAGATAGGAATTCATTTTTTTCTAAGTATAAGAAGATCTAATTAATAGTGACTTAAACATTTAAGGTATTTTTTGTCTTACATAATAACAAGCCTGAAAGTACTTTGAGGACTGGCGAAGAAGCCCAAAGTTGCCATTAGATACCAAATCTTCTCCTGTCTTTTTCTCTAGCATCCTTAGCATGTTGGACTTCATTTTAATGCTGGTTGCCAGATGGTTGCCACACTGCCAGTCATCATGTCTAAGTTCCAGGAAGGAATAAGGAAGAAGAGGAAGAAGCACCAGCAGATTTTTCTTTGTATCTCATTGGCCAACGGTACTGTTAAAATACGTGGCCACTGCTAACTTCAAGGAGGACCAGAAAAATCATGTTTTGTTTGTTTATTTGTTGTTGTGTTTTAACAGCCTTTCTAGTAGAGGAAGAAAAGAAGAGAAAGAAGTTGGAAATGAAAGGTTAGTCAATTAAAGGTATTTCCCACTCCTCTCAACTATAAAGAGAGGCATAAGCAATATTTTAGGCTTCCTAGATTTTTTTGAAAGGAAGAAATGCAAAAAGGGGGAAGTTGCAGAAATTGTAGCATATTTTAAATGTGTATATGGTGCATATATAACAAATTAACTTTTGTTTTTAATGCAGTAATTATATGTAGAAGCTCACTTGGCAATACTATCCTTTGGGAGTCCAGGCCAAATGGTGCTGCTGCCTTCCCATTTCCCCCCCAAATCTCCATGGAAAGCCCTGGTTATGGGCCCCGTAAGCTGTAAATTGATGATGGCAAGAAGGCCTAGGGACCTTCTCCCCATCAACCTTCTGAAGAAAAATTAATCATGACAGTCCTTGCCACATAAACCAGAAGAAGAGAATCTGAAATCAAAAGAGCAGAGAAGGTTCCTGAAAGAATTCATAAATTATGAAAGGATATCATTTAATGATGTTCACAAAATAAAAATGGATAACCCTAAGATATACAGGAGATTATGACTTGAGTGTTATTTTGAAGAAAATCACAGAAAAAAAAAAACCACAGAAAAAATTTTGCTCCATGCCTTTCCCAAATGAGTGTCTTTCTTATATTTATCTAGAAGTGTACAGTCATAATTTTTTATATTGCATATATGTTGAAATGATGGTATTTTGGATGTATTTAATTAAATACGTTATTGCAACTAACTTTACCTGTTTCTTTTTACTTTTTCAATGTGGCTACTAGAAAATTTCAAATTGCCTACGTGGCTCATATTTATGGTTTGTATTCTATTTCTGTTGGAGTGTGCAGGTCTAGAAGGATGGCATCTTACAAAAGTCTGTCTGTAGCAGATGCTGCTGGCCCCATGTCCCCTTGGCCCATTTCTGAGTTGAGTTCACCAGCAGCCTTCAAGGACACTTACATGCATGCCAGGAGCTTCCCATTTCCCACCTCAAGGGGGAGTCTCTCTGCCTGAAGTTCTTCTCTGACACCTTGGGAGCTTCTTAAGGGTAGGTTGGAAGTACCCAGGATTTAATGCTCCCAAGAGCAGGCCTCAACTAAACAGGGGATAGTAAATAATTGCACCGTCTTCAGCAGTCCTTCAGCAGGACAATTTTAAAGTATGTTCTACACAGTCTCTCAGAGCGTCCCCAGCAGGATTCCGCCCCAGTTGCCTAGAGCAATAGCTTGCTTACTGATGGCCTTTATTCTCTGCCCTACCTCCCCATCTCCCTCACTTGTGCTTTCTAAGATCACCTTCCAAATAAACTCCCTGAGTGGAGTGTTTGGCTCAGCTCTGCTTGAAGAGGGCCCGAACTAAGAAAGCAACTCAAACATTTTCACAACCCCTTTTTATATAGGATCCGTGTCAAGTATCCTTTAACTTCTCAATTCATGGTGAATTTTTTATTCCTGGGCTATTATCAGAGATGTCTTTAATTACTACTTTTTTCTGTCAATTAATTTAGGATTCTATTGTCAGTGGCTTTAAAAAAAAAGATTCTGTTCTAATTAAACAAATAGCATATCATTTGAAAGACTGAGTATTTTTTTCCTTTCCAAGTAATTTGCTTACATTTAAATTGCGCTTGTTTAGTATTGTTTTAATTATCAAGTCATTAAGGACAATGTTTTGGCCCTTTGAAACATTTTATTCTGCTTTGGGGCAGTGGCAGGTTCTTTTACCCAATAAAAGCAAACTCCACAAGACTATTAAAATACATTTCTTACCAGGTCTACAGCAAACCAGGCACAAGAAGCAAGGCAGCAGAGTTGGTGGGGGACAGCCACCATTGCCTGGGCTCTGTCAACAAGGATCAAACAGTAGGTACAGCTATAGATTGTGCTGGATGCCCCAACCGGCAACACAGCCCTTGCTGTCAGATCCTACACCTGCCTGGACAATATGGGGTAGTTTTAAAAAAAAAGTCGGAAGTCGGGGAACAGTGCAGGGATGGGGGCGGTGGACAGTTAGAGTCCAATAGCTCTAGGTTTAAATCCTGTCTCCGATACTTACTAGTCTGACTTTCTTCAAATCGCTCATGCTTTCTGAGCCTCAGTTTCCCTGACTATAGCATGAGGATAGGAGATATCACCGATTAAGCATGAGGGACATTTGACCAGGGCCTCACCTTTGAAAGGGCCTAGTATTTAGATTGTCTACATTATCTTCAAATAAAATGTGTGTGTGTTTGAAAAAAATTTCTAAGATTTTTAAAAACACCCACATTTTTTATACACTTTTCTGGCATTCCTTCTGTCTTTTATATGCTAGCAACCTGAGCAGAACCTTCGGCCTCTCTTGACTCAGACCCTGATGAGAATAATAATTCCTGCATGTCCAACAGTTGTTTTCATCGGTTCACAGGGAGCACTGGAAAACATGACATTTGTTTCAAACCACCTGTCCTTTTTCTATTCTCTTTATTTCTTCTTGGCAAGCTCCACATCCAACTCTCCCTTGGGCCTTCCCGTGGCAGCCTCTTTGTAGCCCTGGGTCCCCAGTAGTCCATCTTTTATCTTGTGTGTGGCTCTCAAGTAGAGCACTCATGTGGATTATCATTCCAGGAACCAATACTTGGTCTGGCCTCAAAATGCTCTTTCTCATGAACTATCTCCATGGGGGACCCTGACAATTCCTTTCAAAATCCCTAGAACTAGGCCCTGGGCTGCAGCCAGCAGAACTGTTGGATAATATAGCTAGAAAAGTCACTGACATATAGTACTCAATAATTGCTAGGTTTTCCCCTCTTCTACCCAACACTTGTCTTCTTGTCTGAGATTTTAGGAAGCTGAGATTTGGTTCAGTGTTTCATTTAATTAAAAATAATCATTGAGTGCCTACAAACTGAATAGTACTTTGCTAGACTGTAAAATAAGGGGGGAAAGAGGAAAGCTACAAAGAAGTTTAAGATGCAGCCCCTTGTTCTTCCGGGAATTTACAGTCTAGTTGATTATGGTACAGAAGAATATGGCATGTCTTCAGTAAATGTTTGTGAAATGAATAAAAGACATGCATATATAGGGAGATAATGAAAACCTAAAGTGCCTGGGGTTTGATGAGGTTTAAGATGCTGTTAGCTAAAGACACCTAGGAATTCCCAAATGCTATCTTACCCAACACTCCCTTCCACACTGTAAGGCCTCTCATATGAGGGACAATGACAAATAGGAATTGAAGAACTGTGTTACTTTAAATTACCTGGAATCATGCTCCGAACTCCTATGAAGGGTTGGCTGATAACCTGGTTAGAGGGGTGGGGGGTGTGCAGTATTCTGCTTGAAGGCCAAATGGCTCTTTTCTATCTTCCTAAGCTCAAACCCAAATCTTGAGATTGTCCCCCCCTCTGACTAGAGGCATTGTACAGGGATGGCCCCAGGGTTGTACACACTGAGCACCCACAGAAGAGGGAGTAAGTGAGTCAAGGTGACTTGACCTGTTAAAGGCTGCCTGTGTAAACACTGGCAAATTACTGGGGCCACTCCAGGGAAGCAGTCCCCCTTTGTGAGAGACTTCTTAGCATGCAAGTGCCCTACCCACTAGTAAACACAGCCTAATCCGTGGATGGGAATCTGACCTCCCCCTGTGAGGACATGGAACAGTATATCATTAATTGACATGAAAATGGCAGACAGAAAATGCTATAACACTAAAGAGGAGTAAACTCACTTTGGGCCAGAATAATAAATGAAGTAACGAGATATTATTTCACAGAGTTGCTCTAATCTTATACATAGAAGAGTTCCTCAACATCAAGGAAGGCCAGAGATAAATTTGCTCTTCCCTTTCCTTCCCTAGGAACATCCTAGAAATTCTTAGAAGGGAGCTTGCTGTGTACTACTTCCCACCCCTTACAAACTCAATAAATGCTTGGTCAACAGACAACCCAATTCTGCACTCAATTACCAGCAAGCTCACAAGCTGAGCCCTCTTTAAAATATACATAAGAGAGGAGAGCTACTTGGTTGTTTAATGATATTCTTTTCACAACTTCTAAGTATTTTCCATAATTGAATTGTCTACAAACAAAACAAGGATTGCTGCTTCTAATAGCGTGTGGCATTTCGTAGACACCTTTGAATGAAATGTCACAAGCACTTCAAACAAATGTTCATTAATTGTGTAGTTCTGTTTGAGAACACTCCATGTTTCTGAAATGAAAGAGTTCGAACAATCTAAACATGTCTGAGAAGTAATGAGTAACTCTCACTAAGTATGATGGAAAATGGCATCTTTTGGTCAAAATTAATAAAATGCTCTTTTTTATCTGATTTAATTACCTTATGGTATTTAGAGAAATGTTATATTTTATTGTCAGCTAAAGAAAATGACTCAAAAATTCTAGGACCTCAACTTCTATGGTCTATTCTATCCCATTCTGTTATCTACATATCTTTCTGCTCCTTAGCCCAGGGCTACAGCCCAAACATGTTTTGCTCCCTCATCTCTGTCTTCCTGGACCTAGAAACAGTAATAAATATAATGCAAGTTGTGAACCCCTCTTTCCCACAATCAATTGGCCTTTTCCTACAACCCCAGGTCACACAAATAAGAATCTTTGATCTTGAAAATCTGGCCAAAATAGCAAAAACAATTTCATGAAATCAAAGATAAAAAATCATCTGCATTTAGCATGGATTCATCCCTGCAAATGTTTTTGTTATCCCATTATATTTGTCCCCTGATTTCAAAAGAAATATAGCACACAAAAAATGGGGAGAAGGGCATTGAGCCACTAGAAACCTCAGGCACACAAGATGGCTCCAGCTTTCAATTCCTGCCTGGGGAATTTGGAAAAATACTCAAAGCATATTTACTACTCCATATATTTTTGATATGCAAAAGAACCTTGAAGAATTTTGGAATTTGGATATCTAAAGCATCATACTTTAATGTCTCCCAAGGCTGGTAGGAATAGTATACAAACTTTTGCCAGGGATATATTAAATAGAATTACAATCTAGGGAAGCGAGTTAGTCTGGCAATTGACAAAATGAGGACTACTGACCTCCATATATTTGCTCCAATACTTAACTAATTGCCTAGTACAGTGTACTCCTACAGTAGACACTTCTTAAGTGTGCAGCTTAAGAAGCTATTCACATGATTTAAGGAAATTAACACTGGTTATAGGGGGCAGAGGAAGCAAAATGTTTAACATAAATAATCCAAACCATGTCTAGAGAGCAAATCCAGTAGATGATTACTCAACTCACTAATACGGCTGTTGCCATAACATGCCAAACAGATGAACAAAAGCAACACCAGGCATGATCCTAGATGCTAGGATTAAAAGATAAAATGAACTACAGCTCCTGTTCTCCACAAGCCCAGAATCTCATGGAGACACTTATACATGGAAAGAAGGGAGGGAGCAGGGGGAAGGGATGGGAGACAAAACGAAAAAGGAAGGAAATATTAGGTATAGTCTACTAGAGGGGTTAAGAAAAGAGGAGACAATATTTAAATAGGCTCTAGAAGGATGTGTCAGCATTCACTCAAAAGACCAAGCAATAAGGGTATCCCAGGCCATGGAAACAGTTGAGCAAGATATTTGCATTTTCTGTTCTATAAAACAGAAGTTACAGTCTGAATCTACTTTTTGAGTAATAAGAAGACTAAAAAGTTATTAAAATATTCCTTGAAAAAAGAAAATACATTTTAACCATTGCCTTTTATTAATATGGAGCAGTAGTTCTCAAAATGTGGTCTCCAGGTCAGCAGCATCAGCATCACCTGAGAACTTGCTAGAAATGCACATTCTTGACCCCCCCCTCCCAATCCACAGACTCAGAAACTCTGGGATTGGGGTAGCAATCTCTGTTTTAAGATGATCTCTAAGGGATGCTGATGCTAACTTGTGAGAAGAGCTGCCCCAGAGCAAGAGACTCCAAATCATCCTGTGACATGCTTTCTGCATCTCTCTAGTGGAAATAATTAAAACTTTCTTAAATCTAATTTATATAAGTGCATTGCATTAGTGGTTCCTAAACTTCTGTGCATGTACAGCATCAATGTCTATCTTCACAAAATTTTCCACTGATCCCCAGTAAAATGAGATAAATGAGACAACCAAGAGTTTTTCATGAAGCTAATTTTTTAATCCATTGAATAAATTTAAAGTTCTTTATTGTGAGATTACATCTTTCCTATGTTTTTGCTATTAAATCTTCATTCTTTTTATGGAACAGTGATAGTAAAAGAAGAAGAATTTTTTTCAAATAGACTTAATTGGCAAAATAGATTGCAACCCTATGCTGGTCCCTAAAAAGTTTGTTAAACAAAATTTATTGGTTCAAGGAATCCAGACATCTGCAAACCACTAAAATTGACAGGATATGCATAACTTTGCCAGAAAAACAAAAAAAAAAGCCATGTGAATGTATTTTTCTATCTGAGGGTCAATAATCTTAGCAAGATTTTTATCTATTTGTATTCTAAAAATGTCCAAATTGAGTTTGAGATTCATAAAGCCAAAAGTTTCAGTAGTACATAAATTTAATAAATGTCCACCTCTCTAATGAATTTTACTCTAGGATTACCATTTTTTTATGAACTGTCGTTTGGAAGATTTCTTATTTGTGGTGAAATATACATATATAACTCTATCTCCTGTGTATATACGTGTGTGCAAGTGTATTTGTTTGGTAGATTTTTGAGATCCCCAAGCACTTTGTTCGAAGAATAGAAAGCGTGCATAGAGATAGTATCATAAATAAACTATTATTATTTATAATGTACATTCTTCATTCTCATGCACTAATGCACAATGTTATTTATTAGTTTAATTACTGTTGTGAGAGTTATTATTATTTCATGAAATAAAACTGAAAATGGAAATTGGAAAACAGGAGAGAGAAAAATACATTCTATCTTGAGGACATGTAAGAGTTACTATACCTAATCCGTACATAGACAAACTATATTTATTTCTCTTGCAATACCTTATTTGCCAACGTATTAAGTTGCCTCTTACCCCAGTAACCCCTGAAGCATTAGTGACCACTGGAACGCAAACCTCATTTCTGTCCATCATCTCCCACATCCTTTTCTTCATTTTTAGTCTTTCTATAACCATCCTAGTCCCAGGCTCCAATAGCTCAAGCCTCAGATTACTACAGAGCAGAGCTGGCCACTTCTGCAGACCCAGAAGGTCCAGGGAATTCTGGAGATTAAAAAAAAAAAAAAAAAAATTCTGAGTGTATTAACTCAGATGTCCCCATCCCGAGTCTCAGGGTCCTCTTTCCTCCCATTTGGGGTCTTGGCTGGTGAGCTGCCCCTGCTGAATTGTGAATTCAACCTTCTCTGGAGATCAGCACTCCTGGTAATTAAATACTGAGCCTGCTCTTTAGCTTTTCTTCCTCTGTAGCTGCAAGAAATGAAAGAATATTTATATCCATCAAGGAGAACCTCTGCCTGTCACAAGTCAGTGGCCTTAAATTGATCATTGATCACCCTCAATCTTTTACCAGTGCATCAACAGCCCCCAGCAAGAGCCATTCAATTAGTAGTCCTTATAATTTCCACTTCTCCCAAACCTCTGCTGTGGCTGAACTACTGCACCCACTAGTGCATTCTCTTTCACTCGTATCCCATCCCAGGTCACCATGGGAGATAGTTCTAACAGTGGCACCACTGCAGCATGCCAAGGGCTAGCATTACTTCACCTGCCACCATCAATGGGATTTTCATTGCCAGTAGCTCCAAACTGTTAAGAGTCACTTCCTAGGACGACTTCTGTCTCTACTGGCTTGGGTCAGGTTCCCTAGGAAACAGATGCTGAGACAGTAGATTTCCCTGCAGAAAGTGTTAGGGAGTGCTCCCCTAACCTCACCTGCAAGGGAGAGAGGAATTGAACTGGGGTAGAGACTTTGGCCCATCACACAGGAGTTCTGAAGCTAAGATCCACGTTGGCACAAGACGATCAATACCTGGCACCCCCACATCAACTAGTCATTGAATAGGGGGTACAACATTGAATGAGGCAGCTCCCTTTCCAGGAAGGGACTCTGCTATGAGCCCTCCATATGCAATATTCCTGGCAGCTGGGGGAAAACATCTTTGTCCTAAAGGGGGCATCTGGGTGGGGCATGCACCACATCTTTGTCATCCCTGGGAATCTACAACCAGGATGATGCAATAGATAAAAATGGCCAGTGCTTCCCAGCTGGGTATCCACTGACCTCTCCAGCCTTATCTGCCACAGAGCCTCTGCTCAGACCTCTACAGCCAAACCAGCCCCCGAAATGCTCCCTAAATAATCCACAAACCTTACTGCCTCTCAGCCTTGGCTCACAGCTTGCCTCCTGCTGGGATGCTCTGCTCCTCCCCCTCTACTCCAATTGTTTCTCATCTAGCCCAAGCCCCACCTTTTCCAGGAAGTTTTGCTAATGGCTCCAACCCAGCCTACCCTGCAGTGACTCCAGCAATGAACAGAGACCGTAAGCTCTGCTACTTTCTAGGATGCAGCCTTGGACAGTGAGCGAGTAGGTCTCTGAGCCTCAGTTTCTCCATTTGCATTAAACCTAGAATGTATTCATTTATTACTTTAACGAATATCTGAGTACCTACTATATGTCAGGCCCAGCAATGGTTTCTTTCTTCAAGAACTTGGGGGAAGGGGGTGCCTTGTTTATGGAACCTTCAGCTCAGCATATAAAAGCCAGAGAAGGCCAGTGGACATCCCACAGCCTCAGTAGAAGGAGAACAAATGGACAGGAAAATAAGGGAAAGGCCAATTCTAGAAAAAAAATGGAAACAGAAGTAAACAAAGTCCAAGCCTCAAGTCCAGGCCACACCTGCCCCTGCAGGGACTGACTTTATCTCTCTGAGTCGATACTAACACCTGATGTCTGTAGCTACTAGTTTTAACCCAATTTTATCAAATTACCAAGAACATTCTCCTCTCTCTATTTCCAAATAATAAAGAGAGGTTCAGGAATAAACAGCAAAAATAGAAAATTAAAGTCAATGGGGAAGAAAAAGTAACTTTGAGAGCTGTCTTTAAATCTGTGCTAGTTCCTTTAGATTTCGGGGCCCGAGGCAATGGTTATTCTTTACTCCTAATTTACTTTATCCGGTTCTCACAGGTGTTTATCTCATGGGCTCTGAAGTTATGCTCTTAGAATGAACTTCTCCAGGGCTGGGGTAAATAAACATCCCTATTCTATGAGATCATGTCTCCTTCTCATAAAGCATTTTTTGTTCCATTCTCCTGGAATTTCTAAATGTGTGCTTTCTGGATTTTGCAAATGGGAAGACCCTAGAGAAAGGAAAAGAAGGTTAGAGAAGGGACAGGTGGGGGCTGAAGATAAAACTTTGCCAAACTCACAGCTCAACCCAGTCCTGTCAGAGCGTGTGTGCCCGGCTCATCCTGAAAGAAGCGCATGCTTCCAAAATACAGACTTTTGGTCCCCACAGAAGGGGTCACAATTGGCTAAATCTGCTGACTTCAGGCTAGAGACTTTCTCAGTCTGAGAAGTCAGGAAAGGCCGTAACTGCAACTCCTGCCTGCCCCTACGCCTCTGTGGGCCTAAGAGTTTATTCTTTGCACTACTTCATCACCCATCTTCTCCTTCCCAGGGTCTTCATA
Source organism: Lemur catta (assembly GCF_020740605.2). Classification (NCBI taxonomy): domain Eukaryota; kingdom Metazoa; phylum Chordata; class Mammalia; order Primates; family Lemuridae; genus Lemur; species Lemur catta. Next base: position 19,816,316 of record NC_059128.1, read on the forward strand.
GAAACCCTTCCAGGTTGGACCCCAATATTTGTGCAAAGGGATCCATCTTAGTTCCTGACTGCGCTGCCACCAGCTCCACAGTTGCCAATCAGCACCTCTCCCTTCGCCCCTCGTTGGCTTCTGTGTCCAGGAGCACTCCTGGTGCCAGCTCTGGCTTTGTTCCTTGACATGGTTTTCTCTGGGGCCCAGGAATGTTCACATTCAGGTGTCTTCCATGCCAGCCCCAGGGACATGTCACAGAGAACAGCTATGGCCCAGTGATGCTTCTGCAGACAGTGTACTCAGCTGCAGGTGAACTGAGAAGAGGAGAAAAGATGGTGAGGGACAGTTACTGGCAATAAAGATGGGACAGTTTCACCTCAGGTAGAGAGCAGCATAAGGACACACGCACTACTGGAAAGATTCCATCCTCATGGGTAGCCCATTGCCCATGGCAGCGATTTTCAGCACCAACTCTTTTTCCCCAATCTAGTCTCTAAGCTTCTCTATAAGCCAGTTCTTCCATGAAAACTTGCCTGATAGCCCAAAATAGAGATGCTTCCTCTAAGTCAGGATGCTGAGTTCTTTTGTCACAGCATTGCTACTCACTAGTAATAAGTCCAAGCAAGTCTACACCCTCTGGGTCTCGGTGTCTTTTTCTATAAAACAAAGAGGGTGTTGGACCCAACCATCTTTGTGGCCCCTCAGCTCTCAGTACACAGATGGCACATGGGAACATTCCCCCTCTCCCTCTGAATACAGTTTAATTCGTGTTTAATTTTGCAAGTTCCCCAGGGGATTCCCTGTGTGGGTCGGTAATTGGTCAAGTTGGACATAATGAGAGCAGTTAAGAAAAAAAAAAAAATCACACATTTCAAGCAGCAGCTAGTCAATGGCCATTCTGGAGAAAAAGAGGAGGTTTGCTCTGTTTCATGCTCCAATAGTAATTCCCTCTGCTGAAGTGTTTAGTGCTTGTTACGCATATATCATCCTAATCAAACCAACAAAGCTGGCATTAGAATCTCCATTTTCTAGAAAAGAAAACTGTAAGTGGATGGGTGGGAATTTGACTTCAAACTCACGCCACGCTTGCCTGTCTCAGGGCACCAGGGGTCAGGCCAGCGTGGTTAGGACATCACTATTGCACAACCACTTTTCAGCCATGCTAGTTTTATGTTTTACCTATTCCTGCTTCAGCATCAAACATCATCTTGAAAGAAGCACTTTCTGTTAATACAGCAAATATTAACTCTTCCTGTTAATATAGCAAAATCTGCTCTAATTTTTGGTATAAAAATTTTATTATTTCCTTAGTTTTCATGAACATATTTCCATCTTTATTGAATGCTTAATAAGTAGAATAAAATTCCATTATAAGGTCAATGAAAAAACTAACACCTATGAGTGTTCACAGACTTTACTAGGTGTTATGCTTCAAGGGAAAAAATGAGTCATGGCATATTTGAGTATATGCATGATGAATAGGTCTGACTGTTCTTTTGAAATTTCTAGGATTCTCCCAGTGCCTTGAAAGAGACTTCCAGTACCCAGACACTGTCACTTTTCTTCTCGACCACCCGAGAGTGGCTGTGTGCCACACCAGCCTGTCATTCTGCAGCTCATTATGACAGGTCCTACAATCCATTCTGGCCAGCCAGCTGTTGCATCAACTGTCCTTGAATTTCTTAGACAGCTCATAAATGAGATCAGCATGACTGCGATTCAGCTGGTATAAAGCAGATATTCTCAACTTATCTTTTTTATATTTCTCTCTATAAATTTTTTCGAAAATTTAAAAAAAAATTCAGAGAAGTACAAAGAAAAAAGTTTAATAATCATCCAATTACTCCCTGCCCAGAATTGACCACTATTGATACCTTGTCATGTCGATTTCTATTCTTTTCTTTGGTTTTTGGTAAAAATGATACATGCCTATTATAAAAATGTAAAGAATGCAAAAAGTCACAAAGCCAAATGTAACTAAAGATATCAAAATCCCAAAGCCAGGAATAACTATTGCTCGCATTAGGTTAAAATGATCACACATATCTTTCTATACATAAATACAGAAAACAGATATTATAGATAAGTAAAGAAAGAGAGGGAGGAGGAAAAATCCATTTATAAAAAATGGGCTTATTCTTGTATGTGCACTTCTCATTAAAAAGTGTTAATTTTCAATTTACTTTGATTTTCCAGAAGTGAAAGAAACTACAGTGAAATTGAAGGAACTGTTGAACTTCAAATACAAGTTTCCTCACTTTTTAAAAACATGTTTTTTAAAAAGAAAGATATCTCTGAGGTTAAGAGATGAGTTTATTGAAAGCCTTAGAGGATTGGAGTCTTTTTAAAGCTGCTTATTTTAGTAGGGACAGGTTTTCTTCACTCCTTGCAATTTGCTATGAAAGATAAAGACTTTCAGATTCTCCCTTTTCCTCCTATTCTCTCTCTGTTCTTCCTCAGGCTTATAGTTATATTATTATGCTTACATTGTCCCTGTTTATAACATTCACATTTTGTTCCTTAACCATAATTTTTGTGAATTTAACATTCACCACCAGTATTTACTAGAACATCTACCTTCCTGTGTTCCCTATTTCCATTCATAGCTTCAGTGGCTTTACTTGCATGCACTGTAGTTTCTTTCAAGAAGTTTTTATGAGTGCTACATTCTTTGATGTCTTCCTTATTGTGATAAGAATACTTAACATGAGATCTACCCTCTCAGCAAGGTTTTAAGTGCATGATACAGTACTGTCAACCACAGGCACAATGTTGTACAGCAGATCTCCAGAACTTAATCATCTTGCATAACTGAAACTTTATATCCATTGAATAGCAACTCCTCCCTTATTCCTCCCTCCAGCTCGAGGCAAATACTATCCTACTCTCCACTTCTACATGTTTGACCATTTTATGTACCTCATATAACTGGTTTCAGATAGTATTTGTCCTTCTGTGAATGGCTTATTTCACTTAACACAATGTCCTCCAGGTTCATCCATGGTGTCACATGTGACTAGATTTCCTTCTTTTTTAAGGCTGAATAATATTCCATGGTTTTTATATACGTCATTTTCTTTAACCCTTCATTTGTTGATAGACATTTAGGTTGTTTTCACCACTTGGTTATTGTGACTAGTCCCACAGTGACCGTGAGAGTGCTAATGTCTCTTCAAGGTCCTGATTTCAATTCTTTTGAACAAATACCTAGAAGAGGAATTGCTGGATCCTATGGTAGTTCTATACTTAGTATTTTTGAGGAACCTCCATACCATTTTCCCTAGTGGCTACACCATTTTGCATTCCCACCAACAGTGTACAAGGGTTGGATTTGCAGACTCAGTTTTGTCTTCAATTCCAATAAAAGTGTCTGTTACTTCCTCGAATACTTCTTCAGAGACACCCAATGTTTTTATGTTGAATTTTATTTTTGTCTTTTACATCTATTAGCTTCAATTCCATTGCTTTACCTTTTATCTTTTTAATTATATTTACATTGTCTCAAGCCTTTCTTCTATGTTAATAATTCAAATTTCAACAATATTTAAATTGTGTTCTTTGCTGTTACCAACTATAAGTCTAACGGTGATATTGTTTATTCTCCAATCTAATTCAATCTAATCTAATAATGCTTCCATAATGCTTTGATTTTATTTTATTGTTTTATTATCTTTGAGTTCTTGATTCATTATTATATTTGTTCTCTTATAAAGTCAAATTGTTCTAAAACATAAAGTGATTGTAAGAATTTCTTCTGTTCCTTGAGTTATGTTTTCTTCTAAAACGGAGTCTATAATATACTTCTTGTTTGCTTGCTTAGTTTTGGGGGGTTTTATTTTTTGTTGTTGTTTTTTAACTCCAGCAGGTTTGCATTGCTGTCATGCTGTTTATTTGTACTTTGCTCATGCCTCATAGCCCCATGCAGACTTTTCTATCTGGTATGATTTACTGGCCTGACTTCTTGGCTCTCTTCCCACTATATCTGAAACCAGTTTAGTTTCCTGTCCAAGACACAGCTAGGAAAACTCACTGGAGATGGTGAGCAGAGCAAATTTGGTTGGGAAACTTAATTCTGCCCACTCTTCCAATATTTTGCTATCTGTGCAGCACAAGGGATCACCTTACCAATGCAGATGAAAAGGGTGTATCTCGTTCCCATTGCTCAGTGACCTTGGGCTTCAGTAGGTTTTTCCAATACCACACCTGGCCATAGAGCTATCCTCACCCACTCCTGTCTTCCAGCATCATTTCCATGATTCCTCAGTCAGAAGAAGAAAAATATAAGGTCAGTTTGCTCAGTTATCTTCCTTTGACATTTGGGACAGTTAGAATTCTGAGCATTTTATTGTCTCATCAAGCTGGCTTCTGCGGTGTCTAAGCAAGACTAGAATTCCATGCTGTTCTAGCATCTTCTGAGTCTTTCCATAATGACCAGGTTTTTCAAATAATAAACCCTTGTTCATTGTACTATATTATGTCTCTTTCTTCATTTGGTTACTGCTTATGTGTGTGTGCAGGCGGGGGGTTACTATTTCCTTATTTTATTATGTTCTGGGGGAAGGTCACAGTTTTAGTCTGACATGTTAACCCAAAGTCTCATATTTTTCTAGATGCTGTTAAACTGTATAACACACACCCATGTGTACCCAGCATTGTGAGCAATTTCTGGCACAACTGTACCTCCTTCCTTTCTTTCCCACTCAAGAATGTGTATATGAAAAGCAAGTAAGAGCAACCCACTCTTTCAGTAAATACTGGTTGAGCAACTACTCTATGGTATGCACTGTGTCAGACACTAAAATGCAGTAATAAAAAGAATGGGGTAGTCTGAGCCCTTATGAAACTTACAGACTAGTGGAGCAGATAGACATTAATAAAAAAAAAAAAAATCACACAACACAAAGTTAAAATGATTTCAGTTTTGTAAGATGAAAAGATTTCCATGGGTGGATGATGTTGATGCTAGCACAACAATGTGAGTGCACTGAATGCCCCTGAACTGTATGCTTAAAAATGGTTAAGATGGTGAATTTTGTCATGTGTATTTTACTATAACTTTTATGAAATGAGATTATTATGAGAAGGAGATAAATGGGGCTGTGAAGGCATAGATGAGAGGAGGTCAGGAGACCCTTCCCTGAGGAAGAAATGATTGAGCTGAAATCCAAAGGAACAATGGAATGGAAGTTATTATAGGGATAACCTTGAAACCACTCCAACTTATATAAAAGATAAATCATTCACAAATGCTGGTACTTTATTATTGGTATGGCAGGATAATATGTTTGAAATATTAACCAATATTTTTCCCTGTATTTGCTTTCACCTTTCTACCCTTCTCCTCGCGTCCGCCCCTAGGCAGCCAGATTAGCCTGTACTTGCTTTGTAAGGAGAAGGGAGGCAGAGAGACACAGCAAGGAGAAAATCAAACAGCCTTTAAGATTCCTTCTGGATTTTGTTTTTTCCTAAAAGACAAGGAATTTAGATAAAACAAAGAGAATTGGGGGTACCAGTTTTTAGAGAGAAATCATGCATAAAAGAGCAAGGACCCCTCCCACTCCTAGATTTTTAAAGATTTCCCAAGCTTGGGATAAAAAAACTAAGGGGAAGCAATGGGATGATAGAAGTTGGGGACATGGAGGAAGATGGTATCTTGGGCCAACCCAGGGAGGTACCAAAATCCCCAGACAAGTGTGAGCCATCTGAAAGCAGGAAAGACACTCACATTCTCGGGAAAGAGCCCTGGGAGGCAGCAAGATGCAGAGAGGAAATGGCTGCCTGGCGTTTCTGGGACAGCTGGGCAGGGCCATAGCAAGCCTCACAGAATGTGCAGAACTCCAGTGTGATATAGCAGTTCCTATGCCCCCAAAGGGGCCAGGAGGTAACAGAATGAGCTAACAAATCTGAAACTTATGGAAGAGAGGATGGATGTCTCCTTGGCAACCCGAATGAACTGATAACCAACAACCAGATGAGTAATCAACATCTCAACAGATGCCTCCGTGGCCAGATGACATCGAGGGCTCCAAACACACACCAATGCTTTTACGTCACCCTCTACCCTGGCCACACTGCCCACCATGAAAGAGAGACACAAAGTGACTAAGATCATGTTTCTGCCATCCTAACAGAATGAGGGGACAAAATAAAATTAGAATGACTCATGGAGGAGAAAGCAAGCTCTGGTTTTTGCTCCCTGAGTCCTAGGCTGAGATTCATTGTAAAAGAATATTGCCTCTGACATACCCCTTATGGTTCTTCGTAATAACCCCGTGTGTCATGGCACGAAGGTTTAGAAGCACTGATACAAACGTTCCCCATTGGGACATCATACTGGCAAAGTCCAACTCATCACTCACGGGTGAGGGCCAGAGCTGGGCCTCTCCAACAACGGGGTCTACAAGTATTTGCAGGCCAGCCCCTGGTGCTAGACCCGCAGGCCCTGCTCTGTTGTTTCAGTGCATTGTACTGCTCTCTTCTTGTTACTTTCTACTTGGGAACTTGATAAATCTCATAGATTTCTTAATGACAGTGGCAATGTCTTAACTTTGGTTTCCTTTTTTTAATCCCTTGCTAAATACTGAGCACCTAAAACCATGATACATTGTAGGTACCTAATAAATATTTGCTGAATGAAAGACTCCAGCTTTGGTTCCTCTAGCTAGTATAATAGCTTGTACAGAGTAAACAGAATTTAAACGAACTTCAAATGGCTTCTGGGAGGCCTGAGTTTAACAGCTTGGCCAACTCTGCGTGAAATTGTGGATATACCCAAAGACAACCTAGTGCTTTTAGATAACTTGGCCTAATTTTTAAGACTCAGAATTTCAGATCCAGCTGAGTCCTAATTTAAAAATATTTTCAACATCTGGAACGTAGAATAGTTAATTAATCGTTCCTACAGATACCCAGTTGAACAGAAGCCTAGAGGTTAGAGCCTGCCACTTTTAAAATATTAGACTAAGCTGTTTAGACCTCTAAATGTTGCGTTAAAACTGGCAAAATGAGGCTAACGCTGCGTTCAATGCTGAGAGCCATCTGCGAACGGAGACAGGCAGGTTGCGAATAGTGTGGTTATGCCGCCCTCTCGTGGTGAAACGCTATAGCATCTGAAACATTTCAGTGGACAAACGTCCTAGAACAGCGGTCCCCAACCTTTTTGTCACCAGGAGCTGGTTTCATGGAAGACAATTTTTCCACAGACTGGAGGAAAAGAGGGAGGTTTGGGGGGAGATTGTTTCGGGATGATTCAAGCGCATTACATTTATTGTGCACTCAAACCTCTCTGCTAATGATAATCTGTATTTGCAGCCACTCCCCAGTGCCAGCATCACTGCCTCAACTCCACCTCAGATCATCAGGCATTAGCTTCTCATAAGGAGCCCGCAATCTCCATCCCTCACATGTGCAGTTTACAGTAGGGTTTGTGCTCCTAGGAGAATCTAATGTCCCAGCTGATCTGACAGGAGGTGGAGCTCAGGTGGTGATTTGAGCAATGGGAAGTGGCTGTAATTACAAAGGAAGCTTTGCTCATGCTGCTCACCTCCTGCTATGCGGCCAGTTATTTATTTCATTTAATCCTCATAACAACCCTGCTTGTAAGGATGCTGCTATCACCTCCATGTTACAGATGAGAAAACTGAGATTCACTCTACAGCTAGTAAATGAGAAGGCTGGGATTCAAACCCAGGTGTGTCTGATTCCAAAGCCCGCGTGCTTTCTACTATATCCTACAATAATTTGTTCATAGCTGTATCTTTAGTGCCATACACATAGTAGATATTCACTAAATATTGAATGGATGAGTGACAATAGCAGCATTGTGGGTCTACAACAGCAGTTCAAAATATATAGAGGATAAGCCAGTACCTAGCATATGTTGAGTGCCTGACATGTACCGTATCGTTTGATTATGCTCAATCAGGGAGAAGTTAAGACTTGTTCTACTATATTCTTAAGCTCATTACTGAAAAGCATTTATATACCCTCTATTTACATATATCTGTATTCACCATTCAACAAGAATATATTAAACACTTGCTAGGTGCTCAACATTGTTGAGGCTTAAACAGTTTGAACAATGTGTCTAAAGCCCGAGAGCCAGTTTGCTGGCTTTTCCTTCACTTCTCTAAGAGCACAAACTGCACCACACCCCTGCACGTATTTGCTGTGTGGTATTTTGGGACATGTACCTTTATTATTAACATCCTAGATTATCTAAATTACTTAATAGTTAGTGGCATAAAATAGCTTTTTAAAAAAAAAAGTCTGTGTGTTGTGTTTTTTAACTGTACTCATCAAAGCAGCTCAGGCAGAATTGTCAGTTATTTGTAAATCTGAAGTGAGGGCAGTTTTGTAACTGTCAAGGGGCCCAATTTCAGAAATTGTGAGCCCATGGCAAGACGGAGGATTGAAGCATAAAAATCCCAAAGCCTCCGCCCGTCAGCCAGCTTAATGAGCCACTCCACAGCCAAACATTCAGGAAACACGAGCAACGAATGGGAAATCAAAGAGAAGAGCAGTTTGGGTATCTCTCCAATAGATATTCTATTCAAAAACGAAAATATTTGAATATATGTTATTGAACAGTTCAGAAAGTGAGAAATGCAAGTCATTAAGTTCTTATTTGTAAAAAAGAAAAAAACAAAAAAACAAAAAAAACGAGGAAACTGAATAATCACTAAGATCCCTTTCATCTCCAAATCACTAAGATCTCTGTTTCCTTTTCTTTGAGAACAGAGAATCAATGTTAAACAGACCTCTCCATCTTCTTTTTGTGACCATAAAGTTATTGATTCCATCAACAAAGATCTGTCAAATAGTGCTATGTGCCCTATCGTAAGACAGCTTTGGGGTTGGATTTTAAACAGAAAGAAAGCTGACATCTTTGCTTTATATTCTCCCTTTGTCATCTGCATTTGCTGGCTGCTCTCAGCCCTTCTATGAGATTCCGGATGCCTCTTTCTCTCTTACTGGGGGGCAAGGGAGGGCAGTGCAGGAGGCAAGCAGCTTTCCTGAGGCTGAAAGGCCTCCAAAGAAGAGTAGAGAAGGAGCCAAGAGGTGGCTTTGGTGGCGTGAGAAAGGGACTGGCCAGATCAGTCCACGGACTCAGCTGATCCATGGCAGGAGGTTTCAAATCTGACGTCCAAGTCTATGAGACTGAATCCTCAGTTTCCCCAAGTGTTACTGGCCTGCGTGTAAAGTCTCTTCCTAAATCACTAAGGAAAGAAAACAGCACAAAAACCTCTGTGTCCTCCCAGACAGCTGGAAACCTCAGGAAGCCAGGGGCCCAACAAGCTGGCATTGTGGGCAGGAGGCACATTCTGGCAGGGCTCATCGCTGTCCCTAGGGGCTCTCCAAAGCCATCACCCTGAGTATCAGGGGAGTGGGAGAGTTCCACAAGATCTAAACACGGGGCCAAGCTGGTTAAGGGATTGGAGGGCATCCACCCTCAGGAGGCCCCACTGTCCATCATGTCACACATACCTGGAAGACATTGTTCCCAATATTCCAGTCTTATCAGAGCACACCTTTGGGTTATAGTTATGGGAATGCAGGAATTTGGATGATGGCTCGCTAGGTGTCACAAATTTTTGACAAAGTTCTGGCCCTCTGTGGGTCTGTTACCCTTTCTAAAAGGAGAGAGTGACATTAGATGATCTCAAAGAATCAATCCAGCCCTAAATTTTCCTTTTAAAGTGTGAAAGTAAACTGCCAGCCTTGTCCATTAGTCTTCAAAATCAAATGCTCTAAAAGCTACAGATTTGCAAGCACATTTCCACGTTCCACCTTCCAGCCTCCTTTGCCATAAAATTGCACACAAGACAAACAAGATGTGCTTGGCTACTCTCTACATGTTTAAAGGTCTCTCTGTTCTTATGGTTGGATTTATTAGATCTTCTACTATAGTCCTAATAAAATGTAATCTAAGTTAAAACTAGATGAATAGGCCGGGCGCGGTGGCTCACACCTGTAATCCTAGCCCTCTGGGAGGCCGAGGCAGGTGGATCGCTTGAGGTCAGGAGTTCGAGACCAGCCTGAGCGAGACCCCGTCTCTACTAAAAATAGAAATAAATTAGCTGGACAACTAAAAATATATATAGAAAAAATTAGCCGGGCATGGTGGCGCGTGCCTGTAGTCCCAGCTACTCGGGAGGCTGAGGCAGGAGGATCACTTAAGCCCAGGAGTTTGAGGTTGCTGTGAGCTAGGCTGACGCCACGGCACTCACTCTAGCCCAGGCAACAGAGTGAGACTCTGTCTCAAAAAAACTAGATGAATAAACAAGGAATGGCTCAGATCTGTCCAATGTGGACAGAATAGCTTGCTTAGCACTGCCTGGGCCTCACAGCACCCGCCTTATTTGGGTCATTTTCATTTGTGTTTAGACATGTCCTCTTTTACAGTAAACCCTACTGAGCGTTCACACAAAACACCACAGTGTTGAATTGGAACCAATGTTTGCTTAAGCTTCAAACACGTGAAATGCTCTTCTGCAAGGCAGCCTAGCCTTCAGGCCTACCTGGCAGGTTTTCGTGTACATTCCTCCTAGCTGTGGCTTTTTACTCAGCTCCCATTTGAGCACAACAAGCTATTAGTCTGTTCCACTAGCAGCAACTCATCAAGTGTCCTGCAGGATCCTGAGTTTCCTGAATCAATTTCATTAAAAGTAACAGCATTTTTATTTTTATTTGCCTCTTATCTGTAAGCCAGGCAAGCCTCATCCCATCTTCCTACACCTCGTCTCTCTAACTTATCCTACACTAACCCTGTGGGTAGGCTCACCTCTAGCTCCTCTCCTCCTGGGCCCAGCCAGGACAGATCCTTCCCCATCCAGTCTCACTCTAAGCATCAATCTGGTTTTGTTTACTTACTTTTGATGAATATAATAGTTTCTACTCTGTCTGAACATTCTTTATGAGCTAACCCCATTTATCTATTCACTCCCTTCTTATCTCTCTTCCAGTTTGAGGCCCTTGGCAACCTTACACAATTTCACTAACTAAACTTTCTCAAGCCATCCTTTCAAAAGGAATGAAAATTGGGGTCTCTCTTTTATGCCAAAAATTCTAGGAGACCTACAGGGTCAGGAACTCTGGAATCTTAGGTAATTTTAATTTTTCGTCCTTAAACATCCATCTCCATCACCCCTGGCCCAACATGCTAAGAAAAAATGACCCAGCGTGCATGCAGAGAAGAGTCCTGTTTACCGCGTCACGTCTGCACAGACACTGTGCACACACTCCATGTAGCATATCCTCAGAATGGTCCTTTTTGTGTGTAGAGTGCCTACAGCCTTTCTCTTGCAATTCTACTCCCAGCAGGACATAGGGCTATTTTTCATTAAAATAGATGGCAATTAATATTTTTAATCTCTGGAAAAGTTCATAATATCGGCTGAAAGAATTTGGAAATGGGGGATTGTCAGGGTTGCATATATCCCCCAAGGACATACTTGAACTTGTAAAAACTCCATCTCCCTTTGAATAAGTCATAAATACCAGCAGCAAGTGGAGTTGTCAGAGCAGCATAATCAGTTGTAAGATTGATATTTTTATCTGTCTGATTCCTGTGTCTTATCTCTTAATGGATTCTGAACTCAGAGAAGGAAGAAAAAGGTGGGGTTTATTATCTTCCTCAAACCCTCACAAGGAAAACAAACATAAAACAGATAATATATAAATTAAAAATTAACTACAAATTAGGATAAGCACCAAGGAATATAACTGGGAGAACATACCTGTTATAATATGCACAAGCTCTTTTTCACTTTTAGATACACTTTTCTGGGCTACATGTAGACTTTGAAGTATAAAAAGTATGATCTGGCCAAAGAATATAATTATCCCTCAGTTGACAAAAAAATTATATGATGTTTTGGGAGTTAGGGTTTTCTGGTACAGTTTTTGGGGGTTTTTTTTTTCAGTGTTTGGTTTATTGGGTTTTGGCTATTAACTTACAAGAGTTTCAGCCCATATTTGTATTAAACTAACAAGTTCAAAAAAAAGAATTCTTAACTCTGAATCTATTCTTTGATCCACACTGCTCTGATGCTTGCTGTCAGTACTGCTCTGACTTGAGCATAAGGAGACCCGTCCTAGACCCTATATTTTAGGGGACACACCCACATGCGTGTGCAAGTGCCAAGTGCTACAAATGCACTCTGGTTCATTGTGACCAGCAACCTGCATATCTCTTTCCAAAGTCTCTGAAACAGAAGGCAATTGTATCTACATGTCATCAAAGGCTTTATCTTGGTCTAGTGCTGATGCTGAAGGTAGACACTGCTTCAGTAAAAGACAACACAAATTGATTTATGCCTCTCAGAAAGCATGAATGTTACAGATTCTCTCAAAATGTACTATCATTTCCCAGTACTGCCAAGCATCCATTTTTGACTTATTTCATTCTCCAATTCACAGTTCTGGAGATTCTCAAAACTTCCACAATGTTTATAGCAATTGCATAGTGGCAGAGGAACATTTTGCAATATTAAATAATTCATCTTACTCTTAAATTTATAGCAATAACAGGTATAAAGCTTAACATTGATACTTTACATTGGTAACTAGATGGACATTGAATACTGAAATTACAAATTATTTTATCTTTATAAAATATTTAATGTGATTTAATTAAATTTTCAAAAAATTAGATATATCTTAACTTCATTTCAATCACTATTAAAAAATTTTATATTCATTCATTATATGTATACTTTACCTTTAATTTTAGCATATCATTTGGATATTTCCAAAGAAAAATAATTTTGAAAATTTATTTAAATTTTATCTTAATTTTTTATTTTTAAATGTATTTCCACTTATATTTTAGATGAGAATGTGTCTAAGTTATGTAAACTTTGAGTTTTATTGTTTAATGCTTTAGATCATTGAGATCACAAGAGAAATAGAATGTAAGAAAGTGGAACTCAGAAAGAAAATAAGCTAAGAAGAAAATAAGTAGAAGTTCTTCAAAGAGGCAGATTATGTAAGTATTTTAAAACTGGAAACAAGGAAAATGAACAAATTTCTATCAAGTATGACTCATATAAAATTCCTGACCAAGATATTATATATTCTCTACTTAATAAAGATTTAATTTCTATTAAAAATTAAAATTAACAAATCATTATCATCAATTCACAATCTGCATAGGTCAGATGAAATTCCTACAACCTTATATTCTTTATCAAATGAAGATATAATTACATGCCACAAAACATAATTTGCACACAGATAAAGCACAAATGCAATTACTAAAACTAAAAAAATGAATAAAGAGCAATCAATAATATTCAATAAAGTGAATGTCAATTGAGAACCTTACTGGGATATTCTTAAAAAGATGACATTATGTATCCAAAATTTGCTAAGCATAATGATGCTTTTGGTGTTACTAAAAGCACAATATCTAGGTTTGGTAAAAGTGGTTTTAAATTTTGATGCTAAAATGAATAAAAATGTAATGAAGCAAATGATCACTCTCAAAGTCAGAAAATTCACAGTGAGGCCACTCATTTAATGAGCAATAAGGTAAGAGAATAAAACATGAAAGTTTTAAAAGTCATTGTTACTCAGTTCAACTAGGTTGTGCCAGGGTCAAAATTCATACTGAAAAAGTAATATTCACTACTTGTATATTTGAGCTACCAGAAATGGAAAACAAGTCAAAATTCATCAGTACTTCACTGGTTTACATCAGTTGTGAAAGTAGACTTAGAAGACTTTGCTAAAAAACAGAAAAGAATTTTCAGTTTTAGGCATTGACCTAAGAGACTGCTGAGAGCAAGCTTAATGGCTTGCCTAATCTCATTAGCACGATTGGCAAAGAAACAGGTGATTAAGCCAGAATTTTGACCACAAATCCAGAAGCATTTCTTTGTGCTAAATATGGCACATAGTTGGAATTTATTGCTGGGAGAAACAGGCTCATCCGCGCCAATAGCAATGCTAGTCTTTGGAACAATTCAGAGATGAAATGGAATATCATATGGATCAGCCAAAAAATGAACTTTCATGATGAAACACATATGAAATCTGACTCTACAACATAATTTGCCACACAGTCGGAATATAGGCTACATACGGTTAGACCAATTAGGTTCCACTACAAGAGTTTGGCAAAATAACATCCCCAAATAAAGAGTAACTAATTGTCAGAAATAAAATTAATTTTGAATTTATGCTACCCACACTTATTTTGTATGAACCACTTCTTAATTTTAATTTTTAAAAAGTAGTAAAATGGATCTAGTTTGATATTTCACTTTAAAAAACATTAAAGTATATATTTTTTAATTTTAGAGAATTTTTGCAAAATTGTAACTGGTGTAAAATATGCAACAAAGGTGATATTTAAATAAAATATAAAGAAAAAGGAAATGAAGAAGTTTTCATGACTATGAAAGAAAATTCATGTATAAATAATTCTGAAACAAATTTCAGGAAGGCAAATCACAGATCAAGGTTTATTCTTTTTTTGGGGGAGGGGACATGGTCTCACTGTATTCCCTGGGCTAGGGTGCAGTGGCATCATCATAGCTCACTGTACCCTCAAACTCTTGAGCTCAGGTGATCCTACTGCCTCAACCTCCCAAGTAGCTGGATGCCATTGCTCCAGACTAATTTTTCTATTTTTTATAGAAATGGGGGTCTCGCTCTGTTGCTCAGGCTGGTCTCAAACTCCTAGCTGCAGCCTCCCAAAATGCTAGGATTATAAGCGTGAGCCACTATGCCCAGCTTCAAGGTATATTCTTAATTGAAGAGAGATTTTAAGAAATTAAGTATCAAACTGCTATTTTCAAGTTCTCTTTACAATAACAGCGTTGAAAAATTTGAAAGAAGAACCTAATACTGACTAGATTTAGATATTGCTTTAAAAGACAATAACAATTATGATATAAAAATAGCAATTTAGATGATGAATTAAAAGATGTGGTAATATTTTCTGTGATAAAAATAATTTATCACATGAAACCTCATAACAATGTTTGAACATGTTAGTAATATTTGTGGTTCATTTTTTAATTTAAGTAATGCCTTAAGAACTTTATTGGCAATTCTAATTATTACAGCCCCAGCAGAGTGGTTTCCTCAAATTGGAATTTAAAAGCCATATAAAAACTTCAATGACTCAAGAAAAATTATGTAATTTGGCATTGCCATCAATAGAACAGAAATTTTGTGAAAATCTTGATTAAACAGCATAATTGGAGATATTGCTGACATTAAGGCAAGAAAAATAAAAACTTTGGAATAAATGTATAATTTGTAAATTACATGTCTTTAATTTGTGATTCATCCAAACATGACCAACCTAACAGAACACCCTGACATATGCAATAATAATTGCATTCAGTTGTCTTTGATGCTTTCCAATTTTCAGTTATACAAGACTATATATATAGCTTTGCACATTTTTTGTGAAGGTGTTATTTGTTTTGGCACTCAGAACATAATTTAACAGTTCATTTGCTTAGTTTATAATTTTTAATTTGTTAGAAACATGGTATATAGGCCTCCACTTGTACTCACACCCTGGGCCCTGCCAGGTGTGTAACAGGTGTGTCCTTTGCTGGAGAAATGCAATTGTGGCACAGGTGCCCAGCATTGCCAGTGGAAGTTTCCTTCCCTGCTACTTTGTATTTAGTTTGATGCAAGTGTTACAGTCTTCTCTTTGTGAGGCAATATCCCTCAGAGAGTATTTATACATGAAAATCCCAATTGAGGGACAATCTACAAAACACCCAAGCAGCACCCCTCAAAACTGTCAACGTCATCAAAAACAGGGAGCATCTAGGCGGGGCGCGGTGGCTCACGCCTGTAATCCTAGCACTCTGGGAGGCCGAGGCGGGAGGATCACTCGAGGTCAGGAGTTCGAGACCAGCCTGAGCAAGAGTGAGACCCCCGTCTCTACTAAAAATAGAAAGAAATTATCTGGCCAACTAAAAATATATAGAAAAAATTAGCCAGGCATGGTGGCACGTGCCTGTAGTCCTGTACTCGGGAGGCTGAGGCAGGAGGATCGCTTGAGCCCAGGAGTGTGAGGTTGCTGTGAGCTAGGCTGACGCCACGGCACTCTAGCCTGGGCAACAAAGCGAGACTCTGTCTCAAAAAAAAAAGTAATAATAATAATAATGTACCAATATTGGTTCATTCATTGCGACAAATGTACTATCCTAATATACGTTGTTAGCAGGAGGAGAAAACTGGGTGTGGACTATAAGGGAACTCTGCACTATCTTTGCAACTTTTCTGTAAATCAAAAACTAGTTTAAGGTAAAAAGATTTTTTGTTTTTTGGTCTTTTTTTAATGTAACGGAACATGTCTGAAGGACAAAATGGCCCCAAATGAGGGCTCCTAGCAGGAAAGGAGAACGGGGTCCCCTAAGACGACTCACCTCGGAGCGCGAGGAGGCAGGACTTCTGACAGAACCACGCCGGGCGCCACGCTGTGGGAGGAGGGGCCCGGTCTGCGCACAGCAAAGTGTCGGTTCTGGAATCTTCCTGCCTCAGCCACCCTGACACCATGGCCACGCTTTGTAGGAAATGGCCACGCTTTGTAGGAAAACGCCACGTGTATGTCACCAAGAGTCATAATCCTCCGAGCCTCGGGCCCTGTTCCCTAAGAGCTCCTCAGTCTGACTGAGACGCCGAGGAAAGGCGCTTCCTCCCGCCCACCCTGCCGGGGGCCGTCGCAAGTAATGGCCGCTAGGGGGCGCGCGGGGCCACCAAGCGCGGCAGGCGGCGCAGGTCGGAGCGGCCGGGGCCGCTGACCTGGAAGGCGCGTCCCAGTTCTTGCTCCCTTGGAAGACAACAGGCGACAGGAGAAGCACACGTCTGGTTTTCAGGTCATTGTAGGCGAACCTGAGGGTGATTGAGGATGTCCAGGTGTGCGCTTCCATACTCACAGCAGTGACCAAAACGCATTACGACTCATTTTCATTTCTGAACTTGGTGCCGCAGCCTCACGAATGGCAGATAACTTAGAGGTTACGTTTTCCTCGGCCTAATAAAGCAAATGTTTATGTTGTTGTTTTGGTTTTGTCACCTCCACTTTAAAACTGAATCAGTCCAAGACCTATTCACACACACACACACACACACACACACACACACACTCTCCATCCCAGGCACCTTGCCTTCAGGGAAAGTTTAAATCACACGGTGGCATCAGTGGGAGAAAGGGGACAGGCGCCATCCCTGATCTCCACCGGAGTCCTCTTCTAGGGCAACGTGTTGTCAGTTCTCTCAGCACCGGCAACGCCTCGCCTCGACCTCCCTCTGCTCAGTTGGCGCCCAGCCTGGCCCTGGGCTGTAGAAGACTGGGGGAGAGTTCAGCCAGGCATTTTTGCCATGCATGGCTTGGGCTGTCCACCCTCCCAGCTCCCAGCAGCCAGCCTGCTGGTCCTCGTGCTCTACTTTCTCTCTCCCCAGTTATATAAGAACATTGGGATCCCCTCCACACCCCCAAGCCACACTCCCGGACCCTCCTCTAACTAGATATGCCATGCCCCCATTTTCACAGCTTCTCTATCCCTGATGGTGTGAGGAGAGTCTATGGGGTTGTCTCAAAAGGCCCAGGCGACACTTCTTTGTTTTCAAATCCTCCAATTCACAGAAGGAATTTTCTTCCCGTCCAGGGCATTCCTCATGACAGTTCTCAGCGTGCTCTCTCTCTCTCTCTCTCTCTCTCTGTCTCTCTCTCTCTGATGTACGAGATCATTAAGAATACTCTTTCTCTCCTCTTCACTGAATTTTGTCAACTCTGCTGCTGCAGCTCCTTTTATCTACCTATCTGAACTGTTCCTGAGCTGCCACAAATGAAGTCAAGAGGGTGGGGTCCTAATCTGATAGGACTGGTGGCCCATAAGAAGAGGAAGAGAGAGAAATCTTGCCCTCTCCACTCCTATACACAGAGGGAAGGCCATGTGAGCACACAAGCAGAAGGCAACTGTCCGCAAGCCAAGAAGAGAGGCCTCGCCAGAACCCATGACCATGCTGGTACTCTGATCTCAGACCTCCAACTTTCACAACTGTAAGAAAATAAATTTCTGTTTCTTAAACCACCCATTCCATAACATTTTATTACAGCAGCCCAGGCAGAATAAAATGGCTACTGTGCCTTTTTTTTTCCTTATAATGGATTCTCGTAGAGCTAAAGATGAACATGAGTAGCCCATTAGTTGGGTTACCAATATCTTTTCATAATAAAGAGATTTTCTTTATGGTAGTATTTATTTTGCAGGACATGGCACTTGCCTCACTACAACCCAATTATAATTCTGGAATAAAAATGTGTAACAAAATGTGTAAGATCAAATACATACAAAATGGCACAAAGAAATATTTTAGAAAAGGGAGAAAGTCCAACAAAAAAAAGGATTAAACTGAATGTATTCTTCTTACAAAACATGAATTTAGACTTGGGTTTTAAAAAGGAAAATTATCAGAAAATGAGTGCAATAGTCCAGCTAAAGGGAAAACATAGGAAGGAAAAGGATAGTGCAAGCAGGTAAAGTTGCATCAATGCAGAATATATGTATTAGAGGAAAAGGGAAAATACAATGATTGGAGATGGAGAGGAGAGGAAAGAAAAAAGAGGCTAGGCAGTCAAGCAGGAGAATGTGAATACATTGTACAAGGTTATAGGAAACCCTTACACTTCTTGAGCAAGAGAGTTTGAGGAAAATGAGTCTGATGCTGACCCTGTTAGCAAGTTTATGTGGCATGAAGTAATAAAGGTTGTGACTAGGATGATGACCACAGGTGTTACAGCGGTTGGTCCCAAGGACAAACCAAGAGGCACACAGAGAGTTGGAGAATCAAGGTTTTTTACTAGCGGGCTCAGAGGGGTCTCGCCACCAAATTCTGAGTCCCATTTGCCCAATTTTTCCCACTTTTATTAAGCTGGGGTGATCCAAGGGGAGGGGTCTCAGGTGACTAATGCCTGCCAGGTAATAGGTTAGTTGATGTGTCAGGTAATAGGTTAGTATTATGTTGTTGCACCAGGTAACAGGGTAGTTGATGCACCAGGTAATAGGTTAGTGTTATGCTGATGTGCCAGGTAATAGATTAGTTGATGGGCCAGGTGATAGGTTTAGTGTTATGCTGATGCGGGTCTTCCCTTCCGTGAGGGGTGGGGGTCTCAGGTGGCTGTTGTGCCAAGTAACAGATGGGGGTTTTCCTTATCACAGGGAGAGAAAACAGTAGCATTTTCAAGAAACATTAGGGGACAAGAATTGTCAGGACTTGGAAATGAATTTAACTGCTATTAAATAGTAAAATCAGTTCTTTAGCTTGACAGTTGAGAAATTCTGACAAAGGAAATGGTTCATCCCAGGCTAATTCACATGGGGGAACTGATAAAGGCACCAGGCACTCACTGCTTTGATACCCTATGGCTACTCAAGAACAAAATACCCAGATTAACCTCTTCCTAAATTGCCAACTAATCACACATAGTGCTAAAAATGCTCACTGTTTCAAGACAGTATCCAGGTTTCTTTTTTTTTCTCCCCACTTTAATAATAACTGGTTTATGCACTTTAAAAATGCTAATTTCATGAGATTCAGGAAAACACCCATACACTCACATCCGTTAGGAACTGTTCCAGGTAAAAGGAAACTAAGGAGATGTGACCAACTGGATACACCTCATGATCTTGGATTTTTCTATTGTTAGAAAGGAGGTCATGGCAAATTGGTACAATTTGAATAAAGTCTGTAGATGAAATAATAGTATCAAATCAGTGTTCAATGTCTAACTTTGATAAATAGCACTGTGGTTATTGTGTAAGAGAATTTCTTGTTTTCAGTAGATATACACTAACATAATTAGGGAGTAAAAAGTATCATGTCTGCTACTTACTCTCAACTCTCATGCTGTTTATTTTAATCGCATGTAGGTGCCTGTGTATATACATATTTTTCATGGATTTATAAAAAATATATTTATATATCTCACCTATTTTTTTTTATCAAGGCAGCTTTTTGATTTGGATTTATATGACCTCATCAACATGGCACAGTGGGAGCCTATTCAAAAGCAGGAAATGGTTACAAAGCCCTATTTTGCATCATAAATGTCTAAACTTACTTTCGAGTGATTTGCATTTACAGTAATGTTATTTCCCTTATTTGAAGATCTTTCTCTTGATAACAGCTATTTTGTACTTATCTATCTCAATTTCTAACCACTGTATGAACTTCCTCTGAATCAAACTTTTGAGTACAGTGGTTTTAATCGGTCACTTTAGCCTCATATCCAAACAACTAATAAAGAAGTCTGTGTAATTAATCTGGCCATTCCCATGCAAGAGAGAGGGGATCTCCAGGCCATTATCCAAGCCACACCTGGAGATAGCCAGTCTCAAAGTCATCAAAAGGAGCATCATTCTGCCTGCCCCTTAACATTGGCCTAAAATCCCTAAACCATCTGGCCCCAATCACTTCTCAGACCTCATATCCTCCCACCCCCTCCCTCACCTTCTTCTGTAAACACAGTGCTCCTTGCTGTTCTTAGAACACGACAGACATGTTCTTGCCTGGGAACGTTTACACAGCCTGTTCTCTATTCCTGGACAGCTCTTCACTCCCAAATCTTCATGACGCATTCCTTCATCACCTTAAGTCTTTGCTCAAATGTGAGCTTTATAGGGAAGCCTACCCTGACCTCCCTATTTTAAATTTAAATGCCCCCCCCCACATATCCTTATTCCTTTGCCCTGCTTTATTTTTTTCTCCATAGCGCTTATCACCTCTAATACATTATAATTTATGTAACTTCATGGTTTTTTGTCTCTTTTATTTATTGTTCAATTCCCAGCAATTGAGCCACGCTCCGAGTGTGCCACAAAGTAGATGCTGAGAAAGAAAAACAAAGAGCAGTCCCTGACAATTGAAACCCAGCCTGTCACTCACAATTAGGCCATGTTATTCTCCAGTTAGAGGTAAGCAATTTCACAGAATACCAACAATAGACAGGTTACTCTGAGAGCAGGGTACCATGAGACAGTGCAAGCCCATTTCATAATTTTATCTAATCACAGACAAAAACAAGGCCCTTGTGCCACCCACAAAACACCAAACACCTCCTCTCTTGGCCAAAATAAGTGACTGCTGCTTCTTTACCAATTACAGCTTTATCCTCATTCCAGCCTCCCCTCCCTTAAGATTTATTGATTTATTTCTATCAAAATATAGAAAGCTGGGACACTTCTATCAATAACAGCATCCAATCTAGAGCAAACCCAGCTTCCCTAGACCTTCCCACAAATCACCCAACCAAAGCCAAAATTCTACAATAAGTTCTTTCTAATACCCTCTTACTGAGACACCTTATGGTATATGTTCTTCCCACTGTAATGAGTGATAAAGCCAATATGCTCAACTACAGAAGTGTTCTTGATAGTCTTTGGCTGGAGGGCATTGGTAGTGTTCAAAATATATTCGTTGAAGGAAAGAAGGAAAGAAGGGATATCTTATGAATATAATGTTCCTGATGCAACAGTCACTAATTAAATACATTGCCATCTACTCAAGGCTTAAACATTCTGAATTTAATGGAAGCTCCAAGCTGTTTATCTCTACCTTATCAAGTTCACTTAATCAAGTTCTTACTGAAATTTAGTTTTAATCCAGTCTCTCTCCAGAGCTAGCAGTTAGCAAATCTATGAAATGATTGTACCCAAAGATGCTTGTCCAGTTATTCAGGTATAAAAGTATCCTGAATTTTCTTTCATCTGGCATAAGCCAATACTGCTCAGAAAGAACAAACACCTCCAAAGCAAATGTCATTTTAGGATGAAACTTGGTAAACAGCCTGAGGCCCCTTTCCCCTTTTCACCTTCTATTAACTTTGAAGTTTAAATAGATCGAATACACTCCTCCTTGATCTGTGATCTACACTCTGAACTTAATACTTTATTTATAAGCATGGAAAATGACATTAACATCCAAAGCTTACTTATTTTGATTACTTGTTATGCACCCACCATACACTATCCTGAAGTTGAGGGATATGATGAGGTATAAAGCCATTGCCCATTTACTTAAAGAGCTCAGAATGTACATGAGCAAATGCCAAGTTCTATCTCACTATATAATGAAAGGGTTTATATTTTTCATTTATGCATAAAAAAGAAACACACTAGAAATGACTTTAATTCATCTCATCTATATCAAAAAAAGTACATTCTCTTCTAAGCCCTCAGAGGAAAATATATCCTGCTTCTTGCTTCTCCCTAATCCTGCCCTGGCAGATACCTTGATACAAATGCTAGCAACCTGTGCACATTAGCAACTCAAATAGATCCCTAAGAATAGTACAGGAAAAGATATACCCCACTAGAGTTGGTGACAATCACTCTATTCACAGGAAATTCTCTGGAGGTTGTCTCACCATCATTAAGCAAAAAGCAAGTTGCGTTTGTGTCCTCAACACTTTCGAGTTTTCAACATTTGCTGATTGCTTAATTCCTTTCAGTGGAAAGAGGTCACATCAATATCATGTCTACCTTATAAAGTTCACTTAATCAAGTTCTTACTGAAATTCAGTTTTAATCCAGTCTCTCTCCAGAACTAGCAGTTAACAAATCTACAAAATGATTGTACCTCAAAATGCTTGTCCAGTTATTCAGGTATAAAAAGGCACCTATTACCTACCTCTATTGGTCTTATGCTGTAGTGTAATGTAGGGCAAACAGGTTTTCTGCAACCTGGAAATCTCTGGACAATGCCCCAGAACATTGCTAGGGACAGATTGAAAAAGACAGCTGAGCAAATATTAAAGAAGTCCAACAATTAATAAATAATATTAACATTTTGTACAAGTAGATGTGAGTACATAACTTTAACTGGGATTATTGGCAGGGAACCTTGAGGAGTGTGTGCTCAGACTGGATAAGGCTATGGAGAATTCACCACCTTTTCCTAATTAATCATCATGCATTGCAGCAGGCTGATAAAGTAAATCTGACTTTCCCACAACATATTCTGAACCTGCTTTGGAGACTTGGAATTTCCCCAGGAGATCAGGTCCTATGAGCATTCTCATGTCAGTTACTCATTGCTGGCTAAAGTCAAAAGCTATAGCAGCTCTGAACCCTTTTCAAATTAAGAGATTGAGGCCCAGTGTAGTGGCTCACACCTGTAATTACAGTTGTTTGGGAGACTGAGGTAGGAGGATCACTTGAGGCCAGGAATTTGAGACCAGCCTAGGCAACATAGTGAGGCCCTGTCTCTACAAAATGAATTTAAAAATTAGCTGGGCATGGTGGCGCATGCCTGTAGTCCTACTACTCAGGAGGCTGAGACAGGAGTATCCCTTGAGCCCAGGAGTTGGAGGCTGCAGTGAGCTATGATGATGCCACTGCACTCCAACCTGGGTGACAGAGCGAGACCCTGTCTTAAAAAAAATAATAATAATTCAATATGTAAGGGAATAAAACTAATTTTCCTCTTTTACTTCAACCAAGCAATCAATAAGACATATTATTTATAAAATGCTTTACAATGTAGAAAGTGCTTTTTTCCTGCATTTCTCTTTTCAGCCTCACAACAGATAAGTAAGGTATATCTATCAACCAACAAATAATTATCTGGTGCTAGTGGTTGGTGGCAAGTCCAGTGCTATATACCTACGCACAGAATCATATGATTGTTTCTGCCCTCAGCAAGTTTATGATCCATTTACAAGGCAAGGTTTTCCAATAGATACTTAGAGAAATGAAGATTAATGAGGACAGGCCTGGTTAGAGAAGCGTCATCCAAGATGAAATGCCAGTGAAATTGGGAAGGATGCCAGGGTTGTGGTGAAGAAGCAGCAGCAAGGGCACTTGGGGAGAGGGCAAGGGAGCCCATGGGAAGGCACAATTGTGTAATGTGGAAATCTGAAAAGCAGTAAAAAAGAAGTGGGAAATTGGTCCATGCAGCACCCAGCACAGGGCTTAAAAATATAAGAAGCACTCAGTAAAGACAAAACTGAAAAAAGAAGTTGGCCTTAGCTAAGCAGTAAACTTTTCCCAGTCTTACCAATCAGATAATCGCTGTTTTTTCCATGGAAGGCAGAAGTTTCTTCCTGAATATTTCCACCAGAGAGTAGAACTGTCAGCACAAGTTCCTATCTTATGAGTAGGAGTTCTAATATGTTTTGATTCTATGAAAAGGGCAACCACTGAAAGGTTTTCAATTGGTATATGAAAGCAGTGTTTAAGGAAAATTAATACGGCCATGGTATGCAATTTAGGTTAGAGTGAAGGAAGAATTATGTCAGTGCACATGGCTAGAACTTGGTTAAGGAAAAATGAGGACCATTAGGGGAGTTTTCAGTGAGAAAGAGAAAAAAGGTAAATAATAAAAGAGTAAATTAAAAATAACTACATATTTCAAATTGATAGGGCTTGATGATTGATAAGATAAAAAAAGGGAGAAAAACATACCAGATTTTACTCTATGGCTTAAAATCAGAAGAACTCTGGGGAAACATTGCTAGTGACAGAAATGGAGATGAGAATCAAGGAGACTGTAGTAGAAAATAGAACTTTTTTGGTGAGATATCTTTCCTTCATGCCTTACAATGTGAATGAGAACCGCAGTTAGTTTGTGACCCTCTTCCTGGAAAAAAGTCTCTCTCTCAAAGAAGATGGAAGACAAATACCCAGAGATGTCAAGTGTCAAGATATATGGCCAGTGTGGACTTTTCTAAAGCCCTGCACTTGACCTAGCAATGTTCCAGGCCAGAGAGCCGACTGTGAGCAGGTGCTAGGGAAAGCTAAATGACCAAGTTTGATGAAATAAGGTGCAGGAACACTAAAGCCACTGCCCTGCTACCCAGTGGGAGCATGCCTGGAATTACACTGAGTATTTCTGTGTCTGCAACGCAATCATTATCGCTTCTACCTCCACACACATCAACCCGGCCTAACTCTAGTTAGGGAGGAAGAGAACAAAGCAACTCACAAGAAGACAGGGATGAGGACAAGTGTTTAAAAGGATTTTGCAAAGGCTGTTGGCACATTTTCTGGATGATTATCTGGTGGACCTCGTAAAAATGAATATTAGCATGGAGATAATCTATACTGAGTGGATTTATTTCCTTTTGTTTTGTCAAGGAAAGGAGAACAAGTACTGAGTTGCGCCCTGGTTTCCATATACTAAGGTACTGTTTTAATTAAGTTTTTTTAAAAAATCTGGTTTTCAGTATAGCTGCTGCATTTTTCTCAGTGCTCATATCACTATGTCTAATACAAATTTTCTAAATAAAACAAATAGGAAGAGACGCTTAACACATTACAAGTTCTTAACCTTATAAGTTGTGTTCCTTAATATTTATTTTGGCTCAAAAAAATAAGGTTTGTGGACTCATAGACTTCAGTTAATATCTAGCTCAGGTGTTAAATTCTCTTAATTCCAATACACACCTACACTTGTAACTCTTGCTCCACGATGGACTACGTTTCCCAAGAACACACACCAAAGGAATTTCATGAAGTGCATTGTGGGAATTGTAGTCTTCGGTGAGACTCTTTTCTCCCAGCTTTTGATTCTGGGATGGTTGAAACCAACGCTACCAATTAGCTGGGGCCATGTCGGTGAGGCCGTGGTCCAACCGGGAAAGCTGCTGTGGGAGCCTCGCACAACGATTGGCCAATGGAAGACCCCGGGGCGGGTCAACGAGGCAGGCGGGGCAACCACGGCGATTGGGCGAAGACCCCGCGGCGGCGGGCGTGGATTGGCTGCGCGCTGGGTCAGGGAGGCCTGGGAAGGGGCGGAGGAAGGAGGCTAGAGCAGGAAGAGCTGCGGCGAGGTAGCGGCGTCTGAGTCCGTGGTGGCAGAAGCGAAGGCGACAGCTCCGTGGGTTGGCAGCGGCCGCGAGAGCAGGATGCGGGTCCGGTTTGGGCTGACGCTGCTGCTCTGTGCGGTGCTGCTGGGCTCGGCCTCGGCATCCTCGGGTCAGTATCCGCCCCTTCAGGCTGAAGGCCCGGAGCCGCCGGCCCCCCGGCCTCCGTCAGTGGGCAGGGCCGTGGGGGCTCCAGGCTCCGGACTCCGCTCTCTCTGGTCACAACTCGCACTGGGCTGTCACCTGCTCTTTGGGCTTCGGTTGACCTGGGCTAAAAGGGGAGTTTAGGGAGCTGGAGGGGGGAAGACAAGAAGGGGCGATCGCCCTGCCCACACCGCTCTCCCACCTAAGAAACTTAACGCGACTGAGCAATTGACTCCATGGGAATGAATCCCGACAACTGGTTTAGTTTAGACACATCGTGACACGTGAGCCCGAGTGGGGCTTCCTCAACCCTCATGTAGATTATGTGCTGCAATGGATCTGGAACCCTGGGTTTGGGATTTGTAAATTGAGTAATTGACAACGCCTGAAGCTGTCATTTCAGGCAGAGCAGGGTCCATCAAGACCAGGATGTTGATAGTGATTTGGTAAGTTTCTTAACACCTGAGATAGTCCTTGCTCTATTTGTATAAAAACGAAGACTTTGATCAAAATTGTAGCCACTCCCTATCCTCTTTTTAAAACCTTGCTGAGAAAGTGGTGACTTGTGTCACACTGTTTAGTTGTCCCACATTTGTTGACAGTGATTTTATGATTTTTGAGAAAATTTTGGTTTTTATAAAACGAATAGCAAATAGTTTGAACGTTTTATATACATATAGAAATTCACGTGCTTTTGAATTGATTTTCCAATTAGCTGATTTATACTCTGGTTCTGAAAATGATTTTTTTCTTTTTTAATATTTTAATCTACGCACATCTAAAAACTTCCATTTGCGGAGTGTTGACAAAAAATACTTAGACCTTTAAGTGCTGATAAAGAAAAATTAGTACAGTAATGCTTTGGAATTTTAATAGATTCAGTTAACAAGACAGCTGTTCTGTGGCTTTACATTTTTTTGGAACAAGGCAGAGTATAAATGTCAACTCTTTTTTTTTAACAGAAAATTCTCCAGATGGTTACTGGAATCCCCAAATTATCTGCCCTAGTTGTAAATCAATGCCATAATAATCATTTTGCTTCTAAAATAAGAGGCCTAAACCTAAGATTCTATCCATGATGTGGTTTGAGGTACTATTTCAGTAGCAAGAAGCATATGCTAATTACTTTACTGCCAACATCATACTTTGAGGTCCAGTCCCCTCCCTCCATTTGTAGTGATGGTTTGCATTTATGACCAAATCTTTGAAGGCTATACATAACTCTTGAAGCACTTCTAGCAGTTATTTGATGAAAAGGAGTATGAAACGAAGGTATTGAGTTTGATGGGTAGAGTACCTGGTGGACCATGGCCCCCCTGCATCAGAATTCCTTTTATGGGTTTGTTAAAAATTTAATTTTTAAGATTAACAATCTGCAGATACCTGATTCTTCACACTAAAGTTTGAGAACTTCAAAAATTAAAGAACATGGTGTATATCCGTCTGAATTCAATTTGCAGAGTTTAAAGAAAATTAAAGCATGGAAATTTTCCTAAATCTTTCTTTAATTATACTTCATATACTTAGAGCTCTATGTCAGTGGAGATGATACTTGAAAATTAACAGTTGGGACTCTCAGGGTGTTATAATAAAAGACTATTAATACTGAAATTTAAATTTTTGGGTTGTACTTATGTAAGTAGAGGACTGTTTTCAAGAAATGTCTGCTCTCATAGAGCTGTGCCAAAATATTTCTCTGGTAAAGGCAAAAACCTTACTTAGCCAGAGTTAAAACGATACAGATGTGTATGCTAAAGGGTGATAAAGGCAGTACCATGCTCACATGACGTTCAAATATCCTAAGACCCTTGTGTGAGGTCAAGGTTTATAAATTAAATGTTGGATTTTCAGCTGACTTTTTTATTCATTAGAGTGCTTATTTATACAGGATTCCAGCCTCATTTTAAAAGTTTAGATATAAAGTTTGGCTCCAGTATAAAAATCAAGTTTTTGGTGATAATTTTGTGTTTGAATGTTAGTAATTACCCAGGGAAGTTGTATCTATTACCAGATAGAAAATGGTTAGCCAACAAAGGGAATCTTGATTCCATCACTGCTACTAGCTGTTATTTATTATCTTGTTTCAGAGGCATATAAAAATATGATATAGTCATGTGCCACATAATAACATTTTGGTCAAAGACAGACCACATATAAAACAGCTGTCCCATAAGATTATAACGAAGCTGAAAAATTCCTGTCACCTAATGACATCATAGCTGTCAAAATGTTGGAGTGCAGTTACTTTATTTTTTTATGGATTTAGTGTAGCATAAGTGTACAGTTTTTATAAAGTCCCCAGTAGTGTACAGTAACGTCCTAGGCCTTCACATTCATTCACCACTGATTCACCCAGAACAGCTTCTAGTTCTGGAAGCTCCATTCATGGTAAGTGTTCTGTAGAAGTGTACTATTTTTTATCTTTTATACTGTATTTTTACTGTACCTGTTCTATGTTTAGATATATTTAGATACACAAATACTTAACCATTGTGTTACAGTTGCCTACAGTATTCAGTACAGTAACATGCTGAACAGGTTTGTAGCCTAGGAGCAATAGGGTATGCCATAAAGCGTAGGTGTGTAGGCTATACCCTTTAGGTTTGTGTAAGTACACTATCATGTTCACATGATGACGCATTTCTCAGAACATATCCCCATTGTTAAGTGACACGACTGTACTTATATTAGAAATGTTTTCCCTGTGAATAAATAAATTTAAAGGAGGAGATTAATAAGATATTTTTTCATTTTCTCAAGATAATAGTGAAAAGGCTATAATTTTCCTTACTTAGAAATTATTTTTGTCAGGAAGAGGAAAATGGTTTACCCTCTTTTTCCTTTGTGCCAAACAATGTTAGTCTTTTTAATTAGGTCCACTGCCAGGTATTTCAGGTAATAGTTTATTAATACCATAACTTTAGAGAATAGTTTTCAGATTGCAGAGGATTTTTTATTTCACTATTTTAGTTCCTTAAAACATCATTGAGAGGCAACAGGACAGACCATATTATCCCCTTTTGACAGATTGAGAAATGAAGGCTGAACAAGCTTTTAATATTGAACCAGGTGTGTCAGAATTGATGTGTGAGGAACCCAGCTCTCAAACATAGCTCTCCAGGCCTCAGAATTGGAGAAATTTAGAATCAAGACTGTCTGCACAGATCTGCACAGATTCAGTGCCTAAGCAGAAGACAGAATGTCTTGTCTCTTTTCACCAAACTATTTAGACTTTCTGTGTTTGAAAGTCTAGTTTGTTTAATTTACATGACAGGTGAGGAAATGAATTTGTAATGATCACTTTTCCCTGAAAGAATATCCCTAGTGCTTTGCAGCTTTATTCGCTGATATAATAAAAAAAAGAATTGATCTTTTTCAAAGGAAGGTGTATAATTGATAAAGTAATGTGAACCATTATATTTTGGATGTGATACTGATAAGAGAGAAATCTATAACTTCCTTGAATCCTTTTGCATTTTTTTCTTGTTGCTTGGTTTCTGTGTTCTGATAAAAGCATTACTGTTTGCTTTTTTATTTATGTATAACTTTAGTCTCTTTAATGTTTACCTAAATACTACATATCAGAAGTTCTTAGGTTATAAGCAACTTTTTAAAAAGCGTCATGTGAATGTGTATATCAGTTTGAAAGAGAAAATAGCTTATGCTTGAAGACTACCATCTGGAGTAGGCTTTCCCAGTTTAGTAACTGAAAAAGAATTCTCTTATTTACCAGTAATATTAGTCTATGTTCCTAGTCTGTGAAGAGAGGGGGAGAGAAAGAAAAAGAAGATGATGCAATTCACTTGAAATAACCTTGATGTAACAAATCATGTCTCTTGGAGTTCAGAAACACATATGCTACTCTAATGCCTAACAGCTTGTAATGTCTCAAATGTACATGTCTTTACATTTATTTATAGCTATCTATAATATTTACCTATTGGTTACCTATCTGACCTGTTGTGGTAAGGTACTAAATTTAGTGATTAGTCATTTAGAGTTCCAGCTAATCTAAAGCTTCAGTATATGGGGATATGTTGTATACATTTGAAAATTTAATATCTGCTTTTGATATATTAACTAGTTGATGTTTCTGATTAACTACATGTATCTATACATAAAACTTTGATATATAATAGACATGAATTTTTTTCCTTTAAAATTTGCTGAGAATGGAATTTGAACTATCTGTTAGAACTTGGGCTTTGGGTGGTATTTGTGAAGAAGTTAGCATGAAGGGCAATTGTTAATTGTTTTCACTACCACTAAGTGTTATGAGCACTATGGTAATATATACCATAGCCTTCTCCTTTCCACCTACCAAAAATAAAACAGACTTTGAAGATAACCTAAAAGTAAATGAATATGAATAGTAGCTATAATTTAAATTTTCTTTTAATTGACAGCTCCTGGCAAAACCTTATTAGTAGACTGGTTTTTTTCAAATATTCAAAATAAATGGGAGGGGTAAAAAAAAAGAAAAACAAATATTGTAAGATAGTTGTGTGTTTTGTGCATAATTGAGTTGGTTATATTTCTTAAAGTCAGCTCAGTCCTTTGGTAACAAACTCCAAAACATATTTTTGTTATATTTTAGAGAGTTATAAGTTACAAATAATATTTGGGATATAACCATATGAAGTAAGGATAAATGGCAACTGTAATACCTAATTTTCTAGTAAAAATTACATGGTCTTACAGCATTTTGTCTACTGGTGAATTTCTCACATAGCTTATGGAGCAGACAATACTGAAACTCACTCCTGGATAAATCAGGTAATTTTAAGAGCAACAAGGAAATTTAGCATCTGACAGATTTGTTAAACTGGCAAGGAATACAAAGATCAAACATTTGCGTCTGGATATTGAGTTGTGCATGTGTTTACATAAGAGCAGGAAAAAGAATAACAAGCAGCCGGAATAGAAGTAATATCTGGAAAATACAGAAAGAATAATAGAAGGAAAGTTAACATAATCAGACAAAACCAAACCAGACTATCAATTTGGAAGAAAGTTGTAACTAGTGGCTGGATGTGTGACTTGTTTAATATAAGCCATTGATTTCTTAATACATAGCTCTAATGTGAGTGAGTACATAATAGTATGATGCTACTTTTTATCTGTATTTGGTTACCTCTTAGTGAAGTAAAACACAAATCCTAAATGTATTTTCCTGGCAACTCGGCTGTCAAATAATAATAATAGGTTGGATGCAGTGGCTCACGCCTTTAATCCCAGCACTTTGGGAGGCTGAGGCAGGAGAATCGCTTGAGGCCAGGAGTTCAAGACCAGCCTGGGCAGCATAGTGAGCGAGACCCAAAATCTGAAAAAAAAATTATTATTATTATTCTTAGTTTCCATCCTCAGGAGTAATAAAATACTAATTAACACTAAAATAAGTACTTATTTTAGTAGCACTAGAATAAGTCTACTGTAACTCCAAGTTCTGAGCAGAGGAACAGAATAGGTGGAAGCCTGAAGTATGAAATTAGAGATATATTTTTATGAACTTAGTAACTCATACTCAGTAATAGACTATACACATAAGAACTGGATGGAATCTGAAGAAGTATCAGTTTTTGGTGGTGGAAGCTATTGGTCTTCTACATTTGTAACAGATGAAGCTAATGTTTTCCCTAGAGAAAGAAAAAAACTATGAATACCCTCCCAACTAATTTTTTTCCTTTCACTTAACCTTTTCTGAATAATTTTTGAATACAACCAAATTTTAAATAATTCTAGGTTTACTTACCCAGTATCTGATTATTATTAGCTGTATTTATTTGCTATGTATATTGTGCTTTCTTTTAATAGTACCTATACTTTCCCAATAGGGAAGATGGCTAAATTGTTTTAAAATTTCTTTGCAGATGAAGAAGGCAGCCAGGATGACTCCTTAGACTCCAAGGTAAGTACTAAAATTTGTATTTGTCAGTATTTTCTACGCAACTTAAAAGCATAAATTATGTACCTTAGAAAGGATATGAATTCTGCATTTTTGAGTAACAGAATTGAATTAAAAAGAACAAAAAAAGATAGATGGTATCAGTGTTAGTTCTAGTTCTTCTGGGGGAAAAAAAAAAATCACTGACCTACCAGAGGGAACAGTAAATATTTCCATTAAGGGTGTTCACTGTCAGGTTTAATTTCAACTTGACTGTTGTTTAGTGTGTGTGTGTATATATGTGTGTGTAAAAGGCTTAAAGCACTAAAATTTTTACTGCCTAATGAGAGATTGATTTTTTTTTTGAGTTTTTAGTTTCTTTCAATTTTGAAGTCTTAACCTCTGCCATTTATTTCCACTTATCAATTTTGAAAAAAAAGTCTGATGAGTTAATATGCTTATTGATTGATTAAATGAATAAAGCTGATTCTTAGATATCCAAGGAGGCCAATCAGTTATGAGCTCTGATCTCTAGATTTGAAGGAATAAAGATAAAAGTAGGAAATTACAATACAGAGTTATCATAGGGGAAGTATAAGGTATGTTGGGAGCATGTAGGGGTAGAACCCAACCTAGACTCCAGGAATTAAGGAAGGCTTCCTGGGGGAAATAACATCTAAGTTGAAATTAGAAGGAGTAAGAGTTAGGCAGGTGATGAAGGCATGTGACAAACACTTGCTAAAACCAATAGAGATGGATGAGTGTGGCACTTCAAGGAGCTGAAGGAGACATGGTATCTAGGATTAGTAACAGTAATGGTCAAACGAAGTTGGAGAGATTCTTGGTATTGTTGATAACTAAAGATACTTTATATTCTCAGACTTCTTTGCCATCAGATGAGTCGGTAAAGGACCATACCACCACAGGCAGAGTAGTCGCTGGTCAGATATTTCTTGATTCAGAAGAATCAGAATTGGAAACCCACATTCAAGAAGAGGAAGACAGCCTCAAGAGCCAAGAGGGGGAAAGTGTCACAGAAGAAACCAGCTTTCTAGAATCTCCAAATCCAGAAAACAAGGACTATGAAGAACCAAAGAAAGTACAGAAACCAGGTTAGTCTGGACGTTTTCTTTCTTTGCCTTTTTTTGCCTTATTGAGGAAGGAGACAACTGAAATTTTAAAGGTAGTGAGTGAGGAAGCTGAAGAAGGCTGGTTTTACCGATTATTAACCACATATAGTATATAGAGTGTAATTTTATGGGATTGTCTAGATTTTAATATATCAAAGTGACTTAACAGATTTGACCCAAATTATATAAGCTGAGCTCAGATGAAACTGCATTTGTATTATATTAATATCCTAACATTTCTTTTTAGACTCCAGTATATGAACAAATTTCTCTCTGAGAAAGTTTAAAAATAATCTGTCAGGGTAGTACACAAAGCAGAAACTCAAGAAGAATTGTCTAACATGCTACTTCAGTTATTTTCAGAATTATGTTAGGTTTCTTACTACAATAACCTTGTCAGTCATCCTAGGTAATTTGATTTAGAATGTTTATCCTTCTCCAATTGAAGCTTATGTAAACTTTAATCCTCTTGTAACTTTCACCTTGACGCTTCTACTTTTAAATTTAAAACTTGATCTTTTTCACAATAGTATGCTAAACACCTATACTTTAAAAAATTAATTATTAATATGTCCATTCTGCCTTGTCTACCCACCCTCACCCTTTTGTTATTTAGTTTATTATTTTAAAGATCACTGCCTTACCGACTTATTATTCCATTATTAATCATTTGCAGGAACTGATCTGGATTTGAATTTTAAAAATTTGAACTTTTTTACTATAAATATACCATACTCATAATTGGGAAAATTATTTTTTAAAAATTAAAAGTGCTTTTTTCCCATCAACTAGAAATTACAGCTATTATTAACATTGTGGACAATCTCAGGACTTTTTTTTTTTTTTTTTTTTGGTGTATGAATAATTTTAAGAAAACTCACCTGTAATCCTAGCACTCTGGGAGGCCGAGGCAGGTGGATCACTCAAGGTCAGGAGTTCGAGACCAGCCTGAGCAAGAGCGAGACCCCGTCTCTACTAAAAAAATAGAAAGAAATTATCTGGCCAACTAAAATATATATAGAAAAAATTAGCCGGGCATAGTGGCGCATGCCTGTAGTCCCAGCTACTCGGGAGGCTGAGGCAGTAGGATCGCTTAAGCCCAGGAGTTTGAGGTTGCTGTGAGCTAGGCTGACACCATGGCACTCACTCTAGCCAGGGCAACAAAGTGACACTCTGTCTCAAAAAAAAAAAAAAAAAAATTTTAAGAAAACTAAATTGGGTCAAAATATATATATTGTTTCACAGCCTGTATTTTGTACTTAACAGTTTACTGTAAACATTTTCCCATGTCCTTTACTATTCTTTTACAATCTAATAGTTAAATAGATTGTTTACAGTATCCTGCTGGGAGATCTTTTTATATGCATCCTTATGCACAGCAATGAAATTTTCTTAGAATTCTTAAAAGTAAATTTGTTGGATTAAATGTAAAATTGTAAGACATTTGATACATATTGTTAAATTGTTATTGAGAAAAGTAATTCTGTTTACTTCCTTTGAAAATATCGTTTTCCTGTACCTCAGCCAAGTATGTATCACTGTTTTAAAATTTTTGCCAAATATTATAGTTTAATTCATTCCCTTTTTATTTTAGGGAGATTTTTGAACATGCACAGAAGTCGAGGGTATAATGATCCACCCGCCCCACCCCCGTACCCACCTGTCTCCCAGCTTCAGCAGCCTCAGCATTCTGCTTTTCTCAGTTCATCTTTACCACCCCACACACATTTGCCCTTTGTTTCTTTCCTAGAGTATTTTAGAAAAAACTCCACATGTTCTTTAACCTATGTATGCATCTCTAAAAGTAAGAATTTTTTTTAACAAAATCACAAAATTAGCCATTAGTCCTTTATCACCTAATACCCAGACTCTTCAGTTTTACCAATTGTTTCAGGTATCTTTTAATAATTGGTTTGTTTGAATCAGCATCCAAACTAAGATCTTAGGTTTCTCCTAATCTGTAATTGTTCTTCCTTCCTTGTTTTAAAGTATCATTTTATTTGTTAAAGAAATGTGTGATGTCCTTTGTGCTATACAGTTTTACACATTTGGGATCTAGCTCGGCATATCCTTATAATGTCATTTAGCTTATTCCACTGTCTGAAGTATAGTCTATAAACTGAAAGTTAGCGCTAGAGGCTTGGGTAGACTTGGTTCCATGTTTTTATTGAGAGTTTTTCATAGGTGGTATTGTATACTTTCCATTGCATTATGTTGGAGGCATATAGCATCTGATTTTCCCACTTGTGATGAGTTAAGATCAGTGAGATTAATTGATGTCAGCCTGATCCAGCCATTGTAAAGTTCCTCATTGATTTTTTTGCGTAGAGGTTTTGGCAATCATTTATGTTTGTTGTCTGGATCCTTTATTTCATTAGGGGTTACAAAGTGGTGACTTTCTAATACTACCATTCCACCTGCATTTCTTACCTGGGATTTTTTTTATAAAGAATTTTCCCTCATCAAGTATTTTATTACTCTGAAATATAGTCCAACCAGGGAAAGCAGGATACACTCTTGATTCTTTCCCTTGAAATGTTTTCACATAAGAATTTAGTGCCCAAGCAACCTCCAAAGGAGACCAGTGAGTAGTTTGTTTGTTTATTTTGCTCTGCTTTGTTTTTGAGCATTGTAAGGATATAGGAAAAACCAAACCAAAGTGTTTTTCCTACTCTCACTCTCTGAGTGAACACTTCTGTGTGGGGGTATTTTCCTACACACCAAGCAAGCAATTAGTTCTGCAGCAGATTCTCCAGCAGACACCAGTTGGATATCCTCCAATTTAACTCAGTTCTGACATTATTTACCAGGAGACGCTTCACATCCCACTGGTTGAGGGTTCAGTCGCATAAGACTACCCCCTACTTAAGATGCCAGCCTCAAGCCTCAGGTTGTTTGCCTGCACTTCTGACCAATTGGCTGTAAATTAGGGTTCTCACAATCTCCCTTCTTGGGTTCAGTTAATTTGCTAGAACTTAGAATTCCGAGAAATATAGTAAAATGGGTAAATTTACATTTATTCATTTATTATAAAGGATATTACAAAGGATACAGATGAACAGCCAGAGGGAAGAGATGCACAGGAGAAGGTATGGGAGAAGGGGCGTGGAGCTTTGGTGCCCTCTCTGACCTGACCGCGTCACTGTCCACAAGCATCCTCATGTTCTGCTCTCTGGAAGCCCCCAGAACTCAAATCTTTTTGTGTTTTTATGGAAGCTTTGTTGCATAGGCATGATTGATTAAATCATTGACCATTGAGTTAACAGCTCAGCCTTCAGCCCTTGTATCTTCCCGGGAGATTGTGGGGTGAGACTGAAAGTTCCAACCTTCCAATCATGTTTAGTTCCCCTGGCAACCAGCCCCCACCTGGAGACTATCTGGGAGCTTCCTGCCACCAATCATTCGTTAGCTTACAAAAGACATTCTTACCCTTTCTGAGATTCCAAGGATTTTAGGAGCTATTTGTCCGGAAGCAGGATGAAGACCATATATATTTTTTACAGTATCACAAGCATCATTACAAATCCATGGATTTTTATATATAGTCAGCCCTCAGTATCCATGGATTCTGCTCTGTGGCTCAACCAACTAATTGAAAATATTTGGAAAAAAATATGAATGGCTGTATCTGTGCTAAACAAATACAGACTCTTCTTGTCATTCCCTAGCCTAAACAATATATTAATAGTATAACAACTATTTACGTAGTGTTTACATTGTATTAGGTATTATTAAGTAATCTAGAGATGATTTAAAGTATAGGAGATGTTAGGGTGGAAAGCCCAGTAGGTGCTCACAGTACTGATGGAGAAAGATTTCTCATGCAGAAATTAAGATATAAAAGTAAAAAATGTTTATTTTTTTCTTCTGAGAAGGCTAGAGAGAGTGAGAGCGGGGAAGGGGTGGGGGGAAGAAAGCAGGGAGCCAATGTGGCATCCCAAAGAAAGAGAAGGGGGTGCTAGCAGCGAGGCCAAATGGCTTGCCGCTTTTATAGCAGGCAACTGCAAGATGTCAGGTGTCTTTCTTGTTTCTCTGTTCCTGGAGACTTGGTTATCTCTGAAGTATAGTCAGGCTTATCTCAGGGAATGTGATTTTGCCTCTGTTGATATGGTTTAGGACAGGAAATTAAGACCTGGAGTTTGCCCCCCTGCTGTCCACCGCAGAGCTTCTCAGGAACTCCTAGAGGCTATAAAACAAATTCTAAAGGCTGTGAGCTGGTGATTGTAAAGAGAAAGATTTACGTTTCCTTTCTGTCCTTTTGGCTCTTTTCAGATGTTTTGAAAACAGAGTCCCTGCAAGGTGCCTGCTAGCTAGGGAGAGAAAATGAGAGAGAGCTCATAGGATTGATCTTTAGCTGTTACTAGAGAATTGGAGGATTGAATATTTTCCTGTAATTTCAGCAAGGCCGCCCTCACGGAAGACAGGATGTGCATAGATTATATGCAAATACTACACCATTTTATACAAGGGACTTGAGCATCTGTGGATTTTGATATCAGAGGGGATCCTGGACCTAACCCGCAATACCCCACTGATAATGAAGGAGGGTCATGCCTTGCCTAACAAGGGGGACACGTTCTGAGAAATGTGTTGTTAGGCAATTTCATCATTGTGCAAACATCATAGAGTATACTTGCACAAACCTAAATGGTGTAGCCTACTACATACCTAGGCTGCATTATATAGCATATTGCTTCTAGGCTACAAACCTGTACAGCATGTTACTTACTGGATACTTGTAGGCAGTTACAACACAGTGGTAGGTGTTTGTGTATCTAAATCTATCTAAACATAGAAAAGGTACAGTAACAATACAGTATAAAAGATAAAAAATGGTACAGCTGTCTAGGGCACTTACCATGAACAGAGCTTGCAAGACTAGAGGTTGATCTGGGTGAGTCAGTGAGTGAGTAGTGAATGAATGTGAAGGCCTAGGACTACACCATACACTACTGTAGACTTTATAAGCACTGTACACTTAGGCTATGCTAAATTTATTTTTTAAAATTTCTTTCTTCAATAACAAATTAACCTTAGCTTACAGTAACTCTTTTACTTTATAAACTTTTAATTTTTTTTTTAACTTTTTGGCTCTTTTGTAGTAAAACTTAGCTTAAAACACAAACAGCTGTGCAAAAATATTTTCTTTCTTTATATCCTATTCTATAAGCTTTTTTCTATTTTTAAAAATTTTTTTTTTTTTTTTTACTTTTTAAACTTTTTTGCTAAAAACTAAGATACAAATACCAGGTTTTAGTCTGAAATGTCTGCTCTTGGTGTGCCCGTGGTCAAAGAATGACCAGATGCACCAAAATAAGGCAAGCATGAAAATGAGGTTTATCGAGGAGAGAAACATAGGATCATATGGCAAGAGCAAGATATGGGTTTATAGAGCATGATATATACGCCACCAATGATGACTAGACCCATTGTTGCAGCAAAGGGAGAGCAAAAGGAAGGGTGCCAAAAAGGGACTTGGTTATGGTCTGCTTCTTGTTTTATAGTGCCTGGATTGGGACCTCCCTAGTGACTCAGACATCACGATGGGACCACTTTGATTGGACAGTTGGGAGTTGCGTTACTACCCAGGCTGGTTGTTCTAGGTTACTTCCGAACTCCATGGTACCCATGCTGCTTGGCCCGTGGGCTAGAGAGTCCTCTGCATTCTTTTGCAGCTGGCGCACTAAATTGATTGGCAGATTTGTAGGATGTTCCCTCCTTCCCAGGTATGGCAGTAGCTCAGGGCAGGATTAGGGTGGGGTAGGACCAAGGTGGGGGCAACAGTACCCACTTTTGTCCCTACCAGACCCAGAATCCCTTGCTATCTACCTAACACAAACACCCACATTAGTGTAGGCCTACACAGAGTCGGGATCATCAGTATCACTGTCTTCCACCTCCACATCGTGTCCCACTGGAAGGTCTTCAGGGGCAATAACACAAATGGAACTGTCATCTCCTTTGATAACAATGCCTTCTTTTGGAATACTTCCTGAAGGACCTGCTTGAGGCTGTTTTACAGTTAACTTTTTTTTTTGTAAGTAGAAGTATACACTAAAATGACTACAAAAAGTATAGTAAATACATAAACCAGTAGCATAGTTTATTGTCATTAGCAAGTATTAATGTACTATCATAATTATATGTGCTATACTTTTACATTACTGGCAGCACAGTAGTAGGTTAGTTTATACCGGCATCACCACAAACATGAGTAATATGTTGCGCTGTGATATTATGATGGCTATGATATCACTAGGCAATATGAATTTTTCAGCTCCATTATAATCTAATGGGACCACTGCTGTGAATGTGGTGTCGTTTACTGAGAGGTCATCATGTGTCCCATGACTGTATTTATGTTTCACTCTGTTATGCTTGTTTTTTGTTGTTGTTCATTGCTCAAATTATCCCAGTTCTGGCCATTAGGAATATTTTTAAGATCATTCCTTTGTCTTTTTGACTAGGTCTTGGTGATCTTTCATAGCTTTTTCTTTTTCTTCAGTCAAGACAAGATGTTCTGACCTCATTTGGTATATTTCGATTTTTTTTTTTTTTTTTTGAGACAGAGTCTCGCTCTGTTGCCCAGGCTAGAGTGAGTGCCATGGCCTCAGCCTAGCTCACAGCAACCTCAGACTCCTGGGCTCAAGCTATCCTCCTGCCTCAGCCTCCCAAGTAGCTGGGACTACAGGCATGCGCCACCATGCCCAGCTAATTTTTTCTGTATATATTTTTAGTTGTCCATATAATTTTCTTGCTATTTTTAGTAGAGACGAGGTCTCGCTCTTGCTCAGGTTGGTCTCGAACTCCTGACCTCGAGCGATCCACCTGCCTCGGCCTCCCAGAGTACTAGGATTACAGGCGTGAGCCACCGCGCCCGGCCCATTTGGTATATTTCTTGACCCAGAAATAAATCTCAGCCATTTCTCCAAGGAACCCAGGTTCATTTTAGTGTATTAAATAATATGATCTAAGCACCAGCGATATGTACTGTTACCAAGTTGTCATTACTTGTAGGCTGATTGGTTGATAGGGTTAGGAAATGTATCATTCATACTGATTCTTCCAATTCCAATTAAATATTACAGGTGACATAACATCAAGGGTCAGATTGACAATTTAGGCTTGCAAGAATCAGAAATCTGGCCAGGCGCGGTGGCTCACTCCTGTAATCCTAGCACTCTGGGAGTCCAAGGCAGGCAGATTGTTTGAGCTCAGGAGTTTGAGACCCACCTGAGCAAGAGCGAGACCCCGTCTCTACTAAAAAATAGAAAGAAATTAGCTGGACAACTAAAAAATATATAGAAAAAATTAGCCAGGCATGGTGGCACATGCCTGTAGTCCCAGCTACTTGGGAGGCTGAGGCAGAAGGATTGCTTGAGCCCAGGAGTTTGAGGTTCCTGTGAGCTAGGCTGACGCCACAGCACTCTAGCCAAGGTGACAGAGCGGGACTCTGCCTCAAAAAAAAAAAAAAAAAAAGAATCAGAGATCTTACCCAATATCAAACTTGGCAAATATTTTCATAGATACAGTTATCACAAGACACTGGCAAAGTGTAGAGAAGTCCATGACTGCCAGAGCTGCTCCCAGGTTCTTTCTTGCCTCAATTAGGATGCACTCTGGCCCGTATTTCAACATATGAGGCCTCTAAGTGATGCATATGGAGTGTCACTTCCACAAAAGGAAGCTATTTCTGTCATGAAACATGTCCAGTTTATTCTCTGATAATTACACAGTTTATGTGATATTTTCTAGGGAGTCATGCCTACATACATTCCAGGTTTTTGTATAATGAGCCATCTAGACAGCCCAAGTCCATCCTGCTAAAGCATTTCATAAGTAAGGACTCCTGCAGTAGTAAATACCTTCAGTATGTTTACAGGTCTCTCATTAGCATGTTTCTAAGGTGATTTAATGTTCCTTGGGTGCTTAGAGAGAAGTCACCGTTCTCTCTCCTTCTTGGGCCAATAAGAGGAGAGAACAGATTGCAGGTCTGCTACTAGCCCTTTCCATTCCATCAGGGTTTTTGCTTCTTTGCTTTTGTCTTTTTGTCTCCTTTCACTGATGCTGAAAGTCTAGCACCTAAGTACATTAATGTTTTGTTATTTTATCCTAATAAATATAGTTTCAAAATAATAATGGCAACCTTAACACTAACCATGGGACCATAGAATGCAGTCTAAGATTCCTTTATAGTTCTTTTTTATCCTTAGTATATATTTTATTAGGGATTTATAATAATACAGTATTTTAAAATCACTTGAATAATCCTCTGCGTGGTTATACCAACAACTTTATAAACATTTATTAATAGATTCATTTGTTTCCCTTTTTTTTAGTTTTGCAGCAGTGATTTGGACTTGTTTTTAATTTCTTCTTAATACATGAAAAGGCTTATGTACTTACACATATATAACATAAATTCCATATGTATGGCTTTGTGTGTGTGCAGTTCCAGCTACATTAGAACTGGGATATATAACAATTATCTTGAAACTTGCTCCTTTTGTCAGCCTCTCATTCATACTGCTGCCATATTAACCTTTCTGAAACCCAGATTTGACCCTGTAACTCCCCTGTTTACAACCTTTCATTACCTCCCCATTTGCCTAGGAGATGAAGTACGCACTGCTTAGTGTGATTCATGGAGCTTTTGGTGTCTGGCCTGCAAGTGAGCTTCATCTCTCCCACAAGAAGCCTTTTTCAGCCATCCTAAACCCTTCACAGTTCTTCAAATAGACCATACATTTGGGCCTTTGTACAAATTCTCCCAGTGCTTAGAATGCCTTCCTCACTCCCTTGCCCAAACCTGTCTATCAAATGTCTACTCATCCTTAAAGATAAACTTGTATTTGTCCTTACTGAAGCAGTTCGCAAACCACCCAAGGGTAATTGAAATGTTTCCTGTATGTATTAATAAAAGCTTCCTATTTGGCCTCCCTCCTTTTGCTCTTACTTCTAATGTCAGTTCCCTAACAGAGGCCAGATTGATCCTGCTTCCTGCTCAGAAGTCTTCCACAGCTTCCTATCATACTCACAATCCAAACTTCTTACCTTTATCAAGTCCCTATGTGATCCCGCCCCTCCTGTCTCTGCAGCTTCCTCTTCTGCCAGTCCCCTTCACTCATATGACTCCAGCCACACTTGCCTTCTTGCTATTTCATGAACATTTCATGCTTATTCACAACTATGTGGGGGATCCCCAAGACCACATGCCCAGGCTCAGTGGTTCTCTAGGAAGACTCAAAGGACTCAGAGTGTATTCACAGTTATGATTTATTACAGTAAAAGACTACAAAGCAAAGTCTGAAAAGGCAAAGGAGCATGGGGTGAAATCTGGGGGAAATCAGATGTAAACTTCCAAGGGTTCTCTCTCAGGGGAGTCACACAGGAAGTGCTTAATTCCCCCAGCAACAAGTTACAGTGACACATGTGAAATGTTTTTTACCAGGGAAATTCAGTAGAGAACTGGGGTGTTTATTGGGGGCTGGGTAAGTTGGCACCCTCTGCCTGGCACATACCAAAATTGCAGACTCCCAGAAGGGAAGCAGGTGTTCAGTGTAAACCATACTGTTTGTACAGCTTGGGTGAGCCACTCTTATCAGTTAGGATGGTGGGAATGCTCCAGAAATCTAAGTTTCCAGATGCCAGCCAAGGGCCAACTTTGTAAGCAGACCTTTTCAAGGTTAAAAGTTTAGGTCTGCTGTGTTAAACTCTTTTTTGCACAATCTACTCCCTTGGTCGTTGGCCAAGGCGTCTTTACAGCAAAGTTATCATCAATAAGACCCAGACAGTTGTGAGACCATCCTGCAGTATTAATTTCAGCTATGCCCTTTAGGAGGCCTATATTTAGCTAGTTAAAACAATTCCTGTTAATCATAATGGTCTGTCTTAGAAAGCCAGGTGGTTTCTGTATTAACCTTTCTTATCTTTTTACTTTTTTTTTCTTTTTTACCATGTTACCTTTGTGTTAACCTTTTTTATTTTAGCTTTTTTTCTTTTTTTAACCTGGCCTTAAGTTTCTGCATTATTAACCTTTTTATCAATTCAGGCACAGCATGACTGACAGTAAGTTGAAGCTGACCTAAAAGCTTTCCAGGGCTAAGGCAGTGTCTTGAGAGTCAAGGCACGAGTTCAGTCCCAGAGAGTACACATGATAACCCTGGAAACAAAGAGTTTGGAATTGTTGGGGCTTCTGAAGCAGGATGTACATTGGTCACACATTATTATGTGGCCCCCTAACATGGGCGGCTTGTCCTAGGGTTTCCAGTCCAGCCCAAATAATTTAGTCCAGTCCTTAGTTTCAAAGGTACTGCCAGTTGGTTTCAAATGGCTTTACTGTCAATCAGAGCTGTCATGAGTACGGACAGAATCTGGAGCTTTTCTATGTGGGAAGTGCAGGGGCTGTGGTCTCAAGTCAGCCCTCTCAGAGGGTCAACAGTGTAACTTCAAAGCACTCCCTCCCAATGGCTTGGAAAAACACAGAGTTTTCCTTTAGGAAGAGGTGAAAGGTTCCAGAAACAGTTTTGAAAAACAAAGATGATTAATGTCCTCCTCTCCCTTCCCTTGTGCCTCCCCAGATATCGGAGTTTTGGTTTATTTTCCTCAGTTGTTACAAATTCAGTATTTCCATTCAGATATCGTAATTTTACAGTTTTTCAATTATCCCCTACTCTCATCACCCAGACCTTTTGTCTGGAGGGGTTGTGTGCAAGAGAGACAAAACATCTTCACAAAAAAACAGTTTTATACAACTTAAACAGAAAGATATCATGTTCAGGATTTGGATAGGATGAAATCCTTCTTGCATTTTCAGAAATTTTCAAAATGGGTTTTCATAATCTCTCACCCTGCTCACCCTGATCATTTATCCAGTGAACAGCCTCGGAAAGATCAATCCCTTTCTGAGGATAGCTGCTCTTAATAATCAAATTGCACTGAGGCACATACAGCAGGAGAAAGGTGAAGGAAGCAGAGGCATGGAGACCATGCATTGTTGTGGACTGCAACTCATTGGGAAAGCCAGACATAGCAGTGAGATGTGCTCCAGATAGGTCAAGAATTGGATGACCTATCGACAGTGAATAGAGGGTCAGACTCTCTGTGATGTACCCTATCCCAGTTTGCAGCTTTTGGCAATAATCACAAGTTAAAAATGCTATCAGTCTCTGTGTCAAAAATATACAGCCAATCAGCAGCTAGATTTCAGGTGGTCTCATCAGTAAACAAG
Source organism: Lemur catta (assembly GCF_020740605.2). Classification (NCBI taxonomy): domain Eukaryota; kingdom Metazoa; phylum Chordata; class Mammalia; order Primates; family Lemuridae; genus Lemur; species Lemur catta. The sequence goes on from NC_059128.1 coordinate 19,860,526, forward strand.
CCATTTCCACATTGTATGTGACTCAGACTGTCCAGGCAAGCATTTATGATTTTTTTACAGCTTAGTGCTCGAGAGAGGTGTCCTAAATCCTGAATGTGCAAGGTTGCAGTCTGAGTTCTGTTCATGGAGCCTATGCCAGCTTTCAGTTCAGCCCAGCCCAGCTGAAAGCCTATACCCAACAGTGTTAGGTTTTAGCTTAGTATCATGTCCAGGCAATTAAGATCTGTGAATTCAGAATTCAAAAAAAGCCAGAGACTTTTCCTTGGCAGCAACAGAGGTGAGACAGTGCAGAGCTGGGAAGTCCAAGTGATAAGCAAGGCTTTTCTAAGCCCTTTTGTCTTGTCAGTCCTGCAGTCCAAATTGACCCACGCAAAAATATGCTCGTCAGGCTGGAAAATCATCAGACTTGAAGGGTAAAGACGTTTGCTTCCACAAGAGCTCATTAGCAGACTAAAACCTTCTTTTGAAAGCTCCATCTGTAGATCACTTCTTTTTTCTTATTGTCTGGCTTTTTCCAGAGGCTCCAAAAAGCAAAAATACACATCTTCCATGACAGAAACCATCAGTTACAGATGTTCTGTTTCCAATACCCAAAGTTTAAATTCCAACCCACCCACTGGCTACAAAAACCATGGGAGTTGTGTCCCATTAACACATTTCTTTTCTGCAACTTCTTATCAGGATAGTTCCTGGTATTTATAAAATTATAAGTATTTAACATATCATCTTTTACAATACACTCAGATGCAATAGCCACAAAAAACACTAAAAAAAACCTTTTTTTTTTTCCCTCACCGCAATTTATTCAACTGCCTAGCAGTAAATCCGGCATTTGCATTGTTAACATTACAGCTGCCCAGGAAGATCCAGGCTGGGATGCAGTGGAGGAAGGGAGGTGGGGGAGGCTACTGTAGCAGCAGCAGTTAGGCTGAAAGCAACCACTAGAGTATTATCTCCCCTCGGTTTTTTTTTTCTGGCTTATCTAAATTTTGCTACAGCCCTGAGACCAGATTTAACTCTCCCTCCTCTCTCACCCCTCAACCCCAAGAGCAATGCAAACTTTTAACATTTTGGCCTATCCTTGCAAATTTGAGGGCCCTTTCTCCTCCCATCTAGAGCAGAGAACAAAAACCAAAGGCCTCACCAGGGCTACACTGTTTTTTCCCCCCTCACTTCAGCCAGCAGGGGCAAAAGTAGCCAGGGGGTCCAGCAAGCCAACTCTCCTGGAGTTGGATCTCTCATTTTCAAATTCCATAGATAACTTACCTCTCACAACAGACAGCAGCTCTGCCATGGTTGACTCCATAACCACCTGGGCACCAAAGATACATCATATGCTGCCCCATATCCTTCCTCTTCCCAAACAGTGCTTTCACCATATTTCAGTGAGTCATGGTCATTCTAGCAAATCCCACTTCTAAAGCCAATTGTATCAAGGGTCCCCAAGACCATCGCCAGGTATGATAATTTTCTGGGAGGATTTGGCATATAATTATATTCACAGCTATGATTTATTATAGTAAAAGGCTGCGAAGCAAAATCAGCAGAGGAGCAAGGTGCATGGGGCAAAGTCTGAAGGAAACAAGGTTCAAGCTGCCAGGGGTCCTCTCCCAGAGGAGTAATACAGGATGGGCCTCATCCCCCCAGCAGTGAATCGTAACAACACGTGAAAAATGTCTACCAGGGAAGCTCGTTAGAGACCCAGTGCCTGGAGTTTTTACTGGGGACTCTCTGCCTAGCATTTATCAAAATTGTAGACTCCCAGAAGGAAAACAGATGTTGAGCATAAACCACGTGTTTGTACAGTTAAGGTTCAGTGAGTTGCTTTGATAAGTTAGAATGGTGGGAAGCCTCCTAAAATCTAAGTTCCCAGATACCAGCCGAGGGGCACATTACAAGCAGGCCTTTCAAAGGACAACAATCAGGCCTGCTGTGTTAACTATTTTCTGCACATCGTCTCAATAAACATTTGTTGAGAACAAATGAATAATTAAATGGCCATCAAGAGGGGAATGATTACATTGTGGTATTCCCTAGAGTACTCGGTAGTCATTTTAAAAGGAGCATTTTTTTTTTTTTTGAAAATAACAGAAAATCCATCAAATCGGTGTTTTCTATAGATAGGCAGAATCACAACTCTGTAAATAGGCAGTTCAGAACTTCTGCCATCAGAGACTCTAGCTTGCTTTCTGTCCTGTTCAGCCTCCTTAGTAAATAGGCTTCATGCTCATGTTTGTTCCACATGGTCAAACCTGGTGGTGGCTGCACTTCCAGGTCCGGAGTCCTCAGGAGGGAATTGTGTCTGCATCAGAAGGGCAGAAGCCTTCCCAGAAGACGCTAGTAGCACTCTGCCAAAACCTGGGGAAGGGGTTAGGAATTAATAGTGAGCCATTCTGCCCCATCTGCCACCTGGAAGAATGTCAGTGATACATTAAGTGAAAATTTCATATTGTAAAGTAACTCACTTAGTATGATCCTGTATTAGAGTTCTCCGGAGAAACAGAACCAAAGGCAGTCTGCTGGCAGAATTCCTTCTTCTAGGGGGTCAGTCTTTGTTCTATTTGGGCCCTCAGCTGATTGTATGAAGTCCACCCACATTATGGAGGATAATCTGCTTTACTCAGAATCCCCCAATTTAAATATTAATCTCATCTTCACAGAAATGTCCCGAATAATACTAGACCAAATATCCAGGCACTATGGCCCAGCCAGGTTGACACACAAAATTAACTATCATAGAACCTTTATGTGAAGAGAAGCCAATTTTAAAAATATGTTTACAGGCTGGGCGTGATGGCTCATGCCTGTAATCCTAGCACTCTGGGAGGCCGAGGCGGGTGGATCGCTCGAGGTCAGGAGTTCGAGACCAGCCTGAGCAAGAGTGAGACCCCGTCTCTACTAAAAATAGAAATAAATCATCTGGCCAACTAAAAATATATATACAAAAAATTAGCTGGGCATGGTGGCGCATGCCTGTAGTCCCAGCTACTCAGGAGGCTGAGACAGTGGGATCGCTTAAGCCCAGGAGTTTGAGGTTGCTGTGAGCTAGGCTGACGCCATGGCACTCACTCTAGCCCGGGCAACAGAGTGAGACTCTGTCTCAAAAAAAAAAAAAATATGTTTACAGGCCAGGCACCGTGGCTCATGCCTGTAATCCTAGCACTCTGGGAGGCTGAGGCGGGCGGATCGTTTGAGCTCGGGGGTTCGAGACCAGCCTGAGCAAGAGTGAGACCCCATCTCTGCTAAAAATAGAAAGAAATTAGCTGGACAACTAAAAATATATGTAGGAAAAATTAGGCGGGCATGGTGGCGCATGCCTATCGTCTCAGCTACTCGGGAGGCTGAGGCAGGAAGATCGCTTGAGCCCAGGAGTTTGACATTGCTGTGAGCTAGGCTGACACCACAGCACTCTAGCCCAGGCAGTAGAGTGAGATTCTGTCTCAAAAAAAAAAAAAAAAATATATATATATATATGCTTACACATGAAAAAGGTCCAAAACTTCTCCTCTACTAACAGTCATCTTTACCTGTTACTTCAAAATTAGCCTGACATGGTGGTGTGCACCTATAGTCCTAGCTACTTGGGTGCCTGAGGCAAGAGGATCGCTTGAACCAGGAGTTTGAAACCAGCCTGGGCAACATAGACTCTACAAAAAAATTTAAAAAATTAACCAGGTGTGGTGGCACACACCTATAGTCCTAGGTGCTTGAGAGGCTGAGGTGGGAGGATAGCTTGAGCCCAGGAGTTTGAGTTTGCAGTGAGCTAAAATGATGCCACTGCACTCTAACTTGGGCCACAAAGCAAGACCCTGTCTCAAACAAACAAAAAAAACCTGTGATTTTTCTTTAATTTTGTATATTCTCCTGTTGTTTGGATTGTCTTCTGTAATAAACACATTGTCCTTCTAGTATTAAAAAATAAAAAGAAAAATAGAATAAGTAGCATTTTGACCTATTTCAAATGGCACAGAAGGAACTGAGTTTAAACTTACTGTATCATTCTTAAAATCGGTTTCTGAAGTAAGCAAGTTGGTTGAGCAATAGAATGACGTTCCACTTCCTCATTGCTTACATGGTAATGGCAGGGAAGGAGCAATTCTTAACCTAGTAATCAAATTAAACAGAAAATAGGTGGTAAAGAAAACATAGGCAGTTGCCTGCAGCAGGTCCTGACTTTATTAAAAGGGTTTTTTTTTTTGGTTGTTGTTATTGTTTCTTTTGTTTTATTTGGTTTTACAAGAAATTATTTGTGCAAGGAAACTCCATGGATCCTTAGCCCCACCACGGCTTTTGAAACTCAACAATCTATACAGCTGTTGTTTAGAGAAACCTCACTGTTCTTAAGTAGTAGTTTTCATAAGCAAGTTTACTTTGGATGGTTTTTGACAGTGCCTGTTATCCGATTGTCATGAAGTTTATCACTTTATTCTGGGCACGTGGGCCAGTGCTTGTTTTCATTTCTACTTTAAAATGGTTAGTTGCTTATCACAGAGAGCGCTGAGCTTTGATGAACTCTGATCTTCTGTTTTGTTGATTCTCCATATGATTACGTCTTCTGAAAAATATGTTTTAATCTGTAAAGCAGTGCCTTCCTTAGTATAGTGTTTGTTTACGAAAGTAGTTTCTTAACTAAATTTAGTGGTTCTCAACTTTTGGTGAAAGCAGTCTGCTTGTAGCAAATCACATAACGCTGGTATTTTCCCCAAAAGATTACTATATCATATTCCCAGGCAATAGTAAAATACCCCTTTAGATGGCCTATACCATTTACTCTAAATCAAGTACTGTATAGTTTCCTTTAAATCCTCTAAACCAAGATGCTTTGTTCTTAGTACTTTGGGGGTCTTTTTTGGTTATGACTAGTTGGTTGATTGTGCTTTTATCTTGGTGTTTATTAAAATTGATGAACACTATGACAGTTATCTTAAAGTTGGTAGCTTTTTAACATTAAATAGTTTTTCAACTGTTTTGGACTACAGATATATTTGATTCCAATGCTACTTGGTACTCTATGTTTGGAAGTACAAGATTGCTTTAGATAAGCAGCATGATTAAATAGTTAATTTTCTTATTTAACAGAACACCCATCTAAACTTATACATATAATATTAGTCTTTAATGACACCATAAAAGTTCTTAAAATGAGAAATTTACAAAGCTAAATTTTTGGCATTTATCTGTATAGATTAAGAAGTTAACTTTTTGGCTTTTGTTTTGATTTTACAATTAAAAATGAGGGAAAGATGTGTTTGTATTCTCCAGACATTTAATTCAATATGTATAACAACATTCTAGCCACATTTACATTTTTCTCTTTTGGATTCTTTCCTTCCACATTCAAATATGCTGTAATATCTTATATATTGAAAACAAAGGTTGAGCACAGTGGCTTATACCTACAGTGCTGGCACTTTGGGAGGCCAAGGTGGGAGGATCACCTGAGCCCAAGAGTTCATGGTTGCATTGAGCTATGATGACACCATTGCACTCTAGCCTGGGCAGCAGAGTGAGACCCTGTCTCTAAAAAATAAAAACAAAAACAAAAACCACCAGTCTTCGAGTCCCCCTCCAGCTGCCATCCCACTTCTCTACTCCCCTTTATAGCATAATTCTTTGAAAGAGGTTTCTATAATCACTGATTTCACTTTCTCTCTTCCCATTCTCTAATCCAACTCCAGCAATGCTCAAGCCCCCTCCAGACAACTAAATCTCTTCTCCACCACTCACATCGTAATTGCTGAATACCTGGTCAGCTCTTGGTCCTCATCGTAATGACCCCCTCGCCACTATTTGTTCTTTTCTCTGAAGATATTTTCTTCACTTGACTGCTGGTTCATCTGTATCTGCCTGATCTTGAAACATGAGCTTACCTCGGACTCAGCCTTTTGATCCTCTTCCCTGTCTACACTACTCTGTAGTGACCTTTAATTCCTTCTGTTTATTATATCAGGTTTCAATTTAATGGCTGCACCATAGTTGATTTAACCAATCTCCTATCAGTAGAACTTTGGGTTCTTTTTGGTTTTGTGTTTTTAAAATTAGAATACTGTACAAGTATTCTTTTGCACATAATCTCTTTGTATATTTGTGGGAGCATTTCTATAAGTAAACATCTTAGAAGTGGAAAAGCTGGATCTAAAGATATGGACCTTTTAAATTCTAATAGATATTACTAAATGTCCCTCTTTAAGAGGTTGTACTAATTTATATTTCTGCCAACGGTATGAAAGTGTTTACCCATACTCTGGCCAGCACTGAATGTTTTCAGTTTGGTTTTTTTGTTTTTTTTTTTTGGTTTTTGGTTTTGAGTTTTGGGCTTTTTTTTTTTTTTTTTTACCTTTTCTGGCTTTCTTGAATGATTTTAATTGACTTTGCAAAAGCAGATTTCTACTCAATTAAATATAAAGCAGTCTGTTTATTATTATAATAAATTCTCATGTACCATAAATTAAATATCTTACTTTTGAGGTCTAAGTAGATCATGATATTATGTCATTATTAAAGAGCCAAATATGCTTCTTTATTTAGAAAATGTGTGAATTTTTACATGAAGCACAGAATTAACATATTTTCCCCTTTTAAGTGTCAGATTTGATTACTGGCTATCAATAATTTATTAATAAATTGTATAACTAGACAGCTTCACTACAAACTAGAGCAGTGATTACCTTCTTTTTAAAACTAGTACTGTTCTTGTGGAGGTTTTTAAAAGTATAGCTTTGAAATTAACTGAAATTAATGCTATTGTGAAGAATGTCTACTTGACATAAGGAAGCCCCTAACTTTTGGAAGATTTTAAAACAAGTTTTAAAGGTAGTAAAAGTTTCCATATTGTGATTTTTCTTGGAGAAGATAGCTGAGAGATACAAATTTTGTTTCTAGTAACTCACTAATAAACACATTATTTTAACAAGTTTCAGTTTTTGCTCAATTGATGAAGCAGGTGTATCCTGGAGTTTCTTCCTGCTTATTATGTTAGTGCTGAACCAGCAGTAGGTTAAAACCTTTTGTTGCTGAAACCTTTTGGTTCTCTTCAGTTTCTTTTCTATTGTACAGTTTCATTACATGGACGAGAATTCTTTCGTATGTTTGAAAAATATACACAAGAATGTATTTAGAAATATATTTTCTAAGTACTAGAAAGTTTAAGTTTTGGAGAAGTAGAATTCCTATGATAAGCTATTTGTTTTTAACACAAAGATGTCTGTTATCATAGAAAAATTAAATATTCTTTTAAATCATCATTTGCTATTTAATTTGAAATTCAGGTTTACAAACTGCAATTCTACAGACACTGTCTTTCTGAAGCACATTTGGATTTAGTAGCAGTGTACAGGGAATGCCCTTTTTAAATTCTGTAGTCAGAGTGATCCCTCTGTGTTGTTGTTGAAGGATACTTTGCCTATACATTGCATTAAAGATCATTTTCTTAAAACCTGGACAGATCCAAGGTGAAGAAGTTATTTGCCTCTGATCAGTGACTACCAGGATGATGAATAATGTTTACCTGGCAGTAAACCACTTGAAATTCATTTTGTCTTCCATAACTTGCTGAAAATATTTTTTTAAATTAGTATCTTAGGATGTATCCTTTTTTACACTGCAGAGAAAGAAGGGATACTTTCTATCCTTCAGAGCAGGAATGCCAGAATAATAATAGCAGATATCTTCTCTTGAATTCTTATTACCTAAAATGATAGGCACCATGATGAGTCCTTTACATGTTTTATCTTAGTCTTTGCAAGTAACCCTATGCAGTAAGGACTGTAATTCTTATTTGATGATAAGGAAGTTGTCTCCAAGTAATTTTATGTTAGTAAATGAGAAAAGAGATTAAATACCTTACTCAAAGAGCACAGCTAATAAGTGGTAACATTTGTATGAGGTGTTCTGACTCTAGAACCTAAACTCTGCATCACTGAACTCTGCTGTCCAATTAAATTCTCCATGTAAAAGCAACCAGTGGAAGTTGACATGTACTCATTATCTACTATGTGTGGCTCTAGGCTCAGTCCTGGACCTTTGGTCTTCTTGTATACTGCTCACACAGCATTCTAATATATGCCCTTAACTTCAAGTGTTATTTGTGTACTGGAGAATTTTCTCTTTAGTTACAACCAAAATGATGTCTAAGACATCATCACTTGTTTTTTTGTTTTTTTTTTTTAATAGCCACCTTAAATGTAGCAGTATCTACCCAATAACCTACTCCTTCTTTGGTGTTCTCTATGTTAATAAGGGCAACCATCTATCGACACCTGAAGCCCGATACCTGGGAGTCTTCCTTGACTCATCTCTCTTCTCATCCACACATCGAGAAAGTAGTACCATATCTACCTCCTAACCATCACTTAAGTACATCCATGTCTTTTATTCCATTGCCCTCTTCAGGCTAGCATTGCCTCTCTATTAGACTACTGTCACAACCTTTAAAGTAGTTGCCTTGCATTCAGCCTTACTTCTCTCCATTCTATTCTCCACTCTCTTAATAAAATATAAATATGAGCATGTCCCTCCTACTTAAAACTCTTCAGTTAGTTTCCATTGTTCTCAGGGTAAAAGTCCAAATTCCTTATTAAGACTTGCAAAGACCTAAGCCTGGCTTCCACATGCTTCATTAGCCTCCTCTCTTGTCTACTTTGCTGCTCATTTGATTCTTAACACATGCTGTTCCTTCTGTCTGCAATACCATCCCAGCCCAGAGGCTTTCATTTACTCCTACTCCTACACAGCCTTGAGGTTCAATTGAAACCTCAGTTCCTGATAGGAGAGGCTTTCTTTTCCATAACACCCATCACACTTTTGCTTACTGTCTCTCTTCCTCACTAGGCAGTAAGTTCTGTGTAGCAGAGACCTGTAATCAACCTCATTTCCAGCACCTAGCATAATTCCCAGCACCTAAGAGATACTCAGAAAGAATTTATAGAATAAATTAGAGATATGGTCCCTACTTAACAAGCTCAAAGTCCAGTGAGAGCTAGAGTATGGTAAAGCAATAACTTTAGTACATGTGATGAGTACTGTAATAAAATGCTGTAGGATCACAGAGCGGTACATGAGTGATTAGCTTTGCCTGGGGAAGCATTTTCCCTATATAACTTTATTTTATTGAGGAAATTGACTTATGGCTTTCAAAAAAGGAGAGTTGTGCTGAGCAGTGGAATTGATTCAGTTGCATTTTGCCTTATTTTTTGCTCACTAATTGGGCAAGGGGCAAGAGTTTGCAGCAGACTTTTTTTTTTGGAAACAGAGTCACACTCTGTTGCCCAGTCTGGATGCCGTGGTGCAATCATAGTTCACTATAACCTCAAACTCCTGGGCTCAAGTTATCCTTCTACTTTGGCCGCCCAAAATGCTGGGATTACAGGTATGAACCACTGTGCCTGGCCTCAGTAGACTTTTAACATTCTAAGGTTATAACTTGAGAACTTCAGAAAGTCTAAGCTAGGTATAGATGCTGAGTAGCCAGCTAGCCATGCTCACTAATCCTAATCAAAATCAGCCCTGGCCCTTTTTGTTCCTTATTATAAATCATGCATCATGTATCTTTGACATCAAATTCTGAAGTTGACAGTATTGAATCCATGGATATCAGAGCTGGTGTTCACATTTAGGTTTTTATTTCTCTTCGTTCCAGCTTTGACTGCCATCGACGGCACAGCACATGGGGAGCCCTGCCACTTCCCTTTTCTTTTCCTGGATAAGGAATATGATGAATGTACATCCGATGGGAGGGAAGATGGCAGACTGTGGTGTGCTACAACCTATGACTACAAGGCTGATGAAAAGTGGGGCTTTTGTGAAAGTAAGTATTGCTCAATAGCAGGCATGTCCACATTGCTGTATGGCTGGGGCAACATTTTAAAGGCCTTTTTCTAGCCATCCTTTTCCACGTTGGTCAGAAATGGCCAGTATTGATGATGTGGTTATAGCCTTAAAGAGTGGACTTAGAGCAAGAAGCATGTGGTATATTTATTTCCAGGCTGTCACTCAGGAAGCTTATCACACTGGTGTTTTATTTAGAGATGGTTTTCCATTGGTGTGCACAGGTTGTTTTGTAAACCCTTCAAGCAGGCTACTAAATTAATTAATGTAAAACACTTTTGGCAATAAAGGAAACAGACCATTAAGGTGAAGGCTAATAGTGATTAGAAAAAAATGATAATACATTCTTTAAATACTTTGAGTCAAATATACTGTAATAAGGTAACATTTTACAAATGTAGTATATTTAACCATCTTAAGTGTAAATGTCAGTGTAAAGGTGCTGGCTTCCATGGGCAAGCTATGTTTTCAGGAAAAATTTTCTAACTACAAAAGAACAACAGGAAATCTTGAATATACTCCGTTTAGTACCAAATAATATTTTCAAAATAATGGCTCTGATAGAATATTTGGGCATTCCTATAAGGTAATATCAAATATACTCCATGTTTGGATATTAGCCAGTATGACTGGGTACTCCAGTTTAATACATCAGATTTTTTTTATATTACAAGAAGAATTCACTTTTATAAATATTTTAATGAAATATTCTTATGTCTTTTGATGAGTTCTAGATTTCTATTAAAAATGCTCTGTTACAGTAGCAAAATAATTTTTGAGAAATCTATAACAATTTTGTGATTTTCAATGTTGTATCAGTGAGTATGAAAAAATTAGAGAACTTGGACATTAAATCAAGTTCTATATTTAATAAAAATCAGTTTTTTTACTAATTTGTATTATGTAATCAAATACTTTCTCCTTCTGACTATTGTTTTCTAATGTCCTGCTGTCCTTATTTTAGCTGACCTTGGCACATAATCTGAAATTTTCATAGAATCATATTGAAAAAGTTACCATAACTAACAGAAGAGTACTCTCTAAGAGCAGCTTAGTATTGCTTTCTCTAAAAGAAAGTGATTTCAATGAATTTTATATACTTTTTAAAAATAAGTCATCTTATGTCAGGTAATGGCCATACTTAAACCCAAAGTTTTTAGAGTCAAATTTGGAAATAGTGAAAGATTATTCACTGTGTGTGTATGACTTCCCCAAAGAAAGAATAAATACTGATGTTTAATAAGTAATTGATGTAGAATTAAAATATGCTTAAATGCGTCTTGACATTTGTTTTTAGCTGAAGAGGAAGCTGCTAAGAGACGGCAGATGCAGGAAGCAGAAATGATGTATCAGACTGGAATGAAAATTCTCAATGGAAGCAATAAGAAAACCCAAAAAAGAGAGTAGGTAGCACTGCTAAGTCCATTCTTCTCCCAAGATAGGTCATTACTGAGACAAATAGCCAAGTTCTTTTTTAAACTGTATTGCCAGAGACACAGAAGATTTCTCAAGTTCATTACAAGAAAATGAAATATGACTTATGGGCATTAGTGGCATTGCTTTTATCAAATTTTAGCTTAAGATAAAAAGGTTTTAAATATAGATCACAAGAATGAACGAGTAAAATGAAAGTAATTGACAAAAATTCTAATAGTTTCTAAGAATCAAAAATGTATATACTATTCAGAATTCAAAATCACATTAAAACAAACAAAATGAATTACTGTCAGATGTGTTGTTTATTTTTTGTTTTATAATTTTCAACTGGAATTTAGAAATTTTGCACTTGGAAAGAATATAAAACAAATGATTGTCTTCTAACATTTTATGTCCTTGTAATTTCAGCTGACTTTTGATACAGTCTGTGCAAAGATTTGAAAAGAAAATTGCAGTGATTATTACTGGATTATTTACTGGCCATCATTACATTGTAATTCTCTTATTGCAAATCTAGTTAACTTTTTTAATAGAAGTTTTTAGAATTACTATTAGTGTAATGAGACTATTCCAAGATATCAGGAGAAATGATATCTTATGTAAAAACAAACTAGGCTGTTTTCTACATATGTAAGTAACATGACTTAGTTGAAATAAGATATCAGAGGGATTCTATAACATAAGAAAATTATTTATGCTGCATTTTAGTAGATCTTGAAAAACTTCAAAGGCGGTTTCAATACTTTACTAATTATTGTAATTGCTTATATTTAAAGAGCATATCGATATCTTCAAAAGGCAGCAGGCATGAACCATACCAAGGCTCTGGAGAGAGTGTCATATGCTCTTTTGTTCGGTGATTACATGACACAGAATATCCAGGCGGCCAGAGAGATGTTTGAGAAACTGACTGAGGAAGGCTCTCCCAAGGGACAAACTGTAAGTGCACTCTCAATGCAGCAGCTCTCTGCACACAGCACTTGTCAATTTTAATAGCAGTTTACTCTCTATGCCATGACTTCTTTTAACAAGTAAGACTGGAGGACAAAATGTCTTTAAATATCAGTTTTGTGGCAGACCATTTTACCAATCTTCTTGGAGAGTTTTTCCTTAATCTAAGAACATTTATAGTCAATGAAGGCATTTTTGCAATTGCATCTTGCCACAATTACATTTGTACTTTCCCAAATTAGATCTGTAGCTAATGAAATGTGAAGGTAATTGTTTTTTATCTGAAATTACTCGCCATTGCCTTTTTTCCAAAGTTCACATGCTGCAGCTCTTGTTAATTTTGGTGGGATTTTTTTAGTATTTTATTACAGAAGTAGTATTATATCCATTATAGGAAACAAGAAACATAAACTAACAAAACTAAGAAAGCAAACATCACATATGTCCCACCGAGATATGAGCAGTGATAATGTATTAGTGCATGCATATCCTTCTAGACCTTTCTCTTTGTGTGTGAATATATATGAATTTTTTATTAAAATTAAATGCCACTGTCTACTGTTCTGTGTAACTTGCTCTTTTCCATTAACAACCTTTCTATTCTAGCACATTTTATTTTATATAATACCTACACTGTGTTTATATGGTGTTGAACCACAAAATTTCTTTATACCTGTTTTGTCCAAGCCAGTATCCAGTCCAGGACTATACTTATATTTGGTTGTTATTTCTAGCATAGCTCCTTATCATTGTTGTCTTTGTTAGGGATAGGGCCTATTTTCTGCAGAATATCTTACTTCTATTTGTTAGCTTCTTCATGATATCCTTTAGTTGTTTCTCCATCACCTATATTTTCTGTGGACAGGAAGTAATAGCTAAAGACTGATGAACTCAAGTAAAATATTTTTGACTAGACTACATTATAGGGGATGTTGTGTATTCCACATTGTATCACATCAGTTGATAACGTAATATCTAGGTGTTTCTCCATTGGTAATGCTAAGATTGACACCTGGATTTAGGAAGACATCACACTTATTCAACATGCCTTCAATAATTCAGGTTTATTCAAGCTATGGGATTTACATAAAGAGAAACAAAATTTCTAATCACAGAGAAAGTCTGTTTTCAGACTATTTAAACAGTAACAGGAATCATAACCATTGTTTTCTGTAGAACTGAATTCCTAATGACTCTGCAGCTCTTTCACATTCTCAGTTTTTGTTTATAAACAGATTATATCTTAATTGCTCCCCTTTGTTTTCAGGGCTTTTTCCTTTCTTTGAGTAAATCAGTCTATTTAAAATTTACACCTATATTCTTTATCTTCAGAGGCATTCTGCTCTAAAGAATGGTTTTACTTTATAAGTCATCATTCCCGTCTAATATTAGAACCTTACAATGCCATAGCACTTTACATTGCAAAGCACTGTCTCCGTGGAAATTAATTCTAGTTGATGCAATAGACAAAGCCCCCAAATCACAGTGGCTTAACACTACAAAGAGTCATTTCTTGCTCGTGCCAAGTTTGATGCAGCTCTGCTGTTTGCATCCCTCTCTTCTGAATGGTGATGCTGGGTCATGGGCTGCTTCCATCATGTGGCTGCACCATCTGGAACACAGAGCTCCAAGCCCTCATGAAGGGAGAAGAGAGAGCCAGAGAATTCTCTGGGATGTTTTTATGGGCAAGGCCTAAAAATGACTTATATCCCTTCCAGCCACATCCCAGGCATATGATCCTACTAACTACAAGGAAGACTAGGAATTGTAGATTTTCAGGAGCACTAGCAGTCTCTGCCACATTTGCCTTTGTAACTTTAGCTTGTACTTTCATGTCAGGGATAATCCACAGAAGACAAAGGGGAGAACCTTACCAGTGCATCGTTTGTTCGGTTATGTTTTTTTAGAAAATTGTGTGTGCTCTAGCATTGCAAACTGACCTTTTTCGCTTGACCCCTTCGACTTGACTCCTTGCTGCCTCCTCTAATATCTGTGATAGTTTATCTTGGTAATCTCTTGTCCTTTTTCATAATGTATCCCACTCTGCATAAATAGAGAAATATGCTGATGTGCTGATGGGGGGTTGTTTTATCTTTATAATGACTGTTCATAAAGATAAAGCAGAAGTCATATTTAAGTGTGTTCAGCTTTGTTTTTCTAGTTAATATTTATGAAATTATCTTTCATCTTCATGCTAAACTTTTTGACTTGTTTAAAGTTACATTTAATTGTATAATTTATAAAACCCTGAATGTATTTCTAAGGCTCTTTAATTCCACAGTTGTGCGTAGTTGCATTCAAATCTTTTAGCATTTAAAGACTCTTGCATCTTTTCATAGTGCATAAAACTGTGTCTGTGTCAGATAAACTTTCACCGAAGGAAGAATTCTTACTTTTACCATTTTATTTCAGGCTCTTGGCTTTCTTTATGCCTCTGGACTTGGTGTTAATTCAAGTCAGGCAAAGGTAATACTATTAAAACTTTATTGTGTAATATAATTTGAGCTGAATAAATATGTGCCTATGTTCATTCAGTTAAGCATCTTTTGTTCTTTCATAGGCCCTTGTATATTACACTTTTGGTGCTCTTGGGGGCAATCTAATAGCCCACATGGTTTTGGTAAGTATTACTACAGTGGAAGACTAATAACGTTAAGTAGCAGAAGAATTTGTGGTTTACAGTGGCCACAACTATTCCAGTTTTCATGATTGAGATTTGCTTATATTAATTAAGACCAAATATTTAGTTGAACATCCTTCAAATTCTTATTAATAGATATAACAAATTGAATCTACATGTGAATGAAAATGGGTAGTGTCCATAATTTTTCTTTAAAATGATTAGTTTGGCTGATTGCCTATAAAAATAAAGATCTGATAAATGGCTTTATTTTCTCTGCATTGGAATTGTCAGAATCACTCTTTATATTGGATTATCATAGATTTTTTTTTTCACTTTTAATCTACAGTAACATTTATTCTTCAAACAGCAACTGAAAAGTTCCTTTCAGATGAATTTTTAAGAAATATGAAACATTTTTTATGGCAAAAAATATGTTAAATATTTTTGATAAAATATTTTATAGTTACCAATCTTTGTAAATAGTGGCTACAGATTAAGAACATTAAATATTACACATGTTGTTATGCAATAATGCCCTAAGGATTGTTGAAGTTTATAGAGTTATTCGTGCAGAATGACTCGAGAGAGGTCTACTTTCTGTTTTCTGCTCTTTATAATTGGCTATCTTCCCACTTATTTGGAAGCCATTTATTGCTGGTGTTAAGATGCCTCCTTCCAGTAGTCTCATTTTCTCTATTTTGCTAATTTGTTACTTCTTTGCTAGTTTGGAAGATTAAGTTTTGTTAAAATTGTATCTAAAATTAGATAAAAATTAGTTCTGAGAGAGTGCCTAAGTAATTTTCTCTAATGGGTAAAATGCACATGCTTCATAAATAAAGTTCAAGCATCTGTTTTGATTGCTCTAAGAACTTAATTATTTATTTCTGAGTATGGTTAGCTTTATTTGTTCCCCCAAAATTGCCACTGTAGCATGTGAAACTCCTGTCTCCTCACTTAAATTTGTTTTACAGGGTTACCGATACTGGGCCGGCATCGGAGTCCTCCAGAGTTGTGAATCTGCTCTGACTCATTATCGTCTTGTTGCCAATCACGGTATCTCTTTTTCTCCTTTCACCTTTTAGGGGAAAAAAATACAGAATTAATTTTAGATACATTTATTTTTATTGTACTATTTGAAATACTGTGATTGGCTCTCTTAAGTGGACTCATCTTTAAGCTAGTTGATAAAGAAGTACTTTTTTCTTTAATTTTACTTTGGGTTCTACTTTTAAGTATTTTGTGAAAAAGTTTGATTTATTAATAGATTACTATTTTGTAATACGTAGACTGCTATAGAAACAGTTTCTTTTAACATCGTATCTGTCAACATTTGGCAACTGGAATTGTATTTTTCTTTGTGGGGTAATCCTTCTGACTTTCCTCTGTGTTTTTACTTTATTCTTCTGTTTCAGTTGCTAGTGATATCTCGCTAACAGGAGGCTCAGTAGTACAGAGAATACGCCTGCCTGACGAAGTAGAAAATCCAGGAATGAATAGTGGAATGCTAGAAGAAGATTTGATTCAATATTACCAGTTTCTGGCTGAAAAAGGTGATGTACAAGCACAGGTATGTGTTTAAACATCTCAGGGAATATCTTTACCATGTTGTTTATTTTACAGTAAGGGGGAGGGAGCAAGCACTTGTATCTGGAACTAACCTTTTCATTGCTCTAACCAATTATTAGCTACATATTAGAATTACCTGAGGACCATTTTTTAAGATGCTAAGAGTCCTGTACTCAAGAGATTCCATTTGGGTTCATCTGGGATGGCACCTAGGCATTGATAGCTCCTAAAAGCTGGCCAGGTGATTCTCCCTTGTACCACAGTGAACCTCACTGCTTGAACAGAGCGGCTTTAACATTGATGATGAAAGCTCACCAATGATGAAAACTGTATTTTCTCTAAACAAGAAGTATCTGGAATATTTGGAGTATCAGATGCTCTTCAGAGCTATTTACTTTTTATGTTTCTTTTGCTCATCTTAGCTTATAAATTCCTCAAGGTCAAGAATAGCAGGTTTGTTTAATGGAAGTTATATGATAGCCATCAAAATACTCTGTGTGTATTTCCTAGCTTATTTTTAATATTTTGATGATAAAATAAAAAGAACTTTAATATTTATCTTTTTTCCTGTTAAGCTTGCAGTTATTTCTAATTTAGAATATGTAAGAGATGAGCAGTAGATCCTTATTAAGAACAATTGGTTTTAAGACTCACAGAAGGGAATCTTAAATTAAAAAGAAAAAAAATTGTAGTGAAAAGGAGATCCAAATCTTAGCTGAAAAAAAATTACACTAAAGTTGTCTTGTTAGATTAAATATCTTTTTTTAACATTAATGATATGTTTGAGTTTAAATTGTCCATTTTACTTGCTTTCTGTTTATCTTGCTTTTCCGTATTTCTTTTTCTCTCGTCTCTTGCCCCGTTTTGGTTTGAGTGCTTTTGCTAGTGCACCTCATCCCCTCTGCTATTATGATACTACTCTTTCAGTGGTTATCCAGGGATCACAACATACATCCTTGACTTATAAAAGTCAAGGCTGCATGTTAGCACTTTTACCACTTAGAGCACTTTTACCATTTCCAGGACAACACAGAGATCTTAGAGTACTCTGTATGTGTTTTCATTCTATGTATTTTTTTTTTTTTTTTTTTTTTTGAGACAGAGTCTCGCTTTGTTGCCCGGGCTACAGTGAGTGCCATGGCGTCAGCCTAGCTCACAGCAACCTCAAACTCCTGGGCTTAAGCGATCCTACTGCCTCAGCCTCCCGAGTAGCTGGGACTACAGGCATGCACCACCATGCCCAGCTAATTTTTTTCTATATATATTTTTAGTTGGCCAGATAATTTCTTTCTATTTTTAGTAGAGACGAGGTCTCGCTCAGGCTGGTCTTGAACTCCTGACCTCGAGCTATCCACCCGCCTCGGCCTCCCAGAGGGCTAGGATTACAGGTGTGAGCCACCGTGCACGGCCGATACTATTGTTTTATACACTACATATTAATTTAGAGTTATTCACAAATGGACCTTTTCATTGCTCTTTATTTCTTACTGCATTTCCAAGCTTCTCAGAGAATTTTCTTTCTGTCTGAAGAGCACTCTATAGTATTTTTTTTAGAACAAGTTCACTGGGAACAAATTCAGTTTTAGTTTATCTGCAAATACCTTTATTTTACCTCTATTTCAGAAGGATACTTTGTTATCAAAAGCATACATTTTTAGTTTTTAAAAATTTTAGGTTAATATAGAGTAATATTTTCAGTAGTAAAAACTAAATCTTTAGTTTTTTCAGTCATGAATAGAAACTTTTTTTTGACAAAATGATTTCTTATTGCTCTGATTTTAATTATGTACCAGATGTTACCATTTACTTTTGCCTTGTTTTTCTTAATGTTCAGGTTGGTCTGGGGCAACTGCACCTGCATGGAGGGCGTGGAGTAGAACAAAATCATCAGGTAACTAACTATCCTCTTACTAGGGCTTAGCACTTGTTATAGCCAGAAATGGTGCTCCAGATGTATCTCTTACTAAGTCAATGCCAACATCAAGCTTGTGTGATTTAAACACCCCTAACAAATGAGCTTTTAAGATCTAACTAACCCCTAAGGAAGCTGAAGAATAAAAATGTGAATATACCTCAGAGTGGTGAGAAAGATTTTATTAGTTCTAAAACCTACTTCTCAATACTGTCCAAAACATACACATGTAAGTTCTTGGTTTTCTGTAAGTATGTGATAAAAGTATGTCTTAAAACACCTTTTTGAGCTGGCAAACACCTGTAGTACCAGCTATTTGGGAAGCTGAGGCAGGAGGATCACTTGAGCCCAGGAGTTTCAGGACAGCCCAGGCAACATAGTGAAACCTTGTCTCTTATAAAGGAAAGAAAGGCAAAAAAAAAAAAAAAACACCTATAGAACTGCGGAAAGTTTTATGTTTGTGAAGAATTACGAGTATACAGCTATTGCAGTGTCCAATCATTATCTAACCACCAGGTTTTGTTGCTTTCTGTCCTAAAGATCACTCATCTCATCCCTTCTTTTTCCATCACTACACCTACCATTGTCCGAATCATCTGCCTGCATTTCCTAAGCAGCATCCTACTTCTGTAAACCACACATCTAATTATGTTTCCCTTGCTTAAAACTCTTGAGTGGTCTGTGATTCCAGTGGCTCAAAGACCAGAACCTTTAACGTGGTATTCAGGACCTTGTACCAGTCTCTGTTTACCTCACCAGCCACTTGCTCTCTGCATCACAGGCACATGGACCTTTGCTCAGGTCTTTGAACACATCAGAACCCTCCCTGTCTCAGGGGAGGTTTCCATAATGCTAGTCCCTCTATCTAGGGTAAATATTACCCCATCTGTTTTCTTCATGGAGCAAATTTCTACTCATGCTCCAGAATGCAACTCTAACCTGTAATATATCTCCCATGACCCTGAACCCTACTCCAGGAGTAGGTCATGTGCCACAGTTAGGATTCCTAAAAATCTGTATTCCTGTAGCCCTTGTCCATTGTAAACTAAGTAATTATGCAATTAAGTTGTTTTCCCTGCTAGAACCTAAAGTCCATGTCTACCCTGTTTGCCACTTTATTCCCAGCCCCTGGCAGTACCTAGCACATAGTAAGTTCTCAGTAAATGCTTATCAAACTAATAAAACTCTGTTTTTTTACCATGCCCATTAAGTATTCTAATTAAGATTATTGCATAGACCACATCCCATCACCTTTAAGAGTTAGATTGTAACAAAATAACACTTATCACTAAAACAATATCAAATATCTATAGGGTGTTTTTTTAGCTTTTGATAGGTTTCGTTGTCTCTAGGTCATTAAAATCTATGTCATTAGTCCAGTAAAGCATCAGATGAACTGGTTAATAAAAATGTTGGGTGAGAGAAGAGAATTCCAAATAAGAGTTTGCAGCATACCTTTTATATTAACTAGTTTGAGAATATTGTTGGTATTGTATGCTGCCTACCTATATAAAAAGTGACTACACAGTGATAAATTATTTCACCATCTTCACAAAAGAAGGAAAAGGAATTTCCAATACATAATTGCATTAACTCAAATATTACTGTGCCTATTATGTGCCATTCACTGCTAGGCATTCAGGGTACAATACTGGACAAAATAGTTCTGGTTTTTGTCCTTTTGGAGCTTCAAGTTTAATAGGGGCATTGGATAGTTTTTAAATGATCACACCAATAAATATGTAATAAATTGTGACTGTTGTTACAAAGGAGAAATACAGGATACAATAATTGGTAATGAATGGAAGGTACCAGTTGTCAGGGAAGACTTCTCTAAGAAGTGGATGACATCTAAGTTGACAGTAGAGGTAAGGTCATTCCTGGCTAAAAAGAACAGTATGTGCATGGGCTCAGAGACAGAAAGGAGCATGACTGGGGTGCCCGTAGTGCAGAGGGCAAGATGAAACAGTGCTGAGACAAGTAATGCCTGCTCATGTCAATGTAGTTCTACAACACTTCAAGGGGCTGCAAAGACCACCATGTTCAGATTTAAAAAACAATGGCTTTGGCTGCAGTATAGAGAATGAATCAGAAGACCCCAAGAATAAAGTCAGGGAGATCAGGGAGGGGAGTATTCCAAAAGTTCAGATGAGAGAAAATGTGGCTCAGACTAGACCTGTGGTAATAGAAGACAGCAGATGGATTCAAGATGTGTTTGGAGGCCGGGCGTGGTGGCTCACACCTGTAATCCTAGCACTCTGGGAGGCCGAGGCGGGCAGATTGTTTGAGCTCAGGGGTTCAAGACCAGCCTGAGCAAGAGCGAGACCCTGTCTCCACTAAAAATAGAAAGAAATCATATGGGCAGCTAAAAATATATATAGAAAAATGAGCCAGGCATAGTGGTGCACGCCTGTAGTCCCAGCTACTCAGGAGGCTGAGGCAGAAGGATTGCTTGAGCCCAGGAGTTTGAGGTTGCTGTGAGCTAGGCTGACGCCACCGCACTCTAGCCTGGGCAACAGAACAAGACTCTGTCTCAAAAAAAAGATATGTTTGGTGGTAAAAGTAACGGGACTTAGTGTGATAGATTGGATGTGAAAGCGGGGGCGAGTACCTTGAGCAGCCAATAATAATTGGTGTTGCCACTTACTTAAACTGAGAGGCTAGACGAGAGGTAAGGTGGGGTCAAGGAGAGAAGATTCCAAGTTCTGTGTTTAAGCAGTGAACATATAGGTAGTTGAATAGACATACAGATGGTTCAATAGACTGATTTGGAACTGAAAACATAAGCTTAGAAGTTGCCAAGATCTAGATAGTATGTGAAACCACGGGACTGGGTAAGATTGCTTAGGGAATGTAAAGTAAGAATGGAGTCCAAAATTCCTGGACTCCAGAATGGAGTCCAAAAGCCCTCAAGAACTTTAATGTTTTGAAGCTGGCTGGTAGAATAAGAATCAGCAAAGACTTAGATAACACAGATAGAGAGTTAGTAAGGAAACCAGGAGAGAATGGCATCTTGTAAGCCAAGCTAAAAGAGTCTTTCAGGAAGGAAGGTCTGGTGAGCTATGCCAAATACTGCAGAGAGAGGTGGAGTGAGATGAGAGAACATTTTTACGGGCAATATGAAGGTCATTGGTGGTCTTGAGGTGAATTTCTAAGTAGTGTGTATGCAAGCCAATTAAGACTATATTGTAGAGTGAATTGGAGTACACGTAGCTAGTTCTTTTGAGAAGCTTGGCTGTGGAGGAAAGTAGTTAACAGTCATTATTGGAAAGAAATTGGGGGTCTACAGGAGAGATGCAACTTGTGTATTTTGGTTTGGGTTTTATTTTTTAATAACAGGAGGTTAAAGAGTGTTTGAAGGGGAAAGGTTTTGAAAGGGAGAGAGCTTAAATCAGCAAGGGAAAGAAGGAATAACCAATGGTACAAGATCCTTAACAAAGATGGGCAATACAGTTTACAGTGATGATAATAAATTTCTACTGATACTATTGTGTTTAGTTGTGTGATTTTTTTTAAGTAGAATCAAGAATTTTTCTCTAAATAGTACAAAAAGAAAGTGTATTCCTTTAGAGAACTGTGAAAATATGCTCTATGCCTTGGAATGAATTCTTAGTTTTTCCTTTCTCCCAGGTTACCAGTAGAGAGCTAGACCAAAGAAGTCAAGGTGCTGTTAGCTGTTTTTTAAGCAGCCTGATGCACACTTTGCCTGTAAATAGCAGAAGTCTTCTTGGCCCTTAAGTTTAGGGAACACAAAATTTCTTTGCATCTGTAACTATGAAATGACTTAATGTAAAATGGTATCTTGGTACAGCTATTTGGTAAAATAAAACTTCTAGATGTACTGATTTCTATTTTGAAATATTAATAAGTGAGTATTCTTGTTTTTAAAGCCACTTCAGTATAAGAAGATGTTTTTAATTTTCCTGAAATAATTATTTTGGCTAAAAGCCAAGGGCAGATTCTATTAAGAACTAATAATTGTAATAAATTATTTTCTTACAGAGAGCATTTGACTACTTCAATTTAGCAGCTAATGCTGGCAATTCACATGCTATGGCCTTCTTGGGAAAGGTACTGTACATCCTGTGAATGTATTATGTAACAGCAAGAGATGTTTGCATAGTAAGCATATATTGTGTTCAAGATCTACAGTTTACCAAAAATAAATTGAAATAAAACTTCCAGTGCAAGAATATTATATCTTATCTTAAGGTATGTGCTATTCTAAGGCACTTTCTTAGGCAACTTAAACATAACATAGAATTTGCTCATCAGTCTGTTACATCCCCATTGAAAATAGCAACCACTGTCTCAGCTCCTCCTTTTTGTGTAATGTATGCAGTAATGAGGAATTTGTTCTTGAATCTCTGCAGTTTTTTACTAAGACTGTCACAATTGCCTGTCTCCTTCCTGCTCAGTAGAGGTAGTTAGAATTTGTTAAAATTTACCTGTAGACTTTCAATTGTCTTAAGTGTGACAGCTGTGACCCACCTCTCAATGTAGTTCTTTTCTTTTCTTTTTTTTTTTTCTTTTTATCCTGCTGCTCCATGGGTTGGATGTAGTTCTTTTCTTAAGCAAAGAAACATTTAAGTCCAGAGACTTACTGAATAGATTTCATATGTCATGGAAGAATCTCAAAACTTCCTTTTTCAATATTTTGAAAAATAATAGAGTATAAATCAATGGATATTTTCATCTATAACCAAAGCTTAAAGTAAGCAAGTTCAGACAGAATATATTTCAAAGGTTTTTACAAATAGGAAAATCTTATCAGTATTTGCCACATGATCATAACTAGTTAATTGGGGCCCAACAACTTTACATTTAAACATTCCAACCATTATAGCATAGAAATTGGTATTCTCCCATCTATTTTTGTTAAGCATTTAAGGACTTTTCATTCCTGCCCTTTTGGTTCTTGCTCTGAATTACTAATTAGCCCTATCTTAAAAAATTATTTCCTTTGGCAGGGTGTGTTGGCTCATGCCTGTAATGCCAGCACTTTGGGAGGCCAAGGTGGGAAATCACTTGAGGCCAGGAGTTCAAGACCAGGCTGGGCAACATAGCAAGACCCTGTCTCTACAAAAAAAATTTTTAAAAATTAGCCAGGCATGGTGGCACATGCCTGTAGTCCCAGTTACTTGAGGGGCTGAGGTAGGAGGAGCATTTGACCCAGGAGTTCAAGGCTGCAGTGAGCTATGATTGTGCCACTGCACTCCAGCCTAAGCAACAGAGTGAGACCGTATCTGTGTTTAAAACCTTTTAAAATAAACTTTTAATTAGTTTTTTCCTGAACTTATGGCCCACTCTTTATCTTATCCTGGGGAAAGTATTGGTGAAGGTAAAAGGAGAGTGGATGCTGCTAATAGCTCTTCCTTTTTTCCTTTAATCACTGATCTGGTCCTAAGCAACTTATTAACCATTTGACTGCCAAGGGATAGAGTGAGAAAAAAAGTTTCATCCTGGGGTTAAAAATCTCTTGAGACTGATCTATGAGCTGATTTTATATATTCATATTTACAGATAAGTCACAAATTTGATATGACATCAAATATATAATAATATTAAAATGTTTGCTTTTAAGGGTTTGCTTTTAATTCTAAAATATCCTCTGGGGAATTCTAAACTTTGTGGAAAGACTTTATGAGATCTAAGAAAACTGAAATGAAATAAGATAAGAGAAAAATGTAATTGCAGAGAGGGTTACAGCTGTTAATGAAATTGGGATCTGTTTTCCAGATGTATTCGGAGGGAAGTGATATTGTACCCCAGAGTAACGAGACAGCTCTTCACTACTTTAAGAAAGCTGCTGACATGGTAAGACTTTATGACTCAGTGTGTTGAAATGTGTACCGTATTATTAATATTTTAATAAATGTGTTATATGGAAGAATTAATCATAACCAACTCATGCCATAAATTATTGAAAGTGCTTACGTAGATATGATTGATGTGAATGTATTGACTACAACCCTTTCCCAATAAAAAGCAATTTTTATTAGAGAGCAGATTGTTAAATATTAACTCTCTGTTTAAATTTTATTGAGAAGTTTCCTAATCAGGGAAATATTGATTTTAGTAATGGAACTAGGAGTTATGTAATATACCCTATTAGTATTGCAACTTGAAGCTTGAAAGCTTACATAATTGGATACTTTTGATAATCATAATACATAATTTAGGCTTTCTTTGGCCCAGAGAACACTGCATATGAACCCTTGATGCCTTGTATACCTGCAGTATGTACACTTAACTCTTTGCTAACTATGTTAGTGAACATCTTTGCCACCTGATAGCAGTATTGGCTGTTACTACTAGACGTTTCATGACATCTTCTCTCTTTATTGGGGTGAGAGGTTACCAGTGAAAACTGAAAACAAAAATGTGACCTTTTAATTTTGATGAAATACATTATTCATGTTTTATATCATAAATTCATGTACAAATGGTCATAAGTTAAGTCACCAAAATTTAATTCTAAATGAATTTACTCTTTACTCTTTTTCAGGAAATTACCAAAAGCCCCCAAATGTCTAAAAATCAGTATTATGTTTAGCTTGATGGAAAGAAGAAAGTTTTGAATTGAAAAGTAGTAAGACATGTTTTGAGTGTGTTTGTTAATGATTTCTTTTGCAGTCATTTATTCTTGCTTTTTTTTAATGAATCTTTTTCACTCTTTTGTCTTATTTCTCTGGTTTGCAGGGCAACCCAGTTGGACAGAGTGGGCTTGGAATGGCCTACCTCTATGGGAGAGGAGTTCAAGTTGTAAGTGTTCCATCTAACATTATGACTTTATTTATTTATTTATTTATTTATTTTGAGACAGAGTCTCACTTTGTTGCCCAGGCTAGAGTGAGTGCCGTGGCGTCAGCCTAGCTCACAGCAACCTCAAACTCCTGGGCTTAAGCAATCCAACTGCCTCAGCCTCCCGAGTAGCTGGGACTACAGGCTTGCACCACCATGCCCGGCTAATTTTTTCTATATATATTTTTAGTTGTCCAGATAATTTTTATTTCTATTTTTAGTAGAGACGGGGTCTCGCTCAGGCTGGTCTCAAACTCCTGACCTCAAGCGATCCACCCACCTGGGCCTCCCAGAGGGCTAGGATTACAGGCGTGAGCCACCGCACCCAGCCAACATTATGACTTTAATAAGCAGTTAGCTGGAGAGGTGGGGAAGTATTCCTTAAGTAGCTTCCATTCAGCCCAGGTGAAGCTGTTCCATTGTGACCAAAGATGAACTTTTCTTGTTGTCTCTGAGTTTTGCCCAGCCCACGCCCCACAGCCCCCATCTCAACTGTCTTCTTAGGATAACTCTGTTTCTGGCACATTCTCCCAAATGTATAAAGCTGTTTCCTGAAGCTATGGAGCTGTTTCTCATTCTTCCATGTGTGTTCTCCACCATACTAACTCTTCCCACTTTCAGGACTTAAACATTTCCCTTGCCTACTTCCTTACTCAAGCCTACGAAAATGCTTACATACCTCCCATTTGGGAGGGGGAAAGCTTTCCATTCTGCCCTTTGACCCTTCTAGCTAACTCCTCTTTTCTCTCCAGCTCTTCACTGAAAGCCAAACTAAGCTGCTACCATGCACTCTTGAGTTCTTAGCAATCTGGCTTCTGCCTCATGTAACTACTCCCCCTGTACAGGTCACCAGTAACCTCCTAATGTCAATCCAGTTGACATTTTGGGGTTCTGCCTTACTCAAACGCTCTTCCCTGTGGTTCTGAGACTGCAAGCTCTCTTGGTTTTCTTGGCCATTTTGTCTCCTCCTTTTGCACTGCCTCCTCATGTTGGATGTCCCTGGGTTTGTGTTGCTGTTCTCTTAGGTGATTTTTCTAAGCAATATATTCTTTTAATTTGGGCCTGAAACTAAGAGCTAGGTTTAAAGGTCTAATCTATAGATATTGTGTAACACAAAAAACAGTAATGTGTCATTTTGATTCCTTCTAGTCATTTTTAGATAAGAAAATTCAGTAGTAATCTTTATTTTAACTTCTTTCTGTGGATACATATGACCTTTCAAATCTAATTATTAAGATTTTTTGTTTTTTTGAGACAGAGTCTCACTCTGTTGCCCAGGCTAGAGTGAGTGCCATGGCATCAGCATAGCTCACAGCAACCTGAAACTCCTGGGCTCAAGCGATCCTCCTGCCTCAGCCTCCTGAGTAGCTGGGACTACAGGCATGTGCCACCATGCCCAGCTAATTTTTTCTATCTATATTTTTAGCTGTCCATATAATTTCTTTCTATTTTTAGTAGAGACGGGGTCTCGCTCTTGCTCAGGCTGGTCTCAAACTCCTGAGCTCAAACAATCGCCCGCCTTGGCCTCCGGGAGTGCTAGGATTACAGGCGTGACCCACCACGCCCGGCCTATTATTAAGTGTTTGATAAGGTACAAAGGAAAGGAATGAATAAGGAGAGAATAATTTTTCTTATTTAATATTAGAAAAATGTAGGTTTAAAAAGGATTAATTGGTTAGCAGAAAAGATTATTTCTTAATTCCTGGTTCTACCAGTGTTTATGCTTTCTAAGAGTAACATACAAATTGCTTCACAAAAACTCTATTTCCTTTTCTTCACCATCTTAAATATAAATCCCCCTTGACTTAAAGTATATTACCATCTATGTATTATAAAAATGAGAAGGTAGTCTTTTTTAATGGCTCTTCAAGAATATTTTATGTGTGCTTTGTTCATTCCTTTTAATCAGTGAATCTGCTAACTTCTATCAGCCTTTTGACCTTTCTCATCATGTGACATCTTTTTCTACAGAATTATGATCTGGCACTGAAGTATTTCCAGAAAGCTGCTGAACAAGGCTGGGTGGATGGACAACTACAGCTTGGTTCTATGTACTATAGTAAGCCAGCGGTCCCCAACCATTTTGGCACCAGGGACAGGTTTCATGGAAGACAATTTTTCCATTGACTAAGGGTCGGGGGGATGGTGTTGGGATGATTCAGGCACATTACATTTATTGTGTACTCAAACCTATGAGTTACTGATAATCTGTATTTGCAGCTGCTCACCAGCAGTAGCATCACCACCTAAGGTCCACCTTGGATTATCAGACATTAGATTCTCATAAGGAGCATGTCTCATAAGGAGTGTGCAACCTAGGTCCCGCGTGTGCACAGTTTACAGTAGGGTTCACGCTCCTGTGTGAATCTAATGCCGCTGCTGATCTGACAGGAGGCGGAGCTTATGCAGTGATGCTAGCAATAGGAGCTGCTATAATACAGATGAAGCTTCACTGGCTTGCCTCCTGCTCACGTCCTGCTGTGCGGCCTGGTTCCTAACTGACCACAGACCAGTACCGGGTCTGCAGCCTGGGCTGGGGGTTTGGGGACCGCAGTAGTAACATTGGAATTCATGATGGATACACCAAAATCTAAATTAACGTATTTTCCACTAGATGGCACCATGATACGGAAATGGGAGCTATATAATTCTGGCCGATTAATATTCTCCCAATTCAACGATTTGTACATCTTGTTTTTCATTGTAAATTATATTAATCTGTATCAATATATGAATTTATATTAGATTCACATATTTACTCCATAAGAATTCTGACTTTCATTAGGGTTTTATTCCTCATATGTAAGACTTCTCTGGTGCTTAAGTAAATCTTATTTAATCTCATGTGATTTTTTTTTGTTTGTTTTAACAGATGGCATTGGAGTCAAGAGAGATTATAAACAGGCCTTGAAGTATTTTAACCTAGCTTCTCAGGGAGGGCATATCTTGGCTTTCTACAACCTCGCGCAGATGCATGCCAGCGGCACAGGTGTGATGCGATCGTGTCACACTGCGGTGGAGGTAGGGTCTTTTCTGTGGGCTTGTGTGTAAGAAGTTGATTTACCTATTAAGGTCTGTCCTTTTAATTCTGATTTTTCTTTGCATGATTTCTTCTGTGTAGAAATAGGCTCAGACTACTGGCATTGATATACTGAGGAAAGACTCTGAGAGTCTAACTGTTGTATTTACTTATTTAGTTTGTCTCTCTCCGTTAGAATCAATATTTATAAAAGCAGATATTAGTGTCTGCAGTATCTCTAGCACCTAGGACAGTATCTGATACATAGTCGGTGTCAAAAAAGTATATTTTGATTGAATGTTCCAAAGGGGAATGCTAAGATCTCCTAATCGGAAATTTTCCTCTTTAGTTCTCTCAGACCTGGCACTTTAGAGTAACATTGATAAACGCTTAGCAAAATTTCTAAATCTCTCTGTGCTTTAGTTTACTCACTTGTAAAATGGGCCTATTAATAGGACAAATTTCATAGGGTGGTTCCTCATGGACCTCATGGGAGGATTAAGTATGATAATATACATAAATAATCAGAACAGTACTTGGCCAGAGTAAATGGCATATAATTGTGTGCTATTATTTTTATAAACTTGTTGACTTCCAAAGAGTAAATGAAAACTTCAGATAAATTCCCAAACTGTTATGTATATGTAATAAAGCTGCCAGAGATTTAAAGAGCTGAAGTCACTTGTAGCCAAAGTGTAAAAGTGACTTTCTGGCATATCATTCTTATTTTTCGTATTGTTTTTTTTTTTTTTTTTCGTTCTTCTTCTCACAGTTGTTTAAGAATGTATGTGAACGAGGCCGTTGGTCTGAGAGGCTTATGACTGCCTATAACAGCTATAAAGATGGCGATTATAATGCTGCAGTGATCCAGTACCTCCTACTGGCCGAACAAGGCTATGAAGTGGCACAAAGCAACGCAGCCTTCATCCTTGATCAGAGTAAAGTTCACTTTAGTCCTCCTGCCTTAGGTTTAGAACACAAGAGCTCACATTAGGTTAACCTGTTTAAAAAGAAAAGCCACAAAGAAACATTCTTTATTGTTGTAAATGGAACTTAACAACACACATGTTTGTTACTTAGTCATGAAAGTTAGTTTTATAACTAGAGTTGACAGTAGAAATGTATGTGACATTAATTTTTAAATTAAGTGCTTTCAATAAATATATTTTTCAAAATACAGTGAATATCAAAACCCCATTTTCCCAACACTGTAGATTCCTAGAAGTGGCTCAGTAATTAGTCTCTTTATTAGTTTTATAGATAAAACATGTTTCACAAAGTATCCAGTGATCCGCATCCAGTGATTTCCCTTGAACTCAGTATTTTATTTCAAACTTGTTTAATATAATACTATTATATCCTAATTCTTTTTTAACTTATGTGCCACATATCCTTCCTAGTTTGCAAATGAAGCCTGAAAGTCTAGTGCCTTTCCCTAAATGCCTGATTTGTATTTCATTTATTTTCCTATAGGAGAAGCAACCATTGTAGGTGAAAATGAAACTTATCCCAGAGCTTTGCTGCATTGGAACAGGGCGGCTTCCCAAGGTAAGTGGTTAATTCTAGGATAAGAGTTTCACCTGGGGACCTCCCTGTATTGTTTATCTCCCATGAACATTAAATCATGTCATTCATCACCTTAAAATTAAGCAGAGATACTAACTATTGCTTAACTTCTTTGTATATTATTGGCATTTATTCTTAAAATGGAAGTCCTAGTGCCAGGGTTTCTAAATTGGGTTGCAAAGTCATTGTACTAGACATTTCCACCATGCTATGATTCACTCTTTGGTTTCTAGTTTGAAGCTAATATATTGTCTAAAACTGGAATGGAATAGAATATAGGATAAAATATTAGCCTAAAGCCCAAAAGACTAATCTTTTCCCACTCCTTTTGAGTATTTCTTTTTCAAGCGTACTACTCCCAATATTGTCTATCCCTTCTCCAAGCCTAAACAATGGTCAAGCTGAACTATTTAAAAATATCAATGACATGAGAAAGTAGAGCATAATTATTTGAAGAGGAGAATTGGTGAAAGAGGGAATACAGGTTGATTATCCTTTATCTGAAATGCTTGGGACTAAAAGTGTTTCGGATTGCAGATTCTTTCAGATTTGGAATATTTGCATGTAAATACTGGTTGAGCATTCTTAATCCAAAAATCTGAAGTCCAAAATGCCCCAAAGAGCATTTCCTTTGAGTTTGACCTTTAAGCATCAAGTGTCAGATTTTGGAGGATTTGGGATTTCAAATTTTTGGAATAGGGATGTGTGACCTGTACTACCTACCTGGTTTTACCTCTCCCTGACTATTACAAACCCTTCTGCAGAAGAGCTGCACTGCTAGTTTATGTTTTTACTGACTTTATAGTTTGGCTGAGGGATTTCTTACAAAGTTTGTGTACTACAAGTGAAAATTCTTTGCTTTATATAAGCATGTTAGGAGGAGGGGAAATAATAGTTTGGTCTTTTCTTAAACACTATTTTTTGGCATTTGTGCATTTAACTTTTGTTTAAGGCTATACTGTGGCTAGAATTAAGCTTGGAGACTACCATTTCTATGGATTCGGCACTGATGTAGATTACGAGACTGCATTTATTCATTATCGTCTGGCTTCTGAGCAACAGCACAGTGCACAAGCTATGTTTAATCTGGGATATATGCACGAGAAAGGACTGGGCATTAAACAGGTGAGTGTGGCTTCAATACAGATGTTAGACTAATATAATTGTGATTGGGGAAGCATCTGCATTTGTATAGAAAATAGACTTTCTGTCTAATTCAGTCATATTTTAGGCCACTAAATTATGAGAATGATTTGTAATATTTCAGAAGATTGCCCTTCCATCTCTCTCATCTTCCACCACACACACATTAATATCTATGCTCTTATATTTGGGATATTAAACTAAAGACAGATTCATGAAAATGGAAATGCAGTGCTGCCTGTATTGATAACTATTAATATTTGCTTGAGAAACTGTCCATCTTCAGCCAAATTCTATTTCTAAATTATTTTGAAATGAATTAAATATTTTCTACTGATAAACTTATTTCTGATTCTTACACCTTCCTAATGAAGTCTAACATTCTCTAGACCCATGATCTTAAGGTTTTGCTTGTGTATCCTCAAGAGAATTTTGAAAAACTGTATACCCCTTTGCACATTTTTAAGTTGACATTTAAAATTTTTCTTAAGTTCGTAGGGTCTGAATTCCAGCTATTTAAAATGTTAACATTTTTTAAATAAAATTATTAAATTATTCTTAAGATATCCAATAGAGGCTGGGCACGGTGGCTCACGCCTGTAATCCTAGCACTCTGGGAGGCCGAGGCGGGTGGATCGTTCGAGGTCAGGAGTTAGACCAGCCTCAGCAAGAGCGAGACCCCATCTCTACTAAAAATAGAAAGAAATTATCTGGCCAACTAAAATATATATATATAGAAAAAATTAGCCGGGCATGGTGGCGCATGCCTATAATCCCAGCTACTGGGGAGGCTGAGGCAGTAGGATCGCTTAAGGCCAGAAGTTTGAGATTGCTGTGAGCTAGGCTGACGCCATGGCACTCACTCTAGCCCGGGCAACACAGCGAGACTCTGTCTCAAGAAAAAAAAAAAAAAGATATCCAATAGAATATAAATAACAAAATAATTTGATACCCACCATTATTAATTTTTTTAATATACAAGCAGGTTCTTTAATTGAAAATTGTATCTTTTCCTTGTCTCCCTAAATTTATATTTTCAGCCATTACTTCCATAGAATTATACAGTAATGTTATTAATGCTTAGGTCTTTCACTAATCACTCTGTCATACTTAATCTGAAAAAAACAAGTATATAAATTCATTTTGCAATTGGATGCTGTGGCTCATGCCTGTAATCACAGCACTTTGGGAGACCAAGGTGGGAGGATGACTTGAGCCCAGAATCTTGAGACCAGCCTGGGTAACATAGCAAAACTCCGTCAGTACCAAAAAAAAAAAAAAAAAAATTACCTGAGCGTGGTGGTACATGCCTATATTCCCAGCTATTCAGGAGGCTGAGAAAGGAGGATCGCGTAAGCCCAGGAGTTTGAGCCTGCAATAAACTGTGATTGTGCCACTGCACCCCAGCCTGGGTGACAAAGTGAGAGCTTATGTCTAAAAAAAAAGAAAAAAAGAAAAAATTCATGAGATATTATTAGAGTTGGTTGATTATTGGTATTATACATTGTTGATCAAATCATCAAAATGATATAAATTTTGATAAAATTTTACTTTTGTGTTGCTGAAAATGCATCTTTTAATAAGATGAATGGAGCATTTTTAAAAATTAGTTTATCATTGGATTTACCATTCTATTTTTTTTTAAATTTTTATAAATGTATGACTAGAACCTTGTTCACATATGTAAGTATACAAAATACAGAAGAGTTTTATTAGAGCAGCAGGGGCACTTGATTATTTAAACTGTTTTAGAGTTATATGCCAAAAATCAGAATCATTTGTCTTTAGGAATTAGTTTTAATGATCTATCTGCTGACAACCCTGATAGATCCCCCTTTGGTTGTGTTGAAAGCAAAAAATGGGAAACCTTGTAAAAGGATGTGTTCCCTGACACTAGAGCCTTTCACTTTCTCAGTTTCTGGAAAGAATACCGAAAAGGCTTTAAAGACTTATGAAATGACCATTAATTATACCCCTCACTCTGTCATCTAGAGGCACTTTGTTGAAGTCTTTAAGAATTGAGGGAAAGTTGTTAATTTCATTTTGCTAATGCACTATTTTTTGACAAAATCTGGCTTCTTTGTTCACATTTAGACATTTTAATTTCAATATGTAAATTTTTATATTTTAAGTTTATCTTAATATTTAAAATATTAATTATTAATATTAGATACTTAAGTGTAGTTTTAGCAAGACTCTGGACTGCAATCTCAGTGTGTTTGACTTCTGGAAGATCTCTGCCTGTAACATAGTCATTGGAGTCTCTCTTGACTGTCAAGCCAGTCAGCCAAATCAGACTTAGCTTCCATCAGAAAGGCTTAATTCAAATAACATTTTGAATAAATAACAAAGTTTACTATGTGTTTGGTGACTAATACAAAAATCACATATAAGTTATGGCATTTATGGGATATATCTAGTAATAATTTATTGAAAGTAGTCAAGGTAAAAACGACATAAATCTAATAATCTGGTTTTATAATAGGTTATAAAATTGTGCTTCTGATAACTTAATTTTAATATAGCATAATATGTATCTAATATAAATTCTTGTGAATAAAGAATATGATAAGGCAGTTATTTTGATAAGAGTTGGGAGGAGGGAATTTGTTTTCAGCTATTGAGAATAATTGAATAATCATCTATAAAAATCAGAGTAACTACATTAATTTTAATAAGACATCATGATCACCTTTTCCTATTTTTTAAAAGAAAGAGACACTCATACCACTGAAAGCTAATCAATCCAGCATCTAGTATAGCTAGGAAAGTGTTAAGTATTAAATAATATGAGGATTGGCTATAATTGGAAAAAATAATTCATGATATTATTTGATAACTCTCATTACCCTGTTGAATCTATTTAATCGTCATAATGAATAATTCACAGAGTCTTTACAGATCACATAAAGTTTGATCCATGATCTTGAAAAATATGGCAATCCAAAAAAAAACTTTTGAGCGTTTGAGTTAAATTTTTTTAAAAAAATTAGAGACACTAACCATAATGTTACCATTATTTGAAAGTGCTCTTCTTTTTAACTGCACACCCTGAGGACAAGAATAAGGAATAGCTGAAAGTTACTTATATTTAAATATGTGGGGGGAAAAGTCATTTTTAGTGTTTAGCCTTTCTTTCCCAAGTCTCATAGAATTCAAAAGTTGA
Source organism: Lemur catta (assembly GCF_020740605.2). Taxonomy (NCBI): domain Eukaryota; kingdom Metazoa; phylum Chordata; class Mammalia; order Primates; family Lemuridae; genus Lemur; species Lemur catta. The sequence goes on from NC_059128.1 coordinate 19,894,538, forward strand.
ATATTCTTTGTCATCAGGGCATGAGGTTTTCAAGTGTAAGTTGTCACAACTCTCACCATCCATTCTACCACATACCTGAATTCAGAACACTCTAACCTGTGCCAAAATTAATAATGACTTGTTTTACCCTTTACAGAAATACATCTAACACAGAGAAACGCCAGATGCCCTAATATGGGTTTAGAATTAGTCAATAAAGGAGCCTTCTCCAAAGCCAGCGTTTCTCTCTCTGTGGTGGCCCCTGAGGTTTTTACACCCCTAGGCATTGCTCCTGAGGAAGGGGTGGGGTAGGTGAGGGGTATGCTTTTCTTTTGTAAAGTGAAGAAAGGTTGCTGTGCACACAGGCCTGTTCTCAGGCAGATCCCTTTCAGGAAAAAGCACGTCTGAAAGTTTGAGGAAACTGGAAGATAGGCTCCTTTAAATCTGTCCATGCTACTAGTACCTCTTGTAAAATACTGAGTGTGTCTACCCCACTTTGAAGATCACTGCTCCAAACTGAAACTACAAGTTGCTTACACTGACTGAAGTTTTAAGTAGCAAAAAATTAGCTTGAGACTTAAGAAGGTCGCCCTTGGGAATCTCCAGGTTAACAGTGTTAAAGCATAGATATATAGCTGTATGCAACATATCTACACAGCAAATGGGATGTTATTTTGGGAGAAAATGAGTCAAGTTTTTTAATTAAATTTTTCAAAACTAAGCAGTTAGATAATTAAACAAATTTTACCCAAGTAAAGCTTGGTTTTTTCTTTAGGTGAGGGAAATTCATTTTAAAATGAAAACTTGAAAGGTAAAATAAAATTTCCTAATATGCAAACTAAATAAATATTTTTACTTATTTTGACGAGAAATAAATTTTTGTTTATTACCTATATTATAGGATATTCACCTTGCAAAACGTTTTTATGACATGGCAGCCGAAGCCAGCCCAGACGCACAAGTACCAGTCTTCCTAGCACTCTGCAAATTGGGCGTTGTCTATTTCTTGCAGTACATACGGGAAACAAATGTAAGTAGACATGCTTCCTTAATTAAGTCACAGATGATACAACCTTCTCTGTCCTGGAAGTTTTTATTTAGAAAGTTGGGGATGCATATGGCAGAGTGCCCTGCAAATGTCAGTTGTCTTCCCTTCTTCCCCCCAGGCGAAGTACCAAAGGACATCATCAGGTGAGGGATGAATATAGACACAGAGCAGTTAATGCAGTTTTTAGGTAGCACTCGATGATTTCTACTGCTAAAGCATGTTTCACTGACGCGTATGTTTTCCGGTTTAGTGAAAACTGAGACTTACTCAAAGCAGTTTGAAAGGGTAATTAACTAAATTCAGTAAATATTAAATCAGATGACTGCCTAGCAGTGACTCAAACCAGCCCCTTAAAAAGAAAAAGAAAAAAAAAAGGAAGAAGACAATGAATCTGAAAAACTACCCAGGCTGTTGTACTTCGGTTTCTTCTGATAGTGAAACATAAGTTAAAAATGCCACCAGAATTTTCTTCTCTAAAAATAGCTTGAAATATTTAAATAGGCTAATGATAAAACCTAGGTAGGAGGTGAGTTACCCATTCTCTTCAAAACTGCTTTAGTGAACAATATTTATATGTTGGTGCTCTTGGGTTCTTCTGCCAGTTTTAAATTTTGTTTCCAGATCCTATAGTTCCTAGTAATGGATGAACTGGTGCAGCATATAACTCTGAAAGCCCTAAAATGTCCAGAGCACTTGTTGGCAAAAACAGCTATTAAACTTTAGTTTATTTAGGACTAGAAAAGGATGATGTTTCACCCTTTTATAATGTCTTTCAGAACAGGTTAGTATGTCATTTCAGCTTTAGACTCTAGAACAGACTTTCTTTCCCTCATAAATTGCACAGATGCAAATGTAGTCCATGCAGCTCCAGCATCAACAGTGAGAAATAGACTTCTCCATTTTGCCACCCTAGCCCACGCCACTGAGGTGTCTCCATAGACAGGCCCTGGACGTGTGGGACTCTGTCCTCCGGTTGCTGAGACACATGTGATGTCAATTGCTATAATTGCTTGGTAGCATAAGCCAGAGTATGCAATATCTTTGTTCCTTTGATTAAAAAGCTGATAGTGTGGCAGCCTGCGGTTTCTCTCTTAGGACTGTTTCAGACTCTTGTCTCCCACAATTTTTATAACCAATAAGCTGTAATTACAGTCTAAGATTTCATCTTGCAATACACTGTACTGAGTATATTATATCTTTGCTGGGTTTTTTTAATACAGAAGTATAAAGAAGACAATAAAATGTCCCATAATCCTATCAGCTAGATAGTCCAACTAGAAAAAAAAAGTGCAAGAGTAATAAGTATTGATGGTAAGAAAGTCAAACAGTACAGTAAAACATAAAACCTCCCGTCCCAGGTTCCTCTCCAGGGAACACAGTTAGTGGTTTCTTATTTTTTTCCAGAAAAATTTAGCACCTATACCTACAAATATGCATTATGGAGACCTTTTAAATATAATTTTATTTAAATAAAGGATTATACCCCATATTTACTTCCTTTATGGGTAAATAGCAGAAAATAGCAGGAATAACTTTTCTTAAGTGACACTAAAACAATGAAAAAATATCGTAGGCTAAGAACATAACTTTCAAGTTCAAATTCAGATGTTAAATATTTTGCATCTTAGTTAAATCCTAACTAAAAAGCATTATTCATTCAACTATTAAATGTATGAATTTCTTCAGTCTTCAACTATAAGAGAGTAGTAGACTAGCCCCACTGTCGTAGAACGGAGCTTTTCAGCTGGTGTGCCATTACTACAAATAGCTGACAGGTGGGCCACGATACTAATTTCCCCTCCTTGGCTCTCCATTGTCCCAGTGTTCCTTTCAAATATTTTCTATGAAAAATGATTGAAAATTAGTGAATTAGATTACTGATGGAAAGAACCCTGTTAGACATTTTGTATAGTCAGCTATTATAAGTTAATAGCTTGGTGCCTGAGACACATTATTTTGAGCTTCAGTTGAAGGCTTTAAAACCCTCTTTTTAAATACACATTGCAAAATGTTCCTCAAACCAATTATGTTTAAGTTCTATACTTATTTCTAATTTGTAATATAACTTTCCTGTTCCTTCCCTGACATTTCAGTGGCGATAATGATTTTTATTATGTTATTTTCATTAAGATTCGAGATATGTTCACCCAACTTGATATGGACCAGCTTCTGGGACCTGAATGGGACCTTTACCTCATGACCATCATTGCGCTGCTGCTGGGAACAGTGATAGCTTACAGGCAGAGGCAGCACCAAGACATGCCTGTGCCCAGGCCTCCAGGGCCACGGCCAGCTCCACCCCAGCAGGAAGGGCCTCCGGAGCAGCAGCCACCGCAGTAATATCCGCCATGTCCAGCCTTGATCAGTGACGACTAGGGAAGTCGTTTGCTGAGAACACTTGCATTTGAGTTAGGACTTTGGATCAGTGGTCACCTCCTGGAAGAGGCACAAAGAAGCATTGAATTTCTTAAAGCTGCTTAGAATCTGATGCCTTTATTTTCAGGGATAAGTAACTCTTACCTAAACTAAGTTGAATGTTTGTTTCAGTGCCATATGAAATAACAGCTCTCAGTGGCTTTCCCTTTTTTTTCTGGAAACATATGTGAGATACTCTAAAGTAATGTCTGCTGTATACAGCTATCTTTCTTGGATCCTTTCAGTCATTCTTTCAATGTGCATAAGTTCTTATATCAGCCATCTTTAAGGTTTTGTGCATCAACACTAAAAACTGATCAATGTAAAAAGGAAAACCCAGTTAGATGCAAGTTTAACCTTAAACATGTTTGAAAGTCAGAGAATAGAAGAACTTGCCTTTCAAGTAAAAAAAAAGAAAGAAAAAAAAAGGTCTTCAAAATGTTTTGGAACTGAGAAACTTATCAGTCTACCTGCAAGTATACATATTTATCATATTTGTTACTTTAAAAGAAAAGTTGGCAGGTTTCTTATTAATTGTGATTGTCACACTTTATACCATACTCATTTCCTTCAAAGACTTGTTAAAGAGTTTTTTGTGAACTTCACTTTTTTGGAATGGAATATATATGTAAAACTTTGTGAACTGAGTCCTTGCACTAACGTGAATTTGCCCTACCTACCACCTACTCAGTGTAATTTTCTTGTTTGTTTTGAGTATACAGAGCCTTGATCTGGAAGCCAGAGGATGGACTAAATGGGAGAAATTAGAAAACAGTATTAAAGAACTCTGGATGAGGTACCAGGATCATAGACACACTTTCCCAAAAGTTGAAGCATTTATTCTCAGAATTTATTTTACTTTGCATTTCTTATTGCACAAAGAACAGATTGCCCTCCTGAATTCTTTCAACATGAAATGTAATTGCCAGGATATGGCATACAATGACTACCATTACCGTACTAGAACTCAGACAGAGAATCAAAGATGGATTAAACTCAGTGGTTGATGAAAGTCTGTTTGTAGTGTTCTATACTGTTTAGGTACCTTTTTACTTCTTACAGTTTTATATTACTGTAGAAAGTCAGCCGCCTCCTTAGCTATCATATTCACCATCCTCCCACTGTTAACGTTAGGAAAATCAAGGCTACTACACTTCAGAATTTGCTGGTTAAATAGCATGGGAAAAACCACAAAGAAAACTGAGAACTTCACATAGTCACACAAATGAACCAATTAAAGCTTAAACTGAATTTGTATTTCATTTTATTGTCACATGGTAGCGTTCACCAGCCTGTATCTAGTCTGAGACTGCGTTCACATCTGAGCAGGCGTCATACGCGGTCAGTCTGTTGATACTAACCTTTATAATTTTTTCCCATAATCCCTCATCTGCCAGAAAACTTGAAGAGTTTATTACTTATAGAGTTATAGTGCTTTGTTTTTTGAAGTTGGGATTGTATTTAGAACTAGATTTAATTGGTCTGTAATGAACATGAAGGCTTTAAATGTGAAGTTGTATACATTTTTTGTGTTTAGAGTATTATGGGAAACCTGGTAAGCAAACCTTCCTCCCAGATAATTGCTTCTGAATTTGAACAGGTGGTCACAGAGAGAACCATATGTATAAAAGCATGTCTGTGAAAGGTAGGAAATTTTACCCTCAGAAGTGTAATGTCGCTTTAGGCAGCTCTTGTAAATATCACGGATTGTTTTGGTCTCTCACACATGGAGATTTGAGTGCAGTTGGTCAGTATGTTGGTGTCTTTACTGCCTTCCCCTCTCCCCCTTCAAATAAGTATAATCCATGGTAGCTGCCATGTTCCATTTAGAAGGAACTGTTTTAATTTATTTAAAAGTTGAAAACACCTCTAAGGTGACTATCAACTTCCATTTTTTCTTCTGCCATCCATCTGATTTCTCCTTTAGCATTTGTATGTCTATCTTTATTTACTTCCTTCCATTAGTACTTTGAGAAAACATTTCTTAAAACAGTATGCACTACCTAGGCCAGATGGGAAAGTATAGTCTTGTTCTTCATGTAATAACAAACTTGCTCTTAGTTTACACTTGCCTTTTTAAATTAACATTCCAAATATCCTTTTCTTGGTTTGTTTCCACTTCCTGTGTTACCCTGGGTCATTTGTTACCAGAAATTTGAACCAGTATCTTTAAAATTTCTTAGTTCTTATGGCTTCATTTAAAAACTGTCTCAAAATACTTTGCTCCCTTTTTCATTTTTGTTCAGGGGATGTGGTACCTAAGCAAAATAGGAATCGGGTTTGGTTTCTCTCCTAAAATAATGCTCAATATTTACCTAATCAAATGGCATCCATTTGAATAAAATGACAGTAACTAAAGCTAGTTAATGTCAGTGACATTAAACTAACTCCAGGATTCAGGAGTTTTAATGTTAGAATTTACACTTAGCAGAGTGTGGCTTCATTTCTCCATGGTAGCCCATCTCTCCTCATACATTTTATAGTATGTCTTCCTGCCTTCGAAGGTGATGACAGTAGTTCTCTATTTAGCTTATGTTCTCTTGTGTTTGGTTTGTTGGTTAGCCAACTCTCTTGAAACTATCATTTTGCTTCTATTTTATTTTATCAAGGTAGCATTGGTGGTTTTTTTTTCCTTTTGTGTTTGAAGTTTTTGTTTCTGTTTTCTAGGTGAGGCTTATCGTAATTTTGATTAATAGTCAATGGCACAGAAAAAGTAAATTAAAGGCTTTTTTCAGACTTCATTATTTAGCAGTTAAATCAGATTAATTTATGAATCATTAATCTTGATATTCTTGAGGATTTATTACTTTTCTGCATGTAATGTTAATTTCTGAGAGTTATACCACTAAGCTGTTTTATCTCTGTAGCATTGGCAACTTTTGGAAACTTCCATCAGTGATCTGGTGATGATCTGATGATTTATTTAAATAAGGAGCTGCTGATGCCTCGAGGAAACTTAAATATTTTATATATAGGATTTTTTTTCTTTTTCTTTGTTTTTCCCTCCCTTCTTTGCTCCTCATGTTTGTTCTTTAAACCAGTGTTTTGGAAGCATGCATGCAAGCCTGTAAATGAAAACTGTTAATACAATTCTTCATGTGTGTAGCATGTGTATCAATGTCTAACTACATATGCAAAAACTTCCTTTACAGAGGTCTGGACTAGCATTTCACATGCACATTTCAAAACAAGATGCTTCAGGTAAACAGCCTCCTTACCTGCCAAGAAGAGAAGGGCTATATTTGCTCCAGTGACAGCTGGTATTTATTTTGAAAGTAACTGTAATACATATTAGGTAATATTATGACAAGAGGTATGCAAGAAAAAAATTAGAGAAAAATATTATTTTCATGCAAATATTTTTCATCAGTCATCGTTCTCAAATGTGAAAATACACAATTTCTGAATGCTACATTGTCCGAGGCACTACCTGGTTTTTAAATGTGTAGTATTCATTGAAAAGAAGGTAAATTTCTCCATCTACTTGGTATTTCAAGAGAATTTAAAATGATCCCAAGTAGAAAATGATTTGTATTTTAAAGTGACTATTTGCACAAGTAAAAATCTGATTTCGTGTGCATGAGAAGGATCCCTTGGTTATGTGCATGGAGCCATCTCACATGAGCTGTCTTTCCTATTTGGTTTGACAGACAGACTGACACTATTTTCTTTGATTTAAAAAAAAATTCATAAAACTCATAATGTTGATATGATCAAGCTGTAACCACTATGAATATTTAGGAGAGGAAGTTTTAAAAGACCATAAGCTGGCATTGTGAAGCAACACCATGGTAGACGTTTTTTGTAATTTTATTTTGTATTTAATGAAATGCAGTATAAAGGCTGGTGAAGTGTAATATAATTGTGTAAACAAATCCTGTTAATAGAGAGATGTACAGATTCGTTTTGTACTGTATCTTGAAACTTGTGAAATAAAGATTCCACCTCTGGTTATCCCGTATGCTGTAATGTGCCATAACCAAGCACCTTCCCAATCAGCCTCCTTTTTTCAACCTGAATGTTTTGATTTTTTTTAACTGAAACTTTTTGGAAATTCAGAAGCTTCTGAAAAACATACTTTTGGGGCAATTTGAATCCATCTTTCATTTTTAACTACTGAAATTCAGATTCCTATAAGTCAAATATTGCCTTAGGGAGAATATGAATTTGCCAAGAAATGTTACCATCTTTTAAATCTGTGATATCTTTGACTTGAATCAACCTGTGATGTATAGTAAGCAAGATTCACTCAAAATTAGCCTGATTATTGTATAATTTGTCTAAAGTTTGTTTATGCATTGCCTTCTCCCAGGAAGTTTTTAAAAGGGCTTACAGAGATGCATACAATACGATATGATAAAACTTATTTAGAATAAATAAGACCTGAGTAAAGGGGAAATGAAAAAAGAAAATAAAAAGCCAGGAGTGAACTCTGTACACAAAATGCAAGTTAGAAGTGGGCTACAAATTTGGGCCTGAGTTTCCTAACAGGCAACTCAGAAGAGACGATTGAGTAAAATGTTCTGGCTTAGAAGCTGCAGATCTTTGGGTTGAAAGCCTGTATGATGCAAAAACTGTGGTAAGTAGGGCACTGTATCTCAAATTTTACTTGTGGGAAAACAGTCTGCCACCCCAGATGACCTTGACTTATCTAAAATAAATGTTGTGGGGCAGTCGGATGTCACAGCCTTAATACCAGCAGGTTGACCATTCACCCTGGAGCTGAGTGTGATGCCTGTTTGCCGCTTAGTCTCTCTGCCAAGTCATTAGAATGAGTCCTTGGTCTTCAATGGATGCAACTTGATGAGATATAACCTCTTTCCTTACTTCCATTATGATACTAATGTAGATTGGTTACACTAGCTTTGATATTTGCTTATGCTAAGTAACAACATATATGTGCATTATATGCAAGTAAAAAATTACAAGTAATTTCTGTAGTAGAACCTATGGAGAAGAAAGAAACAGGAGAAGAAATATTTTTATTCTTTGACTATTTTCTATGAATAAGCAAAATAAAATGAGCTTTAGAATCTACCAATTCAAAAGAGGTCCTGCTGTGTCATGGGTGTTGTATATTTCTTCTCATGTCACTTCTGCCACTACTTAGAAAGCCATCAGATTGAGCAAGCTTATAATCAGATCCTGAAAATTATACCAACACAGTAGATTATCATTAGTATTACATTTTGAGCAAAACCCTGATTTTCCTAGAGTCCAATTTCTTTTTATCTCAATTAATTTCCCCTAAACATGACCTAGTGGTGATGCTTAATTGTGTATTAAATGGCATTTCTAAAATCCCCACAATTTTTTCTCATGTAAGTTGAGTAGAATGTGGTTAGTTAACTGACTTTGGAACATTTCATATAAATAGTTTTTGTTCTTGCTCAATCCAGTTTCCTTTTGCCTTCTCTCTACCTGCCAGAAGAACTTTGTTAAAGTTAATTAGCCTCTCAGAGTTGAAAAGAATTACTCATAGTCTTGCAAGTGATAGATACGAGATTCAGGTATCCTAAGGAAGGATTCTGACTTTAAAAATGAAGATGTCATTGAGTTTTACATGATTCAAGATTTAAATGCGAACAACAGAAACCTCCATTCTCAGAAACAGATTTATTTCAAGATGTGAAAGCACAGATGTGGGTTTCAGAGTTTGCCCGTGTGGGTTTCCCCACTCTCTTCCCCCATGGCCCTGTCCACTGTGTACTTTTCTTAGGAGAATTTGATTAATTTAACTTTTTTTTGTTGTTGTTCCAGATGCAATCTTCTGAAATGAATAGAGACTAATCCTGGTTTTGTGTGTATATGTGTGTGTGTGCATTTTAGTGGGGAGTAGAGGGAACCTTCCAACTGATTTTGTTTCCCTTATGTGCTAGTAAAGAATTTACTTGAATCTTCCCAACTGCCCATGTACATTTATTTTCTTTTACATACTATTTGGACAGTACTCTGGCTGGTAACATCTTACATCTTTCAGTAGATGGAAATGTACTTCCAGGACAGACAAGAACAGCACAGTATTTTCCCTATAGCCCTATTTGGACTCTAGCTGAAGTATGTGCTGCAAGTGGAAGTGTCCACACTGGAGCTGTAAACAGCAGCCTTTATTATTTCAAAAGCAAGAAAAAAGGTAATTGAAGCCATAAGTTTATTTAATTGGTATCTGTATTTCATCACTCATTTGAGACTTAAAAGTAATTGAAACCTCATAACTAAGTGGATGTTCTGTGTACTCGGGTTAGCAAAACCAAAAAAATCTATTAAGTCTCACTGTACACAGTGCAGTAAGTTAGGGAAAGGACATTCATTCCTTAGAGCAATGAAAGACAGGAAAGACCTACGAATACGGATGAAACCCCGCCCTTAACTACAGAGAAACTAAATTGCATCCCATTAGACCTCTTACCTGTATATAAAGGGACTTTTTAATTGTGAGTCACCATTCCAGTGCAAGAGTAATTGTGATACATGGGAGAGAGCCAGAGGGAAAGGTGAGGTCTAGACACAAGCACCTTTGGCTACAGTTGGGTCTTGCATTCCCAACCTGTATGCCCTTGCCCCTCCCGAGTTGCCTGAACCCTTACTAAAAGAGATTAGTGATTGGTCCTAACCCCACTGAATGACCCTAAAATGCAAAGGAGGAAGGAAAGGGTGCCACAGAAAGCGGGAGGCAGGGGACAGTTCTAGACTGGGTTCTGGTCCTCACAGTGGGTAGATGGCCTTGGACAAGCCACTCACTTTATTTGGTTCTCATAGGCATCATGGCTGGTTGCACTGGATGGTAGTTAAGGTCCTATCCAGCCATTGGAAGTCTTAACTGCCAAAAGAAATTGAATAGACTTTTTTCACTGGCACCAGATTCTTCCAAGGTCATGGTGGAAATGACACATTCCACTGTCCTAAAATGGTTGGCTCCAAATGACTTACAGGCAAAGTTGTCCTTTACGTTAAAAAGGTCAATCTTAAAATTTATAACATAAGGTTTGGTTTTGTCATTCATTCGATAGCCTTTATTAATCACCTACTGTGTTCCAGGCACTGAAGCATAAAATGAATTTAAAGGTGAGTATGAATGAAAGAATGAATTTAAAGAGGCTGTTGTCCTCTGGGGGTCATCTTCACTATTGATTGATGGAACACAACATGTGACAGGCACTAAGTGCTTTACATGCATTGTTGAATTTAATCTTAAATACTCCACAGTGTCGGTACTGTTCACGTCATTCCCATTTGACAGATGAGGAAACAGCTTCGAGAGGCCAAGCAACTTGCTCAAGGTCACTCAGCTAGTGTTGAAAACTTGAATTCAAATAAAGAATTGTCTTGACTATAAAACCCAGGTTCTTAATTATGCTGTGATGTCTCCTTAATGCAACACGATATGGTTTATAACGGAGATATAAATACAGTTCCATGATGGAACAGGAAAGAGTAACAACAAAATGTGCAACATTTCTTCCATTTACATGTCAACCTTGTCCGTGCTAACATGCTGTTCTACTTTTAACATGTGCTCCTAAATCAGTGTTTACAGACATCTGCTGCTTTGTAATTGTAAAGACTTAAAAAAAAAATCTAGAGCACACTGGGGTTGGCTCATCTCTGAGCCACAACTCTAGGATGAGGAGTGGCTCAAATGGCTTAAGGAGCCATGTGGCTGGGACCTCAGACCTCAGTCTTTTTCCATTTGATATCTGTTGGGACCAGGGCATCCAAGATGGCTCATTTACTCACATGCCTGGTGCCTGGGCTGGGCTGGCCAAGACAGCCGGGAACTGGCCAGCCTCACCCTCTCCACATGTGGGGATCTGAGGGTAGGCAAAATTGCCTCACAGGGAGTACTCCAAGAGCCCAGGTGGTGCTCAAGGCCTCTTAGGGCCCAGCCTTAGAAATCCCAACCATCATTTCCACTGCATCCTACTGGTCAATGAGTCATCTAGGCCAGCCCAGGTTCAAGGGTTGCTGGGTGGAGGAAGACTCCATCTCCCAGTGGAGGACCAACTTGAGCAGATAAGGAAGGAAGAAATCAATATGGTGGCCATCTTGGAGATTAGGCTGCCACAATCACAAATTCATTTTTCTCTGTGGCATCAGCGACCTTTATAATCAACAAATAGTTATGGAAATCGTCAGGGTTTAACTTGCCTCTAGATAACTTCTCTGTATGCTACTAATTATGGGAAGATGAGGGTGACACACACAATGAATCAGACAGCCCCACCTTCATGGACTTCCTCAACAGTGGCCTTTGGGAGCTTTTCAAGACCAGAGCTGTTTCCCTGATTTCAATTTTTAAGAGCTTCTAATTTAACTGCTACCAACCCAGTTTGTCTACAAATTTAGAACTAGACCTCCCACATCCATTTTCCTGAAATAGCTGAGCTGATGAAAAAGATTAATGGCACAACTGGAGGTTATGTGCCTATGCAGTGTTGCTCACACCTATTTCAATTCTTCTAATGCTCTACATGCCTTTCTTCCCTACCTCTGCCCTTCCTCCTCCAGGTCTCTGCTCAGACTTGCCAGTCCCCACGTTAAATCAGGACCGTCTGTTATACAACCCTCTGTGTTTTTCCTTTATAGCACTTCCTATCATTGCTGACAGTATTTGTTTAATCTTGGTTTCGCTATTGGTAAATCCCAAGAGGGCAGGCACTGGACATATGCTGTCTTACCCACCAACGTATGCACAACAGAGCTTGACACAATGCCCACCCCACAAATTAATATGATTAATGTTTGAATTAGCAGACAAACTTTCCAGTAGAAATAACATTATAAAAGATGGTTAAGGTCCAGAGTTAGCACTAGAGAAAATCTGTCCAAATGCAAATATAGGGTTTATGTATAACAACTACTTCGTGTAAGATTTCCCTGAATCCCCTGCCCAATTCTTCCTATTCCCAAGGAAGCAGGACAAATCCCTGCTGGGAAAACAGCTTAGAGGAGGGAGAGGAAAGTGAGTATGTGTGGCAGGTGCTTTCATGGCTTATGGGGGGCCCAGGAATGACAACTCCTACCCCACAGAGAGGTGGCTGTGCTCCTGGAATGGAGGCAGAAGGGCTCTACACTGAAGGTGGCCCATTGAAATAACAAAGCCCCCTGCAAGCTGAAAAGCAGGAAACACTGAACACTCAAGCCACCGTTGAAAAGAAACCAAGGCAACCTCTGCCCCCCTAGCTACCCTGTGGCAATTGCACTCAGTATCGCCTGAATGTTTACTGTGCCTGAGGCCTTGAGCCAGGCAAGAGGAGCGCTCTGATGGAGTTGGGAACGAGATGCTGTTGTATCATTGTTACACATATATATATATACTCACATGGGACATGGGCCTTTCAACACATGTTTTTCTTCATCCAGTAGGTTGATGCTGCCATGAGATCACAATGACGAAAAACTTGCAAGAAATATAGTTGGGGGATTTGCTTAGGTTTTCTCACAAGTCTTATCAAATAATGATATATATACCAAAGTACCATTAAAAACCTGAAAACTAAGAGGTTTTCAATATTCCTTCATTACTGCATGTGCCTCACTCCTCTCTCAGGATTTTCTGAGTGAAGAAGACAGGCAGCCATCTGCGTTCCATCCTCCTGCTCCATCCAGGAAGCCTCCCTCACTTGCTTTATTTATGCAAATGGAGGCTCCAGTGAGGTGGAGAACCGACTCCACAGGCCAACTCCTCTTATTCTGGCTACCATTGCTTCTCTCAAAGGTGAACAGTAATTGTACCAGGTTATAGTATAAATGCTCTAAGCTCCTTTTGTGTGTGTTGAATTGCAACCTTATGTCTCACACAGCTAATAGGATAGTCTTAAATCTGCCGATACCAGTTCTGAAAAGCATGTCTGTAGTTACCAAGACTTCCACTAGAGAGCACCAAAGGGCTACCTCTGAGGGAAAGTTGAGGCGAAGACACTGAGTTTTTCTCAAGTTTTTCAGACTTTTCCAGAGGTGGAAAGCATGGACGTGTGCTCCCCTGCTGTCCACAATAGAATCTTTGTAACTGCTAGAAGCATCACAGAATGTTAAAAAGTACACTGGACCAGCAAGCAGTGCGAGTTGTGAAATGTACACAAAGAGTTCTGGTTTGTGTCACTGAAGAGTGACAGTCACTCTTCCACTGTCCGCAAGTGATGGGGTCCCTGCCTCCCAAAATATTTTAGTCATTAGAGTGGGTTCAACGATGGCTCCCAAAAAGATATGTTCCTGTCTTAATCCCTGGAACCTGTGTATGTGGCCTTCTTTGAAAAAAGTTAAGGATCTCGAGCTAAAATAATCTAGATTATCTGGGTGGGCCCTAAATCCAGTGACAGGTGTCCTTATAAGAGAAAGGCAGAGGAAGGTATGATGCACAGAGGAGGAGAAGACGCAGAAGAGAGGGTCACATGAGGACGGAGGCCACAAGCCAAGGAATGCCTGGAGCCACCAGGATCTGGACGAGGCACAGAGGGGCCCCCAGAGCGTCTGGAGGCAGCACAGCCCTGACGACACCTTGATTTTGAATTTCTGGGCCGCAGAACTGTGAGAGAATAAAATCTTCTTGTTTTAAGCCACCAAGTTCGTAGTATTTGTTACAGCATTCCTGGGAAACTACACCATGCATTCTCACTGGGAGTGACAGGATCCCCCCAAGGGGGAGAAAATGGGTTCTTGGGGTGGGGGTGTGAAAAAGTCTTCAACATTGCAATGGTTTATTGCTCTCCAAAGGGCCACAGTACATAAACAGATAGAGAGGATGTCTATGGTATTAAAAATTTATTCATGATGGGGAGAAGGACAACTGGGGAGGGGGAAGTCTAAAAAAGCTTCTTAGAAAAATGATTTTCTTTTTAAAGTTGAGAAATGCCACTGTCTGCTACATGCACATCCATGCTACTTTTGATTTTTAGATGATATGAGGAAAAATTAAGATGCAACAGAAAGAAAAGTGAAAAACAACTGGAACCTGATGGATATTTTTTTTTCTCAGAAAAAAACATTTTAGATTCTACCCTCTTCTCTAGTCCCATAAATACAACCTACATGTGTGTTGGGCACACGATAGAAATGAAAAAACAAGCTTCCTGCCTTCAAGAGACTCACGGTCTAGAGAGAGGACAGACCAGCCCAAAGGGTGAAGGATATGTCACAGATAGAGCCTCTCAGTGAAGGGGGTGGAAGTTTTGGAACCTTCCTGAAAGAGGAGGAGCTGGGGTGTAGAAGGCAAGCGGGAGTTAGCCAGGCGAGAGAGAGGCGCGGCTGCAGGCCAAGGCTGCGCTCCATCTGAACACAGACACTTCCTCTGTGCTCCGTCTCGGGTTGTCCATCCTTTTGATTTCTGCTCTTACTGACTTGGTTAAGGTCCTCTGGTCACATCACACCTCAGTAACAGTCTTCATACCATCTCTGCTCCCCTGCCCTTCTGATCTCCCCTGTGTACCACATGAATCTTCCTTAAATAATTTTGCAACAGACACGTACTTCCTCTGCTCAAGAACCCTCTGTGGCTCACCGTTACAGGGTAAATGCTCCTCAAGCTTGCTACTCAGATTCTAACAATCTGGCCCCTTCTTTCCTCTTCTGTCATCTAGCCAATTCTGTTTTCATTACCAGTGTCATCATGCTAGAGGTAAAAATATTGGCAGTAGGCCAGGCTTGGTGGCTCACGCCTGTAATCCTAGCACTCTGGGAGGCCGAGGCAGGTGGATCGCTCGAGGTCAGGAGTTCGAGACCACCCTGAGCAAGATCGAGACCCCCATCTCTACTGAAAATAGAAAGAAATTAGCTGGACAACTAAAAATACATAGAAAAAATTAGCTGGGCATGGTGGCACATGCCTGTAGTCCCAGCTACTGGGGAGGCTGAGGCAGTAGGATCGCTTAAGCCCAGGAGTTTGAGGTTGCTGTGAGCTAGGCTGACGCCACGGCACTCTAGCCAGGGCAAAAGAGCGAGACTCTGTCTCCAAAAAAAAAAATATTGGCAGTACCAAAAGTGCTATTTCTTTGGCTGCAGCTCTGACCTCTCTGTGAGAACTCTGGGCCCTTCTCAAATTGCTCCTCGTTAGTCCCTGGAGTCCCTAAGCAGTCTCAGACCTGGTCTTAGAATCTCCCACTAACTAATGTCCCTTGTCTTCTCCAGTGGGTGATATTTCTTTTGTGTGATGTGAGCCGTGCTCCAAAGCACGCTGAGGTCCCCCGAGGGGAAACAGTGCCCATTCCATTCATTGGCTCCAAAGCAGCATCGCTGAGCCCTCATCACACTGGAGAAGGATGTTCATGACGCAGCTCCTTCGATTTGCTGGTGGCCCCTCAGACTCTTGCGTGAAGCCTGGACGCAGGGACATGGACTGAGGTCCAGATCCAGGCTGTTCCTCCTCTATCTCTAGCCCATTGTCCTCGGGATACGTCCCTGTGCTTTGATAGCTGACTCACGGCGAGTTCTTTCCCACAAAGAACCCCGAGACAAGCCTGGCTCCTCAGCACATGCAGCTGAGATTCCCAAACTGAGGCTTCCCTGCTTCTGATACAGCTGGCTTTTGAGGCACACTAAGGTGTTCCCCAACCCTCCAACCCATAGTCATTTTCCCACCCTCTGAGCTCATTGCTTTTATCATCTGGGCCTTATTTGGTGTCATCCATGCTGCCTCATTGCGCCTCCCATGCTGTGTTGTGTTTTGTTTTTTGGAAACACTGAGGTGGCAGAGGACAGAGCTGGCTGACATCAACCTGACGAGTCATCTTGTGCGCCCAGTTGTTGAGTGCAATGACACGAGAAACAAAGATCTGCAAGCTTTGTACTCAATCCCATGGGCCCTCCATATGCCACGTCCCTAGACCCCAGCTCCCATCTGCCAGTGTTGCTCCTTCCACGCCCATGAGAAGCTGAGAACCAGAGAGTAGTAGGCACCTGATGTGGGAAATGGACAGTGTGGACAGGAAGTGTCATATGCTAGAGGTCATACCCGTTTCATTCTCTACGAACCATTAATCATGTTGTTCACTTACTTTTCCTATTAGACTATTGATCCTTATTGATTTGGTCGTCGGGGTTAGTGTGGGTTGCAGTGGGTGAGGAGCATGAGG